>NC_069500.1:1324496985-1325183235 GCF_027579735.1 Bombina bombina
ACACTTCCAATCAAAGTCCCAAATGCCTTAAGGACTGCCCTACGATGGTATCTAACCCCCGGTGCAAAACGGCCCCACATGTCCCCCACAGGGAATAGAAGGTGCTATAGAGGATGTAACAATATTGGAAACTATTCGCACCTTTGGTGGGAATGGACAAAGTCAAAACAGATTTGGGATAAACTCTCCCTTCTGATTAGCAACACACTAGACGAGAGGATACAGCTCACACAGACACAGGCACTCCTTAACACTCGTATCCCTAAATCTTAACAAAACCCGATCAATACATTTATAAAGATTCTATGCACGGTCACAAGAATGTGTATCGCCTAAGCACTGGAAAACAGGGTCCCTAACATGGCAAGAAGTTCTTAATAAAATTAATTCGACATATACTATGTATGACTCTGCTGCTTGGATTCTGAATAACAAGGAATCAGTAGATAGAATCTGGTTTTACTGGATACTAAAAGGGAGAAGAACCCAATTCCACCCACACATCCACATAGACTCCAGATAAAGATGTTGGAGTGACGCCCCTTGCCCCCTACCAAACTTATAAGGTATAATACGTACACCCATCCTCAAAGTGTTATAGAGAAGCAAAAGAAAAAAATGACTCAAATTGTATGTACTTTTGTTTTATTTGTGTTATTTTCTCTTACTTGTTTGTCTTATTTCTTATCACAACATTGTTATAATACTTATGTACAATGAAAAATGTTCAATAAAAACAATTTCAACATAAATTTACACACAAACCGAAATACCCATTAATACAATCTATGATTTTCTTTATTGCAAAGCAACTTGGTGCAACTTTCTTTTATCAGTACTATGTCAGTCATTTTGAAAGCACATTATCAGTACTTTGTCAGCCATTTTGAATGTTGAAATAATTAATGAAGGACATCCTTTAAAAATGTCTCATTCCTCCTTTACCAATGTTTAGGTGTGTGTTTTAAACTAAGCCTACTAGAACTTTTGTTTGAGTTTGTGGTTCCATGGCATGATGCTTTCCCACTCTTACACTCCCTCTAAGCACTACATTATGAGTGGCGCGCTAACAGTTGTGTGCGAACGAAAAGGGGTATATTGCGGCTGTTTGCTCACATCTGGATTTTCGCTCACATTACGTGATCGCTTGAGCGGAATTAAAGTTAACCCATGTCAGGTGTGTATATGTTTATATATATATATATATATATACACAGTATATATTTTATATATATATATATGTGTGTGTGTGTGTGTGTGTGTGTGTGTGTGTTTGAATATATATATATATATATATATATATATATATATATATATATATATATATATATATATATATATATATACAGTTGTGCTCATAAGTTTACATACTCTGGCAGAATTTATAATTTCTTGTCCATTGTTCAGAGAATATGAATGATAACACAAAAACTTTTCTTTTACTCATGGTTAGTGTTTGGCTGAAGCCATTTTTAGCAATCAACTGTGTTTACTCTTTTTAAATCATAATGACAACAGAAACTACCCAAATGACCCTGATCAAAAGTGTACATACCCTGGTGATTTTGGCCTGATAACATGCACACAAGTTGACACAAAGGGGTTTGAATAGCTATTAAAGGTAACCATCCTCACCTGTGATCTGTTTGCTTGTAATTAGTGTGTGTGTATAAAAGGTCAATGAGTTTCTGGACTCCTGACAGATCCTTGCATCTTTCATTCACTGCTGCACTGATGTTTCTGGATTCTGAGTCATGGGGAAAGCAAAAGAATTGTCAAAGGATCTGCAGGAAAAGGTAAACACTTTGGCCTCTAGTTATCAACCTGTCTACTTACCTGCATTCACCGGCCCAAATACGCTCACCTAAGCTCACCTAACATCGCTGCCGCCAAATTTATCAAGAAAGCTGTCAAAAAGCTGCGCACCAAGTACGGTGCGATGAGCAGCGGACTGTTGTTAACTGACATTCATCGATCTCGCTGCTCATCGGCTTATTCGCAGCTTTCTTGCTAGCCTGTTACTAAGCACCCACACTAAACTATGCTGTTTTACCCCCTAAACCGCCGCTCCCAGAGCCCCCCGCACCTAAATAAACGTATTAACCCCTAAACCGCCGCTCCTGGACCCCGCCGCAACTATAATAAATATATTAACCCCTAAACCGCCGCTCCCGGACGCCGCCGCACTATAATAAATATATGAACCCCTAAACCGCCGCTCCCGGACCCCGCCGCAACTATAATAAATATATGAACCCCTAAACCGCCGCTCCCAGACCCCGCCACCACCTACATTATACCTATTAACCCCTAATCTTCCGCCCCCTATGCCGCCGCCACCTACATAAAGTTATTAACCCCTATCCCGCCGATCCCAGACCTCGCCGCAACTAAATAAAATGTTTAACCCCTAAACCGTCGCTCCCGGAGCCCACCGCCACCTACATTACATTTATTAACCCCTAATCTGCCCCCCTACACCGCCGCAACCTAAATTATATCTATTAACCCCTAAACCTAAGTCTAACCCTAACCCTAACACCCCCCTAACTTAAATATTATTTAAATTAATTTAAATAAATATTCCTATAATTAAATAAATTATTCCTATTTAAAACTAAATACTTACCTATAAAATAAACCTTAAGATAGCTACAATATAACTAATAGTTACATTGTAGCTATTTTAGGGTTTATTTTTATTTTACAGGCAAGTTTGTATTTATTTTAACTAGGTACAAAAGCTATTAAATAGTTATTAACTATTTAATAGCTACCTAGTTAAAATAAATACAAATATACCTGTAAAATAAAACCTAACCTAAGGTACAATTACACCTAACACTATACTACCATTAAATAAATTAAATTAATTAAATATAATTACCTACAATTAAATAAAAATAACTAAAATTAACATAAGTACAAAAATACCAAACTCTAAATTACAGAAAATAAAAAAAAATTACAATAAGTTTAAACTAATTACACCTAATCTAAGCCCCCTAATAAAATAAAAAAGCCCCCCAAAATAATAAAATTCCCTACCCTATACTAAATTACAAATAGCCCTTAAAAGGGCTTTTTGCGGGGCATTCTATCAGTCAATCGGAATTAAGGTAGGAAAAATCCGATTGGCTGATGAAATCAGCCAATCGCATTGACTTTGCATTCTATTGGCTGATTGGAACAGCCAATAGAATGCGAGGTCAATCCTATTGGCTGATTGGATCAGCCAATCGGATTGAACTTCAATCAGCTAATCAGATTTTTCCTACCTTAATTCCGATTGGCTAATAGAATCCTATCAGCCAATCGGAATTCAAGGGACACCATCTTGGATGACATCATTTAAAGGAACCGTCATTCTTCGTTTAGTCGTCGGGATCGATGGATGCTCCGCGTCGGATGTCTTCAAGATGGTGCCGCTCCTCGCCGGATGGAAGAAGATAGAAGATGCCACTTGGATGAAGACTTCTGCCCATCTGGAGGACCTCTTCTGGCCGGATTGGATGAAGACTTCTGCCCATCTGGAGGACCACTTCGCCCGGATTCGTTGAGGACTTAGGCCCGGCTGGGTGAAGACGGCTCAAGGTAGGGTGATCTTCAATGGGGTAGTGTTAGGTTTTTTTATGGGGGGTTTGGGTGGGTTTTAGAGTAAGGTTGGGTGTGTGGGTGGTGGGTTTTTAATGTTGGGGGTGTATTTTTTTTTTTTTACTGGTAAAAAGAGCTGATTACTTTGGGGCAATGCCCCGCAAAAGGCCCTTTTAAGGGTAATTTAGTTCAGGGTAGGGAATTTTATTATTTTGGGGGGGCTTTTTTATTTTATTAGGGGGCTTAGATTAGGTGTAATTAGTTTAAACTTCTTGTAATTTTTTTTATTTTCTGTAATTTAGAGTTGTTTTTTTTTTTTGTACTTTAGTTAATTTTAGTTATTTTAAGTTAATTGTAAGTAATTGTATTTAATTAATTTAATTTATTTAATGATAGTATAGTGTTAGGTGTAATTGTAACTTAGGTTAGGATTTATTTTACAGGAAATTTTGTATTTATTTTAGCTAGGTAGCTATTAAATAGTTAATAACTATTTAATAACTATTGTACCTAGTTAAAATAAATACAAAGTTGCCTGTAAAATAAAAATAAACCCTAAACTAGCTACAATGTAACTATTAATTATATTGTAGCTATCTTAGGGTTTATTTTATAGGTAAGTATTTAGTTTTAAATAGGATTAATTTATTTAATTATAGGAATATTTATTTAGAATAATTTAAATAATATTTAAGTTAGGGGGGTGTTAGGGCTAGGGTTAGACTTAGGTTTAGGGGTTAATGCATTTAATATAGTGGCGACGGTGTAGGGGGGGGGCAGGATAGGGGTAAATAAAGTAATGTAGGTGGCGGCGGGCTCCGGGAGCGGCGGTTTAGGGGTTAAACAATTATTTTATTTGCGGCGGGGTCCGGGATTGGCAGGTTAGGGGTTAATAACTTTATGTAGGTGGCGGCGGTATAGGGGATGGCAGATTAGGGGTTAATAGGTATAATGTAGGTGGCGGCGGGGTCCAGGAGCGGCGGTTTAGGGGTTAAACATTTTATTTAGTTGTGGCGAGGCCCGGGAGCGGCGGTTTAGAGGTTAAACATTTTATTTAGTTGCAGAGGGGTCCGGGAGCGGCGGTTTAGGGGTTAAACATTTTGCGGCGGGGTCCGGGAGCGGCGATTTAGGAGTTAATACGTATAATGTAGGTGACGGCGCTGTCGGGGCGGCGGTTTAGGGGTTAATAAGTATAAAGTAGGCGGCGGCGGTTTAGGGGGGCAGATTATTGGTGTTTAGACTCGGGGTACATGTTAGGGTGTTAGGTGCAGACATTTCCCATAGAAATCAATGGGATATCAGGCAGCAGCGAACATGAGCTCTCACTGCTGTCAGACTCCCATTGATTCCTATGGGATCCGCCGCCTCCAGGGCGGCGGATTGAAAACCAGGTACGCTGGGCCGGAATAGTGGCAAGCGTACCTGGTTGTTCTTTGATAAGTTCCAAAAGTAGGCAAATTGTGCCGAACTTGCGTTCGGAACATCTGGAGTGATGTAAGCATCGATCTGTGTCGGACTGAGTCCGGCGGATCGTATGTTACGTCACTAGATTCTACTTTTGCCAGTCTGTAGGGCTTGATAATTATGGCGAATCAGCCTCACCACAAATACGCTGCAGAATTCCAGTGTATTTGCGGTTGACGGCTTGATAAATAGAGGCCTTTGACTTCTGACATAAGCTCAGCGTTTAAGCTGCCGCACTCAGAGCTCTGCGAGTCCGAATGCCTACTGCCCGCACCGCAAACACACTGCTGTCACACTCACTGACTACACATGCAGTCAGGAGTCATGTGCAGCCAATGGGAATCGTTTCAGTTCCCGCTGAGCAGCACCAATAGGTTAAGATGATCTGTGAACCACTAGGTATCAATCATGTGTCAACCACGTGATATGCATAGCAGGCAAACCAAAAGCCGGAAACCAAAAAAAATTTTTTTTTTAAATTGTGCTTTAGCAGGGACACATCTATACACTGCTGCTGATACACTAATGTGTCATGACACACAGTTTGGAAAGCACTGCCCTAGGCCTTACCAGGGTGTTAAACACATTGCTATATATAAGTAATAGCACACATTACAACATTTTCTTTTTCCTCATTTATGTCCCTTAAATGGTTAAATGAAGGTGAAAATATAAAATATATATTATTTTTTTCCTGGATATGAGAAGACAATAATGGGATTAGCAGAAGAAGCAACTCATGTGAAAGAATGTGATTAGCCAGGCAGAGGAATTGAAGATCAACTTGAAATGGGAGCCAGGAGATAGGAAGATTAATGTATAGGATATTACAATAGTCAAGAAGGGAGATGAAAAAGAATGAACTAAGGCTTTGATATTGTCTGCTGTTAATGAACAGATTTTAAAAATATTGTGTATAGGGTTGTGACAGAATTTAGCAAGTGAGCAGAATTGTGTAATTTCCATTAAAGCAGACTTTTAAGGGGTTGACTTTGGGAGTTTACCATCTAAAATTTTGGAAATAATAACAGTGTGTCATTTTAAAAATTGGCAACAGTTTGGAAACAGAAGAATGAGGGGTCAGCTAAAAAGTATGGAGAAGTGGCTTTTTATTTTGTTTAGTCAATAACACATAAAACTATTCTTTTCTTTTGTAATTCAGATAGAACATACAACGTTAAACAACTTTTTAATTTACTTCTATGATCTAATTTGCTTCATTATCTTCTTTTTCTTTGTTGAAAAGCATACCTAAGTAGGCTCAGGCGCAGCGATGTACTGTTGGGAGCTAGCTGTTGATTGGTTCACCCGATGTGTTCAGCAAGGTCCCAGTAGTGCATTGCTTCTCCTTCAACAGAGTATACCAAGAGAATGAAGCAAAATTGATCTTAGAAATAAAATTTTACATTTTTTATTAATGATATTCTCTATCTGAATCATGAATAAAATATTTGAGTTGTCATGTTCCTTTACGCTTCTATCTTCAACTGATGTTTCCAACCAACTTTTGTAAAATGTCTCTTTGTAATTTAGGGCTTTGAGAATACACCATTTTAAAATTATATTTAAAAAAGTAGTTATTTATAATATAAAAGATCTCCGTAAATGCAGAAAAATGTATACCAGATGCATAATGTCAGGGCCGTCTTTAATATTGACTGGACCCTGGGCAAACATTTTCTTGCCCCCCCCCCCCCCCCCCCCCATGCAATTTTGCTCTTCACCCCAACATCCCAAAAAACAACTAAGTCAATTTATTTTATATATTTTTTTAAATAATTAGCCCAGCAGTGAATCATCCACTGCTGGGCTAATCATTTAAAAAAAAAAAAAAATTAAATAAATTGCAATATGTGAAACTAGACCTAAGCAGTACTAATAAGTAAATAAATACAGTATATAAATTCCTCCACTGTGGATTAATTTAATATATTTACTAATTAATTAATTAATTAATTAATTAATTAATTAATTAAATGTTGGTGTTTAATTTATTTATATATATTTTTAAGTACATAAATATTTAATGCACGGCATCGCATAGTAAAAACCAGTGGCGGACCTAATGTCTACAGGGCCACGGTGCGAGAATTTATTTTGGGCACTCCTAAAAGCATCTCACCAGTTTTGGGATATTCACTTCACTACATATTTATTGTTTAGACAGCCACTGTACAGCAAAATTACCAGTTTTATTAATACCAAGGGAATGCCTAACATAACAAACTCCCCTAAACCATATACACACACACTCTCCAGAGCATACACACAAAAACACACACAAACTCCAGAGCATATACATATACAAGTAAGCACACACAATCTAGAGCATACACATATACATGTACACACAAACGCACACTCTCCAGAGCACACAAATATACTTGTACACACAAACACACACTCTCCAGAGCATTCACATACACATATACACACAAACACACACTCTCCAGAACATACACATATACATGCACACATAAACACACACTCTCCAGAACATACACATATACATGTACACACAAACACACACTCTACAGAGCATACACCTATACATGTACACACAAACACACACTCTCCAGAGCATACAAATATACATGTACACATAAACACACACTCTCCAGAGCATACACATATACATGTACACATAAACACACACTCTCCAGAATATACACATATACATGCACACATAAACACACACTCTCCAGAGCATACACATATACATATACATACACTCTCCAGAGCATACACATATACATGTACATACACTCTCCAGAGCATACACATATACATGCACACATAAACACACAATCTCCAGAACATACACATATACATGTACACATAAACACACAATCTCCAGAACATATACATGTACACACAAACACATACACATGTACACATAAACACACACTCTCCAGAACATACACATATACATGTACACATAAACACACACTCTCCAGAACATATACATGTACACACAAACACATATACATGTACACATAAACACACACTCTCCAGAACATACACATATACATGTACACACAAACACACAGGGGCATATGTATCAAGCTCCGTATGGAGCTTGATGCCCCGTGTTTCTGGCAAGCCTGCGGGCTCACCAGAAACAGCAGTTATGAAGCAGCGGTCACAAAGACTGCTGCTCCATAACCTGTCCGTCTGCTCTGAGCAGGCGGACAGACATCGCCTGAAATCAACCCGATCGAGTCAGTCAGCAGAGGGCGGTGTTGCACTAGCAGCTCTTGTGAGCTGCTGGTGCAATGCTGAATACGGCGAGCGTATTGCTCGCCGTATTCAGCGAAGTCTGGCGGACCTGATCCGCACTGTCGGATCAGGTCTGCCAGACTTTGATAAGTAGAGGCCACAGTCTCCAGAAAATACACATATACATGTACACATAATAAACACACACTCTCCACAACATATACATGCACACACAAACACACACTCTCCAGAGCATACACATGTACACACAAACACACACTGTCCAGAGCATACACATGTACACACAAACACACACTGTCCAGAGCATATACATATACATGTACACACAAACACACACTGTCCAGAGCATACACATGTACACACAAACACACACTCTCCAGAGCCCACACATATACATGTACACACAAACACACACTGTCCAGAGCATACACATATACATGTACACACAAACACACTCTCTCCAGAACATATACATGTACACACAAACACAAACTCTCCAGAGCATACACATATACATGTACACACAAACACAAACTCTCCAGAGCATACACATATACATGTACACACAAACACACACTCTCCAGAGCATACACATACACATGTACACACGAACACACACTCTCCAGAACATAAACATATACATGTACACACAAACACACACTGTCCAGAGCATACACATATACATGTACACACAAACACACACTGTCCAGAGCATACACATATACATGTACACACAAACACACACTCTCCAGAACATATACATATACATGTACACATAAACACATACTCTCCAGAACATACACATATACATGTACACCCAAACACACACTCTCCAGAACATACACATATACATGTACACACAAACACACACTCTCCAGAACATATACAAGTACACATAAACACACAATCTCCAGAACATATACATGTACACACAAACACATACACATGTACACTCAAACACACACTCTCCAGAGCATACACATATACATGTACACACAAACACACACTCTCCAGCACATATACATGTACACACAAACACACACTCTCCAGAACATATACATATACATGTACACATAAACACATACTCTCCAGAACATACACATATACATGTACACCCAAACACACACTCTCCAGAACATACACATATACATGTACACACAAACACACACTCTCCAGAACATATACAAGTACACATAAACACACAATCTCCAGAACATATACATGTACACACAAACACATACACATGTACACACAAACACACACTCTCCAGAGCATACACATATACATGTACACACAAACACACAATCTCCAGGACATATACATGTACACACAAACACATACACATGTACACACAAACACACACTATCCAGAGCATACACATATACATGTACACACAAACACACACTCTGCAGAGCATACACATATACATGTACACACAAACACACACTCTCCAGAGCATATACATATACATGTACACACAAACACACACTCTCCAGAGCATACACATATACATGTACACACAAACACACACTCTCCAGAGCATACACATATACATGTACACACAAACACACACTCTCCAGAGCATACACATATACATGTACACACAAACACACACTCTCCAGAGCATATACATATACATGCACACACAAACACACACTCTCCAGTGCATACTCATATACATGTACACACAAACACACACTCTCCAGAACATACACATATACATGTACACACAAACACACACTCTCCAGAGCGTACACATATACGTGTACACACAAACAAACACTCTCCAGAGCATACACATATACATGTACACAATACCACACACTCACCAGAACATACACATATACATGTACACACAAACACACACTCTCCAGAGCATACATATATACATGTACACACAAACACATACTCTCCAGAACATACACATATATATATACACACAAACACACACTCTCCAGAACATACACATATACATGGACACACAAACACACACTCTACAGAGCATACACATATACATGTACACATAAACACACACTCTCCAGAGCATGTACATGTACACACAAACACACACTCTCCAGAGCATACACATACACATGTACACACAAACACACACTCTCCAGAACAAACACATATACATGTACACATAAACACACACTCTCCAGAACATATACATGTACACACAAACACACACTACAGAGCATACAAATATACATGTACACACAAACACACACTCTCCAGAGCATACACATCTACATGTACACACAAACACACACTCTCCAGAACATACACATACACATGTACACACAAACACACACTCTCCAGAACAAACACATATACATGTACACATAAACACACACTCTCCAGAGCATACACATATACATGTACACACAAACACACACTCTCCAGAGCATACACATACACATGTACATACAAACACACACTACAGAGCATACACATATATATGTACACACAAACACACACTACAGAGCATACACATATACATGTACACACAAACACACACTCTCCAGAACATACACATACACATGTACACACAAACACACACTCTCCAGAGCATACACATATACATGTACACACAAACACACACTCTCCAGAACATACACATATACATATAATCAGACACTCTCCAGAACATATACATGTACACACAAAAACACACTACAGAGCATACACATATACATGTACATACACTCTCCAGAGCATACACATATACATGTACACACAAACACACACTCTCCAGAGCATACACATATACATGTACACACAAACACACACTCTCCAGAACATACACATATAAATGTACACACAAACACACACTCTCCAGAACATACACATATACATATACATATAAACAGACACTCTCCAGAACATATACATGTACACACAAAAACACACTACAGAGCATACACATATACATGTACACACACTCTCCAGAGCATACACATATACATGTACACACAAACACACACTCTCCAGAGCATACACATATACATGTACACACAAACACACACTCTCCAGAGCATAAACATATACATGTACGCACAAACACTACAGAGCATACACATATACTGTACTTATACACACAAACACTACAGAACATACACATATACATGTAACTGGGTGAGTGAGTAGAGTGCTGGAGATAGTGATTTCAAACACCTCACTGAGAAAAAAAGTCCTTCTAACTTTTTATATGGAAAAATAGAAAATTATGAGTAGTGAGGGTGCTAACAGAAGCTTAAGGAATTTCGATCTTACAAAAATAGATTGGCTAAGTTTAATGCCAGAAATACTTCAATAGATAAAAACAGTGAGAAAATATATTTTTTTAAATTAATAGTGTAGAGAATCAGTGGTGTAAAAAATGTGTGTTTCTATCTCATATATATTGATTTTAAAGTGCAAAGTGCAGAATCCTCCTATTAAAAAACAACTTATAATATTATATTATCGAGTGAGATGTACAGTGAATATTATCATAATCTTATATAATTGGATGTGTTTATTGGAGCGGTATAAAAGGTATGACTTGGATACTTTTATAGTCTTATATTCTCCCAAATGAAAATAGTATACAAATCGTTAGAAATCTATACACCAAACATAATACAATTTCTTAGAGGTTCGATATAAAATATATTTATTATAATTAAAAGATTTGAAGCTTAGGGGACGTCTCCCCAAGAATTTGTTGTATCAGTATGACTTAAGATAATTTAAAATGATATTTTAAGCTAAGACAACAATGTAACAGGTGAAAATAATTTCCAATTTAAAATCTAAGAGACTGTTGCTCTGTAACAAAACTGTATCACAGACAAATTATATATCTTAAAACGGAATAAAAATTATTTTCATAGTCCAATATTTTGCAACAGAAAGTTTGGATTTGTACAAAGAAATGTTAAAATATCTTCAGTATGAGTTATCTTATCCTCTTTGTTATTTAAACAATTTCGTCACTCTTGGGTCTTTTTTTATCCGATTTCCAGATAAATTATAATCGCTTGGCGATTCTGGATTCTGAGTGTTTCTTCCCAAAAGCTTCCTGCTCTTAGTGCCTTGCACGCAGGGGATGTGTAGTTTAGATAGATGAAGTTTGCAGTATGCAAATTGATGCAAGTGAAAGCATAACCCGGGTTATAAAATCGTAGCGGTGGTATCAGAATGCAGGACTTGCAAACCTTAGATACTATCTGAAAGTCACTTGAAGTCACAAGGGTCGACGCGTTTCGCTCTATGCAGAGCTTTTTCAAGATACCTGTGACTTCTAAGCTCAGTCTTTTAAATATGGTGCCTTAGTCTGATTGGTTAGTTGTCAGTTTGTTTAAGGTGGAATTTTTTCTTTCTTGGTAGCTCATACCTTAAGGTGGAATCATTTTAAGAATTTTTTTTTTATATAAGTACCGTATAAGAAGAGATCACTCATACTTTTTGAAGATGAAGTATTTGGAAGACTCATACTCTTGTGTATTTTCTAGAGGTTTATTTCAGATAACTCATACCCTTTAAAATTGAAATCTTTTAATTACCTGTTAATGTCTATATTTATCTAAATCTAGAAAATAAAGATATATTCCCAAAAATACATATTTTGTAAACCAGGTAGAATTAGAACTTCATAATAAATTTAGAACTTCATAATGAATTTCATAATAAATTTAAATGGATTATTGATGTTTTAAATTATCAGTTATTTTGAGCCTTATTGAAACAGAGGTGTATCAGAATTAATAATCTTAATATAAAAATATATATATATATATATATATATATATATATATATATATATATATATATATATCAATAACTAAAATTAGATCAGAAAGGGATACACAATATAACTAGTACACTATAACTATTATGTTCAGGTTAAATCAGGAACAAGTGGTTGGGGGGGGGAGAGTACAGATGGAAACTATATCATATATGACCTTAATATTTCAATGTCATTCAAAAAGAAAGGGGGAAAGATCCAGTTCAGAATTTAAACCTTCTGGGAATAGTGTGTTGTATTTATAAATTAGTTCTGCCTCCTTAATTAACAGCTTTTTCTCTATATTTCCTCCTCTCCAATGTTTATGCACTTTTTTTATTCCCCAGTATAGTAGATCTTTATTATTTCCTTTATGGACTATCTTAAAATGTTTATATAAATGCGTGTCATCAATACCATTTTTTATGTTATTTAAATGTTCTCTGATTCTATCTTTTACCATTCTTTTTGTTTCTCCTAAGTAGAAAAGGTTACAAGAACATTTTAAAATGTATATCACATTTTTACTTGTGCACCTAATGATGTCTTTGATGATAAATGGTTTTTCTTCTTCGTTTATTTTTATATCTTTTAATTTCTTGCTGTGTTTGCAAGCCTTGCATGAGTAGCAAGGAAAAAAACCTGCAATTGTTTTATTACTTAAGTCATTTTGTTTGAGTTTTGTTTGTTTAGGGGGCTTAAACTCGCTTGGAGCCAAAATGTTTTTTAGATTGGTTGCTTTCCTAAATATAAAGTTTGGAATATCAGCAATCTTATCTCCTAGAATGTCGTCTTCTTTGATGAGGTGCCAGTGTTTTTTCACTATTTTCTTAATTATATTGTGGTCTGCATGGTAATCTGTGATGAATGGTGTTTTGATTTTTTCATCAAAGTCCCTTTGTTTTACTTTATACATTAAAAGGGTGTCCCTATCCGTATTTTTTGCTCTTTCATTAGCTGTGTCAGTGATGTTCTTTTTTTTTGTCCTCTTGAATGAAATTTTTCTGTTAGTATTTTAGATTGTAGTTCAAAGTCTATGGGTCTTGAGCAATTTTTCTTAATTCTTAAGTATTGGCCTACAGGGATACTTTTTTTCCAGGTTTCAAAGTGACAACTCTTGGAATGTATGTAATTATTGGAGTCAGTTTTTTTTAAAATGAGTTCTGGTTTCTATTGTTTCATCTACAACCATTATTTCTAAATCTAAAAATGTAATTGAGTTTTCCAGTTTTCCAGTATATATTTGATGCTTTTTTCTGTTAAATTTAACAGAACCCTAAATAAATTATTATCAGAAGGTGAAAAACTAGGAATACTCAATAGCAAAGAATTAGAATTTTTAACATCAAAAGTTCCCAGAGTTCCAATCTTTTATTTTCTGCCAAAAATCCATAAATATTTAGTTAACCCCCCGGTAGACCTATTATCTCCGGTATCGATTCTCCATCAGCAAACCTATCAAAATATGTTGACACTTTTTTGCAAATACTTATTATTAATACTTATGTTAAAAATTTAAATTCTTACCTTAAAGACTCAACCCAAGTTCTCAAATTGCTAAAAAATATTAAATGGAAGGATAGTATGATCTTAGCCACTTTTGACGTTACCTCGTTGTATACAGTAATTAACCACTCAAAAGGTATTGAAGCAGCTGACTCTTTTTTAAAACTAGACCCAGATATGACAGACCAACATAGAAAATTTATTTTAAAAAGCATCAAATATATACTGGAAAACAATTATTTCTCCTTTAATAAAACTTTTTATTTACAAACAGAAGGTACGGCTATGGGCACAAGGTTCGCGCCTAGCTATGCTAATCTCTTTATGGGCTCTTGGGAAAATGATTTCTTTAGAGATGGAGATTATGGCGCGAACCTTGTGCTCTACAAAAGATACATAGACGACCTGCTTATAATTTGGAATGGAACTGAACAGGATTTAATTAAGATGGCTAATAATATGAATGATAATACTCGGGGCTTAAAATTCACTTCCAATCGGAGTAAAAACTCAATTACATTTTTAGATTTAGAAATAATGGTTGTAGATGAAACAATAGAAGCCAGAAATCATTTTAAAAAAACTGACTCCAATAATTACATACATTCCAAGAGTTGTCACTTAGAAACCTGGAAAAAAAGTATCCCTGTAGGCCAATACATAAGAATTAAGAAAAATTGCTCAAGACCCATAGACTTTGAACTACAATCTAAAATACTAACAGAAAAATTTCATTCAAGAGGACAAAAAAAAAGAACATCACTGACACAGCTAATGAAAGAGCAAAAAATACGGATAGGGACACCCTTTTAATGTATAAAGTAAAACAAAGGGACTTTGATGAAAAAATCAAAACACCATTCATCACAGATTACCATGCAGACCACAATATAATTAAGAAAATAGTGAAAAAACACTGGCACCTCATCAAAGAAGACGACATTCTAGGAGATAAGATTGCTGATATTCCAAACTTTATATTTAGGAAAGCAACCAATCTAAAAAACATTTTGGCTCCAAGCGAGTTTAAGCCCCCTAAACAAACAAAACTCAAACAAAATGACTTAAGTAATAAAACAATTGCAGGTTTTTTTCCTTCCTACTCATGCAAGGCTTGCAAACACAGCAAGAAATTAAAAGATATAAAAATAAACGAAGAAGAAAAACCATTTATCATCAAAGACATCATTAGGTGCACAAGTAAAAATGTGATATACATTTTAAAATGTTCTTGTAACCTTTTCTACTTAGGAGAAACAAAAAGAATGGTAAAAGATAGAATCAGAGAGCATTTAAATAACATAAAAAATGGTATTGATGACACGCATTTATATAAACATTTTAAGACAGTCCATAAAGGAAATAATAAAGATCTACTATACTGGGGAATAAAAAAAGTGCATAAACATTGGAGAGGAGGAAATATAGAGAAAAAGCTGTTAATTAAGGAGGCAGAACTGATTTATAAATACAACACACTATTCCCAAAAGGTTTAAATTCTGAACTGGATCTTTCCCCCTTTCTTTTTGAATGATATTGAAATATTAAGGTCATATATGATATAGTTTCCATCTGTACTCTCCCCCCCAACCACTTGTTCCTGATTTAACCTGAACATAATAGTTATAGTGTACTAGTTATATTGTGTATCACTTTCTTATCTAATTTTATTTATTGATATATATATATATATATATATATATATATATGTTTTTATATTAAGATTATTAATTCTGATACACCTCTGTTTCAATAAGGCTCAAAATAACTGATATTTTAAAACATCAATAATCCATTTCAATTTATTATGAAATTCATTATGAAGTTCTAAATTTATTATGAAGTTCTAATTCTACCTGGTTTACAAAATAAGTATTTTTGGGAACATATCTTTATTTTCTAGATTTAGATAAATATAGACATTAACACGTAATTAAAAGATTTCAATTTTAAAGGGTATGAGTTATCTGAAATAAACCTCTAGAAAATACACAAGAGTATGAGTCTTCCAAATACTTCATCTTCAAAAAGTATGAGTGATCTCTTCTAATACGTTACTTATATAAAAAAAAATTCTTAAAATGATTTCACCTTAAAGTATGAGTTACCAAGAAAGAAAAAATTCCACCTTAAACAAACTGACAACTAACCAATCAGACTAAGGCACCATATTTAAAAGACTGAGCTTAGAAGTCACAGGTATCTTGAAAAAGCTCTGCATAGAGCAAAACGCGTCGACCCTTGTGACTTCAAGTGACTTTCATAAAGTATCTAAGGTTTGCAAGTTCTGCATTCTGATACCACCGCTACGATTTTATAACCCGGGTTATGCTTTCACTTGCATATATTTGCACACTGCAAACTTCATCTATCTAAACTACACATCCCCTGCGTGCAAGGCACTAAGAGCAGGAAGCTTTTGGGAAGAAACACTCAGAAACCGGAATCGCCAAGCGATTATAATTTATCTGGAAATCGGATAAAAAAAGACCCAAGAGTGATGTCAGACGCCGATAAACATGTGGCGGCTCTAAACTACAAGCCGCACTGAGTAAGTTAACAAGAAAAAACTGCACCAAGTGAGTAAACAAGACAAAAGCGAATCATATAAGAAAATAAAGGTACTCATACTAAAAGGTATTTAAAACATTTTTTTGCAAAAAAGAAACTTTAACATTCGATTTTTTTTAAATAACAAAAAGGATAAGATAACTCATACTGAAGATATTAACATTTCTTTGTACAAATCCAAACTTTCTGTTGCAAAATATTGGACTATGAAAATAATTTTTATTCCGTTTTAAGATATATAATTTGTCTGTGATACAGTTTTGTTACAGAGCAACAGTCTCTTAGATTTTAAATTGGAAATTATTTTCACCTGTTACATTGTTGTCTTAGCTTAAAATATCATTTTAAATTATCTTAAGTCATATTGATACAACAAATTCTTGGGGAGACGTCCCCTAAGCTTCAAACCTTTTAGATACAAATCTTTTAATTATAATAAATATATATTATATTGAACCTCTAAGAAATTGTATTATGTTTGGTGTATAGATTTCTAACGATTTGTATACTATTTTCATTTGGGAGAATATAAGATTATAAAAGTATCCAAGTCATACCTTTTATACCGCTCCAATAAACACATCCAATTATATAAGATTATGATAATATTCACTGCACATCTCACTCGATAATATAATATTATAGGTTGTTTTTTAATAGGAGGATTCTGCACTTTGCACTTTAAAATCAATATATATGAGATAGAAACGCACATTTTTTACACCACTGATTCTCTACACTATTAATTTTAAAAAATATATTTTCTCACTGTTTTTATCTTTTGAAGTATTTCTGGCATTAAACTTAGCCAATCTATTTTTGTAAGATCGAAATTCCTTAAGCTTCTGTTAGCGCCCTCACTACTCACAATTTTACATACACATATACATGTACACACAAACACACACTCTCCAGAACATACACATATACATGTACACACAAACACACACTCTCCAGAGCATACACATATACCTATACACACAAACACACACTCTCCAGAGCATACACATATACATGTACACATAAACACACACTCTCCAGAGCACACACATATACTTGTACACATAAACACACACTCTCCAGAGCATACACATATACATATACACACAAACACACACTCTCCAGAGCATACACATATAAATGTACACACAAACACACACTCTCCAGAGCATACACATATACATATACACACAAACACACACTCTCCAGAGCATACACATATACTTGTACACATAAACACACACTCTCCAGAGCACACACATATACTTGTACACATAAACACACACTCTCCAGAGCACACACATATACTTGTACACATAAACACACACTCTCCAGAGCACACACATATACTTGTACACATAAACACACACTCTCCAGAGCATACACATATACATATACACACAAACACACACTCTCCAGAGCATACACATATACATGTACACACAAACACACACTCTCCAGAGCATACACATATACATATACACACAAACACACACTCTCCAGAGCATACACATATACATGTACACATAAACACACACTCTCCAGAGCACACACATATACTTGTACACACAAACACACACTCTCCAGAGCACACACATATACTTGTACACATAAACACACACTCTCCAGAGCATACACATATACATGTACACACAAACACACACTCTCCAGAGCATACACATATACATGTACACACAAACACACACTCTCCAGAGCATACACATATACATGTACACACAAACACACATTCTCCAGAGCATACACATATACTTGTACACATAAACACACACTCTCCAGAGCACACACATATACTTGTACACACAAACACACACTCTCCAGAGCATACACATGTACACACAAACACACACTCTCCAGAGCACACACATATACTTGTACACACAAACACACACTCTCCAGAGCATACACATGTACACACAAACACACACTCTCCAGAGCATACACATGTACACACAAACACACACTCTCCAGAGCATACACATATACATGTACACACAAACACACACTCTCCAGAGCATTCACATATACATGTACACACAAACACACACTCTCCAGAGCATACACATGTACACATAAACACACACTCTCCAGAGCATACACATGTACACACAAACACACACTCTCCAGAGCATACACATGTACACACAAACACACACTCTCCAGAGCATACACATGTACACACAAACACACACTCTCCAGAGCATACACATATACATGTACACACAAACACACACTCTCCAGAGCATACACATGTACACATAAACACACACTCTCCAGAGCATACACATGTACACACAAACACACACTCTCCAGAGCATACACATGTACACATAAACACACACTCTCCAGAGCATACACATGTACACACAAACACACACTCTCCAGAGCATACACATATACATGTACACACAAACACACACTCTCCAGAGCATACACATACACATGTACACATAAACACACACTCTCCAGAGCATACACATACACAAGTACACACAACATGAAACTATACATCAGCCACAGAAGCACATGTCACTTCCCTCTCACCCTGCACTAAACTATGCAGCATGGGGGAGGGGTGTGTGTGCACTCACTTATTCTTCCGACTTACACCTTTCTACAAAGCACTGTTCCCCTAACAAATTACAGTTAGTTAATATGAGCGCCACTGCAGAAAGAGCAGGGCTAAGGGGACAAGCAGACTGGATGCTGTCTGTCCAAGGCTGCATGGATACAGTGTGAGATGAGTCACACAGCCTCAAGACTGAAGAGAGCAGTGTCTGCAGCTGCAGATGTTCAACTCCTCACCTGCCTGCCGCTCCAGCTTTCTGCTGCATGCGCCTACAGTCAGCCCTACCCTGAACAATCCCCACCACCAGAGCAGTTACCTGGTAACAGTGGTAACCCCAGCAGGACCTTTTCTGATGCAGTGGGATTGGCTGGATGCCGAGTTAGGGCTTAGCAATCAGTGCTGCACAGTGCACATCTAAAACAGCACATGGCACTAGCTTGGCATGTCACATGACATTGGCACAGTCTGGCACAGTTTCTCACACATGCATATAAGCAGATAACTTTTGACTGTGGCAGTATTAGGACTGACTGTGTGTGTTAGGACTGACATCAGCAGTCTGGCATGGGCCCCACAACAAAGACTGGGCCTTGGGCAGCTGCCCCTTTTGCCCTGTGTTAAAGACGGCCCTGCATAATGTGCATAATGTATATTTTTCATCTATTTGCAAGAGAAAACTAGAAGTGAGTTTACTACAAACATCTATAATATCCCATGCCTAATTTTCTGGGATTCCATTTGTAATTGCTTAACTCAAACAGAGATGTTTAAACCTTGTTGCATTAAAATAAAAATTGTATTTGGTACTGGCAGGATATCCAAATAGCAATGGCATGATCTCATGTCTTTTTACAAGACACAATGCTGATGATTATCTATCAGTTACAACTTCCACATTTGGGATGCCAGCTATATAAAAATGCCAGCTAGCAAAACCTCTATTACTGGAGAAGCTGACAACATCAAGCAAAAAAAGCTTTAATTTGTGTCAGTATTCAGCAAAGAAACTGCAAAAAGGGCCTCTGAGTTAACCCACCTATTGTACAGTATTAGTATACGCTAAAAAAAAACTACACCAGTTAAACATTTCATAACTTGTCATAAAAGTCAAGGTTATACAGAGCAGAAAACGCTTCAGTGCACATATGTTGTTAAATATGTTTTTGTATAGTGCATCTATAAGAAAAATCATGACCTGTGTAACTTTATATTTCTGTTTCTGATAAACTGTTAAAAAATGTCATTTAACAATATGAGAACCTAGATTTTATTGTCATTTACCTACTGAATATATTTACATCATATTCCCATCTACTTAGTTATAATATCAAATGACATTTTATTTCATTGGCCGAGATTCCTTAAAACCTGTTCAGAAAACATCTCTTAAGAAATGCTCCTGATAACATTGCAACTAAAAAACTGTACAGTTCATAAAAAATGAATGCCAGACCCTTATCCCAGCTGCAGATCGTAAATTATAAATCGGCATCACAAAAAAATGCTTTCAAAACAATTCAATACAAATTAACTATAGAAAGAAAAAACTTCCTCTTTAAAATAGTTAAAAAAAATTATTTGAAATTGCGGGACATGATTGCGAGTTCAGATAATTATATACTTCGCAGGGAGCAATAGACTCATTCTGAATACTGGGCCAAGGTGTAGGTGAAAAATTCACGTCTAGAATTTTGGTGCCATTACATTTTGGGTTACATGTCTCTGATCCTAAAACAAAAATAAAAGCTCACTGAATCTACTCTAGCATATTGAATATTTCTGAAATTTAGACTCAAACAACTAAATGGCTTTAAGTGTCCTTTAAATTTTTTACCTTGAATAAAATATACTTGTATTTTAGGTGAAACTGTTTAAAAAATAGATAACAATGTCTTTTGATGACACTTTTACATTTTTTATGTTAGGTCCAAGTTGTTATTTATATTAATGAATTATTCCATTAGATTTTCAAAGCAAAATTTCTTTGACGAGATATGAGAGTTGTTTTTCATGAATTAGTAAGCATTAAATGATTATATAATAGAAGCCAACATTAGTCCACATGGCTTCACAATCTCAGAGTAACTTTGAAACATACATCTAAACAAACATCATAATGATTTAACGTGGCTTTCCAAATTATGTATGACTGATGCAAGTCGAAGCCCCAGGCTGAATGTGACGCTTTTATTCTGTACAATCCTTTAAAGTTGCTTTGTGATGTCATCTTATTATATATCAAAAAACTTTCTTACAGCAAAGCATGGTTGGATATCCAAATGTAAAGGTAGATGAAAAGATGAACAATGCATTTTTTCACAATAAAATGAACAATGTAAAATACATTTTTTTATAGGGATACTTTCATTTTGAAGCTCATACTTTGAATTACCCATGGAGAGAGGCACCATATGGAAAAATTATCATTATAAAATTCTTTGTATTATTTTTTTTTTTTAATCTTAGCTTGAAGACCACTTCAAATGGCTCATCATGTTCTCAGAAAAAAAATGATCTCTTACATTGGTAATTGAAATACTCCAAGGGATGATTTAAAGTGACCATAGGTGTCTAGAATATATTTCAATGTTTAATCTTTAAGCTTGCTGATTTAACATCAACTGATTTATGCTGTGTAGCTTCATGAATTTATAAAGCCATTACCTACATTTTTAGTTGGCACGTGGATGTAGTCCTCTAATTGTTCTTTATGATCAATATAACATGCCAGAAGAAAGGATAATTGCTGCTACAATATGATGACCTATGTCTATGTAAAGAACAACATCTGCTGCCCTGACTGGTGCTTTTTGGCAAGTCATCCAAAACAATCTCTCTTTTAAAAAAAAACAAAAATGCCATGCAAAAAAGAAAACTTGAAAACTGTTAAGGAAAAATAAAAATGAGACAACTTTGTCAACTTTAAAAAGACCATAAAACATGATACTTCAGAGGGGCAATAGTCTCGTAATGAATTTTGCTTGTTGGGCTTAAAGGGATACTGAACCCAATTTTTTTCTTTCGTGATTCAGATAGAGCATGCAATTTTAAGCAACTTTCTAATTTACTCCTATTATCAATTTTTCTTCATTCTCGTGCTATCTTTCTTTGAAAAAGAAAGTCCAGAACCCTGCACAGCACTTGTTTATTGGTGGATGAATTTATCCACCATTCAGCAAGAGCAACCCAGGTTGTTCACCAAAAATGGGCTGACATCTAAACTTACATTCTTGCTTTTCAAATAAAGATACCAAGAGAATGAAGAACATTTGCTAAGAGGTGTAAATTAGAAAGTTGCTTAAAATTGCATTCTCTATCTGAATCACAAAAGAAAATATTTGGGTTCAGTGTCCCTTTAAGTGTAGGTAAAAAATCCCAACAATGCCTAGAGAACAACCCAAAAAGTCCACAGGTAGCCCTGTGTGCATGTCAGCAAGATCAGCAAGACTTCTTTCATTCTATCCAGCTAGTTTCTATAGTGCACATATTTAACATTTACATAAATCATTTAACAAGTATGTTTTATTGACAACCCTTAACAGTATCTATGAGTCACTCTAGACCAATATAATTTTTTGTTTTTTACACATGGTAAAATGAAAGCATAGCTAACGCACTCAATAATCAACTTATTATATCTGTTTTGAAATGCTAGAGTAAATTGCTACTGAGTGGTAACAGTCATCATCAGGAATAACCCTGCTATAATGAACACAAAACTGCCCTATCCCAAACAACCCAATACATAAACCTCCATGATAAAAAAAAACCTCCACTATTATTAATCCCCTAAACCACCACATGTTGTTTTACAAAGAATACCTAACCCTTTTTAACCCTTTTAGTGCACATGATGACACGTGGTCATCATTTGCACAATGTATTTACTGTGAATGATGACCATGTGCAATGAGCTCTGAAAGTGCCCCCCACCTTGCATTCTTACCTAATCCCTGGTGGTCTATAGCTCCAGCCTTTCCCATGGGTTGGGAAGATGAAGAGGGCATAATCCTTAAGGGAGCTGGATGGAGTGGTTGGTGTTCAAACCCCTCAATCTTAGCTCCCTTAAGCCATAGAAACCTCCAAGACCCACCATTTGAAAGGTAATTTCATGCTTTTTTAAATGGGGGTTTAAGTATAAACATTTAAAAAAATACACATTTTAAAGTACAACATATCCGCTAACAGACCATTAAAAAGGACTAGAGGCTTCCAAGACCCCTTGTTTTAAAGCTCCAAAGCCCTTCTTAAAAATAAAGCCCCTATATAAGTTTTAGTAGCCAGGTGATCATTTTGGTAATAACGTTTATTTGCACAATGGCTCATGGGAACTTCTATGTGCAGATCAAAGTTTCATAACTTTGTAGATAACCCCTTCTTTTTACTGTAAAGTTTAAGCGGAAAATACACACACACACACTATTGTTTATAACTTTATATATTACAATATTTAATAAAAAAAATGCATTTATTTCACACTTTTTTGCTGGTTTCTAACACTACATAATATATAAAATAAAGGTATAGTTTGAATCAGCTCAGCTCCATAACAAAAATGGTCTACAGTAGAGCCTAAGGGGCCGATTTAACAAGGCCGCTATTGCCCCTAATGAAACTGTTTCCGCACTAGGCTTCAGGCTCGCCATAAACAGCAGTTAAGAAGCAGCGGTCTTAAGACCGCTCTTTCTTAACTCGTCCACTGCCTCTGAGGCTGAGGGACATCCAACGTATACAATCGAGCTGATTGACACCCCCTGCTAGACAGCATATGCTGTAGGTAGTGATGTCACGAATAGTTCACCGGCGAATAGTTCCCGGCGAACATTATATGTTCGCATTCACAGCGGACGGCGAACATATGCCATGTCCGATCCACCCCCTATTCCTCATCATTGAGTAAACTTTGACTCTATACCTCACAGTCAGAAGACACATTCCAGCCAATCAGCAGCAGACCCTCCCTCCCAGACCCTCCCACCCCCTGGACAGCATCCATTTTAGATTCATTCGGAAGCTGCATTCTTAGTGAGAGGAGGGACAGTGTAGCTGCTGCTGATTTAATAGGGAAATCGATAGCTAGGCTAGTGTATTCAGTGTCCACTACAGTCCTGAAGGACTCATGTGATCTCTGCTGTAAGAAATGTAGTGAGTGTAGTCCAGCGCTAAATTAGCACGGGTAGAGCATTTAGTTATATTCTATAATTTGAATATGTTTTTATTTTTGAAAATAAATGAATATTTGATGTATGTGCTGCAATCTTGTATTTATATATTTAATGTTGATAATCCTAAATCAACATTCAGTTTAGAAGAGTTAATAAAAAGTTATAAATAAACTGGTATATATGAATCTGATATACATAAGCTTCTGGTCTATATATGATCTTCTTATCTATATATAAAATTAATAAAACATTTGTGTAGTTAAAAAAATTTTTTTTTAATAACTTGCTAAAAACATTCACAAGATAAAAAGGGATGTCTCCCTTATAAAATAGATTGCATCAGAAAAAAACAATTGGATAACTGTAATTAATGTTTCCGCTATTAATAATCAGGTACCTGTTATATGATGTAACAAATAATAATGTCCAAAATATTGAACTCAAAAAACTCAAAGTTCCAAATGTGATAACCTACCTGCTGTTATGGCGAGTGTATTTTACCGGTCCGTTAGTGAGAGACTGGTATTTGAAAATATGTCATGTGACTTTTCCTACGACACACTTGTGATCGTAGCTGTTTCAATTTAGTTGTAATATAACCAGTGATCCTTGATATTCTGTCAAGCGCTTATTATGTTGCAGTTTTTGTAACTTTAATCTGTATATGTGTCAGAAGGTGTATTCCCCTATTCCGTGTGTAATTAGGGAGTCTTGGGGGAGATTGCAACTTACGCTGGTCTCTTGGCACACCTGATGTCTCTATTGGTGTGGTCTTTGCGGTCACGTTCAGTGACTTAGATATTAGACTTTGCGGTCACGTATGGTGATTATAATGCAATCCTCGCAGTGTGGACTTGGCGGTCACTTGTAGTGACTGTAATGAGATCTTTGCGGTCACGGAGGTGACTAACGGTGGGGTCTTTGCGGTCACAAATGGTGACTAGGAGTGGAATCTTTACCGGACATCTGTGATGTTATACAGCAAGGTCTTTGAGGTCACAGATTGTGACTTACATATATTAACTTGCGGTTGTTTCTTTGCGGTCACAGATTGTGATTTAAGGGTGGTCTTTGCAGTCACGAACAAAGGTGACTTAAAGGAAATCTTTGCGGTCACTAGTAGTGACTAACAGTGTGATCTGTATAGTTGGAGATCAAAGTAAAACTTGGCAGTTGTTTTGTGCAACTTAGTAGAGCTGATTAGAAACAGATGCAGGTTGTAGCAACATCCAGCTGCAATGTTAATCAGCAAAGGAAGTCTTGTAGTGGTTGTCTTTCCTTTCTTGCCAATTATAATAGCAATCAATAGCTTAGACAAATAAAAACAATAAAGTGCAGAGTGACAACAGTGTCAAGGTCAACGCGTTTCGCCCTTAGGCTTTATCAAGACATCATGTCTCACTACCAGTTTAATCTCTGCTGTAAGGACAGCACCCCAAAAAGCACTTTTTAGGGCTAGAACATCAGTCTGCTTTTTTTTTTTCCCTGTGTAATCTAATTGCACTTGCCTGCCTGCCAGCGTGTGTGTCAGGCTCACAGCGTATACTGTGCCCACTTGCCCAGTGCCACCACTCATATCTGGTGTAACAGTAGTGTACATTTAAAAAAAAAAAAACACTTTTTTGACTGTGAAATAATAGCAGACAGCTGCCAGTACCCAAGATGGCCGCCAATAAGGCAGATGGGGAGGGTTAGAGAGCTGTTTTAGGGGGGGATCAGGGAGATTGGGGGCTAAGGGGGGATGCTACACCACAGCATATGTAAATATGCTAAAAAATAAATAAATTTAAAAACCTTTTATTTTAGTACTGGCAGACTTTCTGCCAGTACTTAAGATGGCGGGGACAATTGTGGGGTGGGGGAGGGAAGGGAGCTGTTTGGGAGGGATCCTTCACTGCTAGCCATAATACACGTGTGATGCGCAGCAGCATTTAGCGGCCTACTAATTACCAGAAAGCAACGCCAAAGTCATATATGTCTGCTATTTCTGAACAAAGGGGATTCCAGAGAAGCATTTACAACCATTTGTGCCATAATTGCACAAGCTGTTTGTAAATAATTTCAGTGAGAAACCTAAAATTGCGAAAAAAATTAAGTTTTTTTTAAATTTGATCGCATTTGGCGGTGAAATGGTGGCATGAAATATACCAAAATGGGCCTAGATCAATACTTTGGGTTGTCTACTACACTACACTTAAGCTAAAATTAACTCTACAAGCTGCCTACATGCTCCCTAATTAACCCCTTCACTGCTGGGCATAAAACACGTGTGGTGCGCAGTGGCATTTAGCAGCCTTCTAATTACCAAAAAGCAACGCCAAAGCCATATAAGTCTGCTATAATGGCATGTCTGGCACACAGTGTTGGGGCAAGGGTCCATCTGACCACTGATACCTGGTCTGCAAAGCATGGTCAGGGCAGGTATATCACCTACACTGCGCACTGTGAAGCGGGCGTAACCCTTACACTACCTGATCGATACAACATCATACCTGATGTTTTAAAGCATGTTATTCCAAACAATTTAGGAATGTTAGGTGATTTATGCCCTTTATGGATTAAAACCAGACTCTGCATCAACTATGTAATTTTCCATGGGAGTTTTGCCATGGATCCCCCTCCGGCATGCCACAGTCCAGGTGTTAGTCCCCTTGAAACAACTTTTCCATCACTATTGTGGCCAGAAAGAGTCCCTGTGGGTTTTAAAATTCGAATGATAAGGTATGGAGGGAATGGATTCAATATAAATGGACCCCAAAATAATTTATAAGCTAGTATATAGTATATCTAGGGTAATCAGACCCAAGTGTTCCTGAATTAGTTAGTCACTATAAATCTGGTGGGGGGTGCTCTTTATTCGGTTAAATGAGTAGAAAAAACAATGAAAAAATGGATATACCAGAGCACTCTTAGTGTTCAATTGTAGAACAGTGAGGTAATATGCAGTGGGTGTAAGGTAAAACTTAACATTTAATTGTATTAGTTAAAAAGGTAGTAATGACTACCTGTGTAGTGCATTAAAAGCTGTATTGTGGTACAGTAGAGCTGGTGAACCTAGGAGAGTATCCTTAAAGACGTAGCTGCAACAATGTAACCAAGTTTAAGTCTATAAGCACAGAAGGGAATGAGTCTGCTGCAAAAACACCATAAAATACTCGCGGATTGCACTTAAACTAATCTAAAAAAGAGGACAAGCCTCAACCAATTATGCTAGCTGGTGCAATGCTGGAGCGGTGTATATGGCAGCAGAAATTCCAATATTCACAATTAAGGAATGGATACAAAGTATAGCGCTAAGTAACGTCTATGAGGTTGCAGAGCTCTCAATTAAGCGCCATATATTTAATCAAAGTAAACATAAAAAGAAACAGATTAGGGCTTGTTTCTATTGAGCCGTAAATAGTTTTACAAGAGGCTGCAAAACGGAAAAAAACAAACAGCTGTCGGAAGCCATAACGCTTATCGACAGTTTCCGATGGTGCTTTTTCCACCATTATGGTACACAGGGACTGGCTGCCAAAAAAGTATGTGTCCCATAGAAAATTATAGAAGTCAAAAAGCGATAAATTACACCAGGATTCCATTGAATTTGAAAACAGTTAAAACACTGTTGGCAACTGTTGATAAGGTTTCAAACATTACAGCATACTCAACTATCTGTAAAAGAAGAAAAATAAGTTTTATGAGGCCTAGTTTCCATGGAGATATTAAAGTTTTCAAACCATGCAAGTGATTCCCTTTATAAATGTAGTGTTATATGTAATATTTATTGCTGGCCGAGTTATAGGACTAGCTGGAGTTTTGTTTCTATTTAAATATCAATATGTATTTACATATAAAAATATAATAAAGCACATATCTACAAAATTCCAGCTAGGTCTATGTCTAGGGCAGCACTAAATATTAAATATATCAATAACAATATTAATGCATCTTTGTTTTTGTTTCTCTCTAGAGGAGATCACAGGTAAGCAGCGCTAAACTTAAATTCTATAGTGGAAGATCGGATTATTATAACAAAAAACAATATGGCCCGATTTTCAATGTCCAATGGAAGTGTCAAGACAGCGTTAACTTACACCTACACAAAAAGAGTGACTGCACGCTCTGCATAAAATATTTCAATGGATACCTGGTACCAAATGGAGCCATAAATTATTTGTAGTTGTCAGCAACTTTAAAAGCAAAGCAGACTCTGTTTATTTAGCCTATTCACTTAATACAAAACCAGCTCATGTTACACTAGAAGTTTTAAGACATCATGCTAGATAACCCTTCCTGTAGACACCACAGCCTTCTTGTAGGACTTTGACATGAAGTAATGGACACTGCACAAATTAAGTTTAAACACAAATAAAAGGTAAAATCTATTTAAAAATGCTGAATAATACATATTGCATATACAAATTGCATTATTTCAATTGAGTATAAGCCACTGCTGAGTGCTTTTTTATTGCAACAATGAAACAGACTGTTTAATATTCCTTTGAAAGTAAATTATATTGGCTGATATTTTAAACAATAGGATCAAAGACTATTTTTGGGCTAGATTACGAGTGGAACGCTAAAAATTAGGCGCAAGCGAAAAGGAGTTTATTGCGGCTGTTTGTTCACGTCAGGTTTTTCACTCATATTACAAGTTGAAATCGCTATTGAAATTAACGAGGATGGGGTTACTGGGACATCAGAGCTCTGGTTAACTGTATCGCAAAACAAAAAAAAAGTGTCACACAACACAGAAAAATATATTACAAAGTACAGTTACACTCATAATAAAACCATTTAAAAAAATTATATTTAAAAAAATGGCAAAAAAAGTTATAAAGTATCAGGCAAAAAAAAGGCAGACAATGGGCCATTGAGATACATGTTTAGACATGTATATGTGTATGTTATATATTATATGTGTGTACATATGTATTTACTGACAAATTTATACCAATACATATGTACACACATATAGATATATAAGTGCAGCAGTAGATGGGGAAAAAATTAAAAGCATATTTATGCAATATTAATTTTTAATAATAAAGTGTTGATAGACTTGTATTTACTGTAAATATTTCACATTCCAGTATTCTGCACATATGGAAATATATTCTAAGTATTTTTAAATCGATATTCCTAAGGGTGTGTGTATATATATAAACAGGTATATATATATATATATATATATATATATAGTACCAAAAACCATGAGATATATGTAGAAAGTATTTATGAATAAATAGAACTTATTCTGCTATGTAAAGAACAGCGCAATCTGCATTATTCACATTTTCATGTCAGATTAGTGCACTTGAGAATATGCGATCGGGTTTGCATGCGAGTAGGGTTTTTTCCCCACTTTTTTGCTCCATTGACTTCTATGGTGGAATAGGTTATTACGATTGCTCATTGGGTTAGCGCAAGAATGAAAACAGTTTACTATCAACTATACGAGTGCTACCAGACGTGAACAAAAAACTTACTTCTAACGCAGTTAACGCTTGATCAGGAGCGTTAAAGACAACTCCACTCATAATCTGGCCCATAATATAGTATAAATAAAGAACTTTCTTAAAATACATAATATGGTATTTTACAGTAATATACATAGATGTCATACATCATATACACATGTACAATAGACCCACAACCATGGTTAGTCTTCATGGAAGTCCTGACGTTCCTATTTTGGCCTGTACTTCTGATCCTGACTCGGGCATGCTTCCTAGGTTATGCCCTTTGCCTCAGCCTTGCCTGTACCTGGAACTGTGGACTAATTACCTAGCTACTGACTTAAGGAACTTTGGATTACTTTTTTGCTTTTTCCCTTCGCTGTGAAGTCTGGTACCTACCTGCTTACCACCAAAAAAGTGCCTAGTTCCCAGAAGTGCTTTGTTTTTTCTTGAGCCTACCCAGGTATGCTATTAAACAAAGAATACCAAGTAAACAAAGCAAATAAGATAAAATCTGTTTAAAATTACATGCTCTATGTGAGTAATTTAACTTTTATTTCGACTTTACTATTTGCATCTCCCATTGAAATTGAAGAGAAGAGTTAACACAAATTTTACACTGTAAAAAGTAAAATATTACCCTCCTAAATATTATCCAAAATGTCTCACTATTAGATGTTAGAGGCACAAAGAGCAGGCAAAATAGTGTGACAATATATCCCAAACCAAATCTCTTTGTACAGTATCTAAGGAAAACATAATTGACATGTGTAGAATGAAACTTTGTTAGTCAGTTTCAATACCATTTGTATATAGCCATGATGGATATACTGGATATGTTTACTCAATTATATTTTTAAAATGTTTTTATTTTTTTTAATGTTTTCCATCATTGACAAAGAAAACCTCTGTTTCTCATCTAAAAACAAGAAGAACAGTGCAGATTTTTTTTTATCCTAGAATAAGGTGGCTGCAAATGTTTCCATCTTCTTAAACATTATTTTCAGAGTTCTCATACTGTGAATCACAAAACTGCTAAACTACAAGTTTTAAAATATAGTCTAATGTTGCACAGTTCACTTTATAGATGACGTTTTCAAAAACTCCCTCTCATTGTACAGACTATGTTTTCAAAAACCAAGTTTTCAAAAAATTCCCTCTCGCTGTATAAACCGTGTTTTCAAAAACTCTTTCTCACTATACAGACCACGTTTTCAAAAACTCACTCTCAATACACTGAACAAGTTCTATCTTTGCTGTATTTCTACAACTGTAGGAAGATTGAAGTTGGAATCAAATAACACAGAATGGTAAACATTTAACTCCCAACCACGATGACACGCTTGCCGAGAGAAATCAGGTTCCTAAAGACTACAATACTGTACTTAACGATCGCGAAAATGAGAGTATGAAGTAAAAAGAAAGATTGTAATAACAGGCTCGCTAAACACCATTTTTTAACGGCGCAGTTGGGATCTCTGGTTTCTCAGATTTCATACAGATCACGTTAGGTATAAGTGATATCACATATATGTGTATTAAATACATATGTAAATCAGTCACGCCCACTACAGGCAAACTATACAAAAGTGGTTATATCTTGATAGTCTCAAATATGGGGAAAATGGCCAATTTGTGCTTATCACCTGCTAACTTTTTTCACAAGCTGGTAAAATGTAATGTAAGAGTGTGCAAACTGAGTGTAAAATGGGAGCTGAAATATTAGCGTTTTACAACTGCCAATAGGGTAAATGCAGCCTAGGTATGGTCTTCAACAAAGAATACCATGCAAATGAAGGAATGTTTATAAAAGCAGTACATTGCAAACTTTAAAAAAATTAAATGCTCTTTATCATTAAAGGAAAACTTTTCACATCCCTTTAGGTAGTAAACCCATGAGCAACATCTCAAATAGTATCCATTGCCTCCAGAGAGCTATTTGTTGATGTAAAGCATGATAGGTCTGGGTAGGGTATGCGTGCCTTTACATTAAGACATAAATGGGGAAATAGCATTGTCTATACTCACTAACCTCTGTTTAATTATTATTCACTTTAGCAAATGACTTGAAAGTAGTGCATTAGCATATCCCTTGTCTGACAGCAGATCCATGTTTATTTATTTCTTGTACAGTCCATGTAGGAAAAGAAACAAATACAAATAGGTGACTTGATACTCTTACAAATGATTATCATTGTGTCTTGTGCCATGGCTTGCAGAACAAGCATTCCATATGATAAGAAAATCAGTGCAAGTCTAATAGCAGTGTAAGGTATCTATCAGCATCTAAAAACCTAATTATTAATCTGTAGCTGAAGAAAGAAAATAGCACATTTCCCCCCATTCTTTTCAAAGATGTTGAAACTTAAATGTTACTAGTGAAGCACTGAAAGAAAGTGACCTTTAAAAGCTAATTATTTCTATGAGACTTTAACCCATTGTGAAGATTAACTTCAGATGTTAGTGTGATTGAATATAGAGATTTTATGATTGTTTGTATTATCATTAAAATACATTCTTTGTCCTGAGTTTACTACATGGAAAATTTAGTTTCTGCATCTTTTTTTGTAAACCATGTTACTCAAAAAGAATCCTCTTGATTCCAAAGCAGATAATGCTACCGCAGTAGCAAGATATTTCTGTCCATAACTTTTTTTTAAGCATTATTTTTCCCACTGGAAGGAAACGACATAGTCTCACAATTTCCTATATTATTGTCTACAAAATGTTTTTTATGGCAAAAAGAAATGAGCCACAGTGTGTATAGTTAAAATATATGTTCTCAACAAAATATTGACAGATTTAAAGTTTTACTCAAATTGCCAATTTATTATAAAAGAATTATGAGAAACTGTAAACTGTTTTATGTATTGTAAAGCACATACACAGCACTTCTGAAACCGTAAAGAATGTAAGTAAAATTTACAGTATTTGAAATGTCCTTTTATAAATGTGGTTGTTTTGTTGTTTTTAAAGGAATATTGGCCTAGATTCTGAAAGTATTCTACAGTAGGACAGATTTCTCAAATTCATGTCTTCCCATGGATCAAATTAACTTAAAGGGACAGTCTACTTAAAAATGTTTATTGTTTAAAAAGATAGATAATCCCCTTTATTACGCATTCCCTAGTTTTACATAACTAACACTGTTATATTAATACACTTTTTTACCACTGTGATTACTTGATATCTAAGCCTCTGCAGACTGCCCCTTATCTCAATTCTTTTGACAGACTTGCAAATCAGTGCTGACTCATAAAAAACTCCACGGGATTGAGCATAATGGTATCTATAAGACACTCATAAACTAGCACTGTTTAGCTGTGGAAAACTGTCAAAATGCACTGAGATTAGAGGCAACATTCAAGGGCTGTAAATTTAGCATATGAGCCTACCTAGGTTTAGCAAAACAGGAGTAAAAGGATTAAGGCCTACTTATAAATAAACTAAATAAGAATGAGCGCAAAATGCAAGAGACAGCGTCTAAGGCCTGTATTAAAAGAGGCATAGATGCAAGGACAGAAAGAATAATTCTGACAATATATAAATCCCTGGTAAGACCTCACATTGAGTATGGAGTGCAGTTCTGGAAACCAATTTTAAAAAGGGAGATTGCAGAATTAAAAAAAGTTCAGAGAAGTGCAACAAAACTAATAGGGAGAATGGAGGATTTAACTTATGAATGTAGGTTAGCCAAATTGCATCTCTAGAAATAAAAGTAGCTTAAAAGGTGAGATGATTATTTTATAAAAATATATTCAAGGCCTATTTACAGAGTTGTCTCAACCTCTTGTTACCATACAACAGTGAAACTAGTACATGAAAAATAAACCTATATCAGCTGGGATTTGTGGGTATATTGTAAATGTGTATATAATGTGTTGAATGTGTATTATACTGTAACATGCAATATTTGTATTTTAATTAAAGGGTACCCTAAACCCAACATTTTTCTTTCATGATTAAGGTAGATAATACAATTTTAAACAACATTCCAATTTACTTCTATTATCTAATTTGCTTCATTCTTTAGATATCTTTGTTGAAGAAATAGCAATGCACACGGCTGAGCCAATCACATGAGGCATCTGTGTGCAGCCGCCAATCAGCAGCTACTGAGCCTATATAGATATGCTTTTCTGCAAAGAATATCAAGAGAATAAAGCACATTCGATATTAGAAATACATTTGAAAGTTGTTTACAATTGCATACTCTTTCTAAATTGTGTCCCTTTAAGTTCATTGTTAAAAAAATTGTTTTTAACTTTGGCGTGTTCTTTTCTTTTTAGTAACAATTTTTTGTAGGGATATTAGCATCCCATTGAAGGCAGTAGCCACAGCTTTTTTTGTTTTAAAATAGTGCAGTTATTTAAACTATGCACTAAGTAAAACAATTTTTTAAAAATAGACAGCTTTATTAACATTCAGCTAGGTTACGAGTTTTGCGATATGAGTCAAATAGCAGCGTTGTGGCCCATAACGCATCATTTTCCCTAACGCAGCCAATACAAGTCTTGTCGGTATAGGTGTAACAGGTTAGCCTGTAATGCAACGTCAGTCTCGCACTCGTAAAAATTATGGGTTTTAATGGAATTCCCATAGTGCTGGTATTACAAGTTTTGCGCTCTGGCTAAAAAAACGGCGCTACAGCCTAAAAGGACAAGATCTGTAATGCCATTTAAAGTCAGTAGTTATGAGTTTTATGCTACAAAGCTGTAAAATAAAACTCATAACACTTTACCATGTGTCTTTTCATATAATGCACAAATTACTGAATTCCAGTCTCTTGCCTCATCTATAGAAACACATAATCCAGGGGGTAATATAGCATTAACCAATGCTCTCTTTTGTGGAGGATAATGAGTTGGATAAACTCCATCTAATGCATGAACTCTGTCATTTAACCACAATGCTATATCCTTTGGATTATGTGGCATTACTCCAATTGTTGCTTTTATATTAGACATAGGTATTCCTGCAGCATGAGCTAAAGAAGCCTGCTGCATTCCTGACACTCCAGAAATCCCACTATTTAAAACCTGAGCCAATATATGACTTAAAACTTTTATTTCACAAAAAAGGTTTTCCCTCTCAGCCTGCTCATCTGCTGCAATTAGGGGTAATTCATTTTCCCTTACAGGACTGAAAAAACTAGATCTAGGAGTACCCCACATCTCAATTCTGGCTAAAGGGCCATGTCTTTGTATTCCTGCAGCAATAACAGGAGGTCTGCCTAAAATCTCTACTATGCCATCATAAGAAACATTTGTAATTCTATGTGTTGCAGGATCAACATCTGCATCTATAGTGCAATATGTAGGTTGTTGCAAAACTACTCCAGCAGCATTAGTAAAGTTTAAATGAATTAAATCATAACTATATCTCCAAAGCAATAACCTCATAATTTCCAATGACTCTACCATTCTGCATTTTAAACACATCATTGAGTTTTAAAAGATTCTGCAAATCCTGATTAGCCATGATATTTTAGTACCTTATCTTACGTATAAGAGGACCTAGGTAAAATTATAATAAAATTCATAAAACAAATATTATCTCTCAAAACACGCAGGGACGTCAATTGTAGTGGTTCACACCTAATTCATTCATAAGGTCTTAAAGCACAGTTATATTGAAATATGAATTTCAAGCACTGACCTTTAATATTATACCAATGAAATAGGTATCATTTCTTACAAAGAAAGTTTCTGAGTACAATAATAATAAGAAATGGTATTAAGAGAAAAACATTGTTTAAAAATAAACAAACCCAGACCCTAAACTAAAAAAAACCCACCCAAAAAAACCCTTAAAAAAGGCTAACACTAACCCCCTGATGATTCGCTTACAGTTTTAGAAGTCCACTTGAACGATTCTCATCCTGGAGTTGAAGTCCTGATTCAGGCGGTGAGAAGTCTTCATCCAGTCGGCCTCTTCATTCTTCATCCCGGTGGCGAAGTCCTGATCCAAGCAGCGAGAAGTCTTCATCCAGACGGCCTCTTCCATCTTTATCCAGGCGGCATCTTCTATCTTAAAACCAGAGGCACGGAGCAGGTCCATTCTAAAGACATCTGGCGCGGACCATCCTCTTCATATGGTCGCCGCCGTACACTGAATCTTCAATGCAAGGGACGCGATTCAAGATGGCATCCCTTGCATTCCTATTTGGCTGAAAAATTTTAATCAGCCAATAGGAATTAGGGCTGCTAAAATCCTACTGGCTGTTCAAATCAGTCAATAGGATTTAAGCAGCTCTCATTCTATTAGCTTATTCAAATGTTAGGTATTATTTAGTTAATAATTTTAAGTTTAATTTAGATCTATTTTAATTATGTTAAAGTTAGGGGGTGTTAGGGCTAGGTTTAGGGTTAGGGTTATGTTAGGGTAAGGGTTAGGTTTAGGTTTAGGATTAGGATTAGGGTTACGTTTAGTTGCGGTGATGTTGGGGTGTGGCGGAATAGGGGTTAATAACTTTAGTATAGTGGTGACAATATCGGGAGCGGCAGATTAGAGGTTAATAATTTTATTTAGATGGCGGCGATATCAGGAGCGGCAAATTAGGCATTAATAACTGTAGGCAGGTGTCGGCAAAGTCGGGGGCAGCAGATTAGGGGTGTTTAGACTCAGGGTTTATGTTAGGGTGTTAGATTTAAACTGTATTTTCTTTTTCCCCATAGATATCAATGGGGTTGTTTTATGGAGCTTTTGTTTCCGTGAACGCAGGTGTTAGACTTTTTTGAGCCGGCTCTCCTCATTGATGTCTATGGGGAAAGCGTGCAAGAGCACGTCAAAACACAGCTACTTTTGTGTGCGGTATGGAGCTCAACGCAGCCATATCACATGCACAAGCCGGGTTTTTTAAAACTTGTAATGGCAGCGCTATAGGGGGTTAAAAAAACGCAACTTTTGTTGCGATCTTTACTTTCCCTATAGCGCTCAAAACTTTTAATCTAGGTGATTGTGTTTATATAGCTACTACAAGTTTACACTGTACTGCACATGTATAGTTCTAATATCACAATTACAACCAAACGTGATATATATCAATTATACATATGTTACAGTGGAACCTCAATATTAGATGTAAAACCATTCAGTGCAGTGTGAACTTGCTTTGGTTTATTTTTAATATTGCAATCACACTGTACCAAAAGTGTTCTATTTTGATAATCTGTTTGGTACAGTGAGATTGCAATAGAAGTGAAAACTTGTAGTGGCTATACAAATACAATGTTAAAAAAAGCCATCTGTTATTAAAAACATAATATAATAAAAATGTATCACAATGGTTAAAAAAAGTAACACAATTACGTGATAAGGTAAATATAAATGAGTTAATAAATACAATTAAAGTAATCTTATGCGACCATAAATCAGATACCAAATACCAACAGTCCTTTGATAAAGCTGAAATTGCTCAGTGAAACGTACGTCGGAATGGAGAATTAATACGGACTTCTCACAAGGAGGGGTGATTAGTTTACTTAAAACAGCAACAGCTACAAACTCACTCGGCTAGATTACGAGTCTTGTGTTAGGGTTAAAAAGCAGTGTTGAGAGGTCCCAACGCTGCTTTTTAATGCCCGCTGGTATTACGAGTCTTGCAGGTACAGGTGTACTGCTCACTTTTTTGGTGGGACTCTAAAATACCGCAAATCCACTTACGTCAATTGCGTATCCTATATTTTCAATGGGATTTTCCTAACATCGGTATTACGAGTCTTCCTAAAAGTGAGCGGTAGACCCTCTCCTGTCAAGCCTGGTACCGCATTTAAAAGTCAGTAGTTAAGAGTTTTATGGGCTAAAGCCGTAACATAAAACTCTTAACTAAAGTGCTAAAAAGTACACTAACACCCATGAACTACCTATTAACCCCTAAACCGAGGCCCCCCAACTCGCAAACACTATAATACATTTTTTAACCCCTAATCTGCCAAAAAGAAGATCGCCGCCACTATAACAAATATATTAACCCCTAAACCGCCGTACTCCCGCATCGCAAACACTAGTTAAATTTTTTTAAACCATAATCTGCCTTCCCTAACATCGCCAAAACCTACCTACATTTATTAACTCCTAATCTGCTGCCCCCAACATCGCCACTATACTAAAGTTATTAACCCCTAAACCTAAGTCTAACCTTAACCCTAACACCCCCTAACTTAAATATCATTTTAATAAATCTAAATAAAATTACTATAATTAAATAAATTAATCATATTTAAAACTAAATACTTACCTATAAAATAAACCCTAAGCTAGCTACAATGTAACTAAAAGTTACATTGTATCTAGCTTAGGGTTTATTTTTATTTTACAGGCAACTTTGTATTTATTTTAACTATGTACAATAGTTATTAAATAGTTATTAACTATTTAATAGCTACCTAGCTAAAATAAATACAAAAGTATCTGTAAAATAAAACCTAAGCTAAGTTACAATTACACCTAACATTACACTATAATTAAATTAGTTCCCTACATTAAATTAAATTAAATTAATTACAATTAAATAAAATAAACTAAAGTACAAAAAACCCCCACTAAATGACAGAAAATAATAAAATAATTACAAGTTTTTTAAACTAATTACACCTAATCTAATCCCCCTAATAAAATAAAAAAGCCCCCCAAAATAATAAAAATCCCTACTCTATACTAAATTACAAATAGCCCTTTAAAGGGCTTTTTGCGGGGCATTGCCCCAAAGTAATCAGATCTTTTACCTGTAAAAAAAATACAATCTCCCCCAACATTAAAACCCACCACCCACACACCCAACCCTACTCTAAAACCCACCCAACCCCCCCTAAATAAAACCTAACACTAACCCCTTGAAGATCACCCTACCTTGAGATGTCTTCACCCAACTGGGCAGAAGTGGTCCTCCAGATGGGCAGAAGTCTTCATCCAAGCTGGGAAGAAGAGGTCCTCCAGACAGGCAGAAGTCTTCATCCAGATGGCATCTTCCATCTTCAAGACATCCGACGCGGAGCATCCTCTTCTGTCTTCATCTGATGACTAAATGACGGTACCTTTAAGTGACGTCATCCAAGATGGTGTCCCTTCAATTCCGATTGGCTGATAGAATTCTATCAGCCAATCGGAATTAATGTAGAAAAAATCCTATTGGCTGATCCAATCAGCCAATAGGATTGAGCTTGCATTCTATTGGCTGTTCCAATCAGCCAATAGAATGCGAGCTCAATCCTATTGGCTGATTGGATCAGCCAATAGGATTGAACTTCAATCCTATTGGCTGATTGGATTGGCCAATAGGATTTTTTCTACCTTAATTCCGATTGGCTGATAGAATTCTATCAGCCAATCGGAATTGAAGGGACGCCATCTTGGATGACGTCACTTAAAGGTACCGTCATTTAGTCGTCGGATGAAGACAGAAGACGATGCTCCGCGTTGGATGTCTTGAAGATGGACCCGCTACGCTCCGGATGGATGAAGATAGAAGATGCCATCTGGATGAAGACTTTTGCCCGTCTGAAGGACCTCTTCTTCCTGGCTTGGATGAAGACTTCTGCCCATCTGGAGGACCTCTTCTTCCCAGCTTGGATGAAGACTTCTGCCCCTCTGGAGGACCACTTCTTCCCGGCTTGGATTAAGACTTCTGCCCGTCTGGAGGACCACTTCTGCACGGTTGGGGGAAGACGTCTCACGGTAGGGTGATCTTCAAGGGGGTAGTGTTAGGTTTTATTAAGGGGGGATTGGGGATCAGTTTTAGAGTAGGGTTGGTTGTGTGGGTGGTGGGTTTTAATGTTGGGGGGTATTGTATTTTTATTTACAGGTAAAAGAGCTGATTACTTTGGGGCAATGCCCTGCAAAAAGCCATTTGAAGGGCTATTTGTAATTTAGTATAGGGTAGGGATTTTTATTAATTTGGGGGGCTTTTTTATTTTATTAAGGGGATTAGATTAGGTGTAATTAGTTTAAAAACTTGTAATAATTTTATTATTTTCTGTAATTTAGTGTTTGTTTTTTTTGTACTTTAGTTTATTTTATTTAATTGTAATTAATTTAATTTAATGTAGGGAATTAATTTAATTATAGTGTAGTGTTAGGTGTAATTGTAACTTAGGTTAGGTTTTATTTTACAGGTACTTTTGTATTTATTTTAGCTAGGTAGCTATTAAATAGTTAATAACTATTTAATAACTATTGTACCTAGTTAAAATAAATACAAAGTTGCCTGTAAAATAAAAATAAGCCCTAAACTGCTCATCGCTAACGTAAGCAGCACTGGTATTGAGGTGAGATGTGGAGCTAAATGTTGCTCTTCTGCGGCTAACGACGGGTTTAAAAAAAAACGTAATACCAGCATTGTCTGTTGGTGAGCGGTGAGCATAAACTGCTCGTTAGCACCGCACAGCCTTACCGACAAAACTCCTAATCTAGCCGACTGTGTTTTATTGTGGTCCATTTTGTTTTTATAGCCTATGCTGTAAACCCTTAGTGATATGTCTGTTTTTGATTTTAATAAATTGTATATTGCTAACCAGGAGATGTAAATATTATGAGCGCTTCTTATATTTTTTACTATTTAAATACTTAAAGGGACAGTCTACACCAGAATTTTGTATTTTTAAAAAAAGATAGGTAATCCCTTTATTACCCATTCCCTAGTTTTGCACAACCAACACAGTTATATAAATACACTTTTTTACCTCTGTGATTACCTTGTATCTAAGCCTCTGCAAACTGCCCCCTTATTTCAGTTCTTTTGACAGACATCCATTTTAGCCAATCAGAGCTGGCTCATTTGAACTCCACGTGCATGAGCACAGTGTTATATATATTACACACATGAACTAACACCCTCTAGTAGTGAAAAGCTGTCAAAATGCCCTGAGAGAAGAGGTGGCCTTCAAGAGCTTAGAAATAAGCATATGAACCTCCTAGGTTTAGCTTTTAACTAAGAATACCAAGAGAACAAAGTAAAATTGGTTATAAAAGTAAATTGGAAAATTGTTTAAAATTACATTTTCTATCTGATTTATTAAAGTTTATTTTGGACTAGACTGTCCCTTTAAAAAAAAAACTTTTAGGGTTTGACTTAGTATCAGTTGCAATTAATCTTTCATTTTCAATTTTGGCTAATTGTATTGCTTTTTTGCATGCTTTGTTACATTCCTTATATATGTGGAATCTTGAGTCTGTACTATTTTACATAACTATACCAAACTATAAAATTATTTAAAGGTATTGTTACATTTGTGAGAATAAATTACCTACACTACTACAATACTTAAATTAACAGATGTAGACTAAGGGAGAGGAATGCTATGCCCTTGAGCAGAATTACTAGTAAATGTAGTTTCACAAAATGGAAAACAGCTAGAGAGGCTCTCTCAAGCTTGCATTAATGCATAGAATACAACTCTGTTATGAAATCCATTCCTAGAAAAAAAATTACATAAGTTAAAAAACTTCACTGGAATTTTCAGCCACAGGCTAATTTTTGTATGTTTCCCCTTGCTATACACACTTTTCCTTTGGGCAGGTAGTATGATTGAACCTTTTATTTTTGTAATTTTAATTGTTATAAGTGTAAATTAGATTAAATGAACTGTACTTTGAGGTATTTTTCTTTCTTGTTGCTTCAAGCTATCATAGCAGCCATTATATATAACTGTTGTATTAAATGATTTTTTCCTTAGAAGCATTTTTACACTCAGAGCATCATAAAGCTATTCTATAGCCTCAATAGCTTCCATACACTTCAAAATTAGCCTTGAGGTTAAAAATTCTAGTATTACTATAGCAACCTTGGCCACTCTTTAAATAGCAACTCTATATACATATTAAAAGAAGTATTAGCGGATAGTGGGCTATTGGAATTCACTCTGTATATTCCATTTTCCGTATAGTGAACACTCCGCCAGGATTTTAATTTTTATGTTAGTCAGATTGCACTCATATTACAAGTTAAAGTAAACAATTTTTTCTCCAGCGGTAACCCAAAACACGCTTTAAGTAGAAATTCGAAAATTGTGTTTTCACATTCCCCTATAGCAGTCAATGGAGAAAAAAAAATGAAAAAAAACACCCACCCTCTAACACCATGATATATTCTCATTAGCGTAAATCCGACATGAAAATATGAATATTTCATATTCCAATGTTTTTTAACGTGCTTGTTTGAAATATGCGTTATTATGAGTGTATGTGTAATTTGTAATGTATTTTTTTTTGTGTTTTGTGACACTTTTTAGTTTTGGAAAACAGTTAACCACAGTTCTGAGATTGTGGTAAGGATTTTAGCGTCAATCGTGATTGTGCTAGCGTAATCGTGATTTCGCACAACTTGTAATATGAGCGCAATTAAACCAGAGCGCAAACAAATTTTTTTTTCCTACAAATGCATGTATACTTTTCTATTTTCAATATCACAAATTACATTTTCTATGCTCCATTTCGATTTAAATTATTCCAAATTATGAACCATCTTATAAAACTGATATTCAATCTTTACTCTAGTTGCTTCTAATAAACTAAACACATGTAATACATTAGTCATTCCAAAACCAGTTCTCACATTTTCTACTTTTAAAAATAACCAACTTTGCCTGTCCTAACAAAAAACTAGCTAAAACAATATAATGTATTTTAAAACAAATTGTAATTAATTCCAAAGATAAAAGAAGAACCTGAAAAGTAAAAAAGCAATTTATAAATTCCGTCACCTAAATTAAAGAGACCATCTAACTAGGAAAGAAAAGAAAAATATGATAACTAGACGTAAAAAATAATTAGTATTAATTATCCTAGGAATTAAATGCCACTACAGATCTCCTGAATGTTTTAGAATTGGGGGTTTATATAAAGTCCTCCAAGCAGGTCTAACACATAGTGAAATAACAAATTGTTCCCTCCACTTTCTATCAGTAAAAGTTTTGAGGTGGCAAAAATGTCAAATCTTTACGCACATTACATACATTAACTTCTTATTTACAATATTAACACGTAAATTATACAAGGATTTAAAACAAAGAAGTTTTTAAAAAAAAAATCAATATTGTAATTGTCAGCAGGAATAACTTGGAAAGATGGTTTTGACAAAAAAAAACTTTTTTTCAACAAAACACCTTTCTAATGCATATAAAGTGATTTTAGAACGAGCAAACTTTACCATTTCCAACAGCTGAGAAACAAACCTAACTGAATTTGTACATTGTTTGCCAAATCAGAAACTGAAACCCTTTTAAAATAAATAAAGTCTATTAAATGTTTAACTTTAGTAACTCCAGTCTTCACAAAAATGAGATTCCTCATTCTATAAAAGTTTTCACAATTTTTCAAACATTTATAACACTGCCATAAAAAGGGGTAGTATTGGTTACACACCTGTAGATCACGACGTGCACATCTGAAAGTCACCTGACACCTCTAATCAGCCCGGAATGCCGTAGCTAGCCTAGCGGCGGGTTAAATTGCTGAAACCAAACAACTTCTTTGAAGAAGTTTTTACATCTTACATGTTCCTCAAATCTCTTTCTGACTTCTCTAGTCGTTTTTCCTACAAATTGACACTTACATAAGTTGCATGTTAATATATCACAAAAGTGGTGCCACAATTTGCATAAAAATTTCTGTTCCCACATCTGAAATTACGTTTTTTTGTTGTTTTTTTTTAACCATTTTGATGTCTGTTTCCAGGCATATCTAGTGACTAAACTAGGGGATAGAGATTGAGCTAATGTCTGTTTTTTTATACAAATCTACAGTTTTCAACAAGAGGCTTTAAGACGTATGAAGCATGTCTAGATTTGCATAGACATACATGAAGTATCTAATTATATAGTCATTTATCTGTATATTTAATAATGTAGACAGTTATGTAACATTATTATTTCTGGCTATTCAAGTTATACTGCATACTATTCTATGTCTTTTTTATCTAAATTTATTTTTAATCATGTATTGCTTTTCACATGTTTGTATGTAACAGAAGGGGTTAAAAGGCATTTAAATTGGACATCACTTGTATGTTTGTTCAGTCTATGTGTAAGTGCCACTAGGGGGGCGCAAAACATGTCAAACTTCCATGCCTCTGTACTCTGAACATGTCTGTGAGAAGTTTTAATCTTCTGGAATAAATAAAGTATATATTTCATTAATATCACACTTGGGGGTCAATTTACTAAAGTGCGAGCGGACATGATACAATGTAGCATATAATGTCCGCAGCACATCGATAATTGCCGACAGCATACGCTGTTAGCATTTATCATTGCACCAGCAGTACTGGTGAACTGCTGGGGCAATATCGCCCCCTGCAGATTCGCGGCTGCTAGCAGGGGTGTCAATAAACCCGATCGTATTTGATCGGGTTGATTTCTGTCCACCGCCTCAGAGCAGGCGGACAGGTTGCTTCATAACGTCTGTTTCTGGTGAGAAACACGGAGCATCAAGCTCCGTACGGAGCTTGATAAATTGACCCCTCTGAGTAGTGCTTGCTACTGTTTTGGTAGTTGTAGCATTGGTTAAATCTTTTTCACTCAAATCTATTAAGGCTCGATAATTGAAAGCTCTCTGGGCTGGTGAGATTATTAAAGAATGCTCTCCAGTCCGTCTATTTCCCTGGTGGAATGATCTAAAGTCATTTTTTACCCTGAAAACAGGGTGTCTCACTAAGGGGCGTATACTCCATTTTCGTATGAAAAGTGCACAATAAAATTCATATTTTAAACATCATACAAAACAAATATTTGAACTAATCACACAAAAATAAGCAGGGAAAATTTGTATTGTTAAGGTGCATCAAAAATCGTAGCAAAATTCCTTACCAAAAATCGTATTTTATCAAAAACGTAAAATTTGTATGTAATTTACACAGGAATAAATCATGTTATATATGCACAGCATTAATCATAATTTTAGTACACTGGATGTGCAAAAAACACACAGAATTTTGGTACTCATAAATACAAATTGCAAAGCGTAATTGTTGTTTTTTCGTAAAATGGGCTGAACATGGGAGTTTATGAAAATATCCAACAACCCTTTCACCAGATGTTCTCCAGCTTTTTCAAGGATAATCAGCTGTACCCTCAGCCCTTGTTAAATACCAAGCCTGTGTATCTAACTGGGTATTTTGTATGCATTTTGTAATATATATTCTGTATTCTATATGCTTCTGGATGTATAATGTAATATTTAAAGTGTATAAAGTGTACCCTTTCAGTTACCAACCCTTAAATTAATGAGTAAGATACTTCTTAAATGCTGAAGTGTACTGTTTTCATTGACAACAAAAACAGTTACAACATGTGACATATCACATGATGGAACTTGTAACATATGATTGGCGAATTACCCAATTGGATACAAGGACTGGATATTTAAGAAAGGCTGAGGGTACAGCTGATTATTCTTGAAAAAGCTGGAGGACATCTGGCGAAATGGTCGTTGGATATTAGTTTTTAAGGACTGAAAGCAATACAGATCAAGATTACAGCCTAGTAACCGCCTTGATAGCCTGCTAAGTAAAGCCTTGTTTGCTACTTTATACAGGGACGAATTTGTTAACAGTGTAGATTGTCTTTATGTCCTATATATTTTAATAAACCTTGTAAATATACATCTTGAAGCAGTGTTCCTATAATTACTGGAGCAGCCAAGGGGCTTTAAAAACTATCTGTCTGGAAACTTAGAGCTGAGATATAAGCTCTGTAAAGTATGAGTAAGATTCCATGAATTATCACAGTTGGTGTTCCTGACAGTATGCACTATTGTGTGTGTCTTTTCCTTTTGAGATACAGCGCTGGAGGAATTACCCCATTAGCCTTAAAGGGACAGACCACTCCTTTATGCAAATAATCCACATGTCATTTTTTGGATAATCACAAAATATATTCACTTATATTGTTTCACGCTATAGCTGTTTTTTCTTGATTTATTTACTTGGTGTGTGTATACTTTAGTGACAACTTTTATTTTATTATTCAGATAGAGCAATTTTAAGCAACTTTCTAATTTACTCCTATTATGAATTTTTCTTCGTTCTCTTGGTATCTTTATATAAGAAAGAAGGAATATAAAGCTTCGGAGCTGGCCAATTTTTGACTCAGCACCCTGGGCAGAGCTTGCTGATTGGTGGATATATTTAGTTACCAATCAGCAAGCACTACCTAGGTGCTGAACCAAATATGAGCCAGCTCCTAAAGTTACATTCTTGCTTTTTCAAATAAAGATAACAAGAGAACAAAGAAAAATTGATAATAGAAGTAAATTAGAAAGTTGCTTAAAAATGCATGCTCTATCTAAATCATGAAATAATTTTTTTTTTTATTTCATATCCCTTTAAAACCAGATCTGTTCCACTGTTCTAAGAGAGTGTTCCTTTTATGCCAGTTTATTTTTGCTCCTGAAGCAATTTCATATATTTTTTGCCAATCACAGAGCACAGTAACATTGTGTTTATTATGCACAAAAAATATACATCATCAGCATTTAAAGATCTTTTATAGAAATAGGAACCTGTATGTGAGGTAAACTAAAACCAACTAGATGTTTACAAGCCACACTGGTGCTCTGAGTAGCTGTAGTATTTAAAATGCTGGTGCACTGAGAATATCTACTGTAGTTATGCTTCACATGCACACAACAATGTTAACATGAACATTGACAACTTTTACTAGAAGCATTTTTTCCAATACATGTATATTGCAAATATGTTTCTATCAAAAATGTAACACATCTATGTGCATTACATTTCGACCAGAATGTCCCTTTAAGAACACTAAATATATTCTTATATAAAACTTGTATAGCAGATATAAACTGAGGACCAAAACTATAACCATGCAAAATGGTAATCATGCTCAACTCTGTCTAAAGTCTTCTGTTGATCTAGTGAAATTATACCCACATTAATATTAAACAATTTGTAAACTGCTAAAAAATCCCATAATAAGGAAATATTATCATGTATACACCTATTAGGAATACTGTAAGTTTGATCAGGGTGCTCTACAAAACCTATAACTTCTCTCAAGCACAAAGGCAAAGGCAAGATCTTGATAAATAAAAAAAAAAAAAAAAAGAGCGTTCAACCTGGGAAAGAACAATAGCATAATAACTTGTTCTATGGCTAGTTACCACCCAAGAAGCAGCCTCTTTTTGCTCAACATGTGCCTTTCACAGAGAAGAACTTTCCTTAAGCATATTAGTCTGATCCTGACTTCTCAGTACAGTCCAGCCCCGAAATACCAGGCAATCCCTCTCTGAATGAGAGAAACAGCAAAACTCCAGACGTACGTTTCGGCCTATTGTGGGCCTCGTCAGTGAGGTGCAGCCATATCCCTCTAGGCACACTGAGCAACGGGTCCATGTCTGGAGTCCCGCATCACACTTAGGGAGACTTCCCTAAGTGTCATAATTTGTATAAATAAAAAAAGAGAAGTGCTCAACCTGAGAACGAACAATAGCATAATAGCTTGTTCTATGGTTAGTTACCACCCAAGAAGCAGCCTCTTTTTGCTCAACATGTGCCTTTAACAGAGAAGAACTTTCCTGAAGCATATTACTCTTATCCTGACTTCACAGTACAGTCCAGCCCCAGGATCAGACTGATATGCTTCAGGAAAGTTCTTCTCTGTAAAAGGCACATGTTAAGCAAAAAGAGGCTGCTTCTTGGGTGGTAACTAGCCATAGAACAAGCTATTATGCTATTGTTCGTTCCCAGGTTGAGCGCTTCTTTCTTTTTATTTTATGCAAATTATGAAACTTAGGGAAGTCTCCCTAAGTGTGATACAGGAATACAGACGTGGACCCGTTGCTCAGTGTGCCTAGAGTGATATGGCTGCACCTCACTGATGAGGCTCACAATAGGCCAAAACGTACATCTGGGGTTTTGCTGTTTCTCTCGTTCAGAGAGGGATTTCCTGGTATTTCAGGGCTGGACTGTACTGTGAAGCCAGGAGCAGACTGATATGCTTCAGGAAAGTTCTTCTCTGTGAAAGGCAAATGTTGAGCAAAAAGAGGCTGCTTCTTGGGTGGTAACTAGCCATAGAACAAGCTATTATGCTATTGTTCTTTCCCAGGTTGAGCGCTTCTCTCTTTTTATTTATGCAAATTATGACACTTAGGAAAGTCTCCCAAAGTGTGATGCGGGAATCCAGACGTGGACCCGTTGCTCAGTGTGCCTAGAGGGATATGGCTGCACCTCACTCACGAGGCCCACAATAGGCCGAAACTTATGTCTGGGGTTTTGCTGTTTCTCTCGTTCAGAGAAGGATTGCCTGGTAATCGGGGCTGGACTATACTGTGAAGTCAGGATCAGACTGATATGCTTCAAGAAAGTTCTTCTCTGTCAAAGGCACATGTTGAGCAAAAAGAGGCTGCTTCTTGGGTGGTAACTAGCCATAGAAAAAGCTATTATGCTATTGTTCGTTCCCAGGTTAAGCGCTTTTCTCCTTTTATTTATGCAAGATTTTGATAAAGGCTGCACCAGCTGAAACGTGTTGATGGAATGTTTTAAGCAGTGTTGAAATCAGACTCACAAACACAGAGTGCTCTGTAAGACATTTGAGTCATTTCAAGTGGACACGCAGTAAGTTTCTGCAATATTGTATCCATTTGTATCCCCTGTACACAACACAAGGTCTATACTCGCATTCTCTGGTAATACGTCTTCCTGGTAATCTCCATTATCAATTGGAGTATAGACACACGCCCCCTCAACACACAAAGCCACGTAAGATGGAGGATCACAGTGTAGATGACGTCTGCAAGCCTTTTTGTGCTACACTTTCCCAGTGTTCTATTAAATAACGCATCCAGTTGTAATCATTGATCGTAGATCATATTAAGTGTTTTTAGATCGATCAAAGTAGGAAGCACTATGTCTAGTTTAATCCCCCATTTTTTAATGCCAAATAGCAAAATAAGAATGTTCCGGTATGAGGTTTAGTTTGCCTAAGGTACAAGTATTTACAATCTACCCACTCTAAAGACATCAGCGGAAGCATGAGTCATGGGTGGTGAGTGAGAGAGTTAGATAACGAATTAGGCAGTTAGTTCATCAAAAAAGGAAAAGTTTTTCTATCTTGCAGGAGTCTGTTAAAAAGATACATGGGTTACATATATGTACATTTGACTAATATACATTGTGTGAAACATATTAATATCTATTTGATTGCTTTGGTTTGATTTTTATGTTTTTGTTATTTTGCTGTAGTATCTGATGTGAATTGTTGTTCATATACATTGTGATTTTTATATCTGAAAAAAAGCAGTTTAGGTCTGTGTTTATATGTGGCTGCCATGCCAACTGAGTGCCTGTAGATTATATGCACTTTGTATACCACCTGTGAGGTTTTTTGTATACTGATGTTACCATACCAACCAATTAATCGCAAATACAGACAGGTCTGAGTTTCTAATTGTTTGACCTATCAGATGATTGTTCACTCCTCTATTAATTGTTATATAGCAAGTGTTATTTTTAATATTGTGTATTATAGCCTGATGAAACAGCCTACAGGAGGCTGAGAAACGCGTCGCATTTTAAATAAAGTATTTTTTAATATACAGTTGCTGTTGTGGTGTATGTCACAGTAAATATACTGCTGGGTATTTCTAAACAATTTTTGTGGTTGCTGCTGTCCTGCTTTGGAGCTAACAGTCTATTGGGCGGCTGTGAGGTCCCAGTTTGCTGGTATTGCACCTGGAGGTACATTTTATCTTGCATCAAACTACAGTATCTCCTAAGGATAATCGATTGGATCTCTGCTGGGGGATATCAGTGAGCTGGACCACTGTGAATTTCCAGTCTGCTTCACTAGCACCGTTGGGTGCGCTCTGTTTGTGAGTATATTCATTTACCTGCATTTGTTTACACCTGCTTTGGTAGTACTAGGCCATGGTGGCGCCTCTGTTCTTCTTTCTCTACAGATGACATACCAGGATGACCGTCCTTTGACAGAGAGCTGCCTCATCTTTTTGGACTTTTTTTTATATATATAGGTTTTATGGACAAATTTTTGTATGTATTTTATATATATGTTAACAACAACCATCTGTTTGTTTTAGTGATTTTGGTTTTGTAGTGATTAGGAGGCACCCCCTGAGGGTGTGGTATACGGCTGTGTACACCACACTCTATATTTCTTACGGCTTCCTGAATGACCAAAAATACATCACGTGACTCTGAAATAACCACGGCATGGTCCGTGGTAGACGCCAATACTTGCAACCGAATTGAAGGGTCTAAACGTGTTACTAAATGGAGCCAATAGGAAACGGAGAAATCAAAAAGAAGAGGTTACATAATCCGGGTGAGTGACTTGTAACCGAGGAATTTTTTTAGAACTACATAAACGCACTTTGTTTTGCGGTCCACTGTTGTTCCTATACCCACACCCACCAATGATTAAGACTTTGGTTTTTTAACCTTTCCAGCTAATTTGGGATTTTTTTTATATGAATATTGTCCTATCTACTGTGGATTATGTTCCATATATCTTTTAATATTAGTATTCTGGCCAGTTAGGATTTGTTGTTATTATACCACCGGTGGTTTCATTGATTGTTTTTTTTAATAAATTTACTGTTTTCTGTCTGGACCTCTTTTTGTAGCAGTTTGCTTCAGTGCACCCTTTTTTCTGTTTTTTATTGTTTTAAAGGGTATTTTAATAACTTTATTATTTCGGAATTATGCTCTTCTCGGTCTGCATTGCTAAGATAATACAGGGTTTGTTTTTTGTGCTTATAAATATTATGATGACTTATCCTTATACTTATGTATCTCTGCTGCAACTTGAAAATTAGATCTTACTAGCACACACTGAATCCAATAGGTATCTGCTCTGTATCTGCTGCACCTCTCTGCAAGTCCCTTTACTGGCTCCCCATTCACAGAATAATTAAATTTAACATTCTCACCCTGATCTACAAAGCCCTCACCAATGCTGCCCCATCCTACCTGTCCTCACTCATCAACAAATTTACTCCAGCCCGCCCCCTAAGATCCAACAATGACCTGCTCCTTGCATCTTCTACCATCACCTCCTCTCATGCTAGACTAAAGGACTTCTCTTGTGCGGCACCAACCCTCTGGAACGCACTTCCTCGAGTTGTCAGACTTTCCCCTAACCTCTTCCTTTAAATGCTCCATAAAGACGTTTTTGTTCAGGGAAGCTTATCACCAAATCAGTAACAAATTAATCTCACTTGCCTAATAGTTGCCCTATTCTAACTCCAACGTCATTATATCACATTTGCAGTCCCCACCTCCTGTTTCTCACCCTCCTACCCATCTAGATTGTAAGTTCCCACGAGAACAGGGCCCTCAATTCTCCCTGTATTTGTTTGTTTAATTTTGTCCGGTGTCTTATATAGTGTATTGTATTGTATCACTGTTGTACTTTTATCTTTGTACCCATGGACAGCGCTGCAGAATCTGTTGGCGCTTTATAAATGAATAACATAATAGGTTATCAAACAACTGTTTTGTAACTTTAAGTTCTCATACAACCCAACATTAAAAGAACTATCAGAGGTTATTTTGAAATTTACTGCTCCAGAACTCTCATGCTATTATTTACATTTGCAGATATTTGGCGACTATGCTGTTGACAAAAAAGTTTTATTTGAACTTTTCCAATATCTCACCATTGCCTTAATGCTGCAAAATCATTTTTCTTTCTGATACTTTTTTCCAAAAAAAGGCAAAACATTCTAAAAAGTGCATATCATTTAAAAGCTGACAATTAAAATGCCAATATGGTGTGAGAAAGCTGATGTCAGAATAATTAGGAAACAATCTGACAATCAAAATATTTGAATTATACTTAAAAACATTTATCCAATCTAGCAGCAGAAATACAGTTTCCCCACAATAACAACTATAATGCAGAACCTTTCTTATTTTTATAGCCACATATTTGTTTTCTTCTAGAAATATTCAGCCTTATAATGAATAAGGAGAGTTTCAAGTACTAAAGCAATTCAGTAGTACTTCAGGAGCAGGAGGTTGGTAACGTTATTTTTTTGCAATTTACTTAGAGTCAGTGTCAGTGATTTATTGGCATTGCTATCATTGATTGCTTGTAGGCTCTCCCTTTAAAGGTATTTGTACTACATTCTCTTGTGCCAGTTTTGATTGTCTTTTTTATTAGAGAGAGAGTGGGTGCTGCAGAAATTAATGTAGTTTTCTGTTGTTTATAGTTATACCTCAGAAAAAAAACAATTTAACCAAGTTTAAAAACATAAGCCTAAATATTATGCATGCTGACAGCAACACAGTCCCAGCATAGGGACTGCCCTGTTGCTATCAGAGCTTAAACTTATAATAGTGTCAGCTATTACATTCTATAATTACAGTACACTACTAGTTCAAGAATATTATAGGGACAGTATATTATGTGTCACTGTTGTCACTCTAGTGACTCCAAACTGACATTTTAACTATCATATTACAGCTTAGGAAGACAAAACTCAATGGGGAAACTCAAAAAGAATGATTATTTTCACTCTTCAGCTACATCCAAATAAGACTGTATTTGCGAGTTTTGCATTAGAGGCTATGCGGTGCTAACGAGCAGTTATCCATCACCGCTCACTTACCTACAGTGCTGGTATTATGAGTTTTCTGAAACCCGTTGCTAAAAGACAAGAAGTGAGCGTTGAGCAAAATTTTGCTCCAAATCTCACTCCAATACCAGCGCTGCTTAAGTCATCGGTGAGCTGGTGTAACGTGCTCGTGCACGATTTCCCCATAGGACTCCACGGGGAGAGCCGGCTGAGAAAAAGTCTAACACCTGCAAAAAAGCAGCGTAAAACTCCTTAACGCAGCCCCATTGATTCCTATGGGGAAATACATTTTATGTGTACACCTAACACCCTAACATGAACCCCGAGTCTAAACACCCCTAATCTTACACTTATTAACCCCTAATATTCCGTCCCCGACACCGTTGACACCTACATTATAATTATTAACCCCTAATCTGCCGAACCAGACATTGCCGCCACAATAATAAATATATTAACCCCTAAACCACCTCACTCCCGCCTCACAAACATTAGTTAAATATTATTAACCCCTAATCTGCCATCCCTAACATTGCTGACACCTACCTACATTTATTAACCCCTAATCTGCTGCCCCCAACGTCACCGCCACTATATTAAAGTTATTAGCCTCTAAATCTAAGTCTAACCTTAACACCCCTAACTTAAATATAATTTAAAGAAATCTAAATAAAAATTACTATCATTAACTAAATTATTCCTATTTAAAACTAAATACTTACCTATAAAATAAACCCTAAGATAGCTACAATATAACTAATAGTTACATTGTATCTAGCTTAGGATTTATTTTTATTTTACAGGCAAGTTTGTATTTATTTTAACTAGGTAGAATAGTTACTAAATAGTTATTAACTATTTAATAACTACCTAGCTAAAATAAATACAAAAGTACCTGTAAAATAAAACCTAACCTAAGTTACAATTACACCTAACACTACACTATAATTAAATTAATTCCCTAAATTAAATACAATTAAATACAATTAAATAAAATTAGCTAAAGTACAAAAAAAAAACCCCACTAAATTACAGAAAATAATAAACAAATGACAATATTTTTAAACTAATTACACCTAATCTAATCCCCCTAACAAAATAAAAAGCCCCCCCAAAATAAAAAGCCCTACCCTACACTAAATTAGAAATAGCCCTTAAAAGGGCCTTTTGCAGGGCATTGCCCCAAAGTAATCAGCTCTTTTACCTGTAAAAAAAATTACAAATCCCTCCCCCAACATTAAAACCCACCACCCACACAACCAACCCTACTGTAAAACCCACCCAATACCCCCTTAAAAAAAACCTAACACTAACCCCTTGAAGATCAACTTACCGGAAAAAGTCTTCATCCAACCGGGCCGAAGTCCTCAACGAAGCCGGGAGAAGTCTTCATCCAAGCCAGGCGAAGTGGTCCTCCAGACGGGCAGAATCTTCATCCAGACGGCATCTTCTATCTTCATCCATCCGGCGCGGAGCGGGTCCATCTTCAAGACTTTCGACGCGGAGCATCCTCTTAATCCGACGGCTAACACTGAATGAAGGTTCCTTTAAATGACGTGATCCAAGATGGTGTCCCTTCAATTCCGATTGACTTATAGAATTCTATCAGCCAATCGGAAATTAAGGTAGAAAAAATCCTATTGGCTGATGCAATCAGCCAATAGGATTGAGCTGGCATTCTATTGGCTGATTGGAACAGCCAATAGAATGCCAGCTCAATCCTATTGGCTGATTTTATTTAATTGTATTTTACAGGTACTTTTGTATTTATTTTAGCTAGGTAGTTATTAAATAGTTAATAACTATTTAGTAACTATTCTACCTAGTTAAAATAAATACAAATTTGCCTGTAAAATAAAAATAAACCATAAGCTAGATACAATGTAACTATTAGTTATATTGTAGCTATCTTAGGGTTTATTTTATAGGTAAGTATTTAGTTTTAAATAGGAATAATTTAGTTAATGATAGCAATTTTTATTTAGATTTCTTTTAATTATATTTAAGTTAGGGGGTGTTAGGGTTAGACTTAGATTTAGGGGTTAATAACTTTAGTATAGTGGCGGCGACGTTGGGGGCGGCAGATTATGGGTTAATAAATGTAGGTAGGTGTCGGCGATGTTAGGGATGGCAGATTAGGGGTTAATAATATTTAACTAATGTTTGCGAGGTGGGAGTGCGGCGGTTTAGGGGTTAATATATTTATTATATTGGCGGCAATGTCCGGTTCGTCAGATTAGTTTTTTTTTAAGTGTTTGCTATGTGGGAGGGCCTCGGTTTAGGGGTTAATAGGTAGTTTATGTGTGTTAGTGCACTTTTTAGCACTTTAGTTAAGAGTTTTATGCTACAATGTTGTAGTGTAAAACTCTTAACTACTGACTTTAAAATGCGGTACCAGTCTTGACAGGAGAGGGTCTACCACTCACTTTTTGGCAGACTCGTAATACCGGCGCTATACAAGTCCCATTGAAAAAATAGGATACGCAATTTTCGTAAGTGGATTTGCGGTATTTCCAAGTCTGGCCAAAAAAGTGAGCGGTACACCTGTATCTGCAAAACTCGCAATACCAGCGAGCATTAAAAAGCAGCGTTAGGACCTCTTAATGCTGCTTTTTAAGCCTAACACACAACTCGTAATCTAGCTGTTAGTTTGCTAATGTTAATCATTTTCAGCAGGTTGATAGATATCAAAATGGTGCCTACTGCCTAGCCCTAAAATGATAACACCTACACCGTGACCATCCATCAGTTTACAAAGGCTGCCATATTATAGATTGAGTTTGTGTTACATTATGGCAATGGATTTGATCATATTTGCAAGGTTGTATGTAGGTTCCTATTAATTTTCATTGGTAGCTGAAACATTAACATGATCATTTGCACAGTGTCACACAGCTTGCTAATGCTTAGCTGCCTAATATCATTCATGATATAACAAAATAACTAATAATTATTCAATTTCCCTTCCCATGGGCCATGGCATACCTAAACAGCTGCCGCAGCCTGCCCTCAGGACGTCCGATGACAATACAACACACACACTGTGTGTGTTGTGTCATCGTCGGATGTCCTGAGGGCAGGCTGTGACAGCTATTTAGGTATGCCATGGCCCATGGGAAGGGAAATTGAATAAACAGTCACTGATTGCTGTCACACTCACTACATGTCCCAGACTCCCGGCCCTCTATCTACTAATCCTCAACCTCCAGATTCCAATCCTCAGTGAAGTCCTCCTCACCACTCTGCTAGTACTCTGTACTAGACACGTTACAGTTGCCGGACAGTGGACACGTCGCACTCCTCCTTGCTAGGCTCGCTCACAACTACTCACTGACTCTAACCTGACAGACTGTGACAAAGTCAGACTCACTCAGGCTCCCGTCTATGTCTATGCAGCAGCTCCCTCCTGCTTACTGTTGTGTCTTCCCGCTAATGCAACATCACTCAGCCAACTTGAGCCAAGACCAGCAGGCACGCCTCCCCTGCAGCGCTGATGATGCTGATTGACTGTGGAGCTTCTCCATCATAGAGGCGGTTTTGAGAACCGCATCCATTAGAGCGTGTATGGGGCCCAGTGAGCCACCACTGGGTGTCGCTAGCTCATAGTGAGCGAAGAACAGTATTCAACATCCAGGTTGCGCTATAAATGGAAGGCAGCGGAACGGCTCACTGCTTTCTTATTGCGCTACAAGGATGCTGATATTTTTAAGGCCTTTAAAATATAATCTGTGATGGTAATCGTATCGGGTGGCACTGGCAGGGGGGTACCTGGGGGGGGCATTGCCCAAATAAATAAAACTGAAAAAAAATATAAAAAATTATTAATTAGATTTAAAAACTTTTTTCTCTGCCTCCCCTGCCTCCTATTATTGCACGTTGAGGGTACTGCCCCAGTGACAAGCTGTTGTACCCCTAAAGGTACAATTTTTGCATTTTTTTTCTGATACTGCACAAGGTGCTTAAACATTCATAAAACAAAATATAACCCCTCCAAATACAGCTTCAACTTTAAGAATCCTTTCTCTAATAATTTCCTCAACTACTATAGAATCTGGTTCTATATCTTCAGAAAAAAGAATTGTAAACACCTGCACTTACATTGGGAGCCATGACTAAGAAATCACTTATTTTCCATTCCCTTAAAGGGCCACTAAACCCAACATCTTTCTTTAATGATTCATATAGAGAATACAAATTTAAACAACATTACAATTTACTTCTATTATTTATTTTGCTTCATTTTTTAGATATCCTTAGTTGAAGAAAAAGCAATGCACATTGGTGAGCCAATCACACAAGGCTTATATGTGCAGCAACCAATCAGCAGCTACTGAGCATATCTAGATATGCTTTTCAGCAAAGAATATCAAGAGAATAAAATAAATTAGATAATAGAAGTAAATTAGAAAGATGTTTAAAATTGCATTCTCTTTCTAAATCATGAAAAAAAAAATGTGGGTTTCATGTCCCTTTAACCACACGCTCTCATTAGTTAAAGGGACAGTCTAGTCCAAAATAAACTTTCATGATTCAAATAGGGCATGTGATTTTAAACGATTTTCCAATTTACTTTAATCACCAATTTTGCTTTGTTCTCTTGGTATTCTTAGTTTAAAGCTAAACCTAAAAGGTTCATATGCTAATTTCTAAGCCCTTGAAGGCCGCCTCTTCTCTCAGGGCATTTTGACAGTTTTTTACTACTAGAAGGTGTTAGTTCATGTGTGTCAAATAGATAACACTGTGCTCATGCACGTGAAGTTCTAGGGAGCCATCACTGATTGGGTAAAATGCATGTCTGTCAAAAGAACTGAAATAGGGGGCAGTTTGCAGAGGCTTAGATACAAGGTAATCACAGAGATAAAAAAAAAATAATTTATGTAAGAACGAGCTAGTGACTTATGGGATATATTATCCTACCAGGAGGGGCAAAGTTTCCCAAACCTCAAAATGCCTATAAATACACCCCTCATCACACCCACAATTCAGTTTAATGAATAGCCAAGTAGTGGGGTGATAAAATAAGGAGTAGTAAAGCATACAAAAAGAGGAACTGGAAAAATAATTGTGCTTTTATACAAAAATCATAACGACCATAAAAAGGGTGGGCCTCATGGACTCTTTCCAATATGAATGAAATTAATTTATCAGGTAAGTTCTTACATAAATTATGTTTTCTTTCATGAAATTGGCAAGAGTCCATGAGCTAGTGACGTATGAGATAGAAATACCCAAGATGTGGGAGACCACAGAAGAGTCACTAGAAAGGGAGGGATAAAATAAAAACAGCTATTTCCGCTGAAAAAATGAAATCCACAAAAAATAAGCCATTCTTATAATTTACAAGAAAAAACTTAAATCATAAGCAGAATAATCAAACTGAGACAGCTGTCTGAATAACTTTTCTACCAAAAACATCAAAACGGTAGAATTTAGTAAATGTATGCAAAGAAGACCAAGTTGCTGCTTTGCAAAACTGATCAACCGAAGCTTCATTCTTAAAAGCCCAAGAAGTGGTGACCGATCTAGTAGAATGAGCTGTAATTCCCTGAGGCGGAGACTGTCCCGCCTCCAAATAAACCTTGTGAATCAAAAGCTTTAACCACGATGCCAAAGAAATGGAAGAAGCTTTCTGGACTTTCCTGGAACTAGAAAAAACAACAAATAGACTGGAAGTCTTTCTAAAATCCTTAGTAGCTTCGATATAATATTTCAAAGCTCTTACAACATCTAAAGAATGTAAAAATCTTTCAAGAACATTCTTAGGATTAGGACACAAAGAAGGAACAACAATTTCCCTACTAATGTTGTTAGAATTCACAACCTTATGAAGAAATTTAAACGAAGTCCGCATAACAGCTTTATCCTCAAGAAAAATCAGAAAAGGAGACTCACAAGAGAGAGCAAAAACTTTACAAATGTAAAGACTGAGTCAGTACCAAGATATCGTCCAAATAAGGAAACACAGCAATACCCTGCTCTCTGATTACAGATAGAAGGGCACCGAGAACCTTTCTTGGAGCTGTTGCTAGGCCAAATGGAAGAGCAACAAATTGGTAATGCTCGTCTAGAAAAGAGAATCTCAGAAACTGATAGTGGTCTGGATGAATCGGAATGTGAAGATATGCATCCTGTAAGTCTATTGTTGACATATAATGATCTTGCTGAACAAAAGGCAAAATAGTCCTTATAGTAAATATCTTAAAAGTTGGGACTCTTACAAACCAATTTTAAAACTTCAGATCCAGAACTGGTCTGAAAGAATTTTCCTTCTTCGGGACAATGAATAGATTTGAATAAAAACCCAAAACCTGTTCCAGAAATGGAACTGGTACAATCACTACTGAAAGCTCTAGATCCAAAACACACTTCAGAAAATCCTGAGCTTTCACAGGATTTGTTGGAACGTGAGAGAGAAAAAATCTTCTCACAGAAGGTCTTATTCTGACACCTATTCAATACCCCTGGAAGACAATATTCTGAATCCAATGATTCTGAATGAAACCTGACCAAATGTCTTGAAATAATTTCAATCTGCCCCCACCAGCAGAACTGCATTGAGGGCCACACCTTCATGCAGACTTGGGGGCTGGCTTTGGTTTCTTGTAAGGCTTGGATTTATTCCAACTCGAGGATGGCTTCTAATTGGAGCCAGAGTCTTTAGAGGAAGAAATGGTTTTCTGTTCTCTATTCTGATGAAAGGAATGAAACCGATTAGAAGCTTTAGATTTGCCTTTAGACTTTTTATCTTGAGGCAAAAAAACTCCCTTCCCCCAGTAATAGTGGAAATAATTGAATCCAACTGGGAACCAAACAAATTATTACCCTGGGATGAAAGAGATAGTAACCTAGATTTAGATACCATGTCAGCATTCCATGATTTGAGCCATAAAGCTCTTCTAGCTAAAATAGCCAAAGACATAGATTTAACATTAATCTTGATAATATCAAAAATAGCATCACAGATAAAATGATTGGCATGTTGAAGCAAACGAACAATGCTATGCAAATCAGAGTCTTTTTCTCATTGTGCTAAGCTATCCAACCAAAAAGTTGATGCAGTCGCAACATCAGCCATAGAAATGGCAGGTCTAAGAATATAACCAGAATGCAAATAAGCTTTTTTTAGATAAGATTCTATCTTCCTATCTAAAGGATACTTAAAAGAAGTACTATCTTCTTATCAACTCGCGTCATAACAAACGCAATTTTGCGCCACACAACCTTGCGTCAACTAAGACGTAGTAAATTATGAACTTGCATCATGGCAGATGCACATTCACACCCAAAAAAATTCTCGTGCCAAGAATGGCGCATTAAATAACAGCATTTTGCGCCCCCGCAAGCCTAATATGCCCGCAAGTTTTTTAAAGAAAACAAGTCAAATTAAAAAAGACTATACCCCAGGTAAGACAAACTTCCTAAACATGATTCCCATAACGAAACTGCTGGACTGCAAAGGGAAATACACATAGACCTGACTCATGGCAAATATAAGTAAAATACATATATTTAAAAATTTATATTAATACATAAAGCACCAAACCATAGCTGAGAGTGTCTTAAATAATGATACATACTTACCAAAAGAGACCCATCCACATATAGCAGATAGCCAAACCAGTACTGAAAGCTTTCAGCAGAGGTAATGGTATATAAGAGTATATTGTCAATCTGAAAAGGGAGGTAGGAGATGAATCCCTACGACCGATAACAGAGAACCCTTGAAAAGATTTCTCGTGAGGAAAACCATAACATCAAACAGGTGATACTCTCTTCACATCCCTCTGACAAACACTGTACTCTGAGAGGAATTGGGCTTCAGAATACTTAGAAGCGCTTATCATAGAAGAAATTAGAAAACATCATGCACAAACTTACTTCACCACCTCCATAGGAGGCACAGTTTGCAAAACTGAATTGTGGGTGTGGTGAGGGGTGTATTTATAGGCATTTTGAGGTTTGGGAAACTTTGCCCCTCCTAGTAGGATTGTATATTCCATACGTCACTAGCTCATGGACTCTTGCCAATTACATGAAAGAAAGTGTATTTATATAACTGTGTTGGTTATGCAAAACTAGGGAATGGGTAATAATGGGATTATTTATCTTTTAGAACAATAACAATTCTGGTGTAGACTGTCCCTTTAAATCTGTAGAAGTTTTTTGTAAGAAAGAAATCTTATTTTTTCTGTATTAAATAAGAATACATTGCAGCTCTCTTCTCACTGCCTCTATATCCATTAATGTTTAATGTCCCATTGGACATATTATTCACATTTTTACACATCAGAAAACATAAAGGACCAAAAATGAAAATAAAAAATGCCTACTAATAATCATCATTACTGTTTAGGGAAAGACAAACCTTTTGTAACAATATTTTGTAAATTATATCTTTTTTTTTTTTTTTAAATTAAACTCTTCCTCACTAGCATGTTTAAAATAAAACTCTACAGAGTTAACATACTTAACAAGATCAGGAAAATAATTCTATATTTCCACATTCTTTTTCCCTTTTAGTAATATCCAAAAAATCAATAATACTCTGCAGAGAATAACTTGCGGACATTTTTTGAGCTACAGGTAGAGAACTCTGCGAATCAGTAATTTCAACATCTTCCTCACTCTCTGAATATGCTGCAAGAGCAACTGGGGAATTATTAGCCACAGGTTTTTCTTCAGGCGCCAGAAACCTGTGGGTTTAGCACTTTGTGAACTGGACTCATCAGCTTTATCACTTAATTGCACTCAACTTTTTTCTCCTTATCAACACTTTGATTTTCCTTCTCCTTTTCCTCACCACCACCTGCATTTTCTATGTTCTGATTCAAAATATCCTTTTTATTCCCTTACACAACTGAGGTTTTATTTTCTTCCATTTGATTCACAATTACTTCATTAAGGCCCCCATGTACTAAGCAGCGATACATACAGGCAGAGGACCAACAGGATCCGCTGCCCGTATGTATCATTACACGTTTAAGTGAGCGTGTAAAGCCTGCCCCTTCTCCCGCGAGACCAATTGTGTGAGAGAAAGGACTGTCAGTCACAGAGAGGGAGCAAGCTCTCTGTGATTTCCCCTCACCACCTGAGAGGTAGCGTAGAGTGTAAGAAGCAGCGGTCTAATGACAGCTGCTTCTTCCTTTGTAACAACTTACTACTCCTGATCTCATGCTGTGGGTATATACCTTTAATTCCTAGCTGTTTCCCTATATAAGCCTCATCTGCCAGTTCCTAAGTGCTTGGTAATTTCTCAAGTTTCCTGTGTAATTTGATCCTACAGCTTTCAGCACTTTCTCTTGTAGCACAGTTCCTCTGGCTTCCTGAACAGCTCAGACCTCTGACTGACTATGACATCATCAGCTGCAGCCCATCCTCTCCTGCTCTCATATTGAGACACAGGGGCCGAATTATCAAGCTCCACATAGAGCTTGATGCCTCTTGTTTCTTGCGAGCCTTCAAGCTCGCCGGAAACAAAACTTATGAAGCAGCGGTCTAAACTTGTCCACCTGCTCTGAGGCCGCGAACAGATATAAACCCGATCAAATACGATTGGGTTTATTAACACCCCCTGCTAGCGGCCAATTGGCCATGAATCTGCAAGGGGCGGCATTGCACCAGCAGTTCACAAGAGCTGCTTGTGCAATGATAAATGCTGATAGCATATGCTGTTGACATTTATCGATGTGCAGTGGACATGATACCCTACATTGTATCATGTCCGCTCGCACAGAATCTTCAGCTCCTACACGGATTCTCTCTATAAACAGGCAGATTTAGGTACCTTCTTTACTTTTTACACTGTACCCCAGTACCCCAGTCTTCTATGTGAACACATGAAGTAAAACTCTAACATTTCTGTGTGTTTTACATGCAAGCAGGGAAGAATTAACAGCTCCTACTTCACACACATTGAACACAGATTTATTTAATGTGTGTGCTGAAATTATACCTTGATTTATCTGATGTTTTGTTTCCAAATTTCTAAGAGCTACACTACCAGCACCAGAAAGGAAATTCTCTGCCAATCCACTTAGCTTTATATTTGCTAGATCTGCAGTTGAGATTCATAGATACCATTTCTTACTTTTACAGCTGTGACATATTACCATTACCAAGCAGAAAGATGAATCCAGCAGATCTTCCAACCCATGTTGTTAACCTCACACACAGCATTTCAACAAACTGCACTGAAGGGAAAATGGGAAACCATACACTGAACACTTTTCTGAACCCACAGTAGGCACCCCTGAAAAGTTTGATGGTAATAGAAGCCACTATAGGGAATTCAAAAATGCCTGTAAACTTATGTTCACTGTAAAACCTAAAACGTATTCCACAGAACGCATTAAGGTGTTAACAGTTATCTCATTCTTGCAAGGTGAACCCAGTGCATGGGCTAACACATTCTTTGAGTCTGAAGACCCCATTTTAAATTCCCTCTCATCTTTATTTGAGGCAATGGGGCCCATTTATCAAGCTCCAAACAGAGCTTGTGGGCCCGTGTTTTTGGCCAGTCTTCAGACTCGCCAGAAACAGCAGTTATGAAGCAGCGGTCTAAAGAACGCTGCTCCATAACCCTGTCCGCCTGCTCTGATGAGGTGGACAGGAATTGTCGGAAATCAACCCGATCGAGTATGATCAGGTTGATTGACACCCCCCTGCTGGCGACACATTGGTCGCGAGTCTGCAGGGGGCGGCGTTGCACCAGCAGATCTTGTGAGCTGCTGGTGCAATGCTGAATACGGAGAGCGTATTGCTCTCTGCATTCAGCGAGGTCTTGCACTGTCGGATCAGGTCCGTAAGATCTTTGATAAATAGACCCCATAGTTACTCCTGTATGACGATCCAAATACTCAAATTACAGCTGAAACCGCTATAAGATCTCTCAAAAAACAAACAAGACATGTAGAGGACTATATAGCTGAATTTAAGAGGTGGATGAAAGATACCCTCTGGAATGATATATCACTTAAAAATCATTTCAGACTTGGGTTATCAGCAGGGCCGGACAGGGACCAAAAAAGGGCCCGGGCATTTGAGAGCAAAGAGGCCCCCCCCCCCCCCCAAACATGGCAAGTATAAATCTTGTTTAAGTGACAAAAACATTATCATTCCAACACCGAAAAAACAAAAAACAAAAAGCAAAACCAAAATAAAGTGCTAATTTTTATCAATCAAATCAAAACATGCCGTTTAAAATAGAGAGAAAGAGAGAGAGAGATAAGCTGTGTAATACGGCGATGCTATGGTGTAAAGGAAAGTCTGCCTTAAAAAGCAGGCTAAAAGTAAAAAAGTGAGTCATTGTGAACCTCATTTGCATATCTTATACAGAATCCTTTGCTGCATTGGAAAAAATGTATTCAGAGAGTTTCTGTGGGAAAAGCAAGTCTTCTGACTTGTCTAGATTTGTAAATGGGTTACACAATGAGTTATTTTCTCTACATTTTGTATTTAGTGGAGGATTTTAAACTCACTTTTCGCCTCCCCATAATTTTAATTGTTGTTGTATTTCGCCCAGAAATCAACTTTACCCAGCAGTGATTCAACCTACTCCCAGCTGACGAGTGGCAAAAACCACAAAACAGCTGTCCTGGGCTTGGTATGAATCAAGCTGTGTAATACGGTGATGCTATGGTGTAAAGGGAAGTCCAAAGAAAAACTTTCATGTTTCAGTTAGGGGATGACATTTTAAACAACTTTCCAATGTACTTTTATCACCAATTTTGCTGTGTTCTCTCGCTATTCTTGGTTGAAAGCTAAACCTAGGAATGTTTATATGATAATTTCTAAGCCCTTGAATGCCGCCTCTTATCACAGGGGAGTGCTAGTTTATGTGAGCCATATAAATAACATTGTGATCATTGTGATCATTGTGAGCATTTGCCCGTTCAGTCCGGGTCTGGTTCTCAGACTCAATAAAAGATGCTAGCCAGAGTTGTGATTCCTTAGATGGACTTATGACACTTACTATATCCATAGATAGATGTATTAGAGAGAGACGCTTAGAAAGGTCAGCACAAGAATATCATACTAAAAACAAGATAAGATAGTGCCCCACTACCACTCTCAGTCAGCTATCAGAACCCCAGATGAGCCCATGGACACTTACTGTGTTCTTTCTCTTCTTCTGCAGTGGGGACAACAGCAAGTGACAATTGACGCAGTGATTTATTCAGGAGCATGCTCTATTTACATTGATGTAGTATCTTTTGTTAAAATTAATAAAATACCTTTGGTTGCAAAACAAATACCTGTTTCAGTAAGAGTCTTTGACTGTAAGGAGATTAGCTCCGGCCCAATCACACAATCCCTTTACTTGCTACTACACAATAGATACATTAGAAAATATCTCATTCAATGTTATTTCCTCTCCTTTATTCCCAGCAGTTTTAGGCCAAAGTTGAAATTACATCAACCAGTAATTGATTGGCCTAACTGTGAACCATCCCTTACCTCAAAATACTGCAAAAATAATTGTGAATTCTTCCCGACCATATGATTGCCCTATTGATCTGCTTCCTGGGGTCAACATTCCCTGCGGTCATATATACCCCTTGTCACAACCGGAGTTAGAACACCTAAAGTCATACATTGAAGATAACTTTAAAAAGGGGTTCATTAGACCCTTAACATCACCTGAAGGAGCAGGAATATTTTTCGTAACAAATAAAGACAACACTCTACGACATATAATTGAATATAGGGAATTAAACAAACACACAAAGAAGGATAGATATCCTTTGCCGTTAATTCCTGAATTGATCGAACAGTTAAAAGGTTCCAAGATTTACACCAAACTTGTAAAAAGAGGTGCTTACAACCTCATTAGAATCCGAGAAGGAGATGAATGGCTGACAGAGTTCCATACCAGATACGGACTTTACGAGTATACTGTCATGCCATTCGGTCTCTGTAACGCTCCGGCAATTTTCCAAAGATTCGTGAACGACATCTTTAGAGACCTACTTGACGTTCATTTAGTTATCTATTTAGATGATATACTCATCTACTCAAATGATCCCCAGGAACATGTTAAATATGTTAAGGCAGTTCTATCATGATTAAGAGAGAACCATCTCTACGCTAAATTGGAAAAATGTACATTTAACACCAAAAGCATCACTTTCTTAGGATACAGAATCTATTAATGTATGTTTTCCCCATTTTTAATTCATAATTAATAACATTTACTTTTTAACCCCTTTTTGTGTTTCCAGATTTTGGGAATTTCATGTACATTCTCAGGTGTTATCTAAGCAATTAGATGTAATTTAACTACCATTATCTTACTTATTCTTAGTGGTTACAATGGTGAGGAGTGCTATTTAGTACACACTTTGTGTAGTTGTATGTACCACTACGTTTTTGCCTCCTATCTTATGGTGTACAGCACCCACTCCCTCTTTCTAATTTAATATATTCCCAATTGGGTCACCATTAAGTAGTGCCATCCTCTTTTCCCATTTCCCTTTCCCCAAACCAATATATAAATAAGTGTATTGGAGCCCTTTGCAGTTGAAAACAAGTAAAAACACATTTATGCAAATTTAATATTTAATAAAGTGTTATACTGTGTATTTACTGTAAATATTGTATTCTCCAATGTTCTGCAAATAGTAGACTATGTTCCATGTATTTATAAATAGATATTCCTATGTATATCTCAATATATCTATACCTATATATAATCTTGTGTATAAATATATATATATATATATATATATATATATACACACAGTATATATATGTATGTGTGCATATATATATATGTATATATATATATATATATATATATATATATTATTATTTTTTTACCAAAAATACCACCAGATATATGTAAAGATATTTATTTCTGAATAAATAGAACATATTCTTCTTTGTGAATGTTAAATATTTATATTTTTATGTCGGTTTAGGTCGAGAGTGGGGTTTTAGTTTTTTTCCCACTTTTATTTCTAAATTGACTTCTAAGCGGGGATTACGTGAACGGCACGTGATATTCTATCTTCAGCTTTTTACGCTTATCAGGTTAGTGTTTTTCAGGGTCCCACCACTTCATAAGGTATAACTTACAGGTGCAAACTGTTAATATTTATTTTGGATTTCTACCTGTCTCACAGGTTTATTATCCTATAATGTGTTGTGCAGTTTATTCACTCTCTGTTTTGATTTGCAGCACTTGTTTACTACTTAAGTTATAGTTTATACAAATACAAATAAAATAAATCAGTATATTAGATGTCTTAATTTGGTATCTGCAGTATCTTTGTATTTATTATTTACATAAAACCCAAACATAATTTATCCAGATACAATAAGTATGTTTAACATGTCATCCCTCATACGTAAATAAATCCAATAGTACATCACATGAGAAGACTAGCGGCTATCCTGACTAATGAAACATTTCTTAATGTAAAAAATTTTTTAGTAGTAAGAAATTATTATAGCCAATCCAAATAGACTATAGTTGATTGACACTTATAATATAGTATAGTAACACATGTATTGTGTATGAATATTTAATACAATGTTATTTAAAATAATTACTTTTTGGTGTTTAATATTAGACACATTTAACATAACACTGTCCTTTCATTTTAATTATTGTTATTTTTGGGTTGTGAATAGCTGCTGATACATTGTGTATTTCAAGACAAATATCAAGTTTGTTGATAAAGTAATATGTTAGGAGCCAATCCAGACTTGTTACAAGAGTAGGCAAGGTTTCAGGGCTATGCTTGTGAAGTCTGCATTGTGCACTTACAGTTCATCGAAGAGGGAAACCCACAATTTTCAGAATTAAATAACATGAAAAGGTGACTAATTAATTAATGAAAATATATTTCAAATGAATACTTTGCATAATTGAACATTTATATTACAATATTCAAGTGTTTCATGCCAAGATCATATAAAGCTCCATTAACATTTTTAAATTTTAAAATGTATACAAAGCTAAAATATAATATTCAGAATGAAACTTTATAATAAGTCAATGACAGAGCTAATAAACGCATTGAAACAAATCCCAGTGACTTTAAAAATACAGAAACAGCACAGCAAACCTACCATAATGATTATGCATATGGGATTCCAAATTAGATCAAAATGAGTTCAGTATATGAGGGTTTAAAAACAAATATCATACACATCTGTCCCTTTGACTAAATTAATTTAAAGTAGTTGTAAATCATATTAATATGCTGCTATTTACAGTTTCTTTTAATAACTCTTCTATTAGACTCACTGTTGCAATGATTTTTTGCAGTTTTTTTCTGCATATTTTTCATGTCATAACTTTGTACATCAAATTGATTTCACGTACATCTTTGTGTAAACCTGGTGCCTTTTAATGTTTTGCCACTGATTTGGGATCTTGTGTTTACTTGTGTTAACCAAGACCTGAAATTAAACTCCTGACTTTGCTGATCCTTCTTTTAGACTGATTTGGCACCAGGGCTGTGAGTTTTGCAGGGTCATAGAATATGTACCCAGTCCGGTTGGAGAGTGAAGTTTATTTCCGTGTTTTGTGTGTATATATATATATATATATATATATATATATATATATATATATATATATATATATATATATATATATATATATATATTTGTTTTATTATTTTAATTTTTTTTTACTCTCTCCTGTCATCAAATAATATAAAATGACCACTCACTGCAATCCTCAATAATCAAATTCATTATGATATAAAGTTTTTGTTTTGGTAAATGATTGATAATAACCTAGAGGCTTTTACCTCCATCTTAAGCACCTTGACTTCTTTACCACAATCTCTGCAGCTCCTTGTACAACACTTGCAGCAGTATCTACCAATGTGAAAACTGTTACACTACTGGAAAAAAAAATGATAGAACCTCATCAGAATGTAGTGGAATCACAATCTACTCACCAAGATAATATTAAAATGTACCTTTCTCATCTCTCTGCCTAAAGCAGAGGTACTTGCTCTGCTGAAAAAAAACACCACCATCCTTGACAACTCTGAAACCTTCATCAATACCATTTGGGAAATTTCTGATGTTCCTGAAAGATTTGCTGCAGCAGAATCCTGCCTGTTGGACCTCAAGCAGGTAACTCTTCTTCGATTAACTTTTTTTTTTTTTTTTTTTAAATGTTGCTTTAAACTTGCCAGTTTATTAACAACTACAATATAGTGGTGTAACCTCCCTTAATTGGGAGCTTTTAACTCCGGGTTTTAATTAAAAAGCCAAAGGGAAGCAGAGAGGAAATGAAATATACACATTGGAGGTCAGGGAAGACCGATGTTGGAATTTAAAGGGACATGAAACCCAAAAAATGCATCTCATGACCTAGGTAGAACACACAACCCTAAACAACCCTCCAATCTACTTCAACTATCAAATTTGCTTCATTCTCTTGTTATTATCCGTTGAAGGAACAGCAATGCACTACTGGTTCCTAACTGAACAAATGGGTGAGCATATATGCAGCCACCAATCAGAAGCTAGAACCTAGGTTCTTGGCTGCTCTTGATATTTCCTAGATAAACCTTTCAGCAAAGGATAACAAGAGAAGGAAGCAAATTAAACAACAAAAGCAAAATCGGAAAGTTGTGTAAAGCTGAATGCTCCATCCGAATCATGAAAGAACAAATGTGGGTCTCATGTCCCCTCAATTGACATGAAAGCCCTTTTTTTTCTTTTCTTTGTTGCACCCAAGAGGCTATTTCTTTGTTATTTATTTAATTTGCATTAAAGGGATACGAAACACAAAACATTTATTTTGTGATTCAGAGCATAGCACTTTAAAAAAAAGTTTCTAATTTACTTCTACTGTCAAACTTGCCTAATTCCCATGGTATTCTGTGTTGAAGTGATACCTAGGTAGGTGTTTAGAGCACCATATGGCAGGAAAATGTGCTCTTGCAAATGGATAACATTCTTGCAAAACTGCTGCCATATAGAGCTCTAGAAATGTGCCATCTCCTAAGCTTATGTCCCTGCTTTTCAACAAAGAACGAAGAAAAATTAACAATAGAAGCAAATCATAAAGTTGTCTAAAATCACATGCTCTATCTGAATCATCAAAGAAAACGTTGGGGTTTTACATCTCTTTAAATAGACTTCTTTTTCTTTCTTTTTTTAATATAATTTTTATTTTAAAACATAAAGTGTTACAACTGATATGTAAAACATTACAAGTATTGGTTAAACACATAAATCACACCGCATCAGGACTGATAGACAGTAACATTGAGTAGCATTGACATTACTTTATCTGTTCTTTACATTTCCTGGGGAGCCAGTCAGTTGATTAGTGCCAGCGCCTACACATAGTTGGGCCTACATCTCAGTAAGGTTGTCTTTGTACTGTCGTGGACTAAAGTACTCCCACTGGAGGGGGAGGGGTATACATCCATAGGGTGGAAGGTAACTTGGGTGGGGAAGAGGGGAGAAGGGCACACTAAGTGGTAAGGAGGGGGGGGGGGTTGGGGAGGACACAGAAACAATCCGGGTACTGTTTCAGGCAGTAGTGTTACCAAGGGGCTGGAAATTAATGCTTAATCTTGTGTATCTGCAAGTAAGATTCCCAGGGTTCCCAGATAAGACAGAAAATTTCTGCTTGGCGCCTAACTCTGTATACGAAATCTTCCATAGACTTGACAAAATTTAAATATTCTACAACACTTTGCCATTTTGGAGGGTGCACTTTTTTCCAGTTCCTGGCAATTGTCATTTTGACTGAGGTGAGTATGTATATAAGGAGAGTTCTCTTGTGTGAGGGAATTTTCTCTAATCCTAAGTGTAAGAGAGCCATTCCAGGGTGCGTAATCTCTGGGAGACCCATCGAGCTGCAGACCATGCTGGTCTTACTCCAGAGCGGCTTAAGGCTGGGACAGGACCACCATGTGTGCAGTGGGGCGCCAAGGCCACCACAATTCCTCCAGCAAGAGGAGTAGTGGCCAGGGTAGAGGGTCTGAAGTCTGGTCGGGACCAGGTGCCACCTGGTGATGATTTTAAAATAAAGCTTGTACATTGTGGTGCAATGCAAGTAGCTTTGGTCTTGGCGATGGCCAATGTCCACTTCTTAATAGGGTATGTCATTTTTAGGTCAGTCTCCCAGGAGAGCATGTGTCTCGTCTTTGGTGGCGTAGGAGGTATCAGTAGGCATTTATAGTGCACCGTGAGGGGTTTATAGGTCTGGAGGCCCACCTAAACTCCCAATTCGTAGGGGATCGAGGGTTATCTCCCAGGAACCCCCATGCCTTCAGAAGAGACCGTAGTCTTAGGAGTTCAAACTCGAGGGGTCGTGGGATCTCAAAGTTAGTCACCATTTCGCTTTGCGTAAGGAGACGGTCCCCTGCATAAAAATCTCTGAATGTTGAGATCTCTACTTGTCTCCACCAGTTCAGTCTCACATTAGGGAGGGTCTGAAGAATGGGGAGTATGGGCTGAATAGGAGAAGGGTGGGGGGCGATCTGGGCATGATGCCCTAATTTATACCAAATTAACTGGCATCCTCTCACTATTTGGTTAGAGATAACATATGTGGAGGCAAGATGCGGGGGGAACCATAACAAGTCAGACAGATCAATATATGCCGGAAGGGATGCCTGCTCCAGCCCCCTCCATCTCGTGGGTGGTAGATCCGGCCCCCAAGCCGAGACATGGGAAACCATTGCCGCCTCATAGTACAATCTCACGCTTGGTAAGCCTAAACCTCCCTTATCAAGGGGGGACTGCAAGATTGCAGCTGCAACTCTGGGCCTCTTATTGTTCCAGACGTACCTATTGAAGAGGGTCTGAAAGATTTTTAGTAACCTTTCTGGTACTGGGTTAACTTAGGTAACAACATCATCTTCAGAGCCGCGATTCTACCCATCCAGGATAGTTCATCATACTTTTTGGCTCTCAAATGGTTGTCAACGTCTTTCAGCAGGGCTTGATAGTTCTCTCGGAGGACTATCTCTTTGTCGTGGGATAGGAAAACCACGAGATGCCGAATTCCTCTAGTAGACTATTTAAATGAGTATTGCTTCTGCAAGGCTCTCTGTTCTGAATGGTCAAGGTGTATCATGTATGCTTCCGTCTTGGTGACATGGATTTTGTAGTTGGAAAGCCTACCAAATCTATAAATTAGGGCAATTAGTGGCAGAAGTGAGAGAGTTGGTTCCACAATAAAGAGAGTAAGGTCGTCAGCGAAGAGTGCCACCTTCTGGACCGAGTCATGTAACAATAGGCCCTGGATCTGGATATCTCGCCTGATTGCTTCTGCTAGTGGTTCCATCACCATCGCAAAAAGGAGCGGCAACAGGGGGCACCCCTGCCTCGCCCCATTCTGTATATGTATCCTAGGGGAGCAAACTGCTGTGGGGAGGGTATATAAGGCCTCTACCGCTTTACTGAATGAGTGCGGGATCCCGAATATCCTTAAAGTTTCAAACATGTATTCCCATCTCACCCTGTCAAACGCTTTCTCAGCATCTAATGACAGGGTGAGAAGGGGCAGGCCCATATCCTGTGCTTCTGTGAAGACATTTAACAGCCTACGGTTATTGTCGGTATCTTGTCTGCCTTGGACAAACCCAACCTGGTCCAGATGAATTATGGAAGGCAAGTGTCTTCCCAGTCTGGTTGCAAGGACTTTGGAATAGATCTTAATGTCAACATTGATAAGGGAGATAGGTCTATAGCTCCCACATTCCTTAGGGTCTTTCCCCTCTTTAGGGATGGTCAAAATGTTGGCCTCTAAGAATTCCTGTAACATCTTGCCTTCCTTGGCCACACCGTTAAACATTCGGAGGAGGAGAGGAGAAAGTAAGGAGGCAAAAGTCCTGTAGAATAAAGATGTAAAGCCATTAGGGCCAGGGGCTTTATGAGGCTTAAGTGACAAAATGTCCGCTTTTACTTCTTCCAAGGTGAATGGTTTATCCAAATCTTCAATAGACTCCACGCTCAGCGTTGGTAACTGTAGTTTTGCTAGGAACTGCCTCAATTCCTCTCTACTTGACGGTGGGTCACTAGACCCACTGTCAAGATCGTAAAGGGTAGTAGTCTGAGAAAGCTTTACCAATCTCCTTGGGGGAACGGACTATGCCACGGGCCGATTTAATAGCCGGAATCCTGCTGGTGACCGCCCGGTTTCGAAGTTTGCGGGCTAAGAGTCTGTCAGCTTTGTTACCTTTGCTGTAATATATCTGTTTCAGTTTAAACAAGTTAGCCTGAACTTTCAACAGTTCACGTTTGCTGATTTCGGATCCTATATTGCCTACCTGGGTGGCAAGAGTAGGATCTGGAGCTTTTTTATTAGCCATTTCAAGGGGCCTCAAATCTGCATACAGCTTCACATACAGAGTGCCGCTTTCCATCGGGCCTTTTGTTTTATGAAATGGCCTCTTAAGTACGCTTTGAGAGCGGCCCACACAAATTCGAGGTTCGTTTCTCCAGAGTCATTAAATGTCAAGAAATCTAGGATTATTTCAGTCAGACGCGGAATTTCCATGTCTAGGAGACACTGATCAGGTAGCTTCCAAGAAGGCCTACAGTCAGGGGGTTGCAAGATTGAGAGTCGGGCACTAACCATATAATGGTCTGACCACGAACAGGGCCTAATCTTAGAGATCGTAAATTTGTCAAGCGTCCATGAATCACATAGCAGGTAGTCTAACCTCGAGTATGAGTTGTGAGGTATCGAATGGTGCGTGTAGTCTAGTTCAGTGGGGGCTAAACACCTCCAAACATCAAATAATCCAAATTGATACATTAGCCTACGGAAAGCCAGAGATAGCGTTGTTAAATTGCGGTCTACTGGGTGACTTGTGTTCTTTTTTTTTTTTTGCAAGGCTTTATTAATATAATTCAAATATAACAATACAGGTTCCACAAGACATGTAAGGTTGTAAACAGAAGCTTATTTTAGACTGATAAGTAACATTTAAAAGTCCTTATGGTATTTTTTCAGTAATCCTTGAGGTTTCAGGTATCTTATGAGTCCCTTGAGACCATTGTAGTATTGAGTTCTTTTTCGCCCAACCTCATGTTGAGGATTTCATTCAGAGCAGATAAATATATTCCTGTAAATTATTTCTACCTTGCTAAGTATTTTTTAATTTTAACTGATCATATTGAAGTTTAAATCATTGTCCTTGGTGAGAATGTATATATATAACATTAACATTGATTACAGTATAATTCCTACACAGTTAGGGAGGAGGGGGTTAAAGGAGAGGAGGGGGACTGGTTAAGGGGGGAAAAGGGGTTCATCTTATTAGAGAGGGGGGGGAGGAGGGGGAGGAAGTGGGTAAGGTAAGGTGGGGGAAGGATAAGGATGTTTTGTGGACCGCCACGGGTGGGAGCCAGTAAGGCCCCAAGTTTGGGTATGTGACTTTGCGTATTTTGTGAATAGAGAGGGTTAGGGGTGGTGAGTCTTATTCAGATCGGTGTGTCATTCCATGTCAAGCACATGTATTCATGCAGGTCAGGTCTCCCAGTCTTGATGTAGTGGTATCTTTCAAGTTGTAGGTTTGTAGTGACAAGATTTTCCCATTCTAGTATGGAGGGCATTGAAAATGTTTTCCATTTTTTGGGTATTAGAGCCTTAGCTCCATTGATCATGGTAAGGAATAGGGACCAGTCGCGTTGGTGATTGAAGTCCGGTAGGTCTAGGTAAAGTAGGATAGAGGCAGTTGGTTGTATTGTGAGGTGAAGTTTCCCGTTAATTCTATCAAATACCTCATTCCAGTAATCCCTGATTTTGGGGCAGTCCCACCATATATGCAGCATGGTGCCCATTGCCCCACAACCTCTCCAGCATTTTCCCGTAGTATTGGGGTATATCTTTTTGATTCTGTAAGGAGTCAAGTACCATCTACTTAGAAATGTATAATGGACTTCTTGAGTTCTAGCTGAAACTGAGCATTTTTTTGTTATATCAAACACCTTAAGCCATGCTTTGGGTTCGTATTCTCGTCCCAGTTCCCTGTGCCACCCCTGCGTGAACATAGGAACGTCTTGTAGGCCGCTGCTTTGTAGGATAGTGTATAGTTGAGAGATCAGGTGTTTTGGTGGGGAGTTTAAGATGCAGAGGTTTTCAAAGGGTGTGAGTTCTCTGAATAGTGATGTTTTGTGTCTATGTGTTGACACATAGTGTGTGAGCTGAGCGCAGTGGAACCAAGAGGCGAAAAGCTCCGGGTCCCAATCTCTAAGGTCCTGTTGTGATTTTAGGCTGTTGTTAGAGAGAGCGTTGTTTATCGCCAGTTTATTTAGAGACGGGGGTTCCCCCTTCTGTCTCGCAGGTGTTTGAATATTTGTGGCTGGATTCCCTCTAATTGGGGTAAGTGGTGATATCGGTGTCGATATGTGGGTTTGGGTAGCCGTTATCTTGTCCCAGACTTTCATAGTTTCTTTAAGAAGTGGGTATAATTGTATATGTGTAGGTCGGTGTTTATGTGGGATCCACGCCAGGGATCCCACATTAGAATATTGGAGGATTTCTGAGTCCAATCTTATCCAAGCCTTGTGGGCCAGATTTTGACTCCACTCCACAATGTGTTGTAATGAGATAGCCTGGCTATAGGTGTGTAAATTGGGTAGGCCAGTCCCTCCCTGCGACTGGGGGCTGTATAAGGTGTTCCTGTTTATTCTGGGTTTGATTCCTCGCCAAACGAAGTCCTCTATAGCTTTTTGGATGTGGTGTACGTGTGGGATAGCTGGTGGTAGTGGGATAGTTTGAAGGATATATAAAATGCGGGGCAAGACATTCATTTTTACTATGTTAATTCTACCTATCCAGGAAAAGGATTTCTTCCGCCATCCCGAGAGATCTGCAATTATTTCCTCTTTGATGTTTTTATAATTGGCCTCTATTGTTTCAGGTAGGGTCTGTCTGAGAGTGATCCCTAAGTACCGGAGTTCGCTTTGTACAATTCTAAGGGGGCAGGTGGTGGCTATGCGGTGAAAGTTGTCTTTTGTCTCATTGATATTAAGAAGCTCAGATTTACTGAGGTTTAGATGGAAGTTGGAGACGGAACCGTATTGCTCCATTTCCCTCAACACTTCGGGTAAGGAGTGTAGTGTGTTTGTGAGTGTAAGCAGTATGTCATCCGCATACATAGCTAGTTTGTATTCTGTGTTGTGTACCACGATGCCTGAGATATCTGGGTTCCCCCTGATTTTGCTAGCTAGGGCTTCTATTGAGATAGCAAACAGGATGGGGGAGAGCGGACATCCCTGCCTGGTCCCGTTCGAAATTGAAAATGTATCTGACAGGACTCCGTTTACATAAACTGTGGCGTTTGGGGAGGAATATAGGGAGGTGATCCAACCCATAATTCCAGGGCCGAAGTTCATTTTTTGAAGTGTGGAAAGCATGAATGACCAGTTGACTCTGTCAAACGCCTTTTCCGCATCTGTTGAGAGGAGGGTGAGGGGGATGGATGCTATTTTGGCGTGGGAGATTAGCTGAAGAATTTTGAGTGTGTTATCTCTTGCTTCTCTATGCGGGATAAATCCCGTCTGATCCGTTGAGATCAATTGCGGTAGGAATTTATTAATTCTGTTTGCTATTAGTTTGGCCAATATTTTAATATCAGAGTTTAATAGGGAGATTGGACGGACATTTTCTGGTTTGGTGGGGGGTTTGCCAGGTTTAGGCAATACTACTATATGTGCTTGTAACATGGAACCAGGCAGGGACGCCCCCCCTTGGGTCGTATTTAGTAATTCTAGTAGATGAGGAGCTAAAATAGGGGCAAATTTTTTGTAATACTTGGAGGTAAGGCCGTCAGGTCCCGGGCTTTTACCCGATGGTAGGTTTTTTATGGTTTGTAAAATTTCAGTTATCGTGAAGGGCTCATCTAATGAGTTCTTGTCCATCTCCGAGAGGGTTGGCAACTTCACTCTCGACAAGTAATCTTGTATATGGTGTGTGTCCTCTCTATCATCCCGTAAGCCTGTTTTGTTAGCTGCGTTATAGAGTGATTCATAATATTCCCTGAATGTGTTTGCTATACTTTTCGCGTCATGGTGTGGGTTATTATCTGAGTCTTTGATCTCGTGGATGTACGTTTTGAGTTTCTTACGTGCAAGGGCTCTGGCTAACAGTTTACCTGCTTTGTCGCCTTGTTCATAAAATGTCTGGTTTAGGAAAAGTGCCTTTTTTTGTTGTTCTACTTCTAGGTGAAGCGATAATTCTGTTTTAGCTTTCGTCAGATCTGTCAGGAGGGCAATGTTTGTGGGGTTGTTTTTATGTTGGCGTTCTAGGAGAGATATTCTATTTAATATGGAGTGGAGTTTTTCTCTTTTGAGTCTATTCTGTCTGGCACTTATTTTTATGAGTTCCCCTCGGATTACGCATTTGTGCGCTTCCCATATAGTGGATGATGGTAGGGTGTCTGTTTTATTTAGGTGAAAATATTCTTGCAGTGATGTGGTGAGGTCTGCCTCTGTGATAGGGTCGTCTAATAGTGTATCATCAAGTTTCCATACATGGGCATTTAATGGGGATTCTGGCCAGTGAATCGTGCATGACACAGGGGCGTGGTCTGACCATGTGATATTTCGTATGGTGCAATCTGATATGGTAGTCAGGCCTAGAGTATCTGTGTAGATGTAGTCTATTCTAGTGTATTTATTATGGGGATGGGAGTAGAAGGTAAAGTCTTTAGTGGTAGGATGTGTAACTCGCCATACATCATGCACAACTACCTCTTTTAGGTATTGTGATATCTGTTTTAACGTCCTGGGCGTTACTCTGGATGAGCCGTCAGAGGTGTCAAGACTGGGGTCTATTGGGATATTAAAGTCTCCTCCGATAAAGAGTGCACCTTTTTGTATTTCATGGATTTTTTGTGTCATCCGTTTAAGAAATAGAGCTTGTGCTGTGTTGGGGAAGTAAAGATTTATTAATGTAACTGGTCTGTTATATAAGAGGCCCACAATCATAATATATCGGCCTTCGGGGTCTTTTTCAATTTGTATAGGGCTGAAGGGATTTTTTTTGTGAATTAGTATGCCTACTCCCCCTTTCTTGGTTGGCCCTGATGCAAAATATGCTTGAGTGTAATGTTTTTGGAACCACTTGGGTTCGTGGCCCTTTTTAAAGTGAGTTTCTTGGAGTAGTACTATGTCTCCTCTCATTCTTTGGAGTTCATTGAGTGCTATCGCCCTTTTATTTGGGCCGTTCAGGCCTTTTACATTGACCGTGATCAGTTCTATACCTCGGGGCCTGTGGTTTGTCTTATGATCTGGCATGTTGTCGGTTGATGACTGATATTATGTCAAGTGTTCACTAGATTTGAGCGGAGGGGAATCTAAAATGTCTGGGAAGACAGTAAAGAGCTACCTGGATAGTAGTGTCAGATTTTGGAGCGGGTTAGGTGGGGGTGGGGATGGGGTAATCTCCACCCGTGGCGGACAGTTCTGGAAAGGGTGAAATCTGTGCAGAGCAATACTACAACAAAGACAATCAAATAATACAATGTAGATCAAGAGAATCAATTAAAGAAAAAACAATTAAATAATAACCGTGAACTCTCTAGGGGAAGAAGCCCTAGTTCCTTGCCTATGAACTTAGTGTGTGTATTAAATTGTGAGTTTGGTGAGTGAGTGTGAGTATCAAATTAGCCGTATCAATGTGTGTGGGATGAACTTGGTCATGTGTTGTGTAAGTGAGTGTTGTATTCGGTCTATGTGTGTGTTGTGTCCCAATCTCCTCTTTGTTTTGAGTTCAGTAGTTACTGTGATACAAGTATGTAGGTACAGTGTTAGTATGAGTAAAAACATAAAACTAAACAATTCAACATAAACTTGTAGTCAAATATAATTTCAACTTATCTTGTTATAAAGAGGATGAGGGTATCCCTCAGAGTTCCAAGAAGTTATGGATCTTACTTAGTCTGAAATAGGCTCTAATCAAAGAGTTCTTATTTCTTCAGATCGGATTAGATCAGAGGACCATCCCGATTTTACCCAAGCTAGGAGGCTGGTTTAACACTGATCCTGATGTGTGTGTTACTCCAACTACAGAGTGTCATCTGCGGCCGTTTCTTCCGCGGTGGCAGGAGGGTTTTGTAGATGTTCCAGCGCCGGGGGTAACTTTATTGATAGATGAAGAGTTCTGTTGAAATTTGGTAGATCATCTAGAGAGCGAAACACCGAGGTGATGTTATTTTTGGTGGCTACTATACATGTGGGGAAGCCCCACCTGTACGGGATGTTGTTTTCTCTCAAGACCGCAGTAACAAACCTCAGGTCTTTTCTTTTTTGAAGGGTAGCAGGGCATATATCTGAATATATCTGTATCTCTATTCCTGCATGAGTGAGAGGAGATGCATTCCTTGCCCCTTTAAGTATCTCTTCTTTATCTTTGAATGATAGCAGTTTTACTATCACGTCTCTCGGCGGTGCTTTAGCTGGGGGTCTCGGGCGTAAGGCCCTATGGGCCCGTTCGATCGGAACTTCTGGTGCATTTGGTGTATTTTTTGCGCTTCGGAAGAGGCTTTGTAAGTGCCCCTGCAGGGCATCTGGAGGTAGTGATTCAGGGATTCCTCGGATCCGCAGGTTGTCCCTGCGGCTCCTGTTTTCCAAGTCTTCCACTCGTTCCATTAGATTGTGCAACATGTCTGCATGCAGTTGGGTGTTGTCTGCCTGAGATCTCAGTTCTATTTGTTGGATATCTTGTTTCTTCTCTATAGATAAGACTTTATGTTCTAGTACTGTAATATCCTTTTTGAATTCATTAAACATGTCCTTTACTTCCTGCATAGCCTCTCTTATATCTTCTCTAGAGGCAAAATATTTGAGATCATTCTTTGTAACTTGCTGAGAGGTATCTATGTAGAACAAGGCAGTTTGGGTTTCTGTTTCCTGTCTGTTTTTGATAGATGGCTCACTTGTTGTTTTTGGGACAGGGTCAGCTGGCTTTAAATAATTGCTCATAGTGGAGGTTTTAAAGTCTTTGTTTGTTTTATTTAGTCTTTTGTTGAGCATTTCAGTCTGCATGGGTTCTATATTTCTTCTAATAATTCCCCTATCTGTTTTTTTTGTTTTTCCTTATTGATAGACTGTGCTTTTAATAAAAGTGTCTCTCTTCTGTTTGTTAGTTAGCAAGTAGCCCTGCAGGGTAATCCCTCATCTATGCTGTTATTACTACTTTGTGGGGATGTCTCCTGAACCAAGGGATCACTTTAAGGGTGCTTTATTCTGCAGCACAGTGATAATAGATACTACACTGTTTTAGTGAAATGTGATAGTTCCGGTGGGGCCTTCAGATTGTGTTAAGCCTTTTGTGCGTTTTGGTATAAGATTGTTTTGACTGATATTGTAATTTGATGTGCTAAAATAAGTTTTTTGCCCCCAGCTTTGAAGGTAATGTGGCCTTCTTATATTGTATCGCCCTTTTTTATTGCTCCGTGTCTCAAAGGGTCCGGTTGCTGTGGATTGCTAATCCCTTAGCACATGAACAGTTCTATGTGAGGGTTTCACCGGGTATAAGCGAGTGAGTGTGTAGGAGACAAGAAACACCTACCGGGATTGCTCCGTGCTGTACTCCGGCTGCCCCTCTCGTGATGTGCGGTGAGCTCCGGGATCTCTCTATGGGATTATGCACAGGTATAGTTCCGGTTCTATCAGTCTTTGCGTTAGCGGTGAGTCCCGCTGGGATTACGATCTGTTTTATTTGTAAAGTTTTTTTTTTCCCAGGGCAGTGACCGGAGCTCCTTTTCTGAGGTCAGTAGTGTGACTGAAAGCCGGCTCTTGCGGTTTTGTAGGCCTCACTGCGTTGGTGTAGCTTTTCTGTTGTAAGATGAATATACTTGCGATCCACTTCCAGAAAGTTGCCCCTAAGTGCTTGGGGGTCTCTGTGTATTAGATACGGCCGAATTTGGGGATAATGATATTAATTATTCACTCATTTTTATTCGGCAAGGAAACTAGGGCATCAGAGCTATTTCTTCAAGCAGCCATATTCCTGTGCGGCCAAGCTCCGCCCCCCTATGTTCTTTTTTTTATATAGCACCGGGTCCCAAACCAAATTCAGATCTCCCCCCAACAAGACATGTCCCCTCTTGATGAGGTCAAGTTTGTTCAAGAATTTCCGGAGAAAAGGGATCTGTCCCCTATTTGGGGCATAAACGGTAGCTAATGTATAGAGAGTCCAATTTAAAGCACAGACCAGAATGAGGAATCTACCCTCAGGGTCTCGCTCAATATGTTCTATCTTACAGCTGACATCCCAGTGAATCACTATGGCAATCCCTCTCTTTTTTTTTTGTATAAGAGGCAGTTTCACATACCGGGTACAGGGGGGAACCCCTTGACATTTTAGACTCCTTTTCCCAATGGGTCTCCTGCAAGAACACTATATGTAGTTTATGTGAAATCAGGTAATTATACAAGAGACTCTGTTTAGTAGGGGAGTTAAGCCCCTGGACATTTAGGGTAGCTACCGAAACGGGAGCCATGTTATAGATGAGTTCCTCCTGACTCACGGGTCAGTCTCCTAACTGAGGGTCAGGGCAAAAAGTTGGGAGGGGCATGGAAAAATGGGCGTGGTGGAGGGGGTGTGGGTAGGGGAGTAGGAAGCTAGTAGCACTTCAGTCCACGAACAGAGTTTCTTGTCTTTCAGGTCTTACTAGCATATATCGACATGTATACAAACACTATCACAATGAGTGATCTCTCCACTATCAGTAGGAGAGCACAACTATATAAGTGCGGGGGGGGGAGAGGCCGGCATGAACAGCCTCGCCCCAGTCAGCTAACTTAAAACATTCCAAATGTTCTTATGCTATATAAGAATCTCATACTAGTTTGTTATAGGTTGGTAACGTTGTTATCTCTGTCTCAGGGTCAAAAATAGAGGTGTAAAAAGAAAAAAAAAGGGGGGTTTATACTCTTGTATCTCTAGTGCAGTAGTCAAGTAAAAAGATTGGTGTGCTGGTCAATACCCAAGTTCCATCAGCTATGTCATCTGGGGCACCTCCTAGGGTCCTGTGAGTCAGTACTGTGATCAAGCAAAATAGTGCAGCTTATAACTTATAAATCCTATATTGTTTGAAGAAACAGTAAAATGAGCAGTAAAAAACATGAACAGTAACAACATCAACAAAAATAACAGTATACATTATACATTGATGACCATCATCTCATTAGGGCTAATCTGGGAAGTTATGTCGTTGCTATACCCTAAAGCTGCTTTCTGAACAAGGTCTGGCTGGGCGATGGTCATCTAAGTACTGTGTCAAAACAAGGTAGACCGCAGATTATATCATCTCTTAACCAACATTGAAAAACTTGAGAGGTACTGGGACAGATATTTGTAAGCACATGGAGATAGAACGGAAGAAGGGGAAAGAAAGAAGGAGGAGTGTAAAGACGAGAGAATACTAGGTTAGGAAAGGAGGGGAGACAAAGGGGAGAGAGAGCCAAATACATTCATGCGGAATACATCTATTATATTGTAGCAGTCTCACCAATCTTCGTGTACCCTTGGTACACACAAATCAGTCTCTTTTGCTACTAAGGATCTCTCAATCAGATTTCCAGAGTATGGAGAGATAACAATCTGTAAAAGAAACTAGTGCCCATCAAGTAGTGTCTCATGTGGGAGAGTCCCTATCTCCAGTTGTTGAGGGTTTCCTCTGGCTGCTTCTAGATCTCTGCGGGAAGGAGCCCCATTCCGGGCTGATGCTCTCAGGCCTCTTCCTGGAACATTTGCTTGGGCAATTGTAGGTGGGTCCTGTGGTAGTAGACTCCATCTTTGGAGTAATTCTCTCGCCTGCTGGGGAGAAGAGGCCGCAAACTGCTGTCCATCTTTGTTTATGTAAAGCTTAACAGGAAAGTCTCACCTGTATTTGATGGCTTTGTCCCTCAAGTCTTTGGTGTAGGGTTGGTAGTGCCTTCTCAATTGAAGGGTATGAGGAGAAAGATCCTGATATACTTGGATATTGGCAAATTGCTCCGGAAGCGGCTTGTCACTTGCAAGGGTTCTCATCAGTTTTTCGTGGAAGGTGTAATAATGAAGCCGAGCAATGACATCTCTTGGTTTGTCGCCTTCAGCTGTCCGCGGCCTCAGGGCTCTATGTGCTCTATCAAGCAGCATCTCTTCCTCAACCCCAGTGCCGAGGACAGCAACAAAGAAATCCTGCAGGAATTTTTCTAGATCCTGTGGGGGCACGGACTCAGGGACACCCTTTACTCTAATGTTGCTACGGCGAGTCCTGTCCTCCAGGTCCGCAAGTTTGAGTTCTAGATCCGTGATCTGGTCTGCGAGACTCTGTGAGTAATCCAAGAGATTGGAATAATCAACCCTCAGGTCCTCCTGTTTACGCTCTAGGGCATCTGTTCTTTCCCCAATGAGGGCTATGTCTCTCTTCAAATCAGCATTACCCTTGTCAAACTTCTCAGACAGGGAGTCATGGTGTGAGGCCAGGAGCGACCTGATAGAGTCCATCATATTATTATCAGCATTTGCGTCTTGATGTTGGAGGCGGCCTGTGGCTTGGGTCAATGTGGTTCTAATGCGAGCATCGTTGAGGCTGCTTGTGTCTGAGGCTACATCTTCTGAGCCAGATTGTTGCCTAGAAGCATGTTGACCAAAGTGATCAGCAACTGTTTTTTTAGGAGTGTTGTGGGACTTCTGTTTTCTCTTAAAAGTCTGAGGCATCTTGTATTTCTGAAGTTGTAGTGTCATGAGGGACACCAAACAGATAAAGAGAAAAATATGGCACTATGAAGATATCCGTTGAAGGGCTGACTGGGGCTATGGCATTAGTGGAGTTATTACATCATCCTCTCAATTCGTGACAGCAAGCCGCAAATTGAGCTGGGCTGGTTGGGAATCTGTGTCTTAAAGCTGGAGACGGAGAGGGCTTTCACATTGATGTATAGTCTCTCCTCTGGGGGAGTTGTCCCCTAAGGACGATGTGGGGTCAGGTGTGCGGGTATGACCCGCAGGCAATAAGGGCCAGCGGGAAAGGGAGAGGAGAGACTGGTGAGACACAAGTAGATACGAAGCCGAGTCTTGATCCTAGTCTGCTTCCCGGGAAGGTAGTGGGACTGTGTTAATGGGGTAGCTTCAATGCTTGAGTAAACAGGCAGTTCTGATATGTTTCTCCAATAAAGATAAAGGGGGGTAGTTATCAAGCCGTCTACTTTTCTGGCTTCGCCGGCCCAATACGTCCGCCTAAGCTCGCCTACCTTCGCCGCCGCGGACCTTGAATACGTTCGCCTAAGTTATCAAATAAAGCTGTCAAAAAGCCGCGGGGCGATTAGCAGCGGACTGTGACAGTTATCACTCATCCGATCTCGCTGCCCTTCGGCTTTTTCCCAGCTTTATTGCTAGCCTGTCACTAAGCACTCACACTAAACTGCACTGTTCTACCCCCTATACCGGCGCCCCCGGAGGCCCCCGCAACTAAATAAAGTTACTAACCCCTAAACCGCCGCTCCTAGACCCTGCCGCAACTCTTATAAATGTATTAACCCCTAAACCGCCGCTCCTAGACCCTGCCGCAACTCTTATAAATGTATTAACCCCTACACCGCCGCTCCTAGACCCTGCCGCAACTCTTATAAATGTATTAACCCCTAAACCGCCGCTCCCGGACACCGCTGCCACCTACATTATACCTAGTAACCCCTATCCTGCCCCCCCTATACCGTCGCCCTCTATTATAAAATTATTAACCCCTATCCTGCTGATCCCGCACCTCTCCGCAACTAAATAAATAGTTTAACCCCTAAACCGCCGCTCCATGAACCCGCCGCAACCTATAATAAATTTATTAACCCCTATCCTGCCCCCCACTACGCCGCCGCCACTGTAATAAAATGATTAACCCCTAAACCTAAGTCTAACCCTAACCATAACGCCCCCCTAACTTAAATATTAATTAAATACATCTAAATAAATTAACTCTTATTAACTAAATGAATCCTATTTAAAACTAAATACTTACTTATAAAATAAACCCTAATATAGCTACAATATAAATAATAATTATATTCTAGCTATCTTAGGATTTATATTTATTTTACAGGTACCTTTCAATTTATTTTAACCATGTACAATAACTATTAAATAGTTATTAACTATTTAATAGCTTACCTAGCTAAAATAAAGAGAAATTTACCTGTGAAATAAATCCTAACCTAAGTTACAATTACACCTAACACTACACTATACTTTAATAAATTATTCCTATTTAAAAATAAATACTTACCTGTAAAATAAACCCTAAGATAGCTACAATGTAATTAATACTTATATTATAGCTATCTTAGGATTTATATTTAGTTTACAGGTAACTTTGTATTTATTTTAGCTAGTTAGAATAGTTATTAAATAGTTATTAACTATTTAATAACTACCTAGCTAAAAGAAATACAAAATTACCTGTAAAATAAATCCTAACTTAAGTTACAATTAAACCTAATACTACACTATCATTAAATTAACTAAATAAACTACCTACAAATAACTACAATGAAATACAATTACATAAACTAACCAAAGTACAAAAAATAAAAAAAGCTAAGTTACAAAAAATAAAAAATTAAGTTACAAACATGTTAAAAATATTACAACAATTTTAAGATACTTACACCTAATCTAAGCCCCCTAATAAAATAACAAACCCCCCCAAAATAAAAAAAATCCCTACCCTATTCTAAATTACATAAATTTCAAAGCTCTTTTACCTTACCAGCCCTTAAAAGGGCCATTTGTGGGGGCATGCCCCAAAAAGTTCAGCTCTTTTGCCTGTAAAAGAAAAATACAACCCCCCCCAACATTAAAACCCACCACCCACATACCCCTAATCTAACCCAAACCCCCCTTACAAAAACCTAACACTAATCCCCTGAAGATCATCCTACCTTGAGTCGTCTTCACTCAGCCGAGCCACCGATGGAACTGAAGAGGACATCCGGAGCGGAAGAAGTTAATCCTCCAAGCGGCGCTGAAGAAATCTTCCATCCGATGAAGTCATCATCCAGGCGGCGCTGAAGAAGTCTTCGATCCGGCCGATGTCATCTTCAAAGAGGCGCTGAAGAGGTCTTCTATCTGGGCGAAGTCATCTTCCAAGCCGGGTCTTGAATCTTCCTTCCGCCGACGCGGAACCACCTTCTTCACCGACGGACTACGATGAATGACGGCTCCTTTAAGGGATGTCATCCAAGATGGCGTCCCCTCAATTCCGATTGGCTGATAGGATTCTATCAGCCAATCGGAATTAAGGTAGGAAAATCTGATTGGCTGATGGAATCAGCCAATCAGATTCAAGTTCAATCCGATTGGCTGATCCAATCAGCCAATCAGATTGAGCTCGCATTCTATTGGCTGATCGGAACAGCCAATAGAATGCGAGCTCAATCTGATTGGCTGATTCCATCAGCCAATCAGATTTTTCCTACCTTAATTCCGATTGGCTGATAGAATCCTATCAGCCAATCGGAATTGAGGGGACGCCATCTTGGATGACGTCCCTTAAAGGAGCCGTCATTCGTCGTAGTCCGTCGGTGAAGAAGGTGGTTCCGCGTCGGCGGAAGGAAGATTCAAGACCCGGCTTGGAAGATGACTTCGCCCGGATAGAAGACCTCTTCAGCGCCTCTTTGAAGATGACATCGGCCGGATCGAAGACTTCTTCAGCGCCGCCTGGATGATGACTTCATCGGATGGAAGATTTCTTCAGCGCCGCTTGGAGGATTAACTTCTTCCGCTCCGGATGTCCTCTTCAGTTCCATCGGTTGCTCGGCTGAGTGAAGACGACTCAAGGTAGGATGATCTTCAGGGGATTAGTGTTAGGTTTTTGTAAGGGGGGTTTGGGTTAGATTAGGGGTATGTGGGTGGTGGGTTTTAATGTTGGGGGGGGTTGTATTTTTCTTTTACAGGCAAAAGAGCTGAACTTTTTGGGGCATGCCCCCACAAATGGCCCTTTTAAGGGCTGGTAAGGTAAAAGAGCTTTGAAATTTATGTAATTTAGAATAGGGTAGGGATTTTTTTTATTTTGGGGGGGTTTGTTATTTTATTAGGGGGCTTAGATTAGGTGTAAGTAGCTTAAAATTGTTGTAATATTTTTAACATGTTTGTAACTTAATTTTTTATTTTTTGTAACTTAGCTTTTTTTATTTTTTGTACTTTAGTTAGTTTATGTAATTGTATTTCATTGTAGTTATTTGTAGGTAGTTTATTTAGTTAATTTAATGATAGTGTAGTATTAGGTTTAATTGTAACTTAAGTTAGGATTTATTTTACAGGTAATTTTGTATTTCTTTTAGCTAGGTAGTTATTAAATAGTTAATAACTATTTAATAACTATTCTAACTAGCTAAAATAAATACAAAGTTACCTGTAAAATAAATATAAATCCTAAGATAGCTATAATATAAGTATTAATTACATTGTAGCTATCTTAGGGTTTATTTTACAGGTAAGTATTTATTTTTAAATAGGAATAATTTATTAAAGTATAGTGTAGTGTTAGGTGTAATTGTAACTTAGGTTAGGATTTATTTCACAGGTACATTTCTCTTTATTTTAGCTAGGTAAGCTATTAAATAGTTAATAACTATTTAATAGTTATTGTACATGGTTAAAATAAATTGAAAGGTACCTGTAAAATAAAAATAAATCCTAAGATAGCTAGAATATAATTATTATTTATATTGTAGCTATATTAGGGTTTATTTTAAAGGTAAGTATTTAGTTTTAAATAGGATTCATTTAGTTAATAAGAGTTAATTTATTTAGATTTATTTAATTAATATTTAAGTTAGGGGGCGTTAGGGTTAGGGTTAGACTTAGGTTTAGGGGTTAATAATTTTATTACAGTGGCGGCGGCGTAGTGGGGGGCAGGATAGGGGTTAATAAATTTATTATAGGTGGCGACGGTGTAGGGGGGGCAGGATAGGGGTTAATACATTTAATATAGGTTGCGGCGGGTTCAGGGAGCGGCGGTTTAGGGGTTAATACATTTATTATAGTTGCGGTGGGCTCCGGGAGCGGCGGTTTAGGGGTTAATATGTATAGAGTAGCTTGCGGTGGGCTCCGGGAGCGGCGGTTTAGGGGGTAATAACTTTATTTAGTTGCGGCGGTGTAGGGGGGGTCAGATTAGCGGTGTTTAGACTCGGGGTACATGTTAGGGTGTTAGGTGTAGACAGCTCCCATAGAAATCAATGAGATGTCTGTCAGCAGCGAACTTGTACTTTCGCTATGGTCAGACTCCCATTGATTCCTATGGGATCCGCCGCCTCCAGGGGTGGCAGATTGAAAACCAGGTACGCTGGGCCGTAAAAGTGCCGAGCGTACCTGCTAGTTTTTTGATAGCTAGCAAAAGTAGTGAGAATGTGCCGCACTTGTGTGCGGAACATCTGGAGTGACGTAAGAATCGATCTGTGTCGGACTGAGTCCGGCGGATCGAAGCTTACGTCACAAAATTCTACTTTTGCCGGTCTCGAGCCTTTGATAACTAAGGCGAATCAGCCTCGCCACAAATACGCTGCGGAATTCCAGCATATTTGAGGTTGACGGCTTGATAACTACCCCCCAAAGATGGGCTGCACCCAGGCCGGGAGATACTTTTCTGCAGCTCCTGTTAAATGAATAAGCGCAGGTGACAGGCCTGCATGTAATATATGGGCTTGAAAGTGGGATGTTGCCAGGAGGAAGGATGTTCACAGTCCAACGGCCAAATAATAGAGAGGGAAATATACCCAGCTGAGAGGGACAAGTGCCTGTTAGGTAGAGACAAAGTTTATGGTGGCAGCTTAGTAGGGATCAGTCTCAAGGCCTTTACTTCTAACTATTGCAGTTTGGCAACAGATGTCTGCGTGAATGTAGCGCTCTTACCCAGTATAATCCTCTCCGTTGACAGGCACGTCAGGTGAGCTGTGGTGTGCTGCGGCTGTAAAGAAATGTCCTCCGGCTCCTCTCAGCAGAGCAATCCATCCTGAGCAGACGGCCGCCGAACCGGAGTGGGGCCCCGACCCTCCAGTCAGCAGCCATGAAGCCTGAGATGGAACTATGGGGCCAGATAGGCTCTGCGTCTCAGTCCAAGACCTGACAGCATCAGCAGCTATGCGGTGAGTGTAAGTTAGGGACCAGGTCTAAGGCTGCCGTACGGATCCAACACCGCTGCACTTGTGTGGCCCTCCTTCGTATAGTGCAAAGTGCAGTAGCTTAGTGTAAGGGCAAATCCAGATGGCGGCGACTCGCGCCAAAACAGTCTCCAAGAGCGACAGCAGTTCCTGGGGTAAGCAAAAGTCTCTCTTTTATAGACAAAGTATCTCCCGGTTGCGAGGCTGCCCAGAGTGTCCCCGGGGTTAGGATATAGTCTTTCAAAGCCCGGCAAGCTAATTACAAGACACCTGGCAGTAGTTTGCAGTGCCAGGCCTCAGTTCTCCTCTCTGTTTACCTTGCGTCTCCAATTAGGAGACGAAACAGCTGAAATATACAGTCGATGGCTATTAGGCTGCCTCTGGAGCGGAGCCCCGACCCTCCAGAGGGGAGTAGGTGCAGCTGCGAACCCGATGTGCTGTAAGCCTTTATCCACACGCTGCTGCAAGTAACGTTAGAGTTGGCACAGGTCCTGTGTAGTGTTGTTCTGGACTTAAGACAGTTTTATAGTCAGCCGAGGTATTGCTTAGGGCTACTGATTACCTTTGTTTGCAAAAGTGCTGTGTCGGATCAATAATTTTAAGGCAATAATCTCCCAAAGCTCAGGAGCTCAAGCAAAACACAGCTTCCCTGCTCGGCGGTTAACTCCGCCCCCTCTCGATTAACTTTTTAGTATAGTATGCATTCCTTTCTGTATATTTTTTTTCACAATGAATCATAGTTATTATGTATCCCTACTCATGTATCTTGCAGTGTTGCACTTTAGAAATAAATAATGAAAATAATTATTAATAGCAATTTACAATAATTGTGTTAATGGAGAACAGAGCAACTTTATACTGTGTATGTAACAAATAGCTAGAAAAAATGGTAAAATACTTATCTTTGCAAAATGTTAATTGAGATTGTAAAGCACAGACATTAACAAGCATTAAAGTGTATTCCAATTTGCTGTTCTGCAATACATAATTAATATATTTGTTTCCGTAATGATAAGTTTCAGTGCTATGAACAGAACTGGCAACAGAGGGCTAAAGCAACAATTGCAATGAACTTTTTAATGACTATATAAAAACCAATTCACTTCTGTAAAAATAGATGTTTAACCTCAATTAACCCCTAATTTAAATATGTGTAGATGAATAATTATATTTCAGAGACACATTATGCATATCTTTCTGCAAACCACAAAGCACAAATTGATTTAATATAGTAAAGAATAACTGTTTTGAATGCTTTAGAATGCATACAAACAAACTATAGAATATAAACTGACCTAGAATTAAAACAGTGCACTAACATGTTGTATTCATGTTGCTTTACATGGGCACCTGCATCATGAGAAGAGTGGGGGTAGTATTAACAAAGGCCAAAATCAGTCTGAATTTACATAAAAGTCTTTGTGTAGAAGTTCAGGTTTCTTTTCAAACCAATTCTAAATAATTGAATAAACTGATTTTTAAAAAAAGTTGAATTTATATACATTCCCAGGTTTGTGAGGGATTTTTGCTTACACAGTAGGTAATACACAAAAACATATACAAAAACGTTTAAGGTTTATTCATGCTTTATATATATTTTTTTTTATTTTTTTTTTAATTAATTTCAAGAAAAAGATACTAATATTTCGAAATTAGTTTCTACGGAACTTGCTATAATATATAGTCCACGTCTATAGTCACAAGAGCAATATATTTGCAATTTCCTATATGTTGTAGACAAAATCCGATTGATTGCATGTACATATCTTGCATCTAGGAGTTTTCTGTATATTTAACATTCAAAACAATACAACAACAACAATAACAAAATTCAATGCAAGCGAATCATAAGGGAAAAAGAGTGAAGTGTAATGTGTGCTTTTAAAATAAATAAATATGTGATTGTGACGATATATATTTCATTTAAAATAAACAGTGTCCAAAAAGATAGTGAAGTGATAAAAAAAAAAAAAATAGGTGTGAATCACTCGCTAGGTTAAAAACCTTCAGGAGAAGAAAAAGGGTGGGGGGCAATACTTAATCAAGGATATACCTTATTAACTATAAAACACAATCATCAGGGTGGGAGCAACAACTCCCTCCAGCTATAGATTAGTCATTACATTTTGGGTATCCATAATATTATGGAAATCCTAATGAACAGCATTGTGAATCCTCTCTGTTTCAGTAAGTGCTATTGACCACCGTCCTTTAAGTTGTTCAGTCATAAGGTAGGAATTATTCTTGAAAGGAGAAAGTAATTGTGTTCGGGTAGATGAGGGTATGTATGAAAGATATATATCCCACTTGATTAGAAAAGCATTGATCCTACAATCAATGTTGCCTTTAACATCTGCCTGTTCTACAAGGCACTGAGTATGAATCAAATGTTTAAATTGTGTCAAGTGAGAGGGTCTTGAGGATACTGACTTTTTGAGAATTAACTTCCTTGCTAAAAGTAATGAAGTATTTAAAAAATGGTTATGCAATGAGGAATGGTTATGTCCTCTCAGAAAAAAGATCTCTTGAATTGATGTTTAATCCATTCTGGCAAACCCTTGAAAGCCAGTACTCTATTTTGTGCCAAATTGTTATATTTTGGGGCAGGTCCAGAAAAGATGCACAATATCTGGACTGCCTAATGAACATTTAGCACATTTATATATTGCATTTAAGAACAATTTAGACAGTAATTTAGGGGTCATCTAACTAAGTTGAACTTAACCTGTATTTCTCTGTAGTCTATAACAAGGGTGGCTTGAGTCGTGAGTATCAGGCTTTAAATTATTATATCTTCAGAGATATCCAGATATCCAGATTTGTTAATCTGCTCCATCTTTCACTCAAATTCTACAGGACAAATGGTGCTTTAACTGCTGCAATTAAATTATAAATATGAGAGATAGAGTGATTTTCTTGTCTGGCCAAAGTACATATTTTATCAATATTGGTACTGTTTGTACAGTCCAGTACCTCAATTATTAATTGCCTTACATAATGACAGCTTTGAAGATAAGTGAAGATACTATTTGGAAGTAAGTCAAATTTCTCTTGTAATTGTAAATAGCTTTATTAGTATTAAGATCTATTAATTGAGCTATTGTGTTTAGACCACGTTCCTCCCATAGCTCAATAATTTGGGTCATGCCCGTTAGGAAGGCAGGATTTCCTTGAAGTGGCAAATATTTTGTAATTTTATGCAATAATCCCCACCATCCACACAGTTTAGCCCAAGCCCTTAAAGAATCTCTAAATAAGATATTTTTTATTTGAGGCGGGAGAGAGTGTAGTGGGGCATGGGGCAAAAAAGCTAGATGTACTGGATGTACTAAAGATTCTTCTAAGTTGTGATCAGAGGTACCCATCAGCCATTCAAGAACCAAGTTACTCAACATAGCCCAGTTATACCACATTATATTTGTAAACTTAAAGGGATAGTAAAGGTTCAGAATAATGTTATATAATTCTGCACACAGTGCAGAATTATATAACATTATTTAAGCGGTAACTCCGAAAATTAAGAGTAGTTTCCGATTTTGCAGTGTAACTTTGGACTCCGATCCAGAATCTACTGAGTGTGTCTTGGATATCCAAAGTGCTTTGTGAGCTTGTTGGCTAGTCACAGCATGCCCCGGTCGCACTATTGGAATGAATGTAGCTCCCGCTCTGGTCTAGTAGCGGGAGCGGGCTACATTTATTCTAATAGCACGACCGGGCATGCTGTGACTAGCCAGCAAGCCCATGAAGCACTTTGGATATCTTAGACCCGCTCAGTAGATCCTGGAGCGGAGTCCAACGTTAAACTGCAAAATCGGAAAATACTTTTTTTAAGTTACCGCTTAAATATGTGTGCAGAATTATATAATATTATTCTGAACCTTTACTGTCCCTTTAAGACTGCCTATATCTGTTGGTAAAGATAGTTGAGGTGGCTTATTTGCTGCTTCTTATTTTTCCAGATGAAGCTAGATTTTTTTTTTTAGTTGGTAGTCATATCAGCTCAAATTAGAAGAATAGGCAATAGTTGCAGAGGGTATAAAAGTTTAGGCATAGCCATTATCTTTATTAGGATAATTCAGCCTGTTAAAGAAATTGGTAGCTTAGGCCATCCCGCAAGTAGAGAATTCAATTATACAATTACCGGAGGTGTGTTTAATTTTAAATGGAGATTAGGATTAGTGTGTAGCCATATACCTAAATATTTAAACGGTCCAACAGTGGTCCTAAACCTTGAATACAATGATGTTAGAATCTATAGAATTCTTCAGATCGATCAGCTCAGATTTATCAAGGTTTACCTTGTAACCTGAAATTTTCTAAAATAGTTCCAATATAGGTAAGAGCTTGGGTATCATAATACCAGGGTTCTATCACTATAATATTAGTTTATCGGCATATAGAGACAGATTAAGGGAGTGGGTGCCAATCCTCACTCCCTCCAGTGTTTGTCTAATATAATTAGCCAATGGCTCAATGGCCAAATTGAAAAGTAGAAGTGAGAGAGGTCAACCCTGTCTGGTGCCTCACTGTAAAGTGAACGACTGTGAAACCTCTCCCTTAACAATAATTGATTGCTTGTATACAGCATTTGGATATGTTTCTTAAAGTCACCTCTAATTCCAAAATGGTCTAAAGAGGTTAATACATGATCCCATTCAACCCGGTCGAACGCCTTCACTGAGTCGATGGCAAGGATACAGGCATCCGGCAATAAGTTTAATCGTTTGTCACCCTTAGCCTGCAAGAAGTGGGAGATTACTGCTAAGGTTTTGTGAATGTTAGAAACAGAAGAACGTTGCCTCACAAAACCTGTTTGATCTTTTGTGAATAATGCTACTCAGTATTCAAGTGAGTCTATTTGCTAGGATGGTTGTAAATAGTTTATAGTCGTTATTCAACAAAGATATAGGTCTATATAAGTCAGTGGAACTAGGATCTTTATCTGGTTTTAAAATTATACATATAAGGGCACCCGCAAAGTTACATGAAGGTGCAGCTGTTCGGTTTAAGTAAGCCGAGAATAAGCAAGCTAAAATTTGACTAATCTCTTTTTGTAAGATTTTATAAAATTCTATTGGAATTTTATTTGGTCCTGCGGCTTTACCTAATTTACCTTTTTGGATGGCATTCTGAACCTCTAGGGTTCCATTTATTTAACTGTTCTATAGTTAAAGTGGGAGTTTTGATTTGAGAATAGTTATGTCCCGAACTGTTCGCCCACGAACGGTTCACGGCGAACTTAGGTTGTTCGCATTCGCAGCTGCGGGCGAACACATGCGATGTTCGATCCGCCCCCTATGTGTCATCATTGAGGAAACTTTGACCCTGTATGTCACAGCCTTCTGACACATTAGAGCCAATCAGCATCAGACACTCCCACACAGACCCTCCCCTCTTCTTGGCAGCAGCCACTTTAGACTCATAACGACCTTGCTTTGTTAGTGAGAGGACGTTTTGTTTTGCTGCTGCTGACATTATAGGGAAATAGATAGCTAGGCTAGTGTATTTAGTGTCCACTACAGTCCTGAAGGACTCATCTCATCTCTGCTGCAAGGACAGCACCCCAAAAAGCCCTTTTTAGGGCTATAATTTGAGCCGTTTTTTTTTTTTTTTTCTTCGTATTTTTATTAGCATTTGCCTGGCTTTCAGCCTGTGTGTAAGGCTCACAGCATATGCTGTGATTACTGCCACCACTGATATCTGCCTAACAACATTAGTTTAAATTTAACCAACAAAAATTTGAAATTATTTTGTTAGTGTAATTTATTTTCATTTTCTATCAGGCCTGTGTCACACAGCATAAACTCTGTTTCATTGCTCTGTGCCAGCCACCAGTGGTCATATCCGCTTATAACATTATTTTAAATTAAAAAAAAAAAAATTAAATCATTTTTCTAGTGTAATCTAATTTCATTTTCTATCAGGCCTGTGTCTGTCAGGCTCACACAGCATATACTTCATTTTTTTCAGTCTTTTGGTTAATTGCTCTGTGCCAGGCAGCCACCACTCATATCTGCTTCACCTTATTTTAAATTAAAAAAAAAAATTTTTTAATTTTTTTGTTAGTGTAATCTAATATCATTTTCTATCAGGCCTGTGTGTTTTGCTGACTTACAGAGCATACTGTGTTTAATTGCTGCCCTCCCTAGTCTATGAGCCACGACTCATATGTGTTTAACCTTTTTTTAAATTCCCCCCCCAAAAAAAAACTTTAAATCATTTTTCTAGTGTAATCTAATTGTATTTTCTATCAGATGTGTGTGTATCAGACTTACAGAGCCTACTGTTTTTAATTGCTGCCCTTCCAAGGCTATCAGCCACGACTCATATGTGCTTAACCTTTTTCTTTAAATTCCCCCAAAAAATCTTTAAATCATTATGCTAGTATAATCTAATTTTATTTTCTATCAGGCCTGTGTCTAACTGTCTATCTGACTTACAGAGCGTACTGTTGTTAATTGCTGCCCTACGTAGCAGCCAGCCAGTGCCACCACTCATATGTGCACTGCTTAACATTATTTTAATATTAAAATATAAACTTTTAAATTATTTTGCTAGTGTAATCTAACTTAATTTTCTATCAGGCCTGTGTTTTTCTCACTTACACAGCATACTGTGTTAAATTGCTGCCCTACCTACCAGCCACGACTCATATCTGCCAGCCTGTGTGCCAGGACCAACTAGCCAATTAGTGCCACCAATCATAGTTGTTGTAACAGTATTGAAAACATTGTAAATCATTACTTTTTTTACTGTGAATCTGCAGTTTAGTAGTGCCATTGAATTGCAGTTCCCTCCTGCCTGCCAGCCTGTGTGCCAGGCCGACTTGCCAACTAGTTACACCAATCCTAGTTGTTGTAACAGTATTGTTAATCTTTAAAATTACAAATTGTTCGATTGTGAATCATCAGTTTTCTCGTGCCATTGAATTGCACTTTCCTCCTGCCTGCCAGCCTGTGTGCCAGGCCCAACTAGCCAATTAGTGCCACCAATCATATTTCTTGTAACAGTATAGAAAAAATTTAAAATCATAAGTTTTTTGACTGCAAATCTTCAGTCTCCTATTGCCATTGTATTGCAGTTTCCTCCTGCCTGCCAGCCTGTGTGCCAGGCCCAACTAGCCAATTAGTGCCACCAATCATAGTTGTTTTAACAGTATTGAAAAAATTGTAAATCATCACTTTTTTGACTGTGAATCTGCAGTCTAGTAGTGCCATTGAATTGCAGTTCCCTCCTGCCTGCCAGCCTGTGTGCCAGGCCGACTTGCCAACTAGTTACACCAATCATATTTGTTGTAACAGTATTGTTAATATTTAAAATAAAAAATTGTTAGATTGTGATTCTGAATCATCAGTTTGCTCGTGCCATTGAATTGCACTTTCCTCCTGCCTGCCAGCTTGTGTGCCAGGCCCAACTAGCCAATTAGTGCCACCAATCATATTTCTAGTAACAGTATTTAAAATATTGTAAATCATCACTGTTTTGACTGTGAATCTGCAGTCTACTAGTGTCATTGAATTGCAGTTTTCTCCTGCCTGCCAGCCTGTGTGCCAGGCCCAACTAGCCAATTAGTGCCACCAATCATATTTCTTGTAACAGTATCGAAATAATTTTAAATCATAAGTTTTTTTATTGCAAATCTTCAGTCTCCTATTGCCATTGAATTGCAGTTTCCTCCTGCCTGCCAGCCTGTGTGCCAGGCCCAACTAGCCAATTTGTGCCACCAATCATAGTTGTTGTAACAGTATTGTTAATATTTAAAATTAAACATTGTTCGATTGTGAATCATCAGTTTGCTTGTGCCATTGAATTGCAGTTTCCTCCTGCCTGCCAGCCTGTGTGCCAGGCCCAACTAGCCAATTAGTGCCACCAATCATAGTTGTTTTAACAGTATTGAAAAAATTGTAAATCATCACTTTTTGACAGTGAATCTGCAGTCTAGTAGTGCTATTGAATTGCAGTTCCCTCCTGCCTGCCAGCCTGTGTGCCAGGCCGACTTGCCAACTAGTTACACCAATCCTAGTTGTTGTAACAGTATTGTTAATCTTTAAAATTACAAATTGTTCGCTTGTGAATCATCAGTTTGCACGTGCCATTGAATTGCACTTTCCTCCTGCCTGCCAGCCTGTGTGCCAGGCCCAACTAGCCAATTAGTGCCACCAATCATATTTCTTGTAACAGTATAGAAAAAATTTAAAATCATAAGTTTTTTTACTGCAAATCTTCAGTCTCCTATTGCCATTGAATTGCAGTTTCCTCCTGCCTGCCAGCCTGTGTGCCAGGCCCAACTAGCCAATTAGTGCCACCAATCATAGTTGTTGTAACAGTATTGTTAATATTTAAAATTAAACATTGTTCGATTGTGAATAATCAGTTTGCTTGTGCCATTGAATTGCAGTTTCCTCCTGCCTGCCAGCCTGTGTGCCAGGCCCAACTAGCCAATTAGTGCCACCAATCATAGTTGTTTTAACAGTATTGAAAAAATTGTAAATCATCACTTTTTTGACTGTGAATCTGCAGTCTAGTAGTGCCATTGAATTGCAGTTCCCTCCTGCCTGCCAGCCTGTGTGCCAGGCCGACTTGCCAACTAGTTACACCAATCCTAGTTGTTGTAACAGTATTGTTAATCTTTAAAATTACAAATTGTTCGCTTGTGAATAATCAGTTTGCTCGTGCCATTGAATTGCACTTTCCTCCTGCCTGCCAGCCTGTGTGCCAGGCCCAACTAGCCAATTAGTGCCACCAATCATATTTCTTGTAACAGTATAGAACTATCAAACATATCTATCAAATGTAGATTGCATCTATTGATCAATGTAATTCGTATCTATAAAATGTATATTACATATTTTGGTTGATGTAATTCGTATCTATAAAATGTATATTGCATCTTTGATTCGATAACATTCGTATCTATCAAATGTATATTGCATCTATTGATCGATGTAATTCGTATCTATCAAATGTATATTGCATCTATTGATCTATGTAAATTGTATCGATCATATGTATATTGCATCGATTGAGCTATGTAATCTATGTATCTATCTATCAAATCTATCTATCTCGTGGTTGTGCAAATGGACTGTTTGCGGTTGATTGCGGTGCGTTACACTTGGAGTTTGCTCTGTCACTGTGAAGCGGCCGTAACCCTTACACTACCTGATAGATACGACATCATAACAGATGTTTTAAAGCACGTTATTGCAAACAATTTGGGAATGTTAGGTGATTTAGGCCCTTTATGGGTTAAAATCAGACTCTGCATATTCCATGGGAGTTTTGCCAGGGATCCCCCTCCAGCATGCCACAGTCCCGGTGTTAGTCCCCTTGAAACAACTTTTCCATCACTATTGTGGCCGGAAAGAGTCCTTGTAGGTTTTAAAGTTTGCCTGCCTATTAAAGTCAATGGTGGTTTGCGCGGTTCGCGAACAATACCGGAAGTTCGAGTCCGCCGTTCGCGAACCGAAATTTTTAGGTTCGCGACATCACTATTTGAGAACAGAAGTGTTCTTTGTCTTCTAATGTATTTGGATTCTTACAATAGAGTATTTTTTAATAATGAACAAATTCTTCCATAATGGTTTGATTATCAGTGTGGATAATATTATTAGTAACTATGGAGGTAATTAAAGATTTAGAAGATATTGTTTTAACTGCATTTGCTAATACTTTTCCGGTCTTATTGCCAAATCTATAAAAGCATCCCTTTCTATGAGTTTGGAACAATAAATTTTGTTTTTCCATAGCTAGTTCTCTCTGTCACTTTGAGGCCTATTTAACAAAGGTCTTGCGGACCTGATCCGACAGTGCGGATCAGTTCCGCAAGACCTCGCTGAATGAGGAGAGCAATACGCACTCCGTATTCAGCATTGCACCAGCAGCTCTTGTGAGCTGCTGGTGCAATGCCGCCCCCTGCAGACTCGCGGCCAATCGGCCGCCAGCAGGGGGTTGTCAATCAACCTGATTGTACTCGATCGGGTTGAATTGTGGCAATTCCTGTCCGCTTGCTCAGAGCAGGCGGACAGGGTTATGGAGCAGCGGTCTTTAGACCGCTGCTTCATAATTGCTGTTTCTGGCGAGTCTGAAGACTTGCCAGAAACACGGGCCCTCAAGCTCCAATCGGAGCTTGATAAATGGGCCTCTTTGTCTCATAATATTGTTTCCTAGTCTGACAGGAAGGATGATTAAGATTATATTCATTAGACATGGTGGTGGCAGTGTTATGGACAGTCCGCCAACGTTTCAAGTTATAATGGGCTTTAAAACTAGTAATTCCTCTCAGGACTGCCTTGGAGGCCTCCGAAAACATACTAGGGGTATCAATATGTTTATAATTAAGATTATTATATTCTTGCCAATGTTTCTGTAGATGTTTCCGGAAGTCTTGCTTATTATAAAAATATGTAGGGAACCGCCAAGCCCTCGAGGTGGCTTATGTAAAGTAGGTTGGAGATACAGCCATATGGGGGCATGATCTGAGATGATGATGTCAGTGATACCTGTATGTGGAATACATTTGAACAATTGTTGTGAGCACAGGTAATAATCTATATGCGAAAGGGACCTATGTGCTTTAGATAAGCATGTCAAATCTCTCTGCATCGGATGTTGGGATCTCCAAGGGTCATTAAGACCTAGTATTTTTTTTAAATGATTAATAGTATTAGTTTCCGTTCTATGTCTCCTGTTGGATAACCCATTTTGGTTCATATTGAGTCTATCTGACTTGCGGTCCAAGGGTAAAGTCTGAGCTAATTTGAAATCTCCCCCTAATAAAATATTCTTATCTGCATGTAGCAGTAAAGTGGCTTGGAGGGTCTGCCAGAATTGTGGAGTTGGGCGGTTTGGACCATAAATATTTCCAATTAGGTAAGTTTGTCCAGCTAGTTGTAATGCGGCTATGAAATATCTACCTTTTGGATCTATATCAACAGTTGTGATCTAAACTAGCAATGCTTTCCAAATCAGGATGGCCACCCCTTTTTTCCTTAAAGAAGATAAAATCCTCCAGCTGCTAATATAATAAAAAGAAGCTGCACCCAGGTGGTAAATCCCCATAGAACAGGTTAACAATGGTATTGAGCCGGTTGTTATTTCCTGTGAGTGTGCTTCTCTCTGTGTGTATTTAGTCTCCCTATGGGAAAAAGGGGAACCAAATGTGGACTCCTTGCTCAGTGTGCTTAGAGGAATATGGCTACACCTCACTGACGAGGTCCAATGAAGGCCGAATCGATCGTCTGGGGTTTCTGTGCTCCTTGTTCAGAGAGGAATTGCCTGGTATTTCGGTGCTGGACTGACAGTAATAGGCGGGATCAGACTGATATGCTACAGGAAAGTTCTACTCTGGGAAAAGCATTACTGGGCTAAAAGAAGCTGCACCCAGGTGGCAAATCACCATAGAACAGGCTAAGAATGGTATTGAGCCAGTTGTTCGTTCCTGTGAGTATGCTTCTCTCTGTGTGTATTTAGTCTCCCAATGGGAAAAAGGGGAAACTAGACGTGGACTCCTTGCTCAGTGTGCTTAGAGGAATATGGCTACACCTCACTGACAAGGCCCAATGAAGGCCGAATTGATCGTCTGGGGGTGCTGTGTTCCTTGTTCAGAGAGGAATTGCCTAGTATTTCAGTGCTGGACTGACCGTAATAGGCGCGATCAGACTGATATGCTACATGAAAGTTCTACTCTGAGAAAAGCATTACTGGGCTAAAAGATGCTGCAACCAGGTGGTAGATCACCAATTTAACAGGCTAACAATGGTATTGAGCCGGTTGTTTGTTCCTGTGAGTGTGCTTCTCTGTGTGTGTATTTAGTCTCCCTATGGGAAAAGGGGGAACCCAGAAGTGGACTCCTTGCTCAGTGTGCTTAGAGGAATATGGCTACACCTCACTGACAAGGCCCAATGAAGGCAAAAACGATCGTTTGGGTTTGCTATGTTCCTTGTTCAGAGAGGAATTGCCTGGTATTTTGGTGCTGGACTGACCGTAATAGGCTGGATCAGACTGATATGCTACAGGAAAGTTCTACTCTATGAAAAGCATTACTGGGCTAAAAGAAGCTGCACCCAGGTGGTAAATCACCATAGAACAGACTAACAATGGTTTTGAGCCGGTTGTTCGTTCCTGTGAGTATGCTTCTCTATGTGTGTATTTAGTCTCCCAATGGGAAAAAGGGGAAACTAGACGTGGACTCCTTGCTCAGTGTGCTTAGAGGAATATGGGTACACCTCACTGACGAGGCCCAATGAAGGCTGAATTGATCGTCTGGGGTTGCTGTGTTCCTTGTTCAGAGAGGAATTGCCTAGTATTTCAGTGCTGGACTGACCGTAATAGGCGCGATCAGACTGATATGCTACATGAAAGTTCTACTCTGAGAAAAGCATTACTGGGCTAAAAGATGCTGCAACCAGGTGGTAGATCACCAATTTAACAGGCTAACAATGGTATTGAGCCGGTTGTTTTGTTCCTGTGAGTGTGCTTCTCTCTGTGTGTATTTAGTCTCCCTATGGGAAAAGGGGGAAACCAGAAGTGGACTCCTTGCTCAGTGTGCTTAGAGGAATATGGCTACACCTCACTGACAAGGCCCAATGAAGGCAAAAACGATTGTTTGGGTTTGCTATGTTCCTTGTTCAGAGAGGAATTGCCTGGTATTTTGGTGCTGGACTGACCGTAATAGGCTGGATCAGACTGATATGCTACAGGAAAGTTCTACTCTATGAAAAGCATTACTGGGCTAAAAGAAGCTGCACCCAGGTGGCAAATCACCATAGAACAGGCTAAGAATGGTATTGAGCCAGTTGTTCGTTCCTGTGAGTATGCTTCTCTCTGTGTGTATTTAGTCTCCCAATGGGAAAAAGGGGAAACTAGACGTGGACTCCTTGCTCAGTGTGCTTAGAGGAATATGGCTACACCTCACTGACAAGGCCCAATGAAGGCCGAATTGATCGTCTGGGGGTGCTGTGTTCCTTGTTCAGAGAGGAATTGCCTAGTATTTCAGTGCTGGACTGACCGTAATAGGCGCGATCAGACTGATATGCTACATGAAAGTTCTACTCTGAGAAAAGCATTACTGGGCTAAAAGATGCTGCAACCAGGTGGTAGATCGCCAATTTAACAGGCTAACAATGGTATTGAGCCGGTTGTTTTGTTCCTGTGAGTGTGCTTCTCTCTGTGTGTATTTAGTCTCCCTATGGGAAAAGGGGGAAACCAGAAGTGGACTCCTTGCTCAGTGTGCTTAGAGGAATATGGCTACACCTCACTGACAAGGCCCAATGAAGGCAAAAACGATTGTTTGGGTTTGCTATGTTCCTTGTTCAGAGAGGAATTGCCTGGTATTTTGGTGCTGGACTAACCGTAATAGGCTGGATCAGACTGATATGCTACAGGAAAGTTCTACTCTATGAAAAGCATTACTGGGCTAAAAGAAGCTGCACCCAGGTGGTAAATCACCATAGAACAGACTAACAATGGTATTGAGCCGGTTGTTCGTTCCTGTGAGTGTGCTTCTCTCTGTGTGTATTTAGTCTCCCTATGGGAAAGGGGGAAACCAGAAGTGGACTCCTTGCTCGGTGTGCTTAGAGGAATATGGCTACACCTCACTGACAAGGATCAATGAAGGCCAAAACGAACTCCTGGGGTTGCTGTGTTCCCTGTTCAGAGAGGAATTGCCTGATATTTTGGTGCTGGACTGACCGTAATAGGTGGGATCAGACTGATATGCTACAGGAAAGTTCTACTCTGTGAAAAGCATTACTGGGCTAAAAGAAGCTGCACCCAGGTGGTAAATCGCCATAAAACAGGCTAACAATGGTATTGAGCCGGTTGTTAGTTCCTGTTAGTGTGCTTCTCTCTGTGTGAATATAATAATAATACCTTTATTTCACAATGCAGGGTCCCACAAATAAAAGCGACATTTCGGGCTGACACTCAGCCCTTACTCGTGCTTCAACAAGCATTACTGACACAGTGCCTTAAATAGAGCATTTGAAAAATACAGTGCCAAAATGTAGCAAATCAACACTGCCACCTAGTGGATATGTGTAATATATATCAATATACTAAATAATCGTGAATATTATCCTTTAAACATTTAAGAACAAACACTCCCTGGTTCAACTGAATACCATTAATCCCTCCAGGATTTCTTAGGTAAAAAAATATCATATATGTACACGTGCATATGAAGGAAAATATAAACCCCAGTGATAATACAAAAATAATATATCATATCGCTCTTTTACATAATTAATTTAAAGAAAATTAAAAACATAATATAAAATATTCAATACAAAATTTAACATCACTAACATATGGCTAGAATATGAGTTTTGCGTTATGAGTGAAAAAGCAGCATTATGGCTCTTTTTCACCACCGCTGCTATTACGAATCTTGCAGGTATATCTGTAAAGCACACTTTTTTGGCCGTAACGCAACGTAACTACTGCACCTTTCAAAAAGTCCTTTTTCAATGGGACTTCCATAGCGCTGGTATTACGAGTTTGCCTGTCCGGCCAAAAAGTGAGCAGTACAGCCCATAACTCCAAGATCCATACCGTAAACTTATAGTCAGAAGTTATGGCTTTTATGTTACAAAGCCGTAACATAAAACTCATAACTAAAGTGCTAAAAAGTACACTAACACCCATAAACTACCTATTAACCCCTAAACCGAGGCCCTCCCGCATCGCAAACACTAAAATAAAATTATTAACCCCTAATCTGCCGCTACGGACATCACCGCCACTATTAAAAAAATATTAACCCCTACACCGCAGCACCCCCGCATCGTAAACACTATTTAAATATTATTAACCCCTAATCTGCTGTCCCTAACATCGCTGCCACTATACTAAAGTTATTAACCCATTAACCTAGCCTTAAGTCTAACCCTAACACCCACTAAGTTTAATATAATTAAAAAAAATCTAAATACAAATTACTATCATTAACTAAATAATTCCTATTTAAAACTAAATACTTACCTGTAAAATAAACCCTAAGCTAGCTACAATATAACTAATAGTTACATTGTAGCTAGCTTAGGTTTTATGTTTATTTCACAGGCAAGTTTGTATTTATTTTAACTAGGTAGACTAGTTACTAAATAGTTATTAACTATTTACTAGCTAACTAGCTAAAATAAATACAAATTTACCTGTAAAATTAAACCTAACCTGAGTTACATTAACACCTAACCTTACACTACAATTAAATTAATTACATTAATTAAATACAATTAACTAAATTACAAAAAACAAACAAACACTAAATTACACAAAATAAAAAAGAAATTTTCAAATATTTAAACTAATTACACCTAATCTAATAGCCCTATCAAAAAAAAAAAAAAGACCTACCAAAATAAAAAAAAACTAGTCTACAATAAACTATTAATGGCCCTTAAAATGGCCTTTTGATACTGATACTTATAAAACTCTAACATTTCACCCTACTTCTAAATTTGTTAATTATCTTGAAAATATATTACAAGAAGGTGTAAGCCTAGGGATTTTTGATAGGATAAATGCAGATTTTCTACTTGATAAATTTCCCACTGGGGGGTAGTTATCAAGCCGTCAACCTCAAATATGCTGGAATTCCGCAGCATATTTGTGGCGAGGCTGATTCGCCTTAGTTATCAAAGGCTAGAGACCGGCAAAAGTATAATTTTGTGACGTAAGCTTCGATCCATTGGACTCAGTCCGACACAGATCGATTCTTACGTCACTCCAGATGTTACGCACACAAGTGCGGCACAATCTGACTACTTTTGCTAGTTATCAAAAAACTAGCAGGTACGCTCTGCACTTTTCCGGCCCAGCGTACCTGGTTTCCAATCCGCCGCCCTGGAGGCGGCGGATCCCATAGGAATCAATGGGAGTCTGACCATAGCGAAAGTACATGTTCGCTGCTACCAGACATCCCATTGATTCCTATGGGAGATGTCTGCACCTAACACCCTAACATGTACCCCGAGTCTAAACACCCCTAATCTGTCCCCCCTACACCGCCGCAACTAAATAAAGTTATAACCCCTCTAAACCGCCACTCCCGGAGCCCACCGCAAGCTACTCTATACATATTAACCCCTAAACCGCCGCTCCCTGACCCTGCCGCAACTATAATAAATGTATTAACCCCTAAACCGCCGCTCCCGGACACCGGGACACCTACATTATACCTAGTAACCCCTATCCTGCCCCCCCTATACCGCCGCCCTCTATAATAAAGTTATTAACCCCTATCCTGCCGATCCCGGACCTCGCCGCAACTAAATAAATAGTTTAACCCCTAAACCGCCGCTCCCGGACCCCGCCGCAACCTATATTAAACTTATTAACCCCTAATCTGCCCCTCTACACCTATAATAAATTTATTAACCCCTATCCTGCCCCCCCTACACCACCGCCACTGTAATAAAATTATTAACCCCTAAACCTAAGTCTAACCCTAACACCCCCCTAATTTAAATATTAATTAAATAAATCTAAATAATAATTATCTTATTAAATAAATTAATCCTATTTAAAACTAAATACTTACCTTTAAAATAAACCCTAATATAGCTACAATATAAATAATAATTATATTGTAGCTATCTTAGGATTTATTTTTATTTTACAGGTAACTTTCAATTTATTTTAACTAGGTACAATAGCTATTAACAATTACACCTAACACTACACTATACTTAAATAAATTATTCCTATTTAAAACTAAATACTTACCTGTAAAATAAACCCTAAGATAGCTACAATGTAATTAATAATTACATTGTAGCTATTTTAGGATTTATATTTATTTTACAGGTAACTTTGTATTTATTTTAGCTAGTTAGAATAGTTATTAAATAGTTATTAACTATTTAATAACTACCTAGCTAAAAGAAATACAAAATTACCTGTAAAATAAATCCTAACCTAAGTTACAATTAAACCTAACACTACATTATCATTACATTAATTAAATAAATTAACTACAAATAACTACAATTAAATACAATTACATAAACTAACTATAGTACAAAAAATAAAAAAAGCTGTTACAAAAAATAAAAAAAATAAGTTACAAACATTTAAAAAATATTACAACAATTTTAAGCTAATTACACCTAATCTAAGCCCCCTAATAAAATAACAAAGCCCCCCAAAATAAAAAAATTCCCTACCCTATTCTACATTAAAAATGTTCAAAGCTTTTTTACCTTACCAGCCCTTAAAAGGGCCTTTTGTGGGGCATGCCCCAAAGAATTTAGCTCTTTTGCCTGTAAAAGAAAAATACACCCCCCAACATTAAAACCCACCACCCACATACCCCTTATCTAACCCAAACCCCCCTTAAAAAAACCTAACACTACCCCCCTGAAGATCATCCTACCTTGAGTCGTCTTCACTCACTGAGCCACCAATGGAACCGAAGAGAAGATCCGGAGCGGCAGAAGTGATCCTCCAAGGGGAGCTGAAGAAGTCTTCCATCCGATGAAGTGATCCTCCAGGCGGCGCTGAAGAAGTCTTCCATCCGGGCGATGTCATCTTCCAAGTGGCGCTGAAGAAGTCTTCCATCCGGGCGATGTCATCTTCCAAGCGGGGTCTTCAATTTTCTTTCTTCAGGATCCATCTTCATCCCGCTGACGTGGAACATCCTTCTTTCCTGACGGACTACCGACGAATGAAGGCTCCTTTAAGGGACGTCATCCAAGATGGCGTCCCTTCAATTCCGATTGGCTGATAGGATTCTATCAGCCAATCGGAATTAAGGTAGGAAAAATCTGATTGGCTGATTGAATCAGCCAATCAGATTGAAGTTCAAGCCGATTGGCTGATCCAATCAGCCAATCAGATTGAGCTCGCATTCTATTGGCTGTTCCGATCAGCCAATAGAATGCGAGCTCAATCTGATTGGCTGATTCAATCAGCCAATCAGATTTTTCCTACCTTAATACCGATTGGCTGATAGAATCCTATCAGCCAATCGGAAATGAAGGGACGCCATCTTGGATGTACAGCCTGTATAACATTTGTTATCCCCTCAAAATAACTCAACACACAGCCATTAATGTCTAAACCATTGGCAACAAAAGTGAGTACAACCCTAAGTGAAAATGTCCAAATTGGGCCCAAAGTGTCAATATTATGTGTGGCCACCATTATTTTCCAGCACTGCCTTAACCCTCTTGGGCATGGAATTCCGCAGCATATTTGTGGCGAGGCTGATTCGCCTTAGTTATCAAAGGCTAGAGACCGGCAAAAGTATAATTTTGTGACGTAAGCTTCGATCCATTGGACTCAGTCCGACACAGATCGATTCTTACGTCACTCCAGATGTTACGCACACAAGTGCGGCACAATCTGACTACTTTTGCTAGTTATCAAAAAACTAGCAGGTACGCTCTGCACTTTTCCGGCCCAGCGTACCTGGTTTCCAATCCGCCGCCCTGGAGGCGGCGGATCCCATAGGAATCAATGGGAGTCTGACCATAGCGAAAGTACATGTTCGCTGCTACCAGACATCCCATTGATTCCTATGGGAGATGTCTGCACCTAACACCCTAACATGTACCCCGAGTCTAAACACCCCTAATCTGTCCCCCCTACACCGCCGCAACTAAATAAAGTTATTACCCCTCTAAACCGCCACTCCCGGAGCCCACCGCAAGCTACTCTATACATATTAACCCCTAAACCGCCGCTCCCTGACCCTGCCGCAACTATAATAAATGTATTAACCCCTAAACCGCCGCTCCCGGACACCGGGACACCTACATTATACCTAGTAACCCCTATCCTGCCCCCCCTATACCGCCGCCCTCTATAATAAAGTTATTAACCCCTATCCTGCCGATCCCGGACCTCGCCGCAACTAAATAAATAGTTTAACCCCTAAACCGCCGCTCCCGGACCCCGCCGCAACCTATATTAAACTTATTAACCCCTAATCTGCCCCTCTACACCTATAATAAATTTATTAACCCCTATCCTGCCCCCCCTACACCACCGCCACTGTAATAAAATTATTAACCCCTAAACCTAAGTCTAACCCTAACACCCCCCTAATTTAAATATTAATTAAATAAATCTAAATAATAATTCTCTTATTAAATAAATTAATCCTATTTAAAACTAAATACTTACCTTTAAAATAAACCCTAATATAGCTACAATATAAATAATAATTATATTGTAGCTATCTTAGGATTTATTTTTATTTTACAGGTAACTTTCAATTTATTTTAACTAGGTACAATAGCTATTAACAATTACACCTAACACTACACTATACTTAAATAAATTATTCCTATTTAAAACTAAATACTTACCTGTAAAATAAACCCTAAGATAGCTACAATGTAATTAATAATTACATTGTAGCTATTTTAGGATTTATATTTATTTTACAGGTAACTTTGTATTTATTTTAGCTAGTTAGAATAGTTATTAAATAGTTATTAACTATTTAATAACTACCTAGCTAAAAGAAATACAAAATTACCTGTAAAATAAATCCTAACCTAAGTTACAATTAAACCTAACACTACATTATCATTACATTAATTAAATAAATTAACTACAAATAACTACAATTAAATACAATTACATAAACTAACTATAGTACAAAAAATAAAAAAAGCTGTTACAAAAAATAAAAAAAATAAGTTACAAACATTTAAAAAATATTACAACAATTTTAAGCTAATTACACCTAATCTAAGCCCCCTAATAAAATAACAAAGCCCCCCAAAATAAAAAAATTCCCTACCCTATTCTACATTAAAAATGTTCAAAGCTTTTTTACCTTACCAGCCCTTAAAAGGGCCTTTTGTGGGGCATGCCCCAAAGAATTTAGCTCTTTTGCCTGTAAAAGAAAAATACACCCCCCAACATTAAAACCCACCACCCACATACCCCTTATCTAACCCAAACCCCCCTTAAAAAAACCTAACACTACCCCCCTGAAGATCATCCTACCTTGAGTCGTCTTCACTCACTGAGCCACCAATGGAACCGAAGAGAAGATCCGGAGCGGCAGAAGTGATCCTCCAAGGGGAGCTGAAGAAGTCTTCCATCCGATGAAGTGATCCTCCAGGCGGCGCTGAAGAAGTCTTCCATCCGGGCGATGTCATCTTCCAAGTGGCGCTGAAGAAGTCTTCCATCCGGGCGATGTCATCTTCCAAGCGGGGTCTTCAATTTTCTTTCTTCAGGATCCATCTTCATCCCACTGACGTGGAACATCCTTCTTTCCTGACGGACTACCGACGAATGAAGGCTCCTTTAAGGGACGTCATCCAAGATGGCGTCCCTTCAATTCCGATTGGCTGATAGGATTCTATCAGCCAATCGGAATTAAGGTAGGAAAAATCTGATTGGCTGATTGAATCAGCCAATCAGATTGAAGTTCAAGCCGATTGGCTGATCCAATCAGCCAATCAGATTGAGCTCGCATTCTATTGGCTGTTCCGATCAGCCAATAGAATGCGAGCTCAATCTGATTGGCTGATTCAATCAGCCAATCAGATTTTTCCTACCTTAATACCGATTGGCTGATAGAATCCTATCAGCCAATCGGAAATGAAGGGACGCCATCTTGGATGTACAGCCTGTATAACATTTGTTATCCCCTCAAAATAACTCAACACACAGCCATTAATGTCTAAACCATTGGCAACAAAAGTGAGTACAACCCTAAGTGAAAATGTCCAAATTGGGCCCAAAGTGTCAATATTATGTGTGGCCACCATTATTTTCCAGCACTGCCTTAACCCTCTTGGGCATGGAATTCCGCAGCATATTTGTGGCGAGGCTGATTCGCCTTAGTTATCAAAGGCTAGAGACCGGCAAAAGTATAATTTTGTGACGTAAGCTTCGATCCATTGGACTCAGTCCGACACAGATCGATTCTTACGTCACTCCAGATGTTACGCACACAAGTGCGGCACAATCTGACTACTTTTGCTAGTTATCAAAAAACTAGCAGGTACGCTCTGCACTTTTCCGGCCCAGCGTACCTGGTTTCCAATCCGCCGCCCTGGAGGCGGCGGATCCCATAGGAATCAATGGGAGTCTGACCATAGCGAAAGTACATGTTCGCTGCTACCAGACATCCCATTGATTCCTATGGGAGATGTCTGCACCTAACACCCTAACATGTACCCCGAGTCTAAACACCCCTAATCTGTCCCCCCTACACCGCCGCAACTAAATAAAGTTATTACCCCTCTAAACCGCCACTCCCGGAGCCCACCGCAAGCTACTCTATACATATTAACCCCTAAACCGCCGCTCCCTGACCCTGCCGCAACTATAATAAATGTATTAACCCCTAAACCGCCGCTCCCGGACACCGGGACACCTACATTATACCTAGTAACCCCTATCCTGCCCCCCCTATACCGCCGCCCTCTATAATAAAGTTATTAACCCCTATCCTGCCGATCCCGGACCTCGCCGCAACTAAATAAATAGTTTAACCCCTAAACCGCCGCTCCCGGACCCCGCCGCAACCTATATTAAACTTATTAACCCCTAATCTGCCCCTCTACACCTATAATAAATTTATTAACCCCTATCCTGCCCCCCCTACACCACCGCCACTGTAATAAAATTATTAACCCCTAAACCTAAGTCTAACCCTAACACCCCCCTAATTTAAATATTAATTAAATAAATCTAAATAATAATTCTCTTATTAAATAAATTAATCCTATTTAAAACTAAATACTTACCTTTAAAATAAACCCTAATATAGCTACAATATAAATAATAATTATATTGTAGCTATCTTAGGATTTATTTTTATTTTACAGGTAACTTTCAATTTATTTTAACTAGGTACAATAGCTATTAACAATTACACCTAACACTACACTATACTTAAATAAATTATTCCTATTTAAAACTAAATACTTACCTGTAAAATAAACCCTAAGATAGCTACAATGTAATTAATAATTACATTGTAGCTATTTTAGGATTTATATTTATTTTACAGGTAACTTTGTATTTATTTTAGCTAGTTAGAATAGTTATTAAATAGTTATTAACTATTTAATAACTACCTAGCTAAAAGAAATACAAAATTACCTGTAAAATAAATCCTAACCTAAGTTACAATTAAACCTAACACTACATTATCATTACATTAATTAAATAAATTAACTACAAATAACTACAATTAAATACAATTACATAAACTAACTATAGTACAAAAAATAAAAAAAGCTGTTACAAAAAATAAAAAAAATAAGTTACAAACATTTAAAAAATATTACAACAATTTTAAGCTAATTACACCTAATCTAAGCCCCCTAATAAAATAACAAAGCCCCCCAAAATAAAAAAATTCCCTACCCTATTCTACATTAAAAATGTTCAAAGCTTTTTTACCTTACCAGCCCTTAAAAGGGCCTTTTGTGGGGCATGCCCCAAAGAATTTAGCTCTTTTGCCTGTAAAAGAAAAATACACCCCCCAACATTAAAACCCACCACCCACATACCCCTTATCTAACCCAAACCCCCCTTAAAAAAACCTAACACTACCCCCCTGAAGATCATCCTACCTTGAGTCGTCTTCACTCACTGAGCCACCAATGGAACCGAAGAGGAGATCCGGAGCGGCAGAAGTGATCCTCCAAGGGGCGCTGAAGAAGTCTTCCATCCGATGAAGTGATCCTCCAGGCGGCGCTGAAGAAGTCTTCCATCCGGGCGATGTCATCTTCCAAGTGGCGCTGAAGAAGTCTTCCATCCGGGCGATGTCATCTTCCAAGCGGGGTCTTCAATCTTCTTTCTTCAGGATCCATCTTCATCCCGCCGACGTGGAACATCCTTCTTTCCTGACGGACTACCGACGAATGAAGGCTCCTTTAAGGGACGTCATCCAAGATGGCGTCCCTTCAATTCCGATTGGCTGATAGGATTCTATCAGCCAATCGGAATTAAGGTAGGAAAAATCTGATTGGCTGATTGAATCAGCCAATCAGATTGAAGTTCAAGCCGATTGGCTGATCCAATCAGCCAATCAGATTGAGCTCGCATTCTATTGGCTGTTCCGATCAGCCAATAGAATGCGAGCTCAATCTGATTGGCTGATTGAATCAGCCAATCAGATTTTTCCTACCTTAATACCGATTGGCTGATAGAATCCTATCAGCCAATCGGAAATGAAGGGACGCCATCTTGGATGTACAGCCTGTATAACATTTGTTATCCCCTCAAAATAACTCAACACACAGCCATTAATGTCTAAACCATTGGCAACAAAAGTGAGTACAACCCTAAGTGAAAATGTCCAAATTGGGCCCAAAGTGTCAATATTATGTGTGGCCACCATTATTTTCCAGCACTGCCTTAACCCTCTTGGGCATGGAGTTCAGCAGAGCTTCACAGGTTGCCACTGAAGTCCTCTTTCACTCCTCCATGATGACATCACAGAGCTGGTGGATGTTACAAACCTTGCACTCCCCCACCTTCCGTTTGAGGATGCCCCACAGATGCTCAATAGGGATTAGGTCTGGAGACATGCTTGGCCAGTCCATCACCTTTATCCTCAGCTTCATTAGCAAGACAGTGGTCGAGGTGTGTTTGGAGTAGTTATCATGTTGGAATACTGCCCTGCGGCTCAGTCTCTGAAGGGAGGGGATCATGCTCTGCTTCAGTATGTCACAGTATATCTTGGCATTCATGGTTCTCTCTGTAGCTCCCCAGTGCCAGCAGCAGTCATGCAGGCCAAGACCAAGACACTCCAACCACCATGCTTGACTGTAGGCAAGACACACTTGTCTTTGTAATCCTCACCTGGTTGTCGCTACACATGCTTGACACCATCTGAACCAAATAAGATAAGATTATCTTGGTCTCATCGGACCACAGGACATGGTTCCAGTAATCCATGTCCTTAGTTTGATTGTCTTCAGCAAACTGTTTGCAGGCTTTCTTTTGCATCATCCTTAGAAGAGGCTTCCTTCTGGGATGACAGCCATGCAGACCAATTTGATGCAGTGTGCGGCATATCATCTGAGCACTGACAGGATGACCCCCCCACCCCTTCAACCTCTGCAGCAATGCTGGCAGCACTTATACATCTATTTCCCAAAGACAACCTCTGGATATGACGCTGAGCATGTGCACTCAACTTCTTTAGTCAACCATGGCAAGGCCTGTTCTGAGTGGAACCTGTGCTATGAAACCGCTGCATAGTCTTGCCCACCATGCTGCAGCACAGTTTCAGGGTCTTGGCAATCTTCTTATAGCCTAGGCCATCTTTATGTAGAGCAACAATACTTTTTTTCAGATCTAAGAGAGTTATTTGCCATGAGGTGCCATGTTGAATTTCCAGCGATCAGTATGAGAGAGTGTGAGAGTGATAACACCAAATTTAGCACATCTGCTCCCCATTCACACCTGAGATCTTGTAACACTAACAAGTCACATGACACTGGGGAGGGAAAATGGCTGATTGGGCCTAATTTTGACATTTCCACTTAGGGGTGTACTCACTTTTGTTGCCAATGATTTAGACATGGTTGTGTATTGAGTTATTTTGAGTTATTTTGAGGGGACAGCAAATTTACACTGTTATGCAGACTGTACACATATAATAAAATATTTACAAAAATGTGAGGGGTGTACTCACTTTTGTGAGATACTGTATATATATATATATATATATATACTTTATCATAAGAAAGAAAGAGTATCGTAGGCTCAAATAGTAAAAAACAGTTCCTTTAATGATCCCACATAGGGTATAAAAATAACCTAGGAGGTTACAGCAAGGGTGGTCACAGCACAAACAAGCATTGAAATGCTAACATGTTTCGGCCTGCGGACGTAATCTTAGCTAATCAATGTAACTGCAGTAAAAGTATTTAAAAGCAGTGCCCATTTTCCATTGGTAGACTTGTAATCCAATCAGATAGCAAGCTACCAAGGGGTGTTCAAATCTCACAGGTGTATACTAATATCTTTAATTGTTAATTTAGTTAACCCTCTCATCACGAGCAACATAGTTCACTCAATATATGACTGTCGTAGGGAGAGTTTCAAGGAAATACAAAGTCTGTATACAAATAATCAAATTTTGCAATAAAGAGGTAGTAAGAAAAACACACAAACAGATCTGCAAGAATGCAATAACTTGCAGATCTCATTGAAAACATCAATATTGAATGATACATATTTATTTAAGATAGATATTATAAAAAGGAGTAGTTATATGTTATACGTTTATATGTCTATAGAAAACTCAACTTTGTGTAAAGTGTCATTATCCAGAATTAGATGTTAAGAGAGAACTTCATATCTATTGCCATATATCTATGTACATAATTTATTTGTTTATTGATTTACTAGTTGATATGCATGCAGGTTATGCAAATATATATACATACACATATATATATATATATATATATATATATATATATATATATATATATATATATATATATATATATATATATATATATATATATATATATATATATATATACATATACATACATGTACATATACATATAAAATCTCCCTAAAATAATCAAGTGATGTGTGATAAAGAACAGTTGTCCCTACAATTCCCAAATCAGAATATATCATATGTTATATAATATATTATCTCCTTATTTAGAGGTGTAAATAGTCTCATGTGTTACTATATCCCCTATTGCACATAATATATATATAAATGAAAATGTAGGTGTGAATGGGATTTACATGGGAACATGTATAGGGACATAAACTTTTGCATACATAAGTACATATATATATCAATATCAGATGGTTATGTACAGCACTGCTCAGCTATTCCTACCAGTGTTGGAACTAGCCATGGGAGTCCAATTGTGCAGTGCTATACATACACATCTGACATATGACAGATCTAATTTATGTTATCCAATATTGAACATTAAGCACTAATTATAATATCAATTGTCTATCCTATTTCCAATAATTGATTAAGTCATATTCTGAATTTAAGCCTGTGGGAACTCTGGTTGCTAACTTAAAGATCCAGAACATCTCCCGTTTCCCTAGTATTTTATTCCTCTCCCCACCTCTAGGTGGTGGATTCACTTGTTCAATTATTTGCCATCTCAATGAATCAACACTTTTATGATGGTGCCTTTTGAAATGTTGAACGAGAGGTGTGCTAGCTTCTCCCTTAGTAATCGTTGATAAATGATTTCTAATTCTAGTGTTAGCGTCATTCGTCGTTAAACCTACATACTGTAGGTGGCAGTCTATGCATGTGATTACATAAATAATGTACGTTGAAGTACAATTAAGACATTTTTCAATAGTATACCTCTGGTGTGTCACCGATGAAGTAAAGTTATCTGAAAATATACCAAAATCACAGGGCCTGCATTTGGCTCTCCCACATCTAAACATCCCCTTGTGTGTCAACCAGGATCCTTTAGTTGTTTGTGTTGTCTGTGGTAATTAGGAAGGTGAAAGAATATTACCCAATGTTTTACACTTTCTATAAGAACAGCGTAATCCATTGTTAACGCACGACTCTAATTTGGTATCTGCTGCTAGAAGTCTAAAGTGTTTTTTCACAATGTTACAGACTGCATTATAGTTTGTACTAAAGTCTGTCACAAATGTAACCTTAGAGTGATCTTGTTGATTGTCTCTATCTTTATCCTCAAGTAGTGTATTTCTATCAATTTTATCAACTTGAGTTTGGGCTCTGTTTATAGTGTGTCTAGAGTATCCTCTATCTTTCAGGTTAGATCTCATAGTTTGACTCTGTGTTTTGTAGGTCTTCTCCAATGTACAATTTCTTTTAACTCTGGTTAGCTGTCCCTTTGCCACTGCAAAAGGGACATGCTTAGGGTGACAACTAGTCGCATGTAGTAGTGTATTTTTAGTGATAGGTTTTCTATAGATGTCACAAGTAATTCTACCATTTTCATCTGCCTTTAAGGTAAGGTCCAAGTAGTTTATGGACTCTTTACTTCTTTTTGAAGTAAATTTGAGTCCCACTGTATTCTTGTTCAAGTTCAATAGAAATTCATCCAATATATCCTCAGGACCTTGCCATATGAGTAACAAATCATCTATATAGCGTTTGTAAAACGCTATATACTGTCTCTGTGGATTATCGTCTCCATAGATGTGGGACAGCTCCCACCAACCCATGAAAAGGTTGGCGTATGAGGGGGCAAATTTTGCTCCCATGGCTGTCCCACATCTCTGGAGATAAAAACTACCGTCGAACTTGAAGTAGCTATGAGTCAACATAAATTCAGCTACTTTCAGAACAAAATCTGTAAATTCAGTGCCAAAATTAGAAAAAGTGGTGAGGAAGAATCTTAGTGCTTTTAATCCCTCACAGTGTTGGATGGCAGAGTATAGGGCTGTCACGTCTATTGTTACCCATAAATAGTTATTTTTCTCCCATATCAGTGGTTCCATCAATTTAATGACATGTTTAGTATCCCTTATATAACTCATCAGTGATGTTACAAATGGATTTAATATGGCATCGAGCTATTGAGAAAGGTGTTCCATAATGGAACCTATACCACTGACTATGGGTCGCCCTTGTACATTATGGATAGATTTATGTACTTTGGGAAATAGATGGAAAATAGGTACCACAGGATGTTCTATGAGTAGGTAATCATTTGTAATTTTATCAATGAAGCCTTCTTCGAGGCCATCATCGAGGAGAGACTGAATTTCTTTCTGATACATATTGGTTGGATCTTTTGTCAGACGAATGTAATTATCTGGGTTGTTAAGCTGTCTATGGGCTTCTTCTATATAAGTAGTTCTGTCTAGGACTACTGTAGAACCACCTTTATCCGCTCTCCGTATGACTATATCTTTGTTACTTTTTAGTTCTTGTATAGAGAGGGAGATACATTCAAATAGAAATACAAACACTACAGAAGACAAAGATGCATTTTAACAGGTTTTTCAGAATCAGACAGACAAAACAGGGATAGGTACAGAAAAACAGGACAGGTAGCCTCTGAGAGGACACAAGACATCATCCAAATACCAGTAAACAACAATGTCATTAATCTATCTAGTGTTGAACTTACACACATACAATATAAAGTTTTAAACCTAGGTTTAAACTTTGCCCCTACATGTGGCTTTAATTTATTCAACACAATGCTAGATGTAAACAAATTAATTAGAAACATCACTCTAAGGAAACATTTTTCAGACACTGCTGATACTCCATATGACGATTTGCATACAAAAAGCAAACCAATAGGCCTCTCTACTAAAATGATACCACTTGATTTTAAAGAATCTTGTGATGTTCAAACATTAGATTCTATGTCCATCCCTACTTCACAAGATGATATAGGTACTGTAAACTGTTTTAATGGGTTCAGAAATAATTCAGAATTCTACCCAATACAAACTAGGGGCCCAGTGCTAGAAACTTTTTATAAGAAAGTGGAGAGAGACCTTACCCAACTTTCCACCTCGACTCAGATGGATAGAACACATAATCTAACATATAGAGAGAAGCAGGCTATAAAAGAACTAAAAAGTAACAAAGATAAAGTCATACGGAGAGCGGATAAAGGTGGTTCTACAGTAGTCCTAGACAGAACTACTTATATAGAAGAAGCCCATAGACAGCTGAACAACCCAGATAATTACATTCGTCTGACAAAAGATCCAACCAATATGTATCAGAAAGAAATTCAGTCTCTCCTCGATGATGGCCTCGAAGAAGGCTTCATTGATAAAATGACATATGATTACCTACTCATAGAACATCCTGTGGTACCTATTTTCCATCTATTTCCCAAAGTACATAAATCTATCCATAATGTACAAGGGTGACCCATAGTCAGTGGTATAGGTTCCATTATGGAACACCTTTCTCAATGGCTCGATGCCATATTAAATCCATTTGTAACATCACTGATGAGTTATATAAGGGATACTAAACATGTCATTAAATTGATGGAACCACTGACATGGGAGAAAAATAACTATTTATGGGTAACAATAGACGTAACAGCCCTATACTCTGCCATCCCACACTGTGAGGGATTAAAAGCACTAAGATTCTTCCTCACCACTTTTTCTAATTTTGGCACTAAATTTACAGATTTTGTTCTGAAAGTAGCTGAATTTATGTTGACTCATAACTACTTCAAGTTCGACGGTAGTTTTTATCTCCAGAGATGTGGGACAGCCATGGGAGCAAAATTTGCCCCCTCATACGCCAACCTTTTCATGGGTTAGTGGGAGCTGTCCCACATCTATGGAGACGATAATCCACAGAGACAGTATATAGCGTTTTACAAACGCTATATAGATGATTTGTTACTCATATGGCAAGGTCCTGAGGATATATTGGATGAATTTCTATTGAACTTGAACAAGAATACAGTGGGACTCAAATTTACTTCAGAAAGAAGTAAAGAGTACATAAACTACTTGGACCTTACCTTAAAGGCAGATGAAAATGGTAGAATTACTTGTGACATCTATAGAAAACCTATCACTAAAAATACACTACTACATGTGACTAGTTGTCACCCTAAGCATGTCCCTTTTGCAGTGGCAAAGGGACAGCTAACCAGAGCTAAAAGAAATTGTACATTGGAGAAGACCTACAAAACACAGAGTCAAACTATGAGATCTAACCTGAAAGATAGAGGATACTCTAGACACACTATAAACAGAGCCCAAACTCAAGTTGATAAAATTGATAGAAATACACTACTTGAGGATAAAGATAGAGACAATCAACAAGATCACTCTAAGGTTACATTTGTGACAGACTTTAGTACAAACTATAATGCAGTCTGTAACATTGTGAAAAAACACTTTAGACTTCTAGCAGCAGATACCAAATTAGAGTCGTGCGTTAACAATGGATTATGCTGTTCTTATAGAAAGTGTAAAACATTGGGTAATATTCTTTCACCTTCCTAATTACCACAGACAACACAAACAACTAAAGGATCCTGGTTGACACACAAGGGGATGTTTAGATGTGGGAGAGCCAAATGCAGACCCTGTGATTTTGGTATATTTTCAGATAACTTTACTTCATCGGTGACACACCAGAGGTATACTATTGAAAAATGTCTTAATTGTACTTCAACGTACATTATTTATGTAATCACATGCATAGACTGCCACCTACAGTATGTAGGTTTAACGACGAATGACGCTAACACTAGAATTAGAAATCATTTATCAACGATTACTAAGGGAGAAGCTAGCACACCTCTCGTTCAACATTTCAAAAGGCACCATCATAAAAGTGTTGATTCATTGAGATTGCAAATAATTGAACAAGTGAATCCACCACCTAGAGGTGGGGATAGGAATAAAATACTAGGGAAACGGGAGATGTGCTGGATCTTTAAGTTAGCAACCAGAGTTCCCACAGGCTTAAATTCAGAATATGACTTAATCAATTATTGGAAATAGGATAGACAATTGATATTATAATTAGTGCTTAATGTTCAATATTGGATAACATAAATTAGATCTGTCATATGTCAGATGTGTATGTATAGCACTGCACAATTGGACTCCCATGGCTAGTTCCAACACTGGTAGGAATAGCTGAGCAGTGCTGTACATAACCATCTGATATTGATATATATATATGTACTTATGTATGCAAAAGTTTATGTCCCTATACATGTTCCCATGTAAATCCCATTCACACCTACATTTTCATTTATATATATGTTATGTGCAATAGGGGATTTAGTAACACATGAGACTATTTACACCTCTAAATAAGGAGATAATATATTATATAACATATGATATATTCTGATTTGGGAATTGTAGGGACAACTGTTCTTTATCACACATCACTTGATTATTTTAGGGAGATTTTATATGTATATGTACATGTATGTATATGTATATATATATATATATATATATATGTGTGTATGTATATATATTTGCATAACCTGCATGCATATCAACTAGTAAATCAATAAACAAATAAATTATGTACATAGATATATGGCAATAGATATGAAGTTCTCTCTTAACATCTAATTCTGGATAATGACACTTTACACAAAGTTGAGTTTTCTATAGACATATAAACGTATAACATATAACTACTCCTTTTTATAATATCTATCTTAAATAAATATGTATCATTCAATATTGATGTTTTCAATGAGATCTGCAAGTTATTGCATTCTTGCAGATCTGTTTGTGTGTTTTTCTTACTACCTCTTTATTGCAAAATTTGATTATTTGTATACAGACTTTGTATTTCCTTGAAACTCTCCCTACGACAGTCATATATTGAGTGAACTATGTTGCTCGTGATGAGAGGGTTAACTAAATTAACAATTAAAGATATTAGTATACACCTGTGAGATTTGAACACCCCTTGGTAGCTTGCTATCTGATTGGATTACAAGTCTACCAATGGAAAATGGGCACTGCTTTTAAATACTTTTACTGCAGTTACATTGATTAGCTAAGATTACGGCCGCAGGCCGAAACATGTTAGCATTTCAATGCTCGTTTGTGCTGTGACCACCCTTGCTGTAACCTCCTAGGTTATTTTTATACCCTATGTGGGATCATTAAAGGAACTGTTTTTTACTATTTGAGCCTACGATACTCTTTCTTTCTTATGATAAAGTATCTACTGACCAGGAATCGTTCAGGCTCTTCACAACCAAGCTCCCAAACAGTTTATTTAAGAGTGAGGATGAAGATGGGCTCCCTATACATCCACTGAAGCAGTTTGGTATATATAAAATAGAACCAATATTTTTTTCCCCTAACCGGCATACCCGAAGAGAACACGAAGTACCGGATTGGTTAAAGCGGACACACCTACGCAGCACCAGATTGGCTGAGGCGGACACACCTATCCTGCAGTGTTCCAGCATTCCGGGTGGCAGAGTTTTTGGAGCGGAGGTACCGGATGTCGAAATAGCGCTATTGGTGCTGTCCAGGAAGTAGAGGAAGTGATTCCCCTGGCGTGCAGCAGTACAAGCACCTTACACGAGCGACTACGACACACGGACGCCCAGACAGCAAGTGTTGCACTTCAGCCCCAAAGTGAATGCCGTTGCATTGGTGAGTTGACTCCTGCCTATTTCTAAAATACAGAGATCGTAGACTTTACACACCGTTTTACTAAAGGGGTATGCCGATGTATATATGAGATCATTCCGTTTGGGGATTATTTTAGAGCACAGCTCTAATGATTGGTGGATGCTACTTAGAGAGACTGGTCTTTATCACTCTCAAGTCTATACATACAGATGAATAATGGATAATTGCTATTTGATGTTTTTCTGATGCAAAGCACAGAGTCCGCTTGATGTGGCAATAATTTTACTGACAGGTTGCCTACGGAATTAATAGCAATCACACTCTAATATTATTTGTTTGGTTTTTAGCCGCCTGTGTATATTTCCAGTTTGTTCTTTATATATATATATATATATATATATATATATATATATATATATATACATATACAGGTAGCCCTCAGTTTACGCCGGGGTTAGGTTCCAGAAGGAATGGTTGTAAATTTACACTGTTATGCAGACTGTACACATATAATAAAATATTTACAAAAATGTGAGGGGTGTACTCACTTTTGTGAGATACTGTATATATATATATATATATATATATATATATATATATATATATACAGGTAGCCCTCAGTTTACGCCGGGGTTAGGTTCCAGAAGGAATGGTTGTAAATCGAAACCGTTGTAAATTGAAACCCAGTTTATAGGTCAATGGGAAGTGAGGAAGATAGGTTCCAGGCCCCTCTCAAAATTGTCATAAGTAACACCTAAAACATTATTTTTAAAGCTTTGAAATGAAGACTTTAAATGCTAAACAGCATTATAAACCTAATAAATTAATCACACAACACAGACTTCACTTGCATTTTTCAGCAAACAGTTCTTTCTATGCATTCCAATTTGGACTGATTTATAGACAGGAAGATCTTGTTCCTTTGAAATCTGCTCGATAGCTCAGGTCTGGTTAAACTGATTAATTTCAGCTTGCTTGGCTTTGCTGCAACACAAGCGGACAGCTCCACCTACTGGCTATTTTAATAAATGCACTGCTTCTCAATGCTTTTCAATAGCAGTCACATGACTGGAAAAAAAGGTTGTTATTCTGAAACGGTGTAAATTGAACCGTTGTAAAACGAGGGCCACCTGTATATATATATATATATATATATATATATATATATATATATATATATATATATATATATATATACTGTATGTATTTGTTCAGTTTTTTGGAGAGGAAACATAAATACCAATCCTATTTATTATATGATTGGCCGCATAGTTTATAATATTTAATATTTTCTATATTGTTCATATATTTATTTTTTACATCATCTACCTCCTATGTTGGTCCATTAGGGTGCTTATTACTATTTTGATGTATTTTTTTCTTTATCAACAATATGAGAATGATGTATTTCTATTTAGTATGTATCAATTTTATGAAAAATGTATTTCCTTTATATATGTATTTGTATACAACCCTTATTCCAGTACAAATTACATATTTCTATCTATGTTAAGGAGCTTATTAGCTCATCTAGGCCTAGATTTAGAGTTGGGCGGTAGCCGTCAAAACCAGCGTTAGAGGCTCCTAACCCAGGTTTTTACCGCCCTCTGGTATTTGGAGCCAGTCATTAAAGGGTCTAACGCTCACTTTTCAGCCGCGACTTTTCCATACCGCAGATCCCCTTACGTCAATTGCGTATCCTATCTTTTCAATGGGATCTTTCTAACGCTGGTATTTAGAGTCGTGTCTGAAGTGAGCGTTAGAACTCTAACGACAAAACTCCAGCCGCAGAAAAAAGTCAGTAGTTAAGAGCTTTCTGGGCTAACGCCGGTTCATAAAGCTCTTAACTACTGTGCTCTAAAGTACACTAACACCCATAAACTACCTATGTACCCCTAAACCGAGGCCCCCCCACATCGCCGCCACTATATTTAAATTTTTTAACCCCTAATCTGCCCCTCTGTATACCGCCGCAAACTACGTTATCCCTATGTACCCCTAATCTTCTGCCCCTAACACCGCCGACCCCTATATTATATTTATTAACCCCTAATCTGCCCCCCACAACGTCGCCGCCAGCTACCTACAATTATTAACCCCTAATCTGCCGACCGGAGCTCACCGCTAGTATAATAAATGTATTAACCCCTAATCCGCCTCACTCCCGCCTCAATAACCCTATAATAAATAGTATTAACCCCTAATCTGCCCTCCCTAACATCGCCGACAGCTAACTTCAAGTATTAACCCCTAATCTGCCGATCGGAGCTCACCGCTACTCTAATAAATTGTTTAACCCCTTAAGCTAATTCTAACCCTAACACTAACACCCCCCTAAGTTAAATATAATTTTTATCTAACAAAATAAATTAAGTCTTATTAAATAAATTATTCCTATTTAAATCTAAATACTTACCTGTAAAATAAATCCTAATATAGCTACAATATAAATTATAATTATATCTTAGCTATTTTAGGATTAATATTTATTTTACAGGCAACTTTGTAATTATTTTAACCAGGTACAATAGCTATTAAATAGTTAATAACTATTTAATAGCTACCTAGTTAAAATAATTACAAAATTACCTGTAAAATAAATCCTAACCTAAGTTACAATTAAACCTAACACTACACTATCAATAAATTAATTAAATAAAATACCTACAATTATCTACAATTAAACCTAACACTACACTATCAATAAATTAATTAAATACAATATCTACAAATAAATACAATTAAATAAACTAACTAAAGTACAAAAAATAAAAAAGAACTAAGTTACAAAAAATAAAAAAATATTTACAAACATTAGAAAAATATTACAACAATTTTAAACTAATTACACCTACTCTAAGCCCCCTAATAAAATAACAAAGACCCCCAAAATAAAAAAATGCCCTACCCTATTCTAAATTACAAAAGTTCAAAGCTCTTTTACCTTACCAGCCCTTAAAAGGGCCCTTTGCGGGGCATGCCCCAAAGAATTCAGCTCTTTTGCCTGTAAAAAAAACATACAAACCCCCCCCCCAACATTACAACCCACCACCCACATACCCCTAATCTAACCCAACCCCCCCTTAAATAAACCTAACACTAAGCCCCTGAAGATCTTCCTACCTTGTCTTCACATGCCAGGTATCACTGATCGTTCCAGGCTCCGAAATCTTCATCCAAGCCCAAGCGGGGGCTAGACATCCATCATCCGACGGCTGAAGAAGTCCAGAAGAGGGTCCAAAGTCTTCATCCTATCCGGGAAGAAGAGTAGATCCGGACCGGCAACCATCTTCTTCCAAGCGGCATCTTCTATCTTCATCCGATGAGGACCGGCTCCATCTTGAAGACCTCCAACGCGGACCCATCTTCTTCTTCCGACGACTTCCCGACGAATGACGGTTCCTTTAAGGGACGTCATCCAAGATGGTGTCCCTCAAATTCCGATTGGCTGATAGGATTCTATCAGTCAATCGGAATTAAGGTAGGAAAATTCAGATTGGCTGATTGAATCAGCCAATCAGAATCAAGTTCAATCCGATTGGCTGATTCAATCAGCCAATCAGATTGAGCTCGCATTCTATTGGGTGTTCTGATCAGCCAATAGAATGCAAGCTCAATCTGATTGGCTGATCGGATCAGCCAATCGGATTGAACTTGATTCTGATTGGCTGATTCCATCAGCCAATCAGAATTTTCCTACCTTAATTCCGATTGGCTGATAGAATCCTATCCGCCAATCGGAATTCGAGGGATGCCATCTTGGATGACGTCCCTTAAAGGAACCGTCATTCGTCGGGAAGTCGTCGGAAGAAGAAGATGGGTCTGCGGTGGAGGTCTTCAAGATGGAGCCGGTCCTCATCGGATGAAGATAGAAGATGTCGCTTGGAAGAAGATGGTTGCCGGTCCGGATCTACTCTTCTTCCCGGATAGGATGAAGACTTTGGACCCTCTTCTGGACTTCTTCAGCCGTCGGATGATAGATGTCTAGCCCCCGCTTGGGCTTGGATGAAGATTTCGGAGCCTGGAACAATCGGTGATAACCTGGCATGTTATTAATAACCCTGGTAGGATCTATTCTTAAGCTCGATTGAAGTTGAAGTTGAATGCTCCCACCTCTGTCAAAAGATAAATAACAAAAGGTATGTATTTTGATTTTTTGAGAGAAACTGGGTTTCTGCCATGGATCCTTTAAAAAATTTAAATTAGCAAGAACCTTCTGTGATTCACAATCATGCCATTTGGATCTAAAAAAATAAAGATTATACAGAAAAATAAATATACAAAAAATGCTGAAAGAAAAAATAAATTTGTATAAAAAACAACAAACATTAAATATCTCTTAAACAGGTATCAGAACTAGCAGTACAATTTTCCCGTAATAGCCCCAATTAAGGACTATTTGGGCATAGAGACCTTTGTCCATCAGGCTTTCCATTCTGAATCTCAGTCTCTAGATATTCTTGTAAAGATTGGATATTAAGAAAAATCTTGGGGCCTGTTAAGGTTAAGAGTCTTAGGCCTAGATTTAGAGTTTGGCGGTAGCCGTGAAAACCAGAGTTAGAGGCTCCTAACGCTGGTTTTAGGCTACCGCCGGTATTTGGAGTCAGTCAGGAAAGGGTCTAACGCTCACTTTTCAGCCGCGACTTTTCCATACCTCAGATCCCCTTACGTCAATTGCGTATCCTATCTTTTCAATGGGATCTTTCTAACTCCAGTATTTAGAGTCGTGTCTGAAGTGAGCGTTAGAAATCTAACGAAAAAACTCCAGCCGCAGAATAAAGTCAGTAGTTAAGAGCTTTCTGGGCTAACGCCAGTTTATAAAGCTCCTAACTACTGTGCTCTAAAGTACACTAACACCCATAAACTACCTATGCACCCCTAAACCGAGGTCCCCCCACATCGCTGCCACTCGATAAAATATTTTTAACCCCTAATCTGCCGACCGCCACCTACGTTATACTTATGTACCCCTAATCTGCTCTCCCTAACACCGCCGACCCCTATATTATATTTATTAACCCCTAATCTGCCGCCCCCGCTATCGCTGACCCCTGCATATTATTATTAACCCCTAATCTGCCGTCCGCACGCCGCCGCCAGCTACATTATAGCTATGTACCCCTAATCTGCTGCCCCTAACACCGCCGACACCTATATTATATTTATTAACCCCTAATCTGCCCCCCTCAACGTCGCCTCCACATGCCTACACTTATTAACCCCTAATCTGCTGAGCAGACCGCACCGCACCACTACTATAATAAAGTTATTAACCCCTAATCCGCCTCACTAACCCTACAATAAATAGTATTAACCCCTAATCTGCCCTCCCTAACATCGCCGACACCTAACTTCTAACATTAACCCCAAATCTGCCGACTGGAGCTCACCGCTATTCTAATAAATGTATTAACCCCTAAAGCTAAGTCTAACCTTAACACAAACACCCCCCTAAGTTAAATATAATTTAAATCTAACGAAATTAATTAACTCTTATTAAATAAATTATTCCTATTTAAAGCTAAATACTTACCTGTAAAATAAACCCTAATATAGCTACAATATAAATTATAATTATATTAGAGCTATTTTAGGATTAATATTTATTTTACAGGTAACTTTGTATTTATTTTAACCAGGTACAATAGCTATTAAATAGTTAAGAACTATTTAATAGCTAAAATAGTTAAAATAATTACAAATTTACCTGTAAAATAAATCCTAACCTAAGTTACAATTAAACCTAACACTACACTATCAATAAATAAATTAAATAAAATACCTACAATTACCTACAATTAAACCTAACACTACACTATCAATAAATGAATTAAATACAATATCTACAAATAAATACAATTAAATAAACTAACTAAAGTACAAAAAATAAAAAAGAAATAAGTTACAAAAAATAAAAAAAATATTTACAAACATAAGAAAAATATTACAACAATTTTAAGCTAATTACACCTACTCTAAGCCCCCTAATAAAATAACAAAGCCCCCCAAAATAAAAAATGCCCTACCCTATTCTAAATTACAAAAGTTCAAAGCTCTTTTACCTTACCAGTCCTGAACAGGGCCCTTTGCGGGGCATGCCCCAAGAAATTCAGCTCCTTTTCCTGTAAAAAAACACATACAATACCCCCCCCCAACATTACAACCCACCACCCACATACCCCTAATCTAACCCAAACCCCCCTTAAATAAACCTAACACTAAGCCCCTGAAGATCTTCCTACCTTGTCTTCACCTCACCGGGTATCACACCGATCCGTCCTGGCTCCGATATCTTCATCCAACCCAAGCGGGGGCTAGACATCCATCATCTGACGGCTGAAGAAGTCCAGAAGAGGGTCCAAAGTCTTCATCCTATCCGGGAAGAAGAGTAGATCCGGACCGGCAACCATCTTCTTCCAAGCGGCATCTTCTATCTTCATCCGATGAGGACCGGCTCCATCGTGAGGACCTCTAGCGCGGACCCATCTTCTTCCGACGACTTTCCGACGAATGACGGTTCCTTTAAGGGACGTCATCCAAGATGGCATCCCTCGAATTCCGATTGGCTGATAGGATTCTATCAGCCAATCGGAATTAAGGTAGGAAAATTCTGATTGGCTGATGGAATCAGCCAATCAGAATCAAGTTCAATCCGATTGGCTGATCCGATCAGCCAATCAGATTGAGCTCGCATTCTATTGGCTGATCGGAACAGCCAATAGAATGCGAGCTCAACCTAATTGGCTGATCGGATCAGCCAATCGGATTGAACTTGATTCTGATTGGCTGATTCCATCAGCCAATCAGAATTTTCCTACCTTAATTCCGATTGGCTGATAGAATCCTATCAGCCAATCGGAATTCGAGGGACGCCATCTTGGATGACGTCCCTTAAAGGAACCGTCATTCGTCGGGAAGTCGTCGTTGGAAGAAGATGGGTCCGCGCTGGAGGTCTTCACGATGGAGCCGGTCCTCATCGGATGAAGATAGAAGATGCCGCTTGGAAGAAGATGGTTGCCGGTCCGGATCTACTCTTCTTCCCGGATAGGATGAAGACTTTGGACCCTCTTCTGGACTTCTTCAGCCGTCGGATGATGGATGTCTAGCCCCCGCTTGGGTTGGATGAAGATATCGGAGCCAGGACGGATCGATGTGATACCCGGTGAGGTGAAGACAAGGTAGGAAGATCTTCAGGGGCTTAGTGTTAGGTTTATTTAAGGGGGGTTTGGGTTAGATTAGGGGTATGTGGGTGGTGGGTTGTAATGTTGGGGGGGGGTATTGTATGTGTTTTTTTACAGGAAAAAGAGCTGAATTTCTTGGGGCATGCCCCGCAAAGGGCCCTGTTCAGGGCTAGTAAGGTAAAAGAGCTTTGAACTTTTGTAATTTAGAATAGGGTAGGGCATTTTTTATTTTGGGGGGCTTTGTTATTTTATTAGGGGGCTTAGAGTAGGTGTAATTAGTTTAAAATTGTTGTAATATTTTTCTTATGTTTGTAAATATTTTTTTATTTTTTGTAACTTAGTTTATTTAATTGTAGTTATTTGTAGGTATTGTATTTAATTCATTTATTGATAGTGTAGTGTTAGGTTTAATTGTAACTTGGGTTAGGATTTATTTTACAGGTAAATTTGTAATTATTTTAACTATTTTAGCTATTAAATAGTTCTTAACTATTTAATAGCTATTGTACCTGGTTAAAATAAATACAAAGTTACCTGTAAAATAAATATAAATCCTAAAATAGCTATAATATAATTATAATTTATATTGTAGCTATATTAGGATTTATTTTACAGGTAAGTATTTAGCTTTAAATAGGAATAATTTATTTAATAAGAGTTAATTAATTTCGTTAGATTTAAATTATATTTAACTTAGGGGGGTGCTAGTGTTAGGGTTAGACTTAGCTTTAGGGTTTAATACATTTATTAGAATAGCGGTGAGCTCCAGTCGGCAGATTAGGGGTTAATGTTTGAAGTTAGGTGTCGGCGATGTTAGGGAGGGCAGATTAGGGGTTAATACTATTTATTATAGGGTTAGTGAGGCGGATTAGGGGTTAATAACTTTATTATAATAGCGGTGCGGTCCGCTCGGCAGATTAGGGGTTAATAAGTGTAGGCAGGTGGAGGCGACGTTGTGGGGGGCAGATTAGGGGTTAATAAATATAATATAGGGGTCGGCGGTGTTAGGGGCAGCAGATTAGGAGTACATAGGGATAATGTAAGTAGCGGCGGTTTACGGAGCGGCAGATTAGGGGTTAATAATAATATGCAGGGGTCAGCGATAGCGGGGGCGGCAGATTAGGGGTTAATAAGTGTAAGGTTAGGGGTGTTTAGACTCGGGGTACATGTTAGAGTGTTAGGTGCAGACGTAGGAAGTGTTTCCCCATAGGAAACAATGGGGCTGCGTTAGGAGCTGAACGCGGCTTTTTTGAAGGTTTTTTTTTTTTTTCAGCTCAAACAGCCCCATTGTTTTCTATGAGGGAATCGTGCACGAGCACGTTTTTTAAGCTGGCCGCGTCCGTAAGCAACTCTGGTATCGAGAGTTGCAGTGGCGTTAAATATGCCTGTACGCTCCCTTTTTGGAGCCTAACGCAGCCATTCTGTGAACTCTCAATACCAGAGGTATTTAAAAGGTGCGGCCAGAAAAAAGCCAGCGTTAGCTACGCGGGTCGTTACCGACAAAACTCTAAATCTAGGCCTTAGTTTAGCAGGATATAATAACAAAGCATGTCTGGCCTGATTATATAGCTTGGTGCAAAGAGGGTCAGATTATTTTCTCCTTCTGGCAATTTCTGCTGGAAATCCTGAAAAATAAGCAGTTGGTTTCCTTCGTAAATAAGATCTGGTTTGGCTCTGTATGCTCTCAGTATAGTCAGTTTTTCTTGGTACCAAAGAAATTTGAAGATAACCTGTCTAGGTCATTGATTGGGTCTTGCCAATGATGGTTTTGGTCCTTTTCTGTGGGCTCTTTCCACTTCTAGTATCAGTATCAGTATTAAAATGAAGGAGTTTAGATAGAGAAGATCTTTATTCTTGATGTTATTAGGTACTAGATCATCTAGTTTTTCCTGTAGGATGGTATTTTGACGCTCCAATTTTTGGAGATTGATGGAATTCATATGTTGGGTATCTTCCATATAAAAAAAAATTGTTGCTCTGCATGTTGGAGACGAGAAGAAAACTGTCAGATTTCACTAGTAAGTGTGTCTATACCCTCCTGGAGTGTTTCCATTTTTGGTGAAAAAAAAAAGCTTTTAATTCTTGAAACAATGGTTGTATATTTTCTTGGCCTTGATTTTTAGCTGGAGAGGCAGAAAGGTCTATTTAACTTTCAGAATTATGCTTCTGCCATCTGTCTTTCTGCTTTTGTTTTGTAGACATTTTAGAGGTGGACTGTATCTGAGCTACTTTAAATAATTTATCAACACTCATGAGTGCGGAATCAGTGGAGTTTTAGCTTTTCTATGTTTTCATTCAGGTGTAAGTTTCAACTGGCTCTCTGTTAAGCCCCAATAATTTTCCCACTTAGTGGTTGTATAGATTATGAAGTCAAGGCCCATGAACCATTGATAAAAAAAGAAAAAAAATGCTTAGCTGTAGAGAGCTTTTACAGTAAATTCATTGAAAAGTGCCTGGGTATAAGAGCAAGATAGTCTTGTTTGGGTATCATAATAAAGATGCTTGACTCCAGTCAGTAACATGCACAGATGTCTCAGCAGAGGTGCTTAAATTCAGGAATAAATTAGCATGCACAGATGTCAGATCAAAGGTGCCTGATTCCAGGACCAAGATAAGCATATACAGCTATCTCAACAGAAATGCTTGGCTTCAAATAGCTTAGTGCGTATACACAAATACCTCAATAGAAGTACTTGGCTACAGTGGCAATTGTATATAGGCAATTCATATGTCAATAACACTTGTCTTCAGTAGTGAGGTAGGCATACACAGGTATCTCATAAAAGGTGCTTGGCTTCAAAAGCAAATTAAGCATACACAGGTATTCCAGGAAGAATATTAAACTACAAAAACAAGTTGAGCATGCAACAGTATAACATCCTATATTATAAAAGACAAGAGTTTGTCTGAAGCCGTCATGCGCAGTTCAGACAAACTCTTGCAGCTGATCGCACGCGCAGGGGGTGAAACAACGCAGCGCGAGGACGCACGCGCAGGGGGTGAAGGACCCGGCAGCAGAGATGATCGCACGCGCAGGGGGTGAAGGACCCGGCAGCAGAGATGATTGCACGCGCAGGGATAAAGAGAGAGAGAGAGAGAGAGAGAGAGAGAAAGAGAGAAAGAGAGAAAGAGGAGAGAGAGATAAAGAGGAGAGAGAGAGAGAGAGAGAGAGAGAGAGGAGAGAGAGATAAAGAGGAGAGAGAGAGAGAGAGAGAGAGAAAGAGGAGAGAGAGAGAAAGAGGAGAGAGAGATAAAGAGGAGAGAGAGAGAGAGAGAGATAAAGAGGAGAGAGAGAGAAAGAGGAGAGAGAGATAAAGAGGAGAGAGAGAGAGAGAGAGAGAGAGAGAGAGAGAAAGAGGAGAGAGAGATAAAGAGGAGAGAGAGAGAGAGAGAGAGAGAGAGAGAGAGAAAGAGAGAGAAAGAGGAGAGATAGATAAAGAGGAGAGAGAGAGAGAGAGAGAGAGAGAGAGAGAGAGAGACAAAGACAAAGACAAACACGGCCCGTGTCAACGGGCTTTAGGACTAGTCAATTATGTTTGGTTTCATGTTTAAAGTAAGCACAAACAGGTATCTCAGCAAAGACACTTAGCTTAAAAACAAAGAAAATGCTTACATAGGTAATACAGTAAGAGTGTAGCGTATACAGATATTCCCACATAGATGATTGTTATTCAGAGGTAGGCATACACAGGTATCACATTTCCAATGTTTGGTTTCAGAAGCAAAGAAAACATACACAGGTATCTCTGAGTGGGTGCTTAATCTTTCAGAAGCTATGCATATATTCGTAGATATTGGAGGAATTTTTTTTTATTTTCAGAACAATATGAGCATACACAGGTATCACCTTATTTCCTACACACTCTCTTTTGATTATTATCTACCAGCATCTCTGTTTTATACGATTTAAAACAGCTTTTTTTCAAGACAGATGATTTAAAAGGTCCATAGTGGGTGCTTAATCTTTCTAGAAACTATGCATATGTTCATATATATTAAAGGAAAAGATCTTACTTTCAGAGCAATATGAGCATACACAGGTATCACCTAATTTCCTGCACACTCTCTCTTGATTATTATCTACCAGCATCTCTGTATTAGATGATTTAAAGCAGTTTGTTTTCCATATAGATGATTTAAAAATTCCATAAAGCACTTGATGACTTATATTGGTAATTTAGTTCACAAAAATAAATCTAGGATTTCCATCAATAAGAAAGTCCCACAAGACCACTTCCAATCTACCAAGAGGGATTTTTTTTCTTATTCTAAAAAAACCAGCCCAAAAAGTCGCCTTCACAGTTCACAGAGGCTTCATAAGCCTGAATACCACAGGAATATATTCACTAGCACTGCTGTGCCAGATTTCCCCAGTGCTTCCAGTGACTTTAACTTTATAGTAGTAAGGACTATGCTATGAATAATAGTTTATACACCATTTCTTAAGTGTAAAGCAGAGGTTTCAATGAGGCAAAAAGAGTTAAGAGTACATCTATTTTATTCCAGTATAAAAGTCTCAGCACACATCTCTCAATATATACAGTCCACCCCGCTGCAAGGGAGAATAATTTTTACCATGCTCATGAATTTTGGATGTACTTCTAATCTTGTCCTGCTGACCGGTTTCAGGCCTACTCACTTACAGGCTCCGTATGACTGCTATGTTGGAGCCAGTCTAATCCGGTAGACTCTCACAGTTAGGATAGGAGGCAAAGTTGGTGTACAGTGCTCAGGTTTGGCGTTTCTGCATTATTTCTGGTGGCTAGGAAGAGATCTTAGGATCCTACACCCCCTCAAGTCAGCTGTGATCGTGCCCTCAAGGCATACAAGGCAGCGATCCAGCAAGAAATTAGCGTGGGGTAGGTTTGGGCCAGCTAGTAAGCGGGTCACTGCTTGGCGTCGTTATGGAGCTCCACTCCAACGCTCTCATCCAAACTCTCCGCCCTCCGGAAGTCTTTATACTTTATGTTAACATTCAAATTAGAAAAGTATTGTATAGAAGATCAGGTTTCTTTTCAAACCAATTCTAAATAAGTGAAGATACTGATAAAATAAAAAAAAACAGTTGAGTATATGTACATTTTCAGATTTGTTAGGGATTTATGCTTGTACAGTAGGAAATGCACAGACATTTACACAAAAGTTTTTTTCATGCTTTATGTTAACATTCATGATGTTTTAATAAGGTTTTTACAAATAGCCCTTAAAAGGGCCTTTTGCGGGGCATTGCCCCAAAGTAATCAGCTCTTTTACCTTTAAAAGAAAAATACAATACCCCCCAACATTAAAACCCAACACCCACACACCCCTACTCTAAAACCCACACAATCCCCCCTTAAAAAATGTAACTCTAACCCCCTGAAGATATCCCTACCTTGAGCCGTCTTCAAGGTAGGAAAAATCCTATTGGCTGATTGGATCAGCCAATAGGATTGAGGTCGCATTCTATTGGCTGATTGGAACAGCCAATAGAATGCGACCTCAATCCTATTGGCTGATCCAATCAGCCAATAGGATTTTTCCTACCTTGATTCCGATTGGCTGATAGAATCCTATCAGCCAATCGGAATTCAAGGGACGCCATCTTGGATGACGTCATTTAAAGGAACCTTCATTCTTCATTAGGACATTGCTTGAAGGGGATTTTGTCGGTAAGGCTTGCGGGTCTAATGCTCCTTTTTTTTCCACCGCTCCCTTAAGCCAACGCTGGTAATACAGGTTTTTTTAAACCTGGCGTTAGCCGCAAAAAGGTGATCGGAGAGCAGAATTTAGCTCCACATCTCACTGTAATACCATCGCTGCTTACGGTAGCGGTAAGCTGGCTAAACGTGCTCGTGCAAGATTTCCCCATAGGAAACAATGGGGCTGAGCTGGCTTGAAAAAAACCTAACACCTGCAATAAAGCAGCGTCCAGCTTCTAACACAGCCCCATTGTTTCCTATGGAAAAATAAAAAATATGTCTGCACCTAACACCTTAACATGAACCCCAAGTCTAAACACCCCTAATCTTACACTTATTAACCCTAATCTGCCCACCCCACTATCGCTGACACCTACATTATATTTTTTACCCCTAATCTGCCGCTCCGGACACCACCGCCACCTACATTATACTTATGAACCCCTAATATACAGCCCCCAACATCGCCGCCACCTACATTATACTTATAAACCCCTAATCTGCCGCCCCCAACGTCGCCGCCACCCACCTACAATTATTAACCCCTAATCTGCCGACCGGACATCGCCGCCACTTTAATAAATGTATTAACCCCTAAACCGCCGCACTCCCGCCTTGCAAACACTAGTTACATTTTATTAACCCCTAATCTGCCACCCCTAACGTCGCCGCTACTATATTAAAGTTATTAATCCCTAAGTCTAAACCTAACCCTAACCCCCCCTAACTTAAATATAATTTAAATTAAACAAAATACATTTAACATAATTAAATAAATTATTCCTATTTAAAACTAAATACTTACCAATAAAATAAACCCTAAGCTAGCTGCAATATAACTAATAGTTACATTGCAGCTAGGTTAGGATTTATATTTATTTTACAGGAAAGCTTGTATTTATTTTAACTAGGTACAATAGTTATTAAATAGTTATTAACTATTTAATAGCTACCTAGCTAAAATAAGTACAAAATTACCTGTAAAATAAACCCTAACCTAAGTTACAATTATACCTAACACTACACTATAATTAAACTAATTACCTAAACTACCTACAATTAAATACAATTAACGGCAGAAGTCTTCATCCGATCGTGGGCAGAAGAGGTCCTCCAGATGGCAGAAGGCTTCATCCAGGCTGCATCTTCTATCTTCATCCTTCCGGAGCGGAGCCATCTTCTATCCAGCCGACGCGGAGCCATCCTCTTCAAACGACGTCCTAACGAAGAATGAAGGTTCCTTTAAATGACGTCATCCAAGATGGTGTCCCTTGAATTCCGATTGGCTGATAGGATTCTATCAGCCAATCGGAACTAAGGTAGGAAAAATCCTATTGGCTGATGCAATCAGCCAATAGGATTGAGGTCGCATTCTATTGGCTGATTGGAACAGCCAATAGAATGCAACCTCAATCCTATTGGTTGATCCAATCAGCCAATAGGATTTTTCCTACCTTAATTCCGATTGGCTGATAGAATCCTATCAGCCAATCGGAATCCAAGGGACGCCATCTTGGATAATGTCATTTAAAGGAACCTTCATTCTTCATTAGGACATCGCTTGAAGAGGATGGCTCCGCGTCGGCTGGATAGACGATTGCTCTGCTCCGCTCCGGAAGGATGAAGATAGAAGATGCAGCCTGGATGAAGGGTTTATTTTACAGGTAATTTTGTACTTATTTTAGCTAGGTAGTTATTAAATAGTTAATAACTATTTAATAACTATTGTACCTAGTTAAAATAAATACAAACTTGCCTGTAAAATAAATATAAATCCTAAGCTAGCTACAATGTAACTATTAGGCATATTGTAGCTAGCTTAGGGTTTATTTTATCAGTAAGTATTTAGTTTTAAATAGGAATAATTTATTTAATTATGTTAAATGTATTTCGTTTAATTTAAATTATATTTAAGTTAGGGGGGGGTTAGGGTTAGGTTTAGACTTAGGTTTAGGGGTTAATAACTTTAATATAGTAGCAGCGACATTGGGGGTGGCAGATTAGGGGTTAATAAATGTAAGTAGGTGTCGGCGATGTTAGGGACAGCAGATTAGGGGTTAATAAAATTTAACTAGTGTTTGCGAGGCGGGAGTGCAGCGGTTTAGGGGTTAATACATTTATTAAAGTGGCGCCGATGTCCGGTCTGCAGATTAGGGATTAATAATTGTAGGTAGGTGGCGGCGACGTTGGGGGCGGCAGATTAGGGGTTAATAAATATACTGTAGGTGCCGGCGATGTTAGGGGCAGCAGATTAGGGGTTTATAGGTATAATGTAGGTGGTGGCGATGTCCGGTCAGCAGATTAGGGGTTAAAAAATGTTAATATAGTGTTTGCAATGTGGGGGGCCTCGGTTTAGGGGTTAATAGGTAGTTTATGGGTGTTAGTGTACTTTGTAGCACTTTAGTTAAGAGTTTTATGTTCCGGCGTTAGCCCATAAAACTCTTAACTACTGACTTTTAAATGCGGTAGAAGTCTTGACAGGAGAGGGTCTACCGCTCACTTCTTCGAAGACTTGTAATACCAGCGTTGGGCAAATCCCATTAAAAAGATAGTATACGCAATTAATGTAAGAGTATTTGCGGTAGCCTCGAGTCGCGGAATAAAAGTGAGCGGTGAGCCTGTACCTGTCAGACTCGTAATACCAGCGTTAGGTAAAAAGCAGCGTTGGGACCTCTCAACGCTGCTTTTTAAGGCTAATGCCAAACTCGTAATCTCGGTGAAAGACTGTAAGCTCTACATTTTTATTTAGTTTTCTAGAGTGAAGTGAAATTAACTTCTACATCCTAAATGTTTTCTGCTGTAATAATGTTAATGAATGCTAACTAAAAACAATCTAAAGCCTCAGTGTGCACTTTGCAACCATCCTATATAATAAAGGCCAGGTATGTTTGTTAGATGCAGTCATGCACAGTAGAGACTGCAGAGGACAAACATACCTGGCCTTGAACAGCAGAGGAGTGCGCACTGGAAGCTGTCTGGTGGGGGCATGGCCGGGCGTGTCGTGATGGGGGCGTATACGGGCGTGTCCTGATGGGGGCATGGTCGACGGGCGTGACGAGGGGGCGTGGTCTCACGGGAGCAAGCGTGAAGGGCGTGGTCGATGGGAGAGACCAAAAGAGGTGGGAGAGACCAAAAGAGAGGAGGGAAAGAGAGAAAGTGAGCAAAAGAGGGGAGAAAAGAGAGATAGAGCAAAAGAGAGGGGAGAGAGAGAGCAAACGAGAGGAGGGAGAAAGAGAGCAAAAGAGGGGGGGAGAGAGAGAGCAAAAGAGGTGGCGAGAGAGCAAAAGAGAGGGGGAGAGTGAGAGAGAGAGAGAGAGAGAGAGAGGGAGAGAAAGAGAGCAAAAGAGAGGGGGAGGGAGAGCAAAAGAGAGGAGAGAGAGCAAAAGAGGGGGGGAGAGAGCAAAAGAGTGGGGGAGAGAGAGCAAAAGAGGGGGAGAGAGAGAGCACAAAAGAGGGGGAGAGAGAACTCAAAAGAGAAGGGGAGAGAGAGAGCGCAAAAGAGAGGCGGGTGTAAAGTGATTTATTGTGTTGGATCTCAACTGCCGTAATATTAGTAGTATGAATGTTCCACTCTAAAATACAGACTATTATTTCAGCATAGGCTGTGATGATTCAGAGTGAGTTTTATTTATGATGAATTGAAGTGTATAAATATATATGTAAATATGGCTACTATTAATGTGTAGCAATATTCCGCTCAGTAACTGCAAAGTAAGTTCAATAACTTTAAGTTAGGAATCAGAATTGGCAATCAGTGGGTTTCAGTAAGGATACTTAGTTACAGACAGACAGCATGTGAAATGAGGACTAGCCGCTGCAATGGCTGACAGCTATAGTATCCGTCTTGGTTGTAGTGAGACAGAGCGCAGAACCAAGCAGTTGCTGACAGGGGCGTGTCAGAATCACAGGAGTTTCCCCAGCTGGTGACGTCAGAGCTGTTCCGTAGCGTTACACTGAAGCCGGCTTGTTACACTTATGAAATGAAACAAAAGTAGCGATCTGCTAGTAATGCAGTTAGATAGACCTGTTATCAGTATGGAAGTAACTTAGATTTTATTTACTTGCGGTTGCTCCTTGGTTGTTCCGGTTTGTCCTGGTTTGTAGCTGTCTAATGAAACAGATCCAATCCTCAGGGTAAGAGCTTGTGCTGGCTGTAGTGTAACAAATATGTAACTTAGATGATTTAACTCAGTTACACTGGAAGAGTTGTTTAAAGGACCAGCTCCAGCTGGTATTTGTAAATCCAATAACTTTGGGTATCATATAACTTCAAATTCTTGATATAATACACAGAATCAGCAATGGATGCGTAGAGCTTAACTGATATGAACTTAATAACTAAGCACTTGTTTGGGGCGGAGACATGACTTAAATACAGGTGGGAAGGTAAGCTGCAGTAAAAAAAAGGAAAACCAGGAGCGGATTCCTTACACGTCCCCCCCCTCAAGCAAGCCGACCACGGCTGGATGTTTAGGTCTGTGTGGAAAACGTCTATGGAAACGTGCAACTAGCCTCGTAGCATCAATATGGGTATGGGGTTCCCAGGAGTCTTCGTCAGATGAAAACCCTTTCCATCTCACAAGATACTGAAGTTCACCATTACAATATCTCGAATCCAGGAGATCCTGTACTTCATACATGTCTGTGTCCAGGCGTACCGGATCAGGAGGAAGGAGAGGTGTAGGAGGGTGTTGACCTGTATAAGGCTTGAGCAAAGAGACGTGGAAGGTGGGGTGTATTATCAAAGAATCAGGTAGATCCAAGGTAACTGCATTCTCATTTACTACGTGAGTGATCTTGAATGGACCGATAAATAAACTAGCCAATTTCTTCTTGGGAAGATGTAGCTTGATATTTTTTGTTGACAACCACACTAAGTCCCCTATTTTATACTTTGGAGCAACTCTTCGTCGTAAGTCATAGTACTTTTTCTGGGTTGCTTGTGCATGCTGTATGTTTGTACATAGATGATGGAAGTTTTCTGCTAGGCGTTGTATCAATTCGTCAACAGATGGTGTATTTTCAGAAGAGGACTGGTGAAAATTGAATCTAGGATTGAAACCATAGTTAGCAAAGAAGGGAGAGTAATTGGTGATACTGTTGATCGTGTTATTATAGGAAAATTCGGCCATAGCAAGAAAGGATGACCATTTGTTTTGATGGTATGAACAGTAACAACGTAAGTATTGTTCGAGCCATTGGTTCAATCTTTCAGTTTGTCCGTTCGTTTGTGGGTGGAAGGCAGTACTTAGCCGTTGTTCAATTTGTAGAGTTGTAGTGAGTGTTTTCCAAAACCTTGAGATAAATTGGCTACCTCTGTCAGTGAACAAAACAGTCGGTAAACCATGATACCGTACTACGTTGTTTAGAAACAAATGTGCGGTTTCCGAGGAAGTAGGTAACTTGTGGTAAGCAATGAAATGTGCCATTTTAGTAAAGTGGTCTGTAACGACTAATATGGTGGTGAAACCAGAGCTTGGTGGTAGGTCTACAATAAAGTCCATGCCAATGTGAGCCCAGGGTGAATTGGGTATGTCCAAAGGCATGAGGAGTCCGTACGGAGGTCTTCTCTTGGGTTTGGATACTGAGCAAGTATTACACTGCTGGATATAATCCTTGATAGAATTTTCCATGGATGGCCACCAGTAAGTTCTGCTTACTAATTCCTTGGTGCGTCTGATACCTACATGACCAAGTAAAGGAGGGTCATGGTGTTCTTTGATTATTTGTGCTCTGAGTGGTTCAGGTACATATATCTTGGAACCATGAAAATATAAGCCGTCTTTCTTAATCAGGGAGTTCAATGGTGTTTGTTGTTCCAAACCTAAGGAGGCTTCATAGTCTGGAACTGAGATAGAGAGTGAAGCGAGAAATTTAGTAGGTGGGAGAATACAACTAGGAGTATATTCCGGAATGGATCTAGGATCTCTGCGGGAGAGGGCATCTGCCTTTCCATTTTTTGATCCAGGCCTATACAAAATCTGGAAGTCAAAACGACTGAAGAAGAGGCTCCATCTAACCTGTCTTCCAGATAAAGTTTTGTTGTTTTGTAAAAATTCGAGGTTACGGTGGTCGGTATATATTATGATGGGATGAGATGTACTTTCCAGGAGATGTCTCCAGAATTCCAAAGCTCTTTTGATGGCCAGTAATTCCTTATCCCCTATGGAGTAATTCATTTCTGCAGAGGACATAATCTTCGAGAAGAACCCGATAGGGAATAGAGGTTCTTTGGGTGTCTTGCGTTGTGATAAAACTGCACTGAGTGCATAGTCTGAAGAATCCACTTCCAATATGTACTGCAGGTCGGGATCAGGATACCTTAGGATAGGAGCTGAGGAAAACGACTCCTTCAGGAAACTGAAGGCATCAGCAGCTTCTTTCGACCACCGGAACACGCAATTGGAGCTAGTAAGTTTGGTAAGGGGTTTCGAAATACTCGAAAAGTTTTGAATGAATTTCCTGTAATAATTACTGAATCCGAGGAATTTTTGTAGGTCCTTTCTGTTCAGAGGAGTTGGCCATGATTTTACTGCCTCGACTTTGCCCTCTTGCATTTGAATGCCTTCAGGGCTGATGGAATAACCCAGGAATTCTATCGTTGTAGTATGAAAAATGCATTTTTCCAGTTTGGCATAGAGTCGGTGAACCTGGAGACGAGATAGAACCCAACTAACGTGTTTGATGTGGTCTGTTGTGTTGGAGGAATATATCAAAATGTCATCTAAATAAACTATGACACAGATATCGAGTAAATCATAGAAAATGTCATTTATGAAGAATTGGAAGGTTGCTGGTGCGTTGGTGAGTCCGAAAGGCATAACTAGGTATTCATGCAACCCATATCTTGTTCTAAAAGCAGTGAGCCATTCATCACCCTCTCTGATGCGTACAAGGTTGTATGCTCCCCTCAGATCCAATTTAGTGTAAATAGTAGCATGTCGTAGTCTCTCAATGAGTTCCGGAATGAGTGGAAGTGGATAGCGATTTTTTATGGTGATCTTATTTAGTTGTCTAAAATCGATGATAGGGCATAGGGAGTTGTCCTTGTTTCGGACAAAAAACATACCCGCACCGGCTGGTGAGACAGAAGGACGAATGAATTCTTTCTTCAAGTTCTCATTTAAGTAGCTTTTGAGGTGGTCTAATTCGGATTGACATAGAGGATATAAGTGTCCTATAGGTGGAGTTGTACCTGGTTTTAACTCTATGGGGCAGTCATAGGAACGATGGGGAGGAAGTGTTTCTGCCTCCTTTTTGCTGAAAACCTCAGCGAAGTGACTGTATTCAATAGGTACAAGAATGTCAGATGTGGGGTTCAGAGAAAGTAATGACTGCCTAATACAGGTTTGTTGGCAATATTGTGAGTTTAGATGTATGTTTAGAGATTTCCAACTGATCTGAGGTTCATGTAGTTGTAGCCAAGCCAACCCAAGAACAATTGGAAAAAGGGGAGATGTAATCACATCAAAAGAGAGATGTTCATGGTGATTATTTAATGTAGTGACAGAAAGAGGGATGGTATGATGTGTAATAGGCCCAGAAGAAATCTCAGAGCCATCAACAACACAAAGTGAAATCGGAGACAATTTCTTAATCAGAGGTATTTTATTGATAGACACTAATGAGCTGTCAATGTAGTTCCCTTGAGCTCCGGTGTCAACGATAGCAGGGACGGACATCTGTTTACTTGCCCACTGTAAAGACAAAAGTAGAGAGCAGTGAAGAGGTTTGTTAAGTACTACCTGAGAGGTGAAGTTAGTGCTACACTTACTGTTCTTTTTCTGAGGTATGGTAGGGCAGTCCTTAACACTGTGAGCTGGGTCACCACAATACATGCAAAGGCCCCGGGTCTTTCTTCTCATACGTTCATCCGGCGATAGAGGCCCCCTGAAGATACTTATATCCATAGCTTCAGCTCCATTAGGACTAGGACTATTAGACCTACGAGTAGGTTGATTAGGACTGGAAACCTTTTTATATGGCTGGTCTGAGTATTGTCGTTCGGATCTTCTCTCCCTTAATCTTCTATCAATCTGGCTACTTAATTTCATAAGAGCCTCAAGTGTCTCTGGCAATTCTGTTCTGGCTAATTCATCCTTGACTGCATCAGAAAGGCCAAGCCTGAATTGATTTCTGAGGGCTATGGCATTCCATTGGGAGTCAATGGAGTACTGTTTGAACTCCGTTATGTAATTTTCCACAGGTCTGGATCCTTGTTTCAATTTCCTCATTTTGCTCTCAGCGGTAATCTGAAGGTTGGCATCGTTGTACAATTCATCCATGACGTCAAGAAATGCAGAGAAGGAGGATAGGACAGGATTGTTAGTCTCGAATAGTGTGTCTCCCCTTAAGTAACTTATCATGGTGAGAACTTTCACCCTATCATTTGGATAGGTCTTAGGTTTGAGAGAGAAATTGAGAAGGCAAGCATTCTTAAAGTGGCGGTATTAGTTTCTCTCTCCTTGAAAGAAATCTGGAGGGGCAACAAAGGGTTCAGGAGAGGTCTCATGGGCTGGCAGTTTAGGAGTGATGGAATCTTTTATGACATTTCTCAAAGTCTCATTCTCCAATTGTAATTCTCTTAGACCCTGGCTGAGTTGGTCTACCCTTTGTGACAAGTTGAAGACAATTTGTGGGAGCTCGGCTGGATCCATAATAATGGCTTAGTTATTCTTATTCTGTAAAGTGATTTATTGTGTTGGATCTCAACTGCCGTAATATTAGTAGTATGAATGTTCCACTCTAAAATACAGACTATTATTTCAGCATAGGCTGTGATGATTCAGAGTGAGTTTTATTTATGATGAATTGAAGTGTATAAATATATATGTAAATATGGCTACTATTAATGTGTAGCAATATTCCGCTCAGTAACTGCAAAGTAAGTTCAATAACTTTAAGTTAGGAATCAGAATTGGCAATCAGTGGGTTTCAGTAAGGATACTTAGTTACAGACAGACAGCATGTGAAATGAGGACTAGCCGCTGCAATGGCTGACAGCTATAGTATCCGTCTTGGTTGTAGTGAGACAGAGCGCAGAACCAAGCAGCTGCTGACAGGGGCGTGTCAGAATCACAGGAGTTTCCCCAGCTGGTGACGTCAGAGCTGTTCCGTAGCGTTACACTGAAGCCGGCTTGTTACACTTATGAAATGAAACAAAAGTAGCGATCTGCTAGTAATGCAGTTAGATAGACCTGTTATCAGTATGGAAGTAACTTAGATTTTATTTACTTGCGGTTGCTCCTTGGTTGTTCCGGTTTGTCCTGGTTTGTAGCTGTCTAATGAAACAGATCCAATCCTCAGGGTAAGAGCTTGTGCTGGCTGTAGTGTAACAAATATGTAACTTAGATGATTTAACTCAGTTACACTGGAAGAGTTGTTTAAAGGACCAGCTCCAGCTGGTATTTGTAAATCCAATAACTTTGGGTATCATATAACTTCAAATTCTTGATATAATACACAGAATCAGCAATGGATGCGTAGAGCTTAACTGATATGAACTTAATAACTAAGCACTTGTTTGGGGCGGAGACATGACTTAAATACAGGTGGGAAGGTAAGCTGCAGTAAAAAAAGGAAAACCAGGAGCGGATTCCTTACAGCGGGAGAGAGAGAGCTCAAAAGAGAGAGGGGAGAGAGAGAGCTCAAAAAAAGGGGGAGAGAGAGAGCGCAAAAGAGGGAGAGAGAGAGAGAACACAAAAGAGAGGGGGAGAGAGCACAAAATAGAGGGGGAGAGAGCGCAAAAGAGAGGGGGAGAGAGCACAAAAGAGAGGGGGGAGAAAGAGCAAAAGAGTGGGGGAGAGAGCACAAAAGAGAGAGGGAGAGAGAGAGCACAAAAGGGGAGAGAGAGAGAGCAAAAGAGGGGGGAGAGAGAGTGCAAAATAGGGGGAGAGAGAGCTCAAAAGAGAGGGGGGGAGAGAGAGCACAAAAGAGAGGGGGAGAGAGTGCAAAAGAGAGAGTGGGGAGAGAGAGGGAGCAAGGGTTGGAACCGCGGTACTTAAAAAATTGGCCCGTGTACACGGGCTTTAGGACTAGTCTTTTATTAATGCTTAACTTTACATGGATCTAATGAGTTGTTTTTAAGATGTATGTCTAATACTATGTTATGCTAATTGTCTAGAATTTTGTCTAAATATAGTCTATCTTTAAAAAAAAACGAAAAGCTTATTTCCTTGTTTTTCCCACCTGATAAAAAATGTTGAACAAACTTAAAGGGACAGTATAGTCCAAATTAAATATTCAGATAGGGCACACAATTTTAAACAACTTTCCAATTTACTTTTATCATCAAATTTGCTTTGTTCTCTAATTTCTAGGCCCTTGAAGGCCATCTCTTATCTCAGTGCATTTAGACAGTTTTTCACAGCTCTACCGCTTCTAGTTCATATGTGCCATATAGATAACATTGTGCTCACTCGTGTGGATTTACTAAGTAGTCATCACTGATTGGCTAAAATGCAAGTATATCAAAAGAACTGAAATAGGGAGGCAGTTTGCAGAGGCTTAGATACAAGGTAATCACAGAGGTAAAAAGTATATTATTAAAAATGTGTTGGTTATGCAAAACTGGGGAATGGTTATAAAGGGATTATCTATCTTTTTAAACATGTCCCTTTAATTTCTAGCTTTTCTACAACTTTTTTTTTTAGTTAAACTTAGTGGATAACCCTTACTTTTTAGAATATTTGAATGATAGTCAAATAATCAACTTAGAAGAACATTTTCTTATTAACTATAGGGAATATTATCTCCCCAGCTGTGATGATGATTACTAATCTGATCCAAAGTTATTGCTGTCTATTCTTGTAAAATACATTTTAGAATCAGACTATCCCCGGAGTATCTTCTTGGATACAGCCAGAAAGAGATATGTTAAGATGACAAATGAGAGTTTTAAATTGTTCTGTTCCCCAAAATAAAATGGTGGGTTTACTCCAAAGATGGAATGATAACTAAATTGCACCTCAAAAAGCCACATAAAGCGATTCTCAAAGCTTGGATTACACCCAGTTCCCATAGCAGTACCTGTAACTTATAGGCAAATAGTCTTGTTATCTAAAATAAATATGTTGCAAAATAAATAATATGCTATTGAGCAAAATGTATTTTGTCATAGAGATGTTTTGTTCTAAATAATAGTTTACTGCTTGGACATCCATTTGATATGAAATAATATAATACAATAAAGAGACATCACAGCTATAATAATATTTTTGTCTACAAGTTCTTAGTTTGTCCAACTCTATAAACACTGTTTGTAGCCCTGTATAAAAGATTTTAAACCCATCATTGATTTTTGGCTGAATGCCATATCCCAAAAATGATAGACCATCCTTCTGAATAATTTTATCTTTATGGATCTTGGGAAGATGACAAAAAAGCTAACCTAGGATTCATAGGTATGAAGAAATCTTAATAACCACAAAAAATAATATATATATATATATATATATATATATATATATATATATATATATATATATATATATATATATCCTATAATATAAAAGTCCAAGTGTGTTTGTCCGAAGCTGTCATGCGTAGTAGAGACAGCACAAGAACAAACACACCTGGCCTTAGAGTCCCTACCTGATCTGCTGTTTGCAGCCGGTGCGGGCAGAAGTAGGCATGACCGGGTGTGAGAGGGGGTGGGGCCAGGCATGACGGGGCGGAACCAGACATGACAGGGCAGGGCCGGGCATGACGGGGCGGGGCCGGGCGAGGTCGCGCACGCCAGATAGAGGGGAGAGAGAGAGAGGGGGGAGAGATAGAAAGAGGGGGAGAGAACAAAAGAGATGGGAAAGAGCTAAAGATAGGATAAGAGAGAGCAAAAGAGAGGGGGAAGAGCAAGAGATGGGGGAGAGAGAGGGGGAGAGGGGGAGAGAGAGAGAGGGGGGAGATAGAGAGAGGGGTGAGTGAGGGGAAAGAGAGAGAAAGGGGAGAGAAAGGGGGGGGGAGAGGGGGGGGAGAGAGGGGGAGAGAGAGGGGGAGAGGGGCGAGAGAGAGAGGGGGAGAGAGAGAGAAAGGGGGGAGACAGAGAGAGGGGGAGAGAGAGAGAGAGAGAGAGAGAGAGAGGGGGGGGAGAGAGGGGGAGAGAGAGAGAGGGGGGAGAGAGAGAGGGGGAGAAAGAGAGAAGGGGGAGAGAGAGAGAGGGGGGATAGAGAGAGGGGGAAATAGAGGGAAGGGGGAGAGAGAGAGAGAGAGAGAGAGAGAGAGAGGGGGGGGGGAGAGAGAGGGGGGAGAGAGGGGAGAGAGAGAGAGAGGGGAGAGAGAGAGAGAGAGAGAGAGAGGGGAGAGAGAGAGAGGGGGAGAGAGAGGGGGAGAGAGAGAGAGAGAGAGAGGGGAGAGAGAGAGGGGAGAGAGAGGGGGGAGGGAGAGAGAGAGGGGAGAGAAAGAGGTGGAGAAAGAGAGGGGAGAGAAGGGAGAGAGAGAGAGAGAGAGAGAGAGAGAGAGAGAGAAAGGGGAGAGAGAGAGAAAGGGGAGAGAGAGAGAGGAGGGAGAGAGGGAGGGAGAGAGAGAGGGGGAGAGAGAGGGGGGAGAGCGAGGGGGAGAAAGAGAGAGAGAGGGGGAGAAAGAGAGAGAGAGGGGGAGAGAGAGAGAGAGAGAGGGGAAAGAGAGGGGGAGAGAGAGAGGGGGAGAGAGGGTGGAGAGAGAGAGGGGGAGAAAGAAAGGAGGGGGAGAGAGAGAGGGGGGTGAGAGAGAGGGTGAGAGAGAGAGAGGGGGAGAGAGATAGAGAGAGAGGGGGAGAGAGAGCAAAAGAGGGGGAGAGAGAACAAAAGAGAGGGGGGAGAGAGAGAGCAAAAGAGAGGGGGGAGAGTGCAAAAGAAAGGGGGGAGAGAGAGCGCAAAAGAGAGGGGGGAGAGAGCGCAAAAGAGAGGGGGAGGGAGAGAGTGCAAAAGACAGGGGGAGAGAGAGCGCAAAAGAGAGGGGGAGAGAGAGCGCAAAAGAAAGGGAGAGAAAGAGAGCGCAAAAGAGAGGGGGGAGAGCGCAAAAGAGAGGGGGAGAGAGAGCGCAAAAGAGAGGGGAGAGAGAGCAAAAGAGAGGGGGAGGGAGAGAGGGCAAGGGGTGGGACCGCTGTACTGAAAAAAATGGCCCGTGTGAATGGGCTTTAGGACGAGTATATATATATATATATATATATATATATATATATAATTAAAAAGTATGTATTTTATAATAATTTTGTAATTTAGTATTTGTTTTGTCTTTGAATATAGTTTTCAAGATTCTGGAGGACAGAGGATTTCTAAATTATGTATTTTTATGTGTATATATGTATTTACAGACATATATACACATTTAAACATATAAATAAATATGTATACATATGTTGACATATATATATATTAGGGATGAGCAAATGTGTTTATATTCTAATTCGAATGTTAGAATGAATGTTATTGTAGAAATTTGATTTAAATAATAGAATGTTGATAAGAACGAATATTCTTAAAAATTTGACTGTTATTTACAGTTTTCGAATGTCACTTTTGAATATTACATTTATAAAACACAATTGTAGACTAGAAACACTATTTTGAATTTGAATGTGACATTCGAATCGAATATCACATTCAAATTTGAATATTACATTTATAAAACACGTTATTAGACTAGAAATACTATTTCGAATTCGAATGTCACATTCGAATGTAGCATTCGAATTAGAATATTACATTTATTAAACACAGTTGTAGACTAGAAATACTATTTTGAATTTGAATGTCACAATCAAATTCGAATATTACATTTCGAAATTGAATGAATAGATAGCTAAACATTCTATTATTCGAACAAATATTTTCGAATTTTATTGAAAAATTTGAAAAATGAAAATTCGAAAATAGAATGTTAGAATGTTATATAAACATTCGAAATTCGATTCGAACGAACACATTTTTAGAAACATACGCCCATCTTTAATATATATATATATATATATATATATATATATATATATATATATATACAGTATATATAAGTGCATTGAATCCCTTTGCAGTCAAGTAGATGAAAACATGTTAAAGCATATTTATGCAATATTCGTGTTATACTGTGTATTTACTTCTTGGGGATTTAGTAGAAGACTACATAAATATGATTTTTAATGAGAGCTAGGCATTTTAAAAAACACATTGGCCCCTAGTATATTTTAAAATAAAAAATAATTATTTATGACTATCATCTATAATCATTAATGAGCGTGGTTTTTATCCCTGTTACAGTTGCAAGTCTTGCAAACATAGAAAGAAAAAGAACAAGGTAAAGGTAACCAATACTGATTTTGAATTCACAATAACAAAATGTTATCCATTGTACTGATAAAAATGTAGTTTACCTAATTCAGTGTCCCTGTAATCATCAATATTTAGGCCAAGCGAGCTGCCCTCTAAGGGACAGAATCAGAGAACACCTTTTAAATTTTAAGGGGTGGAGCGCTAACAGGGAATGTAAAATAGTAATATTTTCATGTCAGGTTAGCGCACTTGAGAAAATGCAATCAGGTTTGCGTGTGAGTAGAGTGTTTTTTCAACTTGTTTTGCTCTATTGATTTCTATGGGGGAATACGTTACCACATGTGCAATATTCTAAGTTCGGCTTTTTGCGCACATCGAGTTAGAGCTTGTGCGAAAACAGTTTACTTCCAACTTGTAATATGAGCGCTAACCGATGAGTGCAAAAGGCATGCAAGCAGGAGCGTTAAATTCTGCTCCATTTGTAATCTGGCCCTAAATGGGGTAATTGTGACCACCTCCTGACAAAGTACTTTAAGGGAACTCATGGTCAAAAGTCAGAAGGTCTACTGTTTTGAGGTTTAAGGAAAATAAAAAATTATAGAGGGGGTGACATGGAAAATAAACTTTTATTAGACCTAAACTCGTTCATTATTTAAATATGTTGGACTAGACAATACAATATATGACTATTACCATAACTGAAATTGATTAATGTTTTGTAGCCATGCATTCATTTCACACTATAATATAGGTTCAGGTTATGTGAATGAATCTATGCCCCCTAAAGGGTTGTGTTAATGTACCTTTAACTGTGTAATAATGTGAACTGAGGAAAGGCAACATCATATCATTTTAAGGTGGATTAGCTACATATCTTATAATTCACTTAAAAGGACATAACACACAATTGTTGAAGTACTTGCAAGTGATGCAGTATAGCTGTATAAAGCTGACTAGAAAACATCACCTGAACATCTCTATGTAAAAAGGAAGATACAAAAACTCACATGAAAGTGCTGTCAGGCATCTTAAAAAAGGCATTTAAGGCCGAAACATGTAGTAATCTTGGCAGATATTCATTATACAAAAAAAATGATGGATTACAAAGGAATTATTCTACGGGCTATACAGTTAGAAATATTCATTTAAAAAAATAAAAAGGCAGCCATAAAGCAGAATGATCATACTCTAGACCTAAGGAACTTATTATAGACCATGTTTTTATACATTTATACAAAAAGGAAAAGAAAGAAAAGTAGGGATCTTGAACAGCACACACATGTCGATATAGGTAGAGCTCAGTATGGGCTAGATGTTGAGTGGAGTGGTAATTACTTGAATCTGATTGGCTGATTCCATCAGCCAATCAGAATTTTCCTACCTTAATTCCGATTGGCTGATAGAATCCTATCAGCCAATCGGAATTCGAGGGATGCCATCTTGGATGACGTCCCTTAAAGGAACCTTCATTCGTCGTCTAGTCGTCGGAAGAAGAGGATGGATCCGCGCTGGAGGTCTTCAAGATTGAGCCGCTCATCATCGGATGGAAGAACATAGAAGATGTGGCTTGGATGAAGATGTTTGCCGGTCCAGATCTACTCTTCTGCCCGGATAGGAAGAAGACTTCTGCCCGAAGATGGAATTCTTTAGCCGCCGCTTGGATCAAGACTTCGGAGGCTTGGATCAAGACTTCGGTGGACGGATCTGTGAACCCGGCGTGGTGAAGACAAGGTAGGGAGATCTTTAGTGGCTTAGTGTTAGGTTTATTTAAGGGGGGTTTGGGTTAGATTAGGGGTATGTGAGTGGTGGGTTGTAATGTTGGGGGGGGTATTGTATGTTTTTTTTTTTACAGGCAAAAGAGCTGAATTCTTTGGGGCATGCCCCGCAAAGGGCCTTTTTAAGGGCTGGTAAGGTAAAAGAGCTTTTATATTTTAATTTTAGAATAGGGTAGGGCATTTTTTTATTTTGGGGGGCTTTGTTATTTTATTAGGGGGCTTAGCGCTGCGGAATCTGTTGAGCTCTACAAATAACCGATAATAATAATAAAAGAGTAGGTGTAATTAGTTTAAAATTGTTGTAATATTTTTCTAATGTTTGTAAATATTTTTTTATTTTTTGTAACTTAGTTCTTTTTTATTTTTTGTACTTTAGTTAGTTTATTTAATTGTATTTATTTGTAGGTATTGTATTTAATTAATTTATTGATAGTGTAGTGTTAGGTTTAATTGTAGATAATTGTAGGTATTTTATTTAATTAATTTATTGATAGTCTAGTGTTAGGTTTAATTGTAACTTAGGTTAGGATTTATTTTACAGGTAATTTTGTAATTATTTTAACTAGGTAGCTATTAAATAGTTCTTAACTATTTAATAGCTATTGTACCTGGTTAAAATAATTACAAAGTTGCCTGTAAAATAAATATTAATCCTAAAATAGCTACAATATAATTATAATTTATATTGTAGCTATATTAGGGTTTATTTTACAAGTAAGTATAGATTTAAATTATATTTAATTTAGAGTGGTGTTAGGGTTAGGGTTAGAATTAGCTTTAGGGGTTAAAAAATGTATTAGAGTAGCGGTGAGGTCCGGTCGGCAGATTAGGGGTTAGTACTTGAAGTTAGGTGTCGGCGATGTTAGGGAGGGCAGATTAGGGGTTAATACTATTTATTATAGGGTTATTGAGGCAGGAGTGAGGCGGATTATGGGTTTACATTTATTATAGTGGTGGTGAGGTCCGCTCGGCAGATTAGGGGTTAATAATTGTAGGTAGGTGGAGGCGACGTTGGGGGTGGCAGATTAGGGGTTAATAAATATAATATAGGGGTCGGCGGTGTTAGGGGCAGCAGATTAGGGGTACATAGGGATAACGTAGGTGGCGGCGGTGTGCGGTCAGCAGATTAGGAGTTAAAAAAATTTAATAGAGTGGTGGCGATGTGGGGGGACCTCGGTTTAGGGGTACATAGGTAGTTTATGGGTGTTAGTGTACTTTAGAGCACAGTAGTTAAGAGCTTTATGAACCGGCGTTAGCCCAGAAAGCTCTTAACTCCTGACTTTTTTCTGCGGCTGGAGTTTTGTCGTTAGATTTCTAACGCTCACTTCAGCCACGACTCTAAATACCAGCGTTAGAAAGATCCCATTGAAAAGATAGGATACGCAATTGACGTAAGGGGATCTGCGGTATGGAAAAGTCGCGGCTGAAAAGACCCTTTAATGACTGGCTCCAAATACCAGAGGGTGGTAAAAACCTGGGTTAGGAGCCTCTAACGCTGGTTTTGACGGCTACCGCCCAACTCTAAATCTAGGCCTAGATGAGCTAATAAGCTCCTTAACATAGATAGAAATCTGTAATTTGTACTGGAATAAGGGTTGTATACAAATACATATATAAAGGAAATACATTTTTCATAAAATTGATACATACTAAATAGAAATACATCATTCTCATATTGTTGATACATCAAAATAGTAATAAGCACCCTAATGGACCAACATAGGAGGTAGATGATGTAAAAAATAAAGATATGAACAATATAGAAAATATTAAATATTATAAACTATGCGGCCAATCATATAATAAATAGGATTGGTATTTATGTTTCCTCTCCAAAAAACTGAACAAATACATACAGTATATATATATATATATATATATATATATATATATATACAGGTGGCCCTCGTTTTACAACGGTTCAATTTACACCATTTCAGAATAACAACCTTTTTTTCCAGTCATGTGACTGCTATTGAGAAGCAGTGCATTTATTAAAATAGCCAGTAGGTGGAGCTGTCCGCTTGTGTTGCAGCAAAGCCAAGCAAGCTGAAATTAATCAGTTTAACCAGACCTGAGCTATCGAGCAGATTTCAAAGGAACAAGATCTTCCTGTCTATAAATCAGTCCAAATTGGAATGCATAGAAAGAACTGTTTGCTGAAAAATGCAAGTGAAGTCTGTGTTGTGTGATTAATTTATTAGGTTTATACAAGTAAGTATAGATTTAAATTATATTTAATTTAGAGGGGTGTTAGGGTTAGGGTTAGAATTAGCTTTAGGGGTTAAAAAATGTATTAGAGTAGCGGTGAGGTCCGGTCGGCAGATTAGGGGTTAGTACTTGAAGTTAGGTGTCGGCGATGTTAGGGAGGGCAGATTAGGGGTTAATACTATTTATTATAGGGTTATTGAGGCAGGAGTGAGGCGGATTATGGGTTTACATTTATTATAGTGGCGGTGAGGTCCGGTCGGCAGATTAGGGGTTAATAATTGTAGGTAGGTGGAGGCGACGTTGGGGGTGGCAGATTAGGGGTTAATAAATATAATATAGGGGTCGGCAGTGTTAGGGGCAGCAGATTAGGGGTACATAGGGATAACGTAGGTGGCGGCGGTGTGCGGTCAGCAGATTGGGAGTTAAAAATTTTTAATAGAGTGGTGGCGATGTGGGGTACATAGGTAGTTTATGGGTGTTAGTGTACTTTAGAGCACAGTAGTTAAGAGCTTTATGAACCGGCATTAGCCCAGAAAGCTCTTAACTCCTGACTTTTTTCTGCGGCTGGAGTTTTGTCGTTAGATTTCTAACGCTCACTTCAGCCACGACTCTAAATACCAGCGTTAGAAAGATCCCATTGAAAAGATAGGATACGCTAATGGCGTAGGGGGATCTGCGGTATTGAAAAGTCGCGGCTGCAAAGTGGGCGTTAGACCCTTTCCTGACTGACTCTAAATACCAGCGTTAGGAGCCTCTAACGCTGGTTTTGACGGCTAACGCCAAACTCTAAATCTAAAGCGTATTTATGCAATATTCATTTTATACTGTGTATTTAGTGTAAATATATCATATTCCAATGTTTTGCACATAGCATAATATGTTCTATGTATTTTTAAATAGATATTCCTATATTTCTCTGTGTATATATAAATATATATATATATATATATATATGCAGCCAAAAGAAAATGCACTCTCAGGACTTTCATAAACAGGTTACTTTTATTTCTGTAACGTTTTCGGAGGTCTTGCCTCCTTCATCAGCATGAATAAAGTGAAAACAAACAAACTCTTAAATAGTGACATACTCACTCCAAATCATTTCAAACCACTATCTTCACTGGCGCCAAAATTACCGGTGTTGGACCACATAGTGCGTTCCAAATGTGCTAAGTAGCGGAAGTAGTGCGCCAAACTACTTCCGGTTGTCAAAATTCTGTAGCCGTAAAAAATCGGCTTAATATGTGTTAATGCCATTATTGAAAAACCATTATGGCATATTATCTTAGAAACATAACAAACTCTTAACGTGCAAAAGATTGTGCTATTACACTAAATAGTGATAGTAAGTGTGACAGCCGCTTGTTGCCGTGACAACCTAAACAACGCTAGAATGTAACTCTGTTAGAGATACAGGAACAGACTAACAGTAATTGTCTTTCAAGGTATATCACAGAGTGTGTCAAAACAAGCATGCTGCTCAACTACAATATGTGTATTTAAAGAAAGTGTATGTATTGAAAAAAAGGGGGTTGAAAAGATCTACTTATGAGTCGCGCCAGCTGGCATATTGTACTATATACATGTTGCTGTGTTAGCTTATATTGAGGATATTAAGCCAGTCTACCCAATATTCATTGAGGAGTCTCATATGGAGATGTGTGCCTCCGATGTATTGCCTTCAATGTGTAAACGACTAACATACTAAAAAATATCATTTATCTTTGATCTCCCCTTTGTCATGAGCTATTAACATGCATACTATTCATACCTTCCGTCAAAACACCTTATTTAAGGACACATTGGCCTATCGTTTCCACTGATCCAAAATTACAGTTTAGTAAACATCTTACGCCCATGGTTGGTTACAGGAGGGGTACAAATCTGCGAGACTTATTAGTCAAGACTGACTCGAAGGCAAGTTATAATCCCAGGACACATACTAACATCAGAGGATCCTATCGATGCCTAGGATGTACTACCTGTAATGGACTTATAAGTACCAGAACATTTAATCATCCCCACACCAACAGGCAGTTCCATATACGACATTCGATTACCTGCACAACCACGTTTGTCATCTACTTATTGGTGTGCCCATGCTCTTGGCATTATGTCGGTAAAACGACAGGTACCCTGAGAGAAAGGATGGCCAATCATCGGCATGCCATAAGGTCGGCTCACAAGTCCGGGGAATCGGATCAACCTGTAGCGAGACACTGTGCAGAACACAGACATTCGGTGGCATCAATAAGATACACACTTATTGATCATGTACCCCCACTAGATAGAGGGGGAGACAGAGGTAAAATACTTCTGCAACGGGAGGCACAATGGATGTACCGACTGGGTACCATTTACCCAGGTGGGCTCAACACCACCCCTGACTTCAAGGCTTTGATGTAATGTGGCTATACAGTGTGATACAATTGCAGGGTACGGCACCTAGACTATCATGACTCTGTGGGCCACATGGTCGGCGTGCCTCGTTCTAGGGGTGCTCCTAACCACGTTGGCAAACAGCACCAGGGATAGAGTCTTTGGTATTTCTAATACCTGTGTGGAAGTCGGATAGTGGTTCCTTGGAGTTACCAGGTTTTTTACACACATAGCTCAAATAACATTACATATATTCAAAGCTGGACACTAGATCCTCAAGTATGTTAGGAAGAAGAAATAACAACAGAAGAGGACCAGTATTGAACCTTATAACATGGACAATAATTTGATGGTTGAACAACCAGGGTAACACAATGCATATTTAGCATTCGATCCTAAAGGCCACGTTAACCTAGAGGACTAGGGTGTAACCGCAGACACCGAAAAATGCACAGAAATAAACACAGAGCGGGTCATCATATATAAATTCAGAAGTAAATGACCAGGCGCTCTTTATTCTGCATACATGAGAACCATGGACTTTTAGAGCTAAATCAATCCCGAGTGGGATATTGTTGAAGTCAATTGAAAGACCTCTATATCAATTGTTTTTATTTTTATTTTCATTTTTATTTTTATTTATATTTGTGTTAACTTGTTTGGAGCGTTTTGATAGTGAGTGAATGGGGGCATTGCTAGCCACAAGATGGAAGTGGAATATGCTATATATGACCCCCATAGCTTTAGTATGGAAACTAAATATGGTGTAAATATATAACCTCATCACTCAATAAGAAGTATTTGAGTTATACAAATTCACCAAAATTTTTTTTTTATTTTAGGTAAATAAGGTGTTTTGACGGAAGGTATGAATAGTATGCATGTTAATAGCTCATGACAAAGGGGAGATCCCAGATAAATGATATTTTTTAGTATGTTAGTCGTTTACACATTGAAGGCAATACATCGGAGGCACACATCTCCATATGAGACTCCTCAATGAATATTGGGTAGACTGGCTTAATATCCTCAATATAAGCTAACACAGCAACATGTATATAGTACAATATGCCAGCTGGCGTGACTCATAAGTAGATCTTTTCAACCCCCTTTTTTTCAATACATACACTTTCTTTAAATACACATATTGTAGTTGAGCAGCATGCTTGTTTTGACACACTCTGTGATATACCTTGAAAGACAATTACTGTTAGTCTGTTCCTGTATCTCTAACAGGGTTACATTCTAGCGTTGTTTAGGTTGTCATGGCAACAAGCGGCTGTCACACTTACTATCACTATTTAGTGTAATAGCACAATCTTTTGCACGTTAAGAGTTTGTTATGTTTCTAAGATAATATGCCATAATGGTTTTTCAATAATGGCATTAACACATATTAAGCCGATTTTTTACGGCTACAGAATTTTGACAACCGGAAGTAGTTTGGCGCACTACTTCCGCTACTTAGCACATTTGGAACGCACTATGTGGTCCAACACCGGTAATTTTGGCGCCAGTGAAGATAGTGGTTTGAAATGATTTGGAGTGAGTATGTCACTATTTAAGAGTTTGTTTGTTTTCACTTTATTCATGCTGATGAAGGAGGCAAGACCTCCGAAAACGTTACAGAAATAAAAGTAACCTGTTTATGAAAGTCCTGAGAGTGTATTTTCTTTTGGCTGCATATCTTCTACAAATTTGCACCCAGGCAGTTTTCCTTTGTGGGCGAGTTCTGGTGTTTTGGATACCTATATATATATATATATATATATATATATATATATATATATATATACCTATATAGAATCATCTATATATAGGTTTAGATATATACATTGTCACAGGGACCACTTTTAACCACGGTCTTCTAGGGCACAAATGCAGCACAGGACAGTCCACTCTAATTTAAAAGGCTTTATTTTTCACAGCAATAAAAAACAGGCAGTTCATTTTCAAAAGAGGGAAATCCTTCCTCTGCAGCAAAGTTAAGTACTTTTAAATGTGTCCCAGCACTTCACAGCATTCCACAAGTGCTTTGTAAAAATAATGTCCTTTTCAGTTCACAGGAACAAAAGTCTTTTACACAGTGTAACAAACACACACACCAGCTTCTGTAGCTGTGTAACTCTTTCTCAAGGCCTAAGTGAGGCTGCTATTTAAACCCTCACAGCTTCTAATTAGCCACACCTGTAATTAGCTGCTGGACAGCTCCACAGCTGTCTGGGATAATGGCCCACCCTCTCTCCAATTATCCCAAACCCCAGGGACCCAGAACACAGTTTATCAGCTGCATAATCAAATACACACTCTTTCTCCCTGGGGTTTTAACTGAAAGGAGAAATAGCATGTACAATGCTTGGTCTTAAATATCTTCCATTTATAACCAGGCCTTGCTTTCTGTCACATATCCTCCCCCCCAGCTCACACCCAGTGGGTTGAGCGACCATGGACATCAATGAATGTACCCGAGACAAACCATCAGCATTGCCCCGCAAAAGACCAGCCCTGTGCTCAACAGTAAAATTGAAGGGTTGCAAGCTAAGAAACCACCTAGTAACCCTTGAATTTGTTTCCTTATTCTGACTCATCCATGTGAGAGGAGCATGATCTGTTATTAATTTAAATTTTCTTCCCAACAGATAGTACCTAAGGGTCTCTAAAGCCCACTTAATGGCAAGGCATTCTTTCTTTACTATAGAATAGTTATTTTCCTGTGAAATAAGTTTTCTGCTTAGGAAAAGGACAGGATGCTCTTCTCCCTGACACTCCTGCGAGAGAACTGCTCCTAAACCAACATCAGAGGCATCTGTCTGTACAATAAAATCTTTAGCGAAATTGGGGGTTACCAAAACTGGATGGGCACAAAGGGCATCTTCCAAATGCGTAAAAGCTTGTTCTGCTTCTGGGGACCATTTTATCATAGTTGGGAGATCTGTCATGGGTGCCGCAATTGTAGCGAAATTCGGGATAAACCTTCTATAATAACTAGTTATCCCAATAAATGCTCTTACTTGTTTTTTAGTTAGAGGCTGTGGCCAGTTCTGTATGGCCTCTACTTTTGTTGTCTGAGGTTTAAATAATCCTCTACCAATAGTATAACCCAAGTACTTAGCTTCCTGTAAACCAACAGTACATTTTGCAGGATTGGCAGTTAACCCAGCGGACCGTATTGCATCAAGTACTGCTTGAACTTTTGGAAGATGGGATTCCCAATCTGTACTATAAATTATAACATCATCCAAATATGCTGCCGCATAACGAACATGGGGTTTCAGAATTCTATCCATCATCCTCTGGAATGTTGCCGGGGCCCCATGTAAACCAAATGGCAACACCGTATACTGAAATAAGCCCTCTGGGGTTGAAAAAGCTGTCTTTTTCTTTGCTTGACTAGTGAGACGCACCTGCCAATACCCTTTCGTTAAATCAATTGTAGTGAGATAACATGCTTTTCCTAGCCTTTCTATCAACTCATCTACTCTAGGCATTGGGTAGGTGTCAAATTTGGAAACACAATTAAGCTTACGAAAGTCATTACAGAACCTTAATGAACCATCCGGCTTTGGAATAAGCACGATTGGACTGTTCCACTCACTTTGTGATTCCTTAATTACCCCAAGCTTTAACATTTTTTCTACCTCCAGTTTAATAGCCTTTCTACGAGCCTCAGGGACCCTATAGGGTTTAAGGCAGACCTTCTTCCCTGGTTCTGTTATTATGTCATGCTTAATAACATTAGTTTTTCCCGGTACCACAGAAAATACCTCTTTGTTCATTCTAATAAAATCCTTGACCTCTCGCTTCTGATGTACAGATAGGGTTTCCGATATATTTACCTCTGGTTAAGTGACAGGGAGTTCTGTAGGTTTTAAGGTAACTAAAACTTCCCTATCTTTCCAAGGTTTTAACAGATTTATATGATATATTTGCTCAGGTTTCCTTCTCCCTGGATGACTTACTTTGTAATTAACATCATTTATAACCCTGATATTATTTCTTGCCTCTACCAATGTTGGATCCTCACATTGGGTTTTTTTAAAATTACCAGGGCCACCAACCAGATCTATCAAATCATCAATATTTTCCGAACTAGTACTTGGTACTTCATTACTCTGAGAAGGTTGATCACCTACTAATACAGGCATAGGGCAATAAATCTTATTTTTCTCCTTTTCAATGGAACCCCCTTCAAAATCAGTTTCAGAGTAAGGAAATACATAAATATCAGAAGTTTGACATATTTCTGGAGATTCCCATAACTCCAGAAATTTTGGAAAATCTCTCCCTATCACCACCTCATGGGCTAAATTTGGTACTACACCCATACAATATTTTAATTTACCACACTGAGTCTCAATCTCCACCTCAGCTGTAGGATATTCCCGTTTATCTCCATGAACACAGATAATTCCCATTTTTTCCCCATAATCTAATACTGCATCTGGTACTAAAGATTTAGCCACTAGTGTGACCATACTTCCTGAATCAAGCAAAGCCCTAGACACTTTACCATTAACCGTCACAGTACACCAATGGGAATCATTATTAACAGAGCTGTTGCTATTAGACAATAGTGAATGTGCAACATTACAGTCCATAAATTCATCTTTATCACAGTCTCTAGCAATATGCCCAACCTCATTACATTTAAAACATCTTACAGGTTGGTTATATTTAAATGTTTCCTTAATTCCTGGGGAAATGTCTCTGGTGTTTTGCCTATACACCTGCTGCTCTCTTATCCCCTTTATCCCCTGAACAGTCTTACCAGTTCTTGTAGAGCTCTGGGACTTGGGATTGTGGGGCTGATCCATTGAAGATTGTTGCAAAACTTCTCCTGAAGCTATAAATCTTTCGACCAATACAATCAACTGATCCGCTGTTTGAGGATCACCTTGATTAACCCACCGCCGCAGGGAAGCAGGTAATCCACGCTGAAACCGGTCCATCACCAGTAGTGGTAGCCGAATTAACCTCTGGTTGCAGCCACTTCCTGGCAAGGTGTATAAGGTCGAACATCTGGGATCTTGCAGCATTATGAGATGAAAACAACCAGGAATGGAATCTTTGTGCACGGACTGCCAAAGTCACCCTCAGGAGTGCAAGGATTTCTGCTTTCAATTTCTCATAGTCACTGGCTTGTGCTGGCTCTAAATCAAAGTAGGCCTTCTGAGGTTCACCACTAAGAAATGGCGCAAGTATACTCGCCCACTCAACTGTCGGCCATTTTTCTCTTTCTGCTGTGCGTTCAAATGCCAAAAGATACGCCTCAACATCATCAGCTGCTGTCATTTTTTGAAGATAATGACTAGCCCTTATTACTCTGGAACCTTGGCTGCCACCAACATATTCAGAGTTCAGTTTTTCTGATATGGCTTGAACCTCTCGTTGCAGAGCTTGTGTAGCACTTTGTTGCTCTTCCCGGGTCTTCCTGAATGTCTCAGCTTGCACAGCAGCCATCTGTTGTATCAACAATTCAGTGTTCTCCTTCTGTGATTTAGCCAGCAGCATAGCACTCTCTGACTGGGCCAAGACCAACTGTTGCAGTGCTGCACTATTTTCAGCAGCTTTTCTGTTAGTCTCCTGCTGTATAGCATTAGAATGGATCAAAGCTTTAATGACTTCCTCCATGTTGCTTGCAGATTATTATGCCCTCAGACATACAACGTGGTTGCCCGCATTCTCCACCAAGTGTCACAGGGACCACTTTTAACCACGGTCTTCTAGGGCACAAATGCAGCACAAGACAGTCCACTCTAATTTAAAAGGCTTTATTTTTCACAGCAATAACAAACAGGCAGTTCATTTTCAAAAGAGGGAAATCCTTCCTCTGCAGCAAAGTTAAGTACTTTTAAATGTGTCCCAGCACTTCACAGCATTCCACAAGTGCTTTGTAAAAATAATGTCCTTTTACAGTTCACAGGAACAAAAGTCTTTTACACAGTGTAACAAACACACACACCAGCTTCTGTAGCTGTGTAACTCTCTCTCAAGGCCTAAGTGAGGCTGCTATTTAAACCCTCACAACTTCTAATTAGCCACACCTGTGATTAGCTACTGGACAGCTTCACAGCTGTCTGGGATAATGGCCCACCCTCTCTCCAATTATCCCAAACCCCAGGGACCCAGAACACAGTTTATCAACTGCATAATCAAATACACACTCTTTCTCCCTGGGGTTTTAACTGAAAGGAGAAATAGCATGTACTTGGTCTTAAATATCTTCCATTTATAACCAGGCCTTGCTTTCTGTCACAACGTATTTTACAAGACAAACATCATATATATGTAGAAATATGCATTTATGAATAAATAGAACATATTTTTCTATGTTAAGAACCCTAGAATGTGAAATATTAATATTTTCATGTCTGGTTAGCATACTTGAGAAAATGCAATTGGATTTATGCTTGAGCAGGGTGTTAGTTTTTTCCCCACTTTTCTTATTCCTTTGACTTCTATGGGGGAATAATTTAACATGGTCGCAATACTCTGACTTCGGCTTTTTGCGCACATACTGTTAGCGCTTGTGCAAACACTTTTCACTTTCAACTTGTAATAGGTGCAACCTGACGTGCGCAAAAAGCTTACTTCTAACGCAGTTATGAACGAGCGGGAGCGATAAAAAGTCATAAACTAGCCCTATATACACTGAGAGCTGTTACTTAGATCAGTGGATTATCAACATCTATAAAGGACAGTTTCTCAGAGTAAGAAAGAAATATTCAGGTTAACGATTTTCATAATCAGGCAAATATTTTGAAAAATAAGTTTGAAGAAAGGGGATATAATATGATAAGATTGAAAGAAGGAAGATAATCTGCAGATAATACTGATAGGGAGGATCTCCTAAAAGGCAGGAATGATGGAAAGCAATAGAAGTACAGAGAAAACTATCGGGAAGACATTCATTTAGGCATGTCCTTTATCACTAATTATGATGTAGGTCATAGACTGATAAGAAGAATTTTATCCAAACATTGGCATTTGGTCAAAAAAGACCCAATTCGTGGGGATTTAGTAGAAGACTACATAAATATGATTTTTAATGAGAGCTAGGCATTTTAAAAAACACATTGGCCCCTAGTATATTTTAAAATAAAAATTAATTATTTATGACTATCATCTATAATCATTAATGAGCGTGCTTTTATCCCTGTTACAGTTGCAAGTCTTGCAAACATAGAAAGAAAAAGAACAAGGTAAAGGTAACCAATACTGATTTTGAATTCACAATAACAAAATTTTATCCATTGTACTGATAAAAATGTAGTTTACCTAATTCAGTGTCCCTGTAATCATCAATATGTAGGCCATGCGAGCTGCCCTCTGAGGGACAGAATCAGGGAACACCTTTTGAATTTTAAGGGGTGGAGCGCTAACAGGGAATGTAAAATAGTAATATTTTCATGTCAGGTTAGCGCACTTGAGAAAATGTAATCAGGTTTGCGTGTGAGTAAAGTGTTTTTTTCAACTTGTTTTGCTCTATTGACTTCTATGGGGGGAATACGTTATCACGTGTGCAATATTCTAAGTTCGGCTTTTTGCGCACATCGAGTTAGAGCTTGTGCGAAAACAGTTTACTTACAACTTGTAATATGAGCGCTAACCGATGAGCGCAAAAAGTTTACTTCTTGCAGAGTTAGCATGCAAGCAGGAGTGTTAAATACTGCTCCACTTGTAATCTGGCTCTAAATGGGGTAATTGTGACCACCTCCTGACAAAGCACTTTAAGGGAACTCATGGTCAAAAGTCAGAAGGTCTACTGTTTTGAGATTTAAGGAAAATAAAAAATTATAGAGGGGGTGACATGGAAAATAAACTTTTATTAGACCTAAACTCATTCATTATTTAAATATGTTGGACTAGACAATTAATATAACTGAAATTGATTAATGTTTTGTAGCCATGCATTCATTTCACACTATAATATAGGTTCAGGTTCTGTGAATGAATCTATGTCCCCTAAAGGGTTGTGTTAATGTTCCTTTAACTGTTTAATAATGTGAACTGAGGAAAGGCAACATCATATCATTTTAAGGTGAATTAGCTACATATCTTATAATTCACTTAAAAGGACATAACCCACAATTGTTGAAGTACTTGCAAGTGATGCAGTATAGCTGTATAAAGCTGACTAGAAAACATCACCTGAACATCTCTATGTAAAAAGGAAGATACAAAAACTCACATGAAAGTGTTGTCAGGCATCTTAAAAAAGGCATTTAAGGCCGAAACATGTAGTAATCTTGCCAGATATTCATTATACAAAAAAAAATGATGGATTACAAAGGAATTATTCTACGGGCTATACAGTTAAAAATATTCATTTCAAAAAATAAAAAGGCAGCCATAAAGCAGAATGATCATATTTCAGACCTAAGGAACTTATTATAGACCATGTTTTTATACATTTATACAAAAAAGGAAAAGAAAGAAAAGTAGGGATCTTGAACAGCACACACATGTCGATATAAGTAAAGCTCAGTATGGGCTAGATGTTGAGTGGAGTGATAATTACCACTGGCGCCTCTAACTGCTAGAAGTTAGGTTTTTACGTGCATCAGATAGTGCTTATATTACAAGTTGAAAGTAAAAGGTTTTTGCTTGTGCGTTAACCTGACACACACAAAAGCCAAACTTCGAACATCATGACCTTGTTAACATATTACCCAATAAACTTCAATAAAGTGCGAAAAGTGGAAAAAACTACAACCTACTCACTAGTAAAACAAACGAAACAAAAGAGCAGCGCTCAAGGAAAGGAAGATACTCCTACCCTCGGTATGCTTCCACAACAATTCAGCCGCTTTCACGCTCTATTACTGTATCAGTACAGCTGACATACACTCACTTCAATCAAGGTCCCCAGATGATGACATCACTTGCCGGTGCTCAGGTAAGCGTTCCATATAGCGCTTCACAAAATGTAGCAAACAACCTCCTCCATACTGCACCCAGCTCCAGACGATCACAGGACTTAAGGATATAAAAGCACAACTTTAATAGGCATTATCCAACGATACCCACATCACAAGAATACGGTCACTAACCCTATTTTTGTGATGTGTGTATCGTTGGATAATGCCTTTTAAAGTTGTGCTTTTATATACTTGAGTACTGTGACCGTCTGGAGCTGGGTGCTGTATGGAGGAGGTTGTTTGCCAGTCACTCGTAAACCCAATTACATTTTCTCAAGTGCGCTAAGCATATATATATATATATATATATATATATAATTTTCTGGTATATATATATATATATATATATATATATATATATATATATATATATATATATATATATATATATATAAATTTACAAAAATTGTGGAAGAAAAACAAAGGAACCCAGAACCTATCTTTATACAAAGACACAGGAATTTTTTCTGGTAAATTTATGTATATATATATACCGAATGACTCAGGGTCAGCTGAAATCAGACGTGGTGCAGACCCCTAAAAAAATATTTAATCCAGTATTGTATAGATAAAAGAAAATGGTAGAGCTATATGAGATACCATAGCTAAAGTAGGGGATTTCAGCACTCAATTTTATAACCCATTTAATCCAATTTCTTAGAAATGTAAGACTGCAGAACAGCACAAAATCCAAAAAGTGAACTGCAAATGCACAGACTTAACCACATGCAAACAGTTTATTGCAAGAAATTACTAACATAAAATAAACAGCTAGAAAATGCTTATTATCTCTAGGATACACCACTGCAGTGGATTTTTAGTAAAGCATATCAAACATCATGATAAGTCATCACAGATATTTAAAAACATATGCAGCAAGCAAGGGTTGAAAACATGTGATTTACAAATTCCTAACTAACATTGTACTTGAATTGACATTCATACCGGTTCCTCTATAATGATTACAGAACAAAGTCCTTTTTATAGACCATATAAGTCCTTTATAGAGGAAATCAGATGTTATATTTAGTAGCAATTTGTATCACTTTATAATCCAACTGAATAAACCATTTTGCAAACATATGTTCGTTGATTTTTGTTAACCGAGGTAAAAACGTCCTCTAATGTTAACTAGAACTTAAAATTTGTACAGCTTGATAGCAGATAAATCATCTCTCAGTGGTGAAAAGCAGATATAATGAAACAGACCTGTGTTTAGGTATCGCAGCAACATCCGAGAAAACAAAGTCACAGTGTTATTAGCAGACGGACCGGGACATGAGCCTCCGACATCCTTATCTCACCTCTCACAACCGCGTCTCCCTGCTCACTGGGGACACAAACTTGCAGGTGAATTCTTTGCCTCTGTGTGTAAACCGTATCCAGGCGGTTTGTAGGAACCACTTGTTTACCGCAAGATCCAGGCTTGCTTCTTCAGTTTAAATTTTGAATTTCCCGGGCAGGCTCAGGCCAGCTGCTTGTTTCACAGGTGCAATGGTAGCTGTTTTTTAGAAAGGTCGATGCGCGTTTCGCCCCATAATGCTGAACGAAACAGGGGCCTCGTCAGGACTGTCCATCTCCTCCAATTTTCGGCTTTTATTGCAACACCAATGAACTGAGAGGTGGTACCTTAGCCAATCGAATTAACTATTTATACACACCCCTTTAAAATCTTAGACCGAACACTCCTGTCTATCTTAAAGATTAATTCAATGATTACCAATAGGTAAATCGATACAATATGGCCTGCAATATCATGACGGAACATTTTTGTTTAGCAACTTACTTACAAGAAACAATGACTGCATGCGAAAAAATCTTATGCATGTTGCAGCTCAATCAAACTTTATTTCCAACTCCCATGCTCCCAAATGGAGACACGCATAAGTTGGCGCACATACTGCACCCATAGCTGTCCCCCTGACCTGTCTATACACTGAGCTATCAAACTGAAAAACATTATTCTCAAGAATGAAATGAAGAAGTTTTATGACCAAGGCTGTATGCATGTCACTGTTTGATCCCCTACTTTCTAAAAAAAGTTTACAGGCACTAATTCCTTTCTCATGTGGTATAGATGAATAAAGGCTTTCTACATCTAAAGAGACTAGGATAGTGTCAGGGGAAACAGTTAGGTCGTCAACCTGGAGATTCAAGTCTCCATTTCCGTTGTAAATAGATAAAACATAAATGAGTGAGAAGCTGCATCACTATTAGTCAATTTTATAAATAGGTTATTAATTATAACCTTTATTTTCTCTTCAGCTTGTTTCAAAGTTGTGGGTCTGTATATCCAAGTTTACCTCCACAATAACCTTTGTAGCTACTCAATAAGTTTTATGATCATTCCAGATTTGTAGAGTTCAAGTAAATATGGGATTTATGTAAAGCACATTTGTCTAGGCATAGATAACCAATGAAATAAAGTTTGATTGAGCTGCAACATGCATAAGATTTTTTCGCATGCAGTCATTGTTTCTTGTAAGTAAGTTGCTAAACAAAAATGTTCCGTCATGATATTGCAGGCCATATTGTATCGATTTACCTATTGGTAATCATTGAATTAATCTTTAAGATAGACAGGAGTGTTCGGTCTAAGAATTTAAAGGGGTGTGTATAAATAGTTAATTCGATTGGCTATGGTACCACCTCTCAGTTCATTGGTGTTGCAATAAAAGCCGAAAATTGGAGGAGATGGACAGTCCTGACGAGGCCCCTGTTTCGCTCAGCATTATGGGGCGAAACGCGCGTCAAACTTTCTAAAAAACAGCTACCATTGCACCTGTGAAACAAGCAGCTGGCCTGAGCCTGCCCGGGAAATTCAAAATTTAAACTGAAGAAGCAAGCCTGGATCTTGCGGTAAACAAGTGGTTCCTACAAACCGCCTGGATACGGTTTACGCACAGAGGCAAAGAATTCACCTGCAAGTTTGTGTCCCCAGTGAGCAGGGAGACGCGGTTGTGAGAGGTGAGATAAGGATGTCGGAGGCTCATGTCCCGGTCCGTCTGCTAATAACACTGTGACTTTGTTTTCTCGGATGTTGCTGCGATACCTAAACACAGGTCTGTTTCATTATATCTGCTTTTCACCACTGAGAGATGATTTATCTGCTATCAAGCTGTACAAATTTTAAGTTCTAGTTAACATTAGAGGACGTTTTTACCTCGGTTAACAAAAATCAATGAACATATGTTTGCAAAATGGTTTATTCAGTTGGATTACAAAGTGATACAAATTGCTACTAAATATAACATCTGATTTCCTCTATAAAGGACTTATATGGTCTATAAAAAGGACTTTGTTCTGTAATCATTATAGAGGAACCGGTATGAATGTCAATTCAAGTACAATGTTAGTTAGGAATTTGTAAATCACATGTTTTCAACCCTTGCTTGCTGCATATGTTTTTAAATATCTGTGATGACTTATCATTATGTTTGATATGCTTTACTAAAAATCCACTGCAGTGGTGTATCCTAGAGATAATAAGCATTTTCTAGCTGTTTATTCTATGTTAGTAATTTCTTGCAATAAACTGTTTGCATGTGGTTAAGTCTGTGCATTTGCAGTTCACTTTTTGGATTTTGTGCTGTTCTGCAGTCTTACATTTCTAAGAAATTGGATTAAATGGGTTATAAAATTGAGTGCTGAAATCCCCTACTTTAGCTATGGTATCTCATATAGCTCTACCATTTTCTTTTACCTATACAATACTGGATTAAATATATATATATATATATATATATATATATATATATATATATATATATATATATATATATATATATATATCTGAGTATATATAGGTAAAGATATATACAGATATATAGGAATCTATTTATATCTATTTAACAATACATAAAACATATTTCTCTATGTGCAGAACATTGGAATGTATAATATTTACAGTAAATACATAGTTAAACACTTTATTGAATATTAATATTGCAAATATGTGCTTTTTCATGTTTTTATCTACTTGCCTGCACAGGGCTCCAATGCATTTCTTTACATGTCTATATTGTATACATATGTATTTATGTGTTTATATGTGTATATATGTCTGTAAATACATATATAAATACATAAATACATATCTTCACACATTTAAACATATATAGCTAAATACATATACATATTGATACATGTATATATATATGTATCTAATCCCTTTTCCTGCCTTTTTTTCTAACACCTGCAAACTCATATCTTTAAACCATTAAAACTTTTTATGCAATATTTTTTTTATCATTTTTAACTTGCTATCACCTAGATTACAAGTTGTGGGGGTTATGGCTGCTTGCTAATATCGTGTACGTTATTTTCATTGTGCACCTTTCATAGGTATTATGAGTCTGAAAAGAACCTTGTAACGCGTTGCAGTAACACGAGTACCGCGTTTATTTCACAAGCGTAATCACGGGCGGGTAATGAATTCTCCCATAGAGATCAATACAAAATGAAGATTACACAGATTTTTCTTCTAACACTCGATCTCGCGAGAAATACACACTGCTCGGTCATATTACGTATACAACATCATGGACCAAAAAAAACAGTCAGCTCAAATGTATAAACAACAATCACTCACACAACATAGCACATACGCATTCAACATTAATAATCGGAAACAACAAATACTACACAACATTTACACTAAACAAGGAATAGGAAAATACGTTGTGATCTGCAACACGGCACAAAACAACATGAAAATAGAATTGCACACTGATACACAAACAAAACATTCGCATTGCCGATTACGAAACATCATTACAAATAAAAAACATTTACAACACTTAACAAATACGAGACCATCAGAAATCACCATTTAGATTTGTAGATAATACATTTGAAGAATGTTATGCAAAACGATCACTATGACATCATCGCATTATAGACATTCCACAAATACATATGTGCATTTACAAACTCAATATGAGCATGCGCAAATTAAAACAACTAATACACATTGCACACATACAAATAAAAAAAAGCACACCTGGACATCATTAAACATTTACATAGGGTAAATAAGCACGCTTTAAGCATGGCTTCTTTGACTATATTGCTTTTTCGAGTTAGGTGCAGGTCTAGGCGTTGGAGGGTTTGGTGAGATTAGAGAGAGATTAGAGAAAGATTAGAGAGATTAGAGAGAGAGATTAGAGAGAGATTAGAGAGAGATTAAAGAGAGAGTTAGTGTGAGAGTTATTTTTTGAGAGAGAGTGAGCTAGTGAGAGAGATAGAGAGCGTTAGTGAATGAGAGTTTGTTTGGGTGAGTGTGCGAGTGTTGTTTTTTGGTACATCCCTTATATAAACACATTTACACGCAAACACATTCAATACATACATGCACTTATCACTAACACTACATACACTCCATACCCCATTCCCTTTCATCCTACACTCCATACCCCATAGCCTTTCATCCAATACCCCATTCCCTTTCATCCCATACTCATCCCATAGTTAGATTTTGTTTGATTTACACCAATTAATTGTTTACATATCCTAATTTTTGTCTTTTTTACCATATATGTTTGTCTTTTTAATACTCCTTATCCTCTTTTTTTTTATCCCATTCACACTTTGAGCACTTTTTACTTTAAGTTAATTATTTTGACCCCCTTTCATTTGGGCACATTCACATTTTGATTGAGTATGGCGGGAGGGAGGGATAGGGGGCAGATTAGCCCGGAGCTAGTAGAGCTCCTTAGGAAGGAGTATAGGGATGACCTTAGGGAGCAGGTTATGCAGAAGTTTAGGCAGGAGAGAGGGAGGGGGAGAGGAACTAGAGAGAAGGGGGAGAGGAAGGGGGAGAGGGAGAGGAAGGGGGAGAGGAAGGGGTGGGTGGACCCAGCCACATTGTGGAAGATGAACAAGTGGCTGGGCCCAGTGGAGTGCAGTATAGACAGGGCACTTCACAGTCTGGGGAACAGAGGCTCACATCGCAGGGGTAGCCCAGGCAGAGGGAGGAGAGATATACCATGGAGGAAAAGGAGGCCCTTATAGAAGCTTATATGGAGAGGGCTACGAGGCTGCAGGCACATAGGGCCACCCCTTCGTATAAGAGGAAGTTGGGGATGGAGATCACGAATGCCGTTAATGCAGAGGGATGTCAAGTCTATCCAGCACCGTTACTGGGACTGCAGAGCTAAACTTAAGAAGAAGCTCACAAGGGACAGAGAATACCATTCAGGGACTGGTGGCGGTTTGGAACAAACATTTGTGTACTACTGCTGGGAAGAAATGCTGCGTCCCAACATCTCTGAGGTTGCCATAGTCGGTATCGAGGAGTTGATACTGCGAACCTGCTCTTCTCATCTGCCGTTAAGCTCATTTACTAATCTCTTTACATCACCTCATAACCCATTCACACGCAAAAAAAAAAATAGGGATATGACTAACACAATCACGCTTTTTCAACATTATTACGTAAACACAATCAGAATTAACTTGAGAAGGTTGCATTTGAAGAAAAGCCATCACATTAGTATCTAGTCTACAGGTTAGGTGTGCATTTAAACAGATTTAAGACAAACGCAAAAAGACATTCATGTTGACCATATAGATATCAGAAAGACGGGTTTGAAAATACGGAAATCGTATTAATAGCATTGGCTTACAATTGATTTACGAAGGCAGCCTCATTAACATTTGCATCTTTATTCGGAACTGTGCTAATATCTCTATTTCTTTCTTTTTACAATATACAGAGTCTGAGGCCAGGGAGGAAGCACAGCACCAACAGGCTCCTCCTTCACCCAGGCATGAGAGTGGTGCAGATCACTCGCCACCTTGGGGAGAAATGGAAGACATCCCTGAAGAAGCACCCCCTGAAGAAGCCCCACTGAAGAAGAGATCCCTGCAGCAGCCCCCCGTGCACCAGCAGCCCAAATACAGCAGCAGCCCGTTGTGCACCAGCAGTCCACCGTGCAGCAGCTCATCCTAATGAGAACATCCCCCCAGAGGTGCCAGAGCTGAGATCATAAGAAACTTCCTCGAAGAGATGCATGCTTCCCGGAGGGAACAGGCGGAATTCAGGATATTCATGACAGGAGTAATTAACCAACTGCTCAAAGGACAGGCAGAATACGGGGTGTTCATGACAGGAGTAATGAACCAACTGCTTGAAGGACAAACTAATATCTTGAAAACTTTAAACAATATACAATATATATGTACCATCTGCTCCTGCGCCTCCATCTCCTCCTCTGCCTCAATCTCCTCCTCAGCCTGGTAATCCCTTAACCACTCATAGTACTCATCCTCCCCTTCTTCCCCAACTATGTACTATGAGAACTCGTCGGAGGGGGCAGTTGCCCTCCCCAGAGCCTCCATATCGTGGGAAGAAGGGAAGGAGGAGGAAGTAATTATGTATATATATATATATATTTATTTATATGTATATATTATTTAATTTAATGTGTAAAGGATAGGTATGTGATGATGTTGCCTTCTTACACTTGTGGAGCACACTCTGTATTCAATAGGCTTCTATGGGACTTGGTTCAAGGAGGCATATGGTTTGCAGAGTGTTTTTTACAAGTGTGTGGAGACAACATTATCACATGCTGTCCTTGTTGATTAGATTGATTGTTTTTTTCTGTTGTGATGTCCAATCTGTTTTCCTAATACAAAAATATTGACCATTAAAATTTGATAATAAGCCTTTATGCCATATTTCTCTAGATGTGTTAAGTAAAGTGTATATTTTTCAATCTACATTATAGTGTTTGACTTATTTATGAAATCTATTTCATTTAAAAGGTGTATGAAAGCAGAACATTCACTTACATGATTTTGACAGAGCAAAACATTTTAAACAACATTCACGTTTACTAATATTCGGACAAGTTATCTTGTTAGCCTTTGCTGAAAGGTTTATCTAAGACTGCTCAGGAGCAGTCAAGAACATAGCTTATATCTGCTGATTGGTGGCTGCATATATCTACCGATTGTCATTGCCTCACCCATGTGTTCACTTAAAAACCAGTAGTGTATTGATGCTCCTTCAAAACATTATACCAAGAGACTGAAGCACATTTGAGAATAGAAGAGAATTGGAAACCTAGTTATAATTGTATGTTTAACATAACTAATGAAAGATACATTTAGAATTTCATGTCCCTTTAAGAGTTACATTTGAAATATATTCTCACAGTACTATATTTGGAGAACAAAATGTGGAATCGATACGTAACATGACACGATATTGAGCATTTACATTAAGAAGAAATATCAGGATATAACAAATAGAATAAGTAGACATCTCATATATATTTATCATATGATAAAGGTGAATGCATATTAAATAATTAAAATACAAAAGCGCATGTTTAGGAATTATATATGTAGAAAATTGAACACAACACATTAATTATTTGGTAAAGTTAAAATATTGTTGACAAACATATTAAACAAGATGGAGTATATTCATCATTGAACATTCATGGATTAGCACTTGCCTCAAAATATATTCGAGATCAAAAACACATTTGGGGCCTATCTATCAAGCTCCGTATGGAGCTTGATGCCCCTTGTTTCTGGCGAGCCTGCAGGCTCGCCAAAAACAGCACTTGCAAAGCAGCGGTCACAAAGACTGCTGCTCCATAACCTGTCCGCCTGCTCTGATCAGATGGGCAGACATCGCCGGAAATCAACCCGATCGAGTACGATCGGGTTGATTGACACCCCCCAGCTGGCAGCCCATTGGCCGTGAGTCTGCAGGGGGCGGCGTTGCATCAGCAGCTCTTGTGAGCTGCTGGTGCAATGCTGAATACGGCGAGTGTATTGCTCGCCGTATTCAGCGAGGTCTGGCAGACCTGATCCGCACTGTCGGATCAGGTACACCAGACTTTCTTAAAAAGGGTCCTTTGCCTTCATTCGTTTCTTCCACGAGACAGCCAGCAATAGATATTTATTTGCTCTTTATCATCTATGTTTCAATAATGTACATGATTGACACAATCCATAATCCAAGAAAATCATGTTTCAAACGTGTTCTCATTCGCAAATGTGGCAAATCAAGTATTGCGGGACAACGTAATAATATCAAAGGACGGATTTAACACCTGTGCATGTGACATCTTACGCAACATGGCGCATCCGAGATCACATAAAAACGTAATACAATCAAAGGATGGATTTAACACCTTTGCATGTGACGTCTTATGCAACCTGGCACATACGAGATCCCGTAAAAATGTAATACAATCAAAGGACGGATTTAATACCTTTGCATGTGACGTCTTACGCATCATGGCGCATCTGAGATCGCGTAAAAACGTCATCCAATTAAAGGACGGATTTAACACCTTTGCATGAGACGTCTAACGCAACATGGCACATCCGAGATTGCGTAAAAATGTCATCCAATTGAAGGACGGATTTAACACCTTTGCATGTCAATAACAAACGTATTTACAGTATATTTTAAAAAATATAGTATGTGCTATATTGTTATCTATGAAGTGTGTTTGTTTCATGTAATGCACAGCTTCACAAAATGTAACGCTAGATAACATAATACTCTGATATATGAAATATTATTCATTGTTGGTAATAACTATATATTTCATTACAATAAGAAGATTATGAAATATTTTGGAAGCAGCAGGATTTAACATAGAAATAATGTTACTATATACATAACGGAAATGTGGATTTTTATACATTATATGTTACCTATGTAGCAATATATCATTGTATAATTAAATATAATCACAAATAATAGAAAGAGATTAATCATCTAAAATGTGTGCATTACGCAAAGTGATTTCTTTGGTTATACTACTACAATAAGATGTAAGGAAAATTGAAATATATGTGTTGTCAACATTCAAATAATAGTCTGTTTTAAATATAATATATGTGTATGTTGATGTAAAAAGAAATAATAATAAAATGTACATTATGAATGCATATCCATAAATTAAGAATTGTGGTCAGCATCTTTTAAGGAATATCAACATAAAATCTTTTATTAAAAATGACATTAATAAATAAAGAAGAAACATAACAGTTTAATGACATTCTTTTTATTATGATAAATATGATTTGGTCATACAACATAAAGAAATAAGATATCTTGAAAAACAAGTCAGAATGAGAAAACAGCCCCTTTGGAGCCATCTGACAAGGTGACATAGGGCATCACAGTCCTTGGAGGGAATTGACAAGGGCAAGCAAAGGCCAACACAGCCCCTTTGGAGCCATCTGACAAGGTGACATAGTGCATTACAGTCCTTTGATGGAGTTGACAAGGGCAAACAAAGGCCAACACAGCCCCTTTCGAGACCTCTGACAAGTGGACATAGTGCATCACAGTCCTTGGAGGGAGTTGACAAGGGTAAAAAAAAGGTCAACACAGCCCCTTTCGAGCCATCTGACAAGGTGACATAGTGCATTACAGTCCTTTCAGGGAGTTGACTAGAGCAAACAAAGGCCAACATGGCCCCTTAGTAAAAATCTGACAAGGAGAAATAGTGCAACAGACACAACAATAAAAACTAAATTGGCCAAATGGCAACAAATATAAACAACATAACATGTGGATGGAGGAGTTATATGTGCTCCCCCGGGCCAGCTCCGGATCCTCCACTTACTGGGGCATCAGCATCACCTTCATCGTCCACTTACTGGGGCATCAGCATCACCTTCATCATTTAGCTGTGGCTTCATGCATTGCCTCTAACAGTATTATTCTGGCTAGAGTCATGTGATGAAGCCGCAGCTGGATACGCATGGTGTCATGCATCCTTCCCAGCAACTGATTGGAACTCAGCATGGTCTGCTCAATACGTGCTAGAGCCTCTAATCTAAACCATGCTGAGTCAGAACCTAAAAAAAAAATAATATTACAAATTAATAATAATTACAGAACATAATAAAAATAGAGCAAAGAGACATTGTACTAATTAAAATACAAATCATTATTATAATAAAATATGCTATAGAGAAGAAGAATTATACATTAAATATGCTCTTCATAGATAAACCATTAGGATATTAAGAAAAATCAAAACCCTATCAATCTGAAAAAAATCTTTCTTTGGTTTGTGATACACTGTGAAAAGTGCGGTTATAACAAATCCAAAATATTGGCATATATACATAATGTATATCCAACATCTAGGCAATATCATTTAGATATTAGAAAATGAGGGTGTTGATTTCAAAATCAAATAAAGAAAAGGTTTATAAAAAACATTTTCTATTCAAAATCAATTTATGTATAATTAGATCAGTATAATGTCCCTTTAAAAATGTATGTTCAAATGTTGATTTGTAATGATACCTACATCGGTGCCTGGGAAGGACAATCCGACACCCAGGACAATGAAGGTGGGGATTAGGGTAAAGGTGTTGGTGGGGAGGTTTGGTGCAAGGGGAAGGGATGGGGTGAGGTGGGGGATTGGGTTCCTGCTCCGGGGGAGCCTGCACAGCTGGGGAGTCATGGGCTGGGGGGTTTAGTGGCTGTGCAGGTGGGGTGGAAGCAGGACGGGCAAAATGGTGAGAGCAGCAAGGGAGGGTAGGGATTTTTTTGGGGGAAGGGCTGGGAGAGGGGTCAGGACGGGAAGGGCCGGGAGAGGGGTCAGGATGGGAAGGGCCAGGAGAGGGGTCAGGATGGGAAGGGCCGAGAGAGGGATCAGGACGGGAAAGGCCGGGAGAGGGGTCAGGAATGGGAAGGGCCGGGAGAGGGGTCAGGATGGGAAGAGCCGGGAGGCTGATGCCCAGAAGTGGAAGTTCCATCTGAAATATATAATACAATTTTATAAATACATATATTATATGAAAATATATTATTATCTTGAGCGAAATCAATATTCACCATCATTTAAAATCTGTATTCTTGTTCTCATAAAATATTTAAACAAAGTCACAATAATGACTATGTTTAAAGGTATTGATTGATTGGAATCAAGACTAATTAACAATAATATTTAATTGATCCTTGAAATTCTGATTGTTCAATGGTATTTTCCATGGAACATTTGATCAATACATTAAAAACTATCGCCTAGATTACGAGTTTTTGTCGGTAATGGTGTGCGGGGCTAACAAGCATTTTTTTTTCTCACAGCTCACTTAAGACAACGCTGGTATTACAGGTTTTTACAAACCTGGTGTTAGCCTCAGAAAAGTGAGCGGAGAGCAAAATTTTGCTCCACATCTCACTGTAATACGTGCGCTGCTTAAGGGAAGCAGTGAGCTGGCTAAACTCGGGGTTCATGTTAGGGTGTTAGGTGTAGACAAAATGTATTTCCCCTTAGGAATCAATGGGGGAGAGCTGGCTGAAAAAAAGTCTAACACCTGCAAAAAAGCAGCGTTCAGCTTCTAACGCAGCCCCATTGATTCCTATGGGGAAATACATTTTGTCTACACCTAACACCCTAACATGAACCCTGAGTCTAAACACCCCTAATCTTACACTTATTGACCCCTAATCTGCCGTCCCCAACATCGCCGACACCTGCTTTATATTATTAACCCCTAATCTGCCGCTCCGGACACTGCCGCCACCTACATTATAGTTATGAACCCCTATTCTGCTGCCCCCAACATCGCTGACACCTACTTTTTATTTATTAACCCCTACTCTGCCGCCCCAATGTCGCCACCACCTAACTACACTTATTAACCCCTAATCTGCCGCCGCCAATGTTGCCTCCACTATAATAAATATATTAACCCCTAAACCTAAGTCTAACCCTAACCCTAACACCCCCTTAACTTAAATATAATTTAAACACATCTAAATAAAATTACTATTATTAACAAAATTATTCCTATTTAAAACTAAATAATTACCTATAAAATAAACCCTAAGCTAGCTACAATATAACTAATAATTAAATTGTAGATATCTCAGGGTTTATTTTTATTTTACAGGCAACTTTGTATTTATTTTAACTAGGTACAATAGTTATTAAATAGTTATTAACTATTCAATAACTTCCTAGTTAAAATAAATACAAATATACCTGTAAATTAAATCCTAACCTAATTTACAATTACACCTAACACTACACTATAATTAAATAAATTACCTAAACTAAATACAATTAATTACAATTAAATTATATAAAATAAAGTACTATAAAAACACTAAATTACAGAAAATAATAAAATAATTACAAGATTTTTAAACTAATTACACCCAATCTTATCCCCCTAATAAAATAAAAAATCCCCCCAAAATAATAAAAAACCCTACCCTACACTAAATTACAAATAGCCCTTAAAAGGGCTTTTTGCGTGGCATTGCCCCAAAGTAATCAGCTCTTTTACATGTAAAAAAAAATACAATACCCCCCAACATTAAAACCCACCACCCACACACCCAACCCTACTCTAAAACCCACCCAATCCCCCCTTAATAAAACCTAACACTACCCCCTTGAAGATCACCCTACCTTGAGACGTCTTCACCCAACCAGGCAGAAGTAGTCCTCCAGACGGCCAGAAGTCTTCATCTGATCCGGGCAGAAGAGGTCCTCCAAACGGGCAGAAGTCTTCATCCAGGCGGCATCTTCTATCTTCATCCATCCGGAGCGGAGCGGGTCCATTTTCAAGCCATCCGACGTGGAGCATCCTTTTCCATCCGATGACTAACACTAAATGACGGTACCTTTAAGTGATGTCATCCAAGATGGCGTCCCTTCAATTCCGATTGGCTGATAGAATTCTATCAGCCAATCGAAATTAAGGTAGGAAAAATCCTGTTGGCTGATGCAATCAGCCAATAGGATTGACCTTGCATTCTATTGGCTGATTGGAACAGCCAATAGAATGCGAGCTCAATCTTATTGGCTGATTGGATCAGCCAATAGGATTGAACTTCAATCCTATTGGCTGATTGCATCAGCCAATAGGATTTTTCCTACCTTAATTCAGATTGGCTGATAGAATTCTATCAGCCAATCGGAATTGAAGGGACGCCATCTTGGATGACGTCACTTAAAGGAACCGTCATTGTTGAAGAAGACTCCGGATGAAGAGGATGCTCCGCTTCGGATGTCTTGAAGATGGACCCGCTCTGCGCCGGATGGATGAAGATAGAAGATGCCATCTGGATGAAGACTTCTGCCCATCTGGAGGACCACTTCTGCCCGGTTGGATGAAGACTTCTGCCTGTCTGGAGGACCACTTCTGCCCGGTTGAGTGAAGACATCTCACGGTAGGGTGATCTTCAAGGGGTTAGTGTTAGGTTTTTTTTTTAAGGGGGGATTGGGTGGGTTTTAGAGTAGGGTTGGTTGTGTGGGTGGTGGGTTTTAATGCTGGGGGGGTATTTGTGCTTTTTTTTTACAGGTAAAAGAGCTGATTACTTTGGGGCAATGCCGTGCAAAAGGCCCTTTTAAGGGCTATTTGTAATTTGGTGTAGGGTAGGGTTTTTTTTATTTTGGGGGGGCTTTTTTTTTGTTAGGGGGATTAGAGTAGGTGTAATTAGTTTAAAAATCTTGTAATTATTTTATTGTTTTCTATAATTTAGTGGGGTTTTTTTCGTACTTTAGATAATTTTATTTAATTGTAATTAATTGTATTTAATTTAGTTAATTTATTTAATTATAGAGTAATGTTAGTGTTAGTGTAACTTAGGTTAGGTTTTATTTTACAGGTACTTGTAATTTTATTTAGATTTATTGTAATTATATTTAAGTTAGGGGGGGTTAGGGTTAGACTTAGGTTTAAGGATTAATAACTTTATTATAGTGGTTGCGACGTTTTGGGCGACAGATTAGAGGTTAATAAATTTAGTTAGGTTGCGGCGACATTGGAGGCAGCAGATTAGGGGTTAATAAATATAATGTAGGGTTCGGTGATGTTGGGGGCAGCAGATTAGGGGTTAATAAATATAATGTAGGTGGCGGCGGTGTCCGGAGCAGCAGATTAGGGGTTAATAATATAATGCAGGTGTTGGCGATGTTGGGGACGGCAGATTAGGGGTTAATAAATGTAAGATTAGGGGTGTTTAGACTCGGGGTTCATGTTAGGGTGTAGACATAAAATGTATTTCCCCATAGGAATCAATGGGGCTGCGTTAGGAGCATTACGCTGCTTTTTTGCAGGTGTTAGGTTGTTTCAGCCGGCACTCCACCATTGATTCCTATGGGGAAATCGTGCACGAGCATGTTCAGCCAGCTCACGGCTAACGTAAGCAGCGCTGGTATTAAGGTGAGATGTGGAGCAAAATTTTGCTCTTCGCTCACTTTTTTGCGGCTAACGCCAGGTTTGTAAAAACACGTAATACCAGCGTTGTCTGTAAGTGAGCGGTGAGCATAAACTGCTCGTTAGCACCGCACAGCTTCTAACGCAAAACTCGTAATCTAGGTGATTGTTTGTGCAAACATAGGATAAGAATGAGAATGAACCATATGTGATTATTAAAGTCCATTTTTATTTTAGATTCAAATCTGCTCTGTCTGACTCATGGAAGATTAACTTTTGGTTGCATTTCCCTATCACTACAAAGGAAATAGCCATCACAATCTATGAACTCTAACTAAATAGTTGACATAATAGCCAATATTCTAATACTAAATATGCAATGGGAAATTTTAAAAATAAACATGCAGTCATGTCTAAATATGATAATATATTTAAATAGATGAGTGTATACACCTTGAAAGGTTATATACATTTAAAGGGACAGTAAACCAAAAATAGATATTTACTTTAATACACATTACGGCATACTCAAGCCTGTTATATGAATATACATTTGACCTGTGTGAGGACGTTGTATGTAAACTGTCCACTTATCTTCCTCCTTTGATGGGGCTTTTGAATGGTTCAGTGCAGACTCTTAAAGGGACAGTATACTCTAATATTTGGATCACTTCATGTGTTTACAATCTCTTATTATTTTATTAGCAGCAGAGTATATAATGTATGAAATTAATTTTTTCCTGTTTGCCTATGAATTATTATTTTGAAACCACAACAAAATAACAATTTCTTAGCTTGTAGATATAATCTGATCTCCTAACTTTATCCCATAGTTTACATATGCATACTTCTTATATCTTCTTCTTATATCAACCTAATTTTTTTTTAAAAATTGTATTACCTTATATATTGTATGCCCCACTGGGTGTGAACTATGTTATAATGGCTGTGTTTACACAGATTTGCCTTAAGGACAAAAACATTATAAATAGGTGGAGATACCATAGGATAAATAAACTATTTGAAAATAAAAATTAAGGGTAACAGAAATACTTGTAAACAATTGTATACACTCCAGCAGGTAAAGAGGATAATTGTGAGAAATTATATGTTGAAATAGCTATTGGTTAACTGTCCCTTTAAATGACTCCACTAGAGTGAAAATTCATCAATGTGGCATACAATAACTAGCTCTGTCTAAATGTGAAAATAAACTTAGCTATCATGTTTTCTTTAAAGATCATTTAATCTACCTAGGTTGCCTGTGCAAATAATGATACCATAATAACTAAGCTATATTTATTTTAAGAATATGTTAAAAAGTTTTTTGAAAAAAATGATAGATATTAGAATGTGAATATAAAATTAAACTACACTGTCACTTTAATCTAACAAGTTCACCCTACACATTTCTTAAAAGTGACATGACCAAAGTTGTTATGTAGACTTATAGACTGCATAACCTTGTCTTTAACATTTTAAGATTTGTACATCTCTAAATCACACAACCAAATTTTAGATGGCTGTATCTAACTCCACCTTCACTTTTCTAAGACACAACATCTTAACACTCATTATCTGCTTGAGCTTTGTTAATATTTTAAAAAAATCTTATATTATGAAAGGTAGCTATGGCCAGATATTATGGACTCTTAGGAGCAAAGTGTGGGGCTTGGTCTAGAATATATACATATATATATATATATATATATATATATATATATATAATGTATTTAAATAAATAAATAAAAAATATATAGTATGTAAAGATATTTATTAGAAAAAAAAGATTCTAATAATAAATCTATATTCATTTTGGAATTCATCAAAAATGAAAATCTGTAAGAAACAGAAAGAGATTAGAATATGAAATCAATTATGTTATTTAATGAACACATAACTAAACAAATATTCTGTAAATCTAATCATTTTAAATGCATCTTCTGTCTATGCTTTAATGTTTTGATATTAAAGCCAGATTCAGACTGGAGATCGAGATCTATATCATCTATATCTATCTACACATAATTTAACATTAATCACATTAAATTGTCTAATCAAAAGTTGACTTACATATTAACATTTAAAATTAGACAAAATAATGCCTAATATCCAATTTTGTTCAAATATTTCTAATTATTCAATTGTATGAGGGACATAATTTAATGTAATATTTCCTGTCCCTTCAAAAAATAAAATACCTAAATGTCAACTACGAAATGTATCCCTTTATCTGTCTGATCACAATCTGAGTCCTCTCTAGCACAAAGTAGGGGGAATGTATATTAAATAAATCTCTTCAAAAATAGGACATGTTTAAAATTGTCTGACACATTCAATATATTATGAATTAGTTGCACATTATTACTCCTATGATTCTTAATAGCATGCATTGTGCAAACTAACCTGGATGTATGGTCTTTAAAAGTTGATTCTATTCAACATATCAGTTTATCTTCATTATGTGTCATATTCATCACTTTCAAAATAGAGGATTGTGAAATACCATCTAAAAGAAAAGAGGAAACATAAGTGTTTCCCATAGGATGTATCCTGCATCCCCAGTCTTGTTCCAGAGAATTGTGTACACTTATCATGTGAACGTGTCTTTATATGTTTTTCAAAGTCAGCACAGTTGAAAGACAATGCCACAGACATGATCACATTGGTATTCTTCACTTTCAGTCTAGTATTCTTCACTTTCTGTCTGGTATTCTTCACTTTCAGTCTAGATGAAGTCAATCTCCCTAATGGAAAATAAAGTATACATCAAATCTCTATTAAAATTGTACATAGTTCTGCTATGGATCAGGGGTCCCCCCACCATCTGGTTCCATACAATGGGTATACCTACAATGTGAAGGTGTCTTTATATGTTTGTCGAAGTCAGCACAGTTGAAATACAATGCCACAGACATGATCACATTGGTATTTTTCACTTTCAGTCTGTAGATGAAGTCATATCCCTAATGTAAAATAAATTGTACAAAATCAAAGATCTCAACAAATTTTACATATTTTTTCATCCCTCCCCCTAACACTACCTATTTCCTAATATGTGTATAGCAATAGCTTACTAAGCATATGTATCCTCTTTTGTGTTATGTTCTAACAATCAAGTGTTAAGCTGAGTCACATACATTGTGCAGACTTAACCTCTGATGTATGACTTTGGCAATGCTATGTGATTCAGAGTATCCCTTTATCTGCTATCTGTGGCATGTATCCCTTTCAGAATATCTAAAATCTAATAATGTCTAAACTAAATAATGCATTGAAACTACTTGAATGCCATATGATGGATCATTGTGCAACCCCCCCCCCCAGTCTCAGTCTATACATTGTATCTACTTACCATCTGATGATGTCTTTAATAATCAGGTTGCAAAGTCATTACAGGAGCCAATGCAAGAATCATCTGATGTATAAATTACCTATAATAATAAAATATAATTTAATATAATTATATATATATATATATATATATATATATATATATATATATATATATATATATATATATATAATTTAATTAAACATGTTCGCACGATTCTACTTTCATTTTCCTAAAAGTCTCACATATTCGCAATGCTCCTACACAACTTATAGTATTTACCGTCTGAAGTAACGGTTGATGATGTTGTCTCTGACATTGACCTCCTTGTCCCGGAATGGCCCCTTTAGAACTGGGTTGTCCTCCACATCTTGGAGGAGCTATATTATGCAGGACGCTAAAGGCTATAACGATCTTTGCCACCTTACTAGGGCTGTATTAGAGGGCTCCTCCAGACCTGTCTAGTCATCACAAATGCATTTTGAGGAGCCCAAACATCCACTCCACTAAAGCCCTAGTCTACTTGTGCACTTGATTATAACGCTCCTGGGCCTCGTCAGCTGGGTTACGTATAGGTGTAATGAGCCAAGGCTGGCTCATGTAACCCGAATTACCTATAAATAATGAACATGACAAAATGTCAATATTACAAAAATTATTATATGAAAATACATTTAAATACAATGATACAATGCATTTGTGTATACGAAAATCGCCTAAACTAGACATTTGCGGAAATTGTCAAATAAATGGTAAATCACATCCTATAGCTGCCCATTTAAGCAAGGACCTGCTACATATCTGTTTGTTTCTAAAACTAGACATTTGCTGAAAGAGAAAAATAAATGGTTAAATTGCATCCAGCTGCCCATTTAAGCTATGACCTGCTACATATCTGTTTGTTTCTAAAACTAGACATTTGCTGAAAGAGACAAATAAATGGTTAAATCGCATCCTATAGCTGCCCATTTAAGCTATGACCTGCTACATATCTGTTTGTTTCTAAAACTAGACATTTGCTGAAAGAAACAAATAAATGGTTAAATCGCATCCTTTAGCTGCACATTTAAGCTAGGACCTGCTACATATCTGGTTTTTGTCTAAACTAGACAATTGCAGGAAGAGACAAAAAATGGTTAAAGCGCATCTTATATCTGCACATTTAAGCTATGACCTGTTACATATGCGTTTTTCACTAAAAGTAGACATTTGCTGAAAGAGACAAAGAAATGGTTAAATTGCATCCTCTAGCTGCACATTTAAGCTATGACCTGCTACATATCTGTTTTTTGACTAAACTAGACATTTGCGGAAAGAGACAAAAAATGGTTAAAGCGCATCCTATATCTGCACATTTAGGCTATGACCTGCTACATATCTGTTTGTTGCTAAAACTAGACATTTGCTGAAAGAGACAAATAAATGGTTAAAGCACATCCTATATCTGCACATTTAAGCCATGACCTGCTACATATGCGTTTTTCACTAAAACTAGACATTTGCTGAAAGAGACAAATAAATGGTTAAATCACATCCTATATCTGCACATTTAAGCTATGACCTGCTACATATCTGTTTGGAGCTAAAACTAGACATTTGCTGAAAGAGACAAATAAATGGTTAAAGCGCATCCTATGGGGCCTATCTATCAAGCTCCGAAAGGAGCTTGACGTTGTTTCTGGCAAGTCTTCAGACTCACCAGAAACAGCAGTTATGAAGCAGCGGGCACAAAGACCGCTGCTCCATAACCTGTCCGCCTGCTCTGAGCAGGCGGACAGACATCGCCGTAAATCAACCCGATCGAGTACTATCGGGTTGATTGACACCCCCCTGCTGGCGGCCGATTGGCCGCGAGTCTGCAGGGGGGTAATTACAGCCTGATGAAACGGCTCTGTGTAGCCAAGAAACGCGTTGCTTGATTTTAAGACATTTTAATAAATTTGTTTTATGTTTATCCTGCTGGAGTTTGATCTCCCCTCTTTCCAACACTGATTTTTGCCATATTTGAGTGACCGCAGTGTGTTTCCTTGCCCACCGTCACTACACTTCCTTTTGCAAGTATCCAGAAGTTTGGAGTACAGAGAGGAAGGTGTGTAATCAAACTAGGATTCGGATTGGCCACACCAAGTACCTTCCTGGCTGGGATTCACTGCTGCCATTGTGGTCTTCCGGGTGACTTTGAGGTCCCGGTCTGCTCTTTCAGGCACGCTATAGTGCCGCCCCGCTTGTGAGTATTGCTCTCACCTTCTCAACACATACAATTGTTTTGGCGATATTACCCTATTGGCACCTTATTTTTTCCCGTTATAGATCTTTCCATTGGCTGATATCTATAATATTATATTTATAAGTGATTGTCGAGATGTCAATATTTTACATGTCCCATTAAAAATCTCAATAATAATGAAGATCTTCAAACCCTATGTATAAGTAATATTGTAATATTGAGTGAGAATTGAAACTGATGAAAGGGGTGGTACAGTCCTAATGCTGTAATCTGTATGGTTGAAGCTTAGAATTATGTCATCATATTAACTACATGCCTGTCTAGTTTGCAAATCTTCGTTGTGTTGTTGTATTTTGCAACATTCTTATTGTGTGATGAATAAACAAATAAATGTGTGCTTTGCTGTTGTGTGATGTGTGTTATGTACATATATGTATGAATAAGTTCATTAATATAAAGCAGTATAGCATTGTTGTTCCTTCCAAAAAAGCGACAACTCTTATATTGTCTAATGATACCTTATTGGTATCTAATAATTAAATTGTGATGTTAAAGGGACACTAAAGCCATAGGCCTAGATTTAGAGTTCGGCGGTAAAAGGGCTGTTAACGCTCCGCGGGTTTTTTTCTGGCCGCACCATAAATTTAACTCTGGTATCGAGAGTTCAAACAAATGCTGCGTTAGGCTCCAAAAAAGGAGCGTAGAGCATTTTTACCGCAAATGCAACTCTCGATACCAGAGTTGCTTACGGACGCGGCCGGCCTCAAAAACGTGCTTGTGCACGATTCTCCCATAGGAAACAATGGGGCTGTTTGAGCTGAAAAAAAACCTAACACCTGCAAAAAAGCAGCGTTCAGCTCCTAACGCAGCCCCATTGTTTCCTATGGGGAAACACTTCCTACGTCTGCACCTAACACCCTAACATGTACCCCGAGTCTAAACACCCCTAGCATTACACTTATTAACCCCTATTCTGCCGCCCCCGCTATCGCTGACCCCTGCATTACACTTTTAACCCCTAATCTGCCGCTCCGTAAACCGCCGCCACCTACGTTATCCTTATGTACCCCTAATCTGCTGCCCTAACATCGCCGACCCCTATGTTATATTTATTAACCCCTAATCTGCCCCCCACAACGTCGCCGACACCTACCTACACTTATTAACCCCTAATCTGCCGACCGGACCTGAGCGCTACTATAATAAAGTTATTAACCCCTAATCCGCCTCACTAACCCTATCATAAATAGTATTAACCCCTAATCTGCCCTCCCTAACATCGCCGACACCTACCTTCAATTATTAACCCCTAATCTGCCGACCGGAGCTCACCGCTATTCTAATAAATGTATTAACCCCTAAAGCTAAGTCTAACCCTAACACTAACACCCCCCTAAGTTAAATATAATTTTTATCTAACGAAATAAATTAACTCTTATTAAATAAATGATTCCTATTTAAAGCTAAATACTTACCTGTAAAATAAATCCTAATATAGCTACAATATAAATTACATTTATATTATAGCTATTTTAGGATTAATATTTATTTTACAGGTAACTTTGTATTTATTTTAACCAGGTACAATAGCTATTAAATAGTTAAGAACTATTTAATAGTTACCTAGTTAAAATAATTACAAATTTACCTGTAAAATAAATCCTAACCTAAGATATAATTAAACCTAACACTACCCTATCAATAAAATAATTAAATAAACTACCTACAATTACCTACAATTAACCTAACACTACACTATCAATAAATTAATTAAACACAATTGCTACAAATAAATACAATTAAATAAACTATCTAAAGTACAAAAAATAAAAAAGAACTAAGTTACAGAAAATAAAAAAATATTTACAAACATAAGAAAAATATTACAACAATTTTAAACTAATTACACCTACTCTAAGCCCCCTAATAAAATAACAAAGACCCCCAAAATAAAAAATTCCCTACCCTATTCTAAATTTAAAAAGTTACAAGCTCTTTTACCTTACCAGCCCTGAACAGGGCCCTTTGCGGGGCATGCCCCAAGAATTTCAGCTCTTTTGCCTGTAAAAAAAAACATACAATACCCCCCCCCCAACATTACAACCCACCACCCACATACCCCTAATCTAACCCAAACCCCCCTTAAATAAACCTAACACTAAGCCCCTGATGATCTTCCTACCTTGTCTTCACCATGCCAGGTTCACCGATCCGTCCTGGCTCCAAGATCTTCATCCAACCCAAGCAGGGGCTAGACATCCACTGAAGAAGTCCAGAAGAGGGTCCAAAGTCTTCCTCCTATCCGGCAAGAAGAGGACATCCGGACCGGCAAACATCTTCTCCAAGCGGCATCTTCTATGTTCTTCCATCCGATGACGACCGGCTCCATCTTGAAGACCTCCAGCGCGGATCCATCCTCTTCTTCCGACGACTAGACGACGAATGACGGTTCCTTTAAGGGACGTCATCCAAGATGGCGTCCCTCGAATTCCGATTGGCTGATAGGATTCTATCAGCCAATCGGAATTAAGGTAGGAATTTTCTGATTGGCTGATGGAATCAGCCAATCAGAATCAAGATCAATCCGATTGGCTGATCCAATCAGCCAATCAGATTGAGCTCGCATTCTATTGGCTGATCGGAACAGCCAATAGAATGCGAGCTCAATCTGATTGGCTGATTGGATCAGCCAATCGGATTGAACTTGATTCTGATTGGCTGATTCCATCAGCCAATCAGAAAATTCCTACCTTAATTCCGATTGGCTGATAGAATCCTATCAGCCAATCGGAATTTGAGGGACGCCATCTTGGATGACGTCCCTTAAAGGAACCGTCATTCGTCGTCTAGTCGTCGGAAGAAGAGGATGGATCCGCGCTGGAGGTCTTCAAGATGGAGCCGGTCGTCATCGGATGGAAGAACATAGAAGATGCCGCTTGGAGAAGATGTTTGCCGGTCCGGATGTCCTCTTCTTGCCGGATAGGAGGAAGACTTTGGACCCTCTTCTGGACTTCTTCAGTGGATGTCTAGCCCCTGCTTGGGTTGGATGAAGATCTTGGAGCCAGGACGGATCGGTGAACCTGGCATGGTGAAGACAAGGTAGGAAGATCATCAGGGGCTTAGTGTTAGGTTTATTTAAGGGGGGTTTGGGTTAGATTAGGGGTATGTGGGTGGTGGGTTGTAATGTTGGGGGGGGGGGTATTGTATGTTTTTTTTTACAGGCAAAAGAGCTGAAATTCTTGGGGCATGCCCCGCAAAGGGCCCTGTTCAGGGCTGGTAAGGTAAAAGAGCTTGTAACTTTTTAAATTTAGAATAGGGTAAGGAATTTTTTATTTTGGGGGTCTTTGTTATTTTATTAGGGGGCTTAGAGTAGGTGTAATTAGTTTAAAATTGTTGTAATATTTTTCTTATGTTTGTAAATATTTTTTTATTTTCTGTAACTTAGTTCTTTTTTATTTTTTGTACTTTAGATAGTTTATTTAATTGTATTTATTTGTAGCAATTGTGTTTAATTAATTTATTGATAGTGTAGTGTTAGGTTAATTGTAGGTAATTGTAGGTAGTTTATTTAATTATTTTATTGATAGGGTAGTGTTAGGTTTAATTATATCTTAGGTTAGGATTTATTTTACAGGTAAATTTGTAATTATTTTAACTAGGTAACTATTAAATAGTTCTTAACTATTTAATAGCTATTGTACCTGGTTAAAATAAATACAAAGTTACCTGTAAAATAAATATTAATCCTAAAATAGCTATAATATAAATGTAATTTATATTGTAGCTATATTAGGATTTATTTTACAGGTAAGTATTTAGCTTTAAATAGGAATCATTTATTTAATAAGAGTTAATTTATTTCGTTAGAATAAAATTATATTTAAGTTAGGGGGGTGTTAGTGTTAGGGTTAGACTTAGCTTTAGGGGTTAATACATTTATTAGAATAGCGGTGAGCTCCGGTCGGCAGATTAGGGGTTAATAATTGAAGGTAGGTGTCGGCGATGTTAGGGAGGGCAGATTAGGGGTTAATACTATTTATGATAGGGTTAGTGAGGCGGATTAGGGGTTAATAACTTTATTATAGTAGCGCTCAGGTCCGCTCGGCAGATTAGGGGTTAATAAGTGTAGGCAGGTGTCGGCGACGTTGTGGGGGGCAGATTAGGGGTTAATAAATATAACATAGGGGTCGGCGATGTTAGGGGCAGAAGATTAGGGGTACATAGGGATAACGTAGGTGGCGGCGATTTGCGGTCGGAAGATTAGGGGTTAATTATTTTAAGTAGCTTGCGGCGACGTTGTGTGGGGCAAGTTAGGGGTTAATAAATATAATATAGGGGTCGGCGGGGTTAGGGGCAGCAGATTAGGGGTACATAAGTATAACGTAGGTGGCGGTCGGCAGATTAGGGGTTAAAAATTTTAATCGAGTGGCGGCGATGTGGGGGGACCTCGGTTTAGGGGTACATAGGTAGTTTATGGGTGTTAGTGTAGTTTAGGGTACAGTAGTTAAGAGCTTTATAAACCGGCGTTAGCCAGAAAGCTCTTAACTCCTGCTTTTTTCAGGCGGCTGGAATCTTGTCGTTAGAGCTCTAACGCTCACTGCAGAAACGACTCTAAATACCAGCGTTAGAAAGATCCCATTGAAAAGATAGGCTACGCAAATGGCGTAGGGGGATCTGCGGTATGGAAAAGTTGCGGCTGTAAAGTGAGCGTTAGACCCTTTAATCACTGACTCCAAATACCAGCGGGCGGCCAAAACCAGCGTTAGGAGCCTCTAACGCTGGTTTTGACGGCTACCGCCGAACTCTAAATCTAGGCCATAATGTCTCTTTCATGATTGAGAGAGAGAATCCAATGTTAACCAAACTTCCAATGTATTTGTATGATGTAAATGTGTTCATTATTTCTATATGGTTTGTTGAATGAATAGCAATGCACATGTATGAGGCAATGACAAAAGGCATGTATGTGCAACCATCAATCATCATCTGGTGAGCCTATCTAGTTAGGCTGCTCATCCAAGCAAATGACTTGAATAAATAAAATGCTATAATAGACGTAAATGAGACAAGTGTTTAAAATGGCCTACTGTTTGTGAATAATGAAATCTTAAAAAGTATTTTTTCTGTCCCTTTAAATATTTTGTATTGTTGATGATAGAATTGATCGTGATTTATAGATGATGCAATGTAATTTCGTAAAAGAATTTGATGTTGTAGTGATGTTCATACAAGTAAAACCCATAACTCCTGTGTCAAACAGTCTATTTCTTGATCTATTTGTCATAGCGGGACCAACGCAAGAATGAATGAATTGGCGCCACAAAACGCTGCTATTATGAGTTTTATAGGATAAAAAGATTGATTGTGTTACGGAAAGAGGTTGGTCGTGTGCACAAGCACGTATTCCCCATAGAAGTCAATGGAGGTGAGAAATTGCAATGAAAAAAACTTCCGACACTTGTGTTGAGTGTAAAGTGAGTGACGTCATGTCCTTCTGTGAAAAAGTTCCTAAATCATGTTAATTTCATAATAAAAAAATGTTTTGTGTACGTAATGTGCTGTATATTGTTTGTATATATCTAATTCTGTATGTATGTGATGATATTTGTACCTAGATGTAGCTAAATGAGTGTATGTTCATGTATGTCTATGTAAGTCAATGTAAAATAGGTTTGTGTGCATTTTTTTTCTAACACCCGAGACCTGGTAACTTTGATCCGTTATATTTTGTAAAATGAAAAATTGTATAGTGTTTGTATGAGTGTAAGTGTACTTTGTATGATATTTTTGAAATGATTTGTGAATGTTTTTGGTATCGGGATATCAATAACTACTGGGTCTGGGTGAGCGTTATGGATTTGAGCGTAGATGGGGATATTTGTGGCGCTTCGGAAACTTGTAATAGCAGCGTTAGGGAAAATGAAGCGTTATGTGCCATAACCATGCTATTTCACTCATAACGCAAGACTCATAATCTAGGTGTATGTAATGTATTTTTGATGTATTTTGTGACACTTTTTTGTTTTCGCAAAGCAGTTAACCAGAGCTCTGAGGTTGAGATAATCATTCTAGCATAAATCGTAAATTGCGCTCACGCGTTCGCATTTACTTTGCTCCTTCCAATTAGTTGACACAGCACCAATAAACCAGATAACGCTCACTCGTAATCTGGGTGAATACCAAGAAAACATAGCTTTTATCACTATTATTAAAAACAGGAGAAACTAAAAAGGACTACATTTCTTTCTTTTCTTTTTTTTGGTATAACTTTGTTCTTTAGCATCTAGAACCCCTACATATATATTTTAGCATATATTGCTGGTAAGTATAGAGTGGGTTTGTATTGGGTAATGACAATATCACAATCTTCTTTTTCATTATATTTTTATAAATATCATAAATGTTGACATAATATCAAATGTTTCCAAATTCCAATAAGTTTTATTAGAATTTATATGGAAAAAAGGAATGTAACAACCATCTCCCTAAATAATACTGAAAGTAGCTGGTCTGCTATAGTCTTTTCATCAGGCTTCATGATGAAAATTGTTCTATAGCCAAGAAAAGCAGTTGGATTTGGAATTTGGAATCGTTTGCACTTTTGGAGTACAACTGCCTGGATAATGAGAGGGGAGATCCAGAAGGAATGTGTCTTCATTAGAAGCTGCCACTAGTAATTCAGTAAGCTGGGTCACTGTATGATCCCCGCCTTTCCCTATCAGCATGAGAGAGTACTGTATCCTTTATTTGTTTATATTTTATACTATATTTGCTTAATGATCTGACTTCTTCTTGCTTATGTTTTTGAAGACCTAATTAAAAATCAATTGTCCAAAACAATTTTGTCATCTCATCCATTCTTGGGTGTTTTTTAAGGTATGCTTTGGGTAATCAGAGAGAGATAGAGAGAAATAAAGAGATAGAGATATACACTCTCTCTCTCACACACACACACACACACACACACACACATATATATATATATATATATATATATATATATATATATATATATATATATATATATATATATATGTATGAGAAAGAGAAAGATTTTTTTAGCTATTCAACACTTGTAACTTATATGTATGTATATGCACATGCTCACAAGTAAAACACAATTTTACCTTAATACTGCCAAAGCTGATAAGGATTATATAAATGGTATAAAATTATACTTTCTAATTTCCAGTGTTTGCTGGCTTTTTAATGTGCTAAATAGTATAATGCATTTATTTCCCAGTGAGTGACAGAATAGAAAATAATCTGAATTTAAATTTCCACTATAAAAATAAGGATTTTACCAATGAATGATTACACACCTTTCAAGACTCTTCAAAAAAAAACATTACTTTGATTTGTCTCATCCAACATATACAAAAATGTATTCACCTCATCAAAGATCTCTTTACTCAGCTAAGCTTTCTGGTCAGATTGATCCTTTTGCTGAACTTGAGTAATTTTATATAAATAGAGTTGTCTAAAATTGTTTTTCAAGTGTAGCTGAATAATTTTTCAAGGGTTCATTGTAGAATGTTTTTTTTTTTATCAAATGCTCCCTCTTAGGTACAACAATTTGCAATGAGATAAAAATCAATATACATAGTATATAGTTATTGACTGTAACATTGAATACATTGAGTATAGCAAGTCATGTGTACTACAATTTAAATTATATTAATAGATAAGTTTAATAAATGTATTATAGATTTCCTTAGTATTTCATATATTTAGAATCTTATGTAAATAGACAGGAATTATTTTTCATTCTGTATTATAGAGATGCAATAGAACTCGACAAGCCTACTGTTTATAGAAATGTATTTCACAACGATAAACTTAATTGCACAAGAGTTTTGCATTGTTACTGTTTTTCTCATTTTTTTGTTTTGTTTTTCTTTTGTGCTTTTATTTTTATTGTTCTCCAGAATTGCCTGTACATCATCATCACACTCCAACACAGCAATAAAACATTTTGTTTTCTTCCTACAACCAAACTTCAATAATAGTAAGGCATGAAAATAGTACAATATTAATAAGATATTAGCAAAACTATTTATATAATTTAAATGTTTTTACTAAATATAAAAAAAAAATTATATTGTATTATATCATCCAAGACTGACATAGATTCCAATTTTAAAAAATTCAGTAAATACTGCAAAGCAGGCAAGCATTTTTGATTATCCATCTATATAAATGTGATTCCTATCAAGAAGAGAAACCACCAAATCAATGCAAAATGAAATGCAAGGTGAGTTGCAAAATTCTAAACTTCCAGTAATTGTCTTTGTTCTCTCAAGTAGATAAAAACATCTGAAAAAATAAAACGTTAATGAATGAGGGTTTTGCATGATTTTTCAGTGGTTCTCGCAAGGATTGTAAGAGATCTTCACAGAAGTAAAGAGACATTGTGAGAAAACACAACAGATAGTTAATTACATATTTATAATGACTGAAGTATATTTTTAGCTAAAGGATTCCAAAACTTTAATATTGTCGGCACAATATAACCATCCTTTTCGAATCACAAACGTTTATAGTGCCTAAATTGCCGACACTTAGAGCAAAACGATAGTTCATAATACTATAAAATTATTTTTTATATTTTCATGTTGATGTCATTTAATTCAACCCTCTTTTATGGGCCGTTCCCTAGCAACTCCATCGCCAATCGTAATGCAATATATTGCATATCATTAACTGTTAATTTTGTCACTCGACACATGCGCATTGCAACCCGCTGTCTTGCGCATGCACATATGTTACCACATTTCGTCACTCAGCGCATATGCATTGTGACCCACTGTCTCACACGTGCGTATATGTTACAACACTTAGGGCGCCATGTACTAAACGGCGGGCGGACAGCTTCTTAACTCGCGAAGCTGTCCGCCCGCCTCCGCTACACACGGGCAGCGGATCTGTAAGGATTCCAGTCCTGCTTTTACCTTTTGCTTCAACTCACCTCCCTCACCTGTACTTAAGGCATCACCACGCCCCAAACAAATGCTTAGTTATTGAGTATTGTTTGCTAAGATCAGTGCTCTGTTTCTTATAAGCTAAATTTATACAAAGAGAAAATCTACTTTCACTATTTCAACTTATGGATTACAAATACCAGCTGCAGTTTGGTCTCATTAAGGACTGATAACAACTAATTACATTTCATCCTGAAAAGTATTACTCCTGGAAGTAACAACCTATATCAACTTAACATCTCTACAGGAATTGCTACTTTGTGACCAACAAAAGGATTCTTCATACTACCGCTACGGTATTTGTATCACTTCTATTTATTTCCTTGGAAGCCTAATCTAAGGCTAATATCAAATGTCATTATTCTCTTGAACATTTCTAAACTGACTTTGTCTCAGAAATACTTCTAACAATTGCAACGTTTGTTTCATGATAATGTTTAACCATACTTTGATTCATTTTCATACCGGACAGTACCGGACTTTTTGTGACGTCACACAGCTACACATATCAGCGTGTCAGTCAGCTTTTTACAACTCAGTGTGTCACACTGCTCTCAATACACTCTCTGGGCGGTGTTCAGTTATCCATGCTGCAAACACTATTCAGTGTGCTGTGTCTCGCATCAGGTCACGCCCCTGTCAGCACCTGCAGTTGTCTATCTCATGTCTCTCACGCTTCAGTGGTTATTACAATGAACTATATCTCTCCTATATGGGCTTGAACTATATAAATGTCAAAAGTTGTTATTAATATTATTACTTATTTTCAGTCTCATATTACTTATATGGTATAACATCAATATATAACCATATAAAGTCTTCCTGCATTTCCTTATAAAAATCACTCTGAGTAAATACAGTCTATGCTGATATAATAGCCTGTACTCCAGTTGTGAAACATATATAATTTATTTAAACTCTGCAGTTGTGATTAAAATAAGCAAGGAACCTGATATAACTAAGCCATATATAATGGATCCAGCAGAGCTTCCTCAAATTGTTTATAATTTGACACAAAGAGTTGATCAACTTAGTCAAGCCTTTAGAGAATTAAAATTAGAAAATGAAACTTTAAGAAAAGTCATAAAAGATACTGTCTCTACTAAACAGAGCCTCCCTGACAATCTGTCAGAACCATTCATTGCACCCCCAGAATTTTTCAATGGAGATAGGAATTTATACCGTCAATTTAAAAATGCTTGTCTGCTTAATTTCACCCTTAAACCTAGAACATACCCAAATGATAGGGTTAAAGTCCTTACAATGATAAGTTATTTAAGAGGTGAACCTCGCATTTGGGCAGACACTCTCTTTGAGACAAATAATCCAGTTCTCTCTTCTTTTTCATCTTTTCTGGATATCATGGATGAATTATACTATGATTCTAACTTACAGTATACTGCTGAGAAAAAGATGAGGAACCTAAAACAAGGTATCAAACCTGTTGAAAGTTACATAACATAATTTAAACAATATTCTATTGACTCTCAATGGAACGCCATTGCTCTAAAAAATCAGTTCAGGCTTGGAATATCTGACGCAGTAAAAGATGAATTAGCCCGAACTGAGTTACCTGAAACATTGGAAGGCCTTATGAAGCTCAGCAGGCAAATTGATAGGAGATTACGTGAAAGAAGATTTGAACGGCAATACCCTGAAATTGTTTACGAGAAGGATAAGCTTCTAAACCATCCCACTTCCAACAGTTCTCATACTGGTTCAACTGGTGCTGAAGCAATGGATATAAGTTTTATCAGAGGACCTCTTACTCCTGAAGAACGCATCAGAAGAAAGACTAGAGGCCTCTGCATGTATTGCGCATCCTCATCTCATATTTTAAAGGACTGCCCCTCTTTGCCACAGAACAAGAAGAGTAAGTACCATACCAATCTTTATATCCAGTTAAAGCATAACAACCCTCTTCATTGTTCTCTACTTCTCTCTCTACAGTGGGCAAATAATCAAGTGACCATTCCAGCCATCTTGGATACAGGAGCACAAGGAAACTACATTGACAGTTCTCTGGTTTCAAAAAATAAAATACCATTGATCAAAAAGTTGTCTCCTACTTTCCTTCGTGTGGTTGATGGTTCTGAGATATCATCAGGGCCCATTACACATCACACCATCCCGCTCTCTGTTACCACATTAAAAACACATCATGAACATCTCACCTTTGATGTAATCACATCTCCATTATTCCCTATAGTACTTGGCCTAGCCTGGTTACAGCTTCACGAACCAAATATTAATTGGAAATCTTTAAATGTTCAATTAAACTCTGAATTTTGCCAACAGACTTGTCATAGAACCTTTTTTCACAGTTTATCCTCCACATCAGAGACTCTGATACCAGAAATGTACAAGCAGTTTTCTGAGGTCTTCAGTAAGAAGGAAGCAGACACCCTTCCTCCACACAGAATCTACGACTGCCCTATCAAATTGAAACCTGGAACCACACCACCCATTGGACATCTATACCCACTCTGCCAACCAGAATTGGATCATCTAAAGACTTACCTAGATGAAAATTTAAAGAAAGGGTTTATCCGTCCTTCGGTTTCTCCTGCTGGTGCAGGAATGTTTTTTGTGCGTTACAAAGACCAATCTCTTCGGCCTATCATTGATTTCAGACAATTGAACAAAATCACCATAAAAAAACGTTACCCCCTCCCCCTCAAATTAACTAGTGCAAACTGCCCTTTCCAGTGGACCAAAGAACAGGATGATGCTCTCAGCTTTCTGAAGAATTCTTTCTCATCTGCTCCCATTCTGAAATATCCTGATCCAAACCTTCAATATATCCTAGAGGTGGACTCTTCAGATTATGCTCTTGGCGCTGTCCTCTCTCAAAGACAGTCTCCTAAAGAACCTTTACACCCAGTTGGGTTCTATTCAAAAATTATGACTTCAGCAGAGATCAACTATTCCATTGGGGACAAGGAACTGTTAGCCATTAAAAGAGCCTTTGAATTCTGGAGACATCTCCTTGAAGGTACCTCACTACCTATAGTGATTTACACAGATCACCGGAATTTGGAATATCTACAAAACAACAAAACTTTATCTGGACGTCAAGTGAGATGGAGTCTCTACTTTAGTCGTTTCAATTTTCAAATCATGTATAGGCCGGGATCAAAAAATGGGAAGGCAGATGCACTCTCTCGACGAGATTCAAGACCTGTACAAGAAGACTCTCCTACTAGCATTCTTCCTCATACTCGTTTCCTTGCTATCCTATCTCAACAGGATAAGGAATACCAATCTGATCTATCATCAGAAGACCAAAACCTATTAGATAGTCTCCAGAATGGTTTTTACTTCCATGGTTCTAGACTATATATTCCAGAACGTTTCAGACAGAAAATAATCAAAGAACATCATGACCCTCCACTAATTGGTCATCCAGGTATCAAACGTACTTATGAGCTTATCACCAGAAGTTATTGGTGGCCATCGATGAAAACCAGTATAAAAGAATATATACAACATTGTACAACTTGTACAGTATCGAAACCAGAAAGAAGACCGCCCTACGGGTATTTGATTCCTCTGGAAGTACCAGAATCTCCTTGGTCTCATTTGGGAATGGATTTCATAGTTGATTTACCACCTAGTTCAGGTCAAACTACCATTTTAGTTGTTACAGATCATTTTACTAAAATGGCACATTTTATTCCTTATCACAAGTTACCCACTTCCATTGAAACAGCATACTTATTTCTAAACCACATTGTACGATACCACGGGTTACCCTCCATTTTAACTACTGATAGAGGAACCCAGTTCACTTCACGCTTCTGGAAAGCACTCACTAAAGCACTTCAAATTGATCAAAGGTTAAGCACATCCTTCCATCCTCAGACAAACGGCCAAACTGAGAGACTCAATCAGTGGCTTGAGCAATACCTACGTTGCTATTGCTCATATCATCAAAATAAATGGACTTCTTTCCTCTCTATGGCTGAATTCGCCTATAATAATACCATCAACAGCACTACAAATTACTCTCCCTTTTTGCCAACTATGGATTTAACCCAAGATTCACTATTTCTACGACTTCTACACATGATTCACCATCTGTCGATGTGTTAACACAAAACATAGCTGAAAATTTCCTACACTTACGTGATAACATCAAACATGCTCAGGCTTCTCAGAAAATTTTTTATGATTTACGACGTAGAGCTTCTCCGAAATATTCCATTGGGGACTATGTTTGGTTCTCTTCCAAAAATATTAAAATGCACTTACCAAGTAAAAAATTGGCTGGGTTGTTCCTTGGCCCATTCAAAATTCTACACATCATCAATGAAAATGCCGTCCGGCTTGACCTACCGGAATCTTTACCCATCCACCCAACTTTCCATGTATCATTATTGAAACCCTACTTAGGAGATAAGCCTGATGCACCTCTTTTACCCCCTTCTCCTATACAATTAGGCACTGATGTCTATGAAGTTTATGATCTCTTGGACTCAAGACATTATAATGGAGAGTTACAGTATCTGGTCCGTTGGAAGGGGTTCGCCCCAGAGGATGACACTTGGGAGCCTCATGCACACATTAATGCTCCGAAGCTTATAGCTCGTTTCCATAGACGCTATCCAAGTAGACCTAAATTCCAACCCGTGGTTGGCTTGCTTGAGGGGGGGGATCTGTAAGGATTCCAGTCCTGCTTTTACCTTTTGCTTCAACTCACCTCCCTCACCTGTACTTAAGGCATCACCACGCCCCAAACAAATGCTTAGTTATTGAGTATTTTTTGCTAAGATCAGTGCTCTGTTTCTTATAAGCTAAATTTATACAAAGAGAAAATCTACTTTTACTATTTCAACTTATGGATTACAAATACCAGCTGCAGTTTGGTCTCATTAAGGACTGATAACAACTAATTACATTTCATCCTGAAAAGTATTACTCCTGGAAGTAACAACCTATATCAACTTAACATCTCTACAGGAATTGCTACTTTGTGACCAACAAAAGGATTCTTCATACTACCGCTACGGTATTTGTATCACTTCTATTTATTTCCTTGGAAGCCTAATCTAAGGCTAATATCAAATGTCATTATTCTCTTGAACATTTCTAAACTGACTTTGTCTCAGAAATACTTCTAACAATTGCAACGTTTCTTTCATGATAATGTTTAACCATACTTTGATTCATTTTCATACCGGACAGTAACGGACTTTCTGTGACGTCACACAGCTACACATATCAGCGTGTCAGTCAGCTTTTTACAACTCAGTGTGTCAAACTGCTCTCAATACACTCTCTGGGCGGTGTTCAGTTATCCATGCTGCAAACATTATTCAGTGTGCTGAGTCTCGCATCAGGTCACGCCCCTGTCAGCACCTTCAGTTGTCTATCTCATGTCTCTCACGCTTCAGTGGTTATTACAATGAACTATATCTCTCCTATATGGGCTTGAACTATATAAATGTCAAAAGTTGTTATTAATATTATTACTTATTTTCAGTCTCATATTACTTATATGGTATAACATCAATATATAACCATATAAAGTCTTCCTGCATTTCCTTATAAAAATCACTCTGAGTAAATACAGTCTATGCTGATATAATAGCCTGTACTCCAGTTGTGAAACATATATAATTTATTTAAACTCTGCAGTTGTGATTCAAATAAGCAAGGAACCTGATAGGATCTGTTGATCCGCTTGCCTGTATGTATCATTACACACTCATCGGAGTGTGTAATGCCCGCCCCTTCAATCGCGCGACCAATCACACGACTGAAGGGGCTGTCAATCACCGAGAGCGAGCATGCTCTCTGTGATTTTGCTTCGCCACCTAAGAGGTGGCGTAGGGTGTAGGAAGCAGCGGTCTAATGACCGCTTCTTCTTACATTGCGGGAAGCAGGCTCGCATATGCGAACCTGCCCCGCAAAGGCTCCGGAGCAGCTTTCGCTGCTTCGTACATGGAGCCCTTAGCCTTAGAATGCAGTTGGAATAATGCTTGATGCTGGATTGATGCTGTGTGACGTATGCAATGACGGGTCAGGAATATTGCGCATGCGCAAAGCAACATCTGTCCGCCATTTTCATAACCTAGGTTATTGGTCACGATTGAAGAATGATAAAGACTAGCCAGCAGTGGATTCAGAAAACAATTTATTTTCAAAGGAAGATATATAACAAATGCGAGTAATTGTAAATGCAAAGCCAATTACAAATATAGGTAAAATATATTAATCTTGCAATTGGAGATTAGTTTTTATCACGGTTTAGTGTCCCTTTAACTTTTTTTAAACTGCCAAACTCTTATTTGAAATCATGGCTAAAAAGTTATTTTTTAAGTATGTTTTATCTTATGAAACAAATCAAATGGTTTATTAACAAGTGAAATGTACCTGTGTTAGAATTTAAGATTGAAAAATGTCTTTCAAATATATGGTATCCAACTAGAAACAGGCAAAATGTTCTTAACAATTCAATCTGTAGAATTGTAAAATTAAAAACATTCTGAAAAGCAGATGTAATCTGATTGGAATACTATTGTTAAATTGTTCCCATGCAAGGTATATATGGTTGGAAACCATTAGATAAATAGATTTCTGTGGGTAGGCAAGTTGATTAAAAATTATTTTAATTTGAAAAATCCCCAATGACATTTAAGTATTTTATGTAGGTTACTGACATTGGAACCAAACCCAACCCTTTCAAAACTTCTTATACAATGTCTCATTATTTCTTAGTTTAAGGCACTTGTTTTCAAACTTGTCTTAAGGCAACCCTAACAGGCCAGGTTTTCAGGATTACCTTGTATGCGAGCAGGTAAAATAACCATGTTTACTAAGCATCTGATAATTTCACCTGTGCTTTTGTTCAGATATCCTCAAAACGTGGCTGGTTAGGGAGACCTGAGGACAGGTTTGAAAACCAATACTCTAAACCTAGCCTCAAAATCTATCCCTAACCCTAATCCTTGTCCAAGTTCTTACCCTAAATCCAAACCATCGCCCTAGACCACTGGTTTTCAAACCTGTTTTCAGGCCTCCCTAATAGTCCACATTTTCAGGATTATCTTTGAGAGCAGGTAAAAAGGTACAAAACCAACACTACTTAAAAAAAGTATAAAAATAGATTTTATAAGTGTATGTTATTTATATTTTACGCCATGTGAATAGTGATATAGTTTATGATCTGGAACATATATGATATAATAACTTTAAAGCATTTTAGTATTTAACTAGATAGATGATAACTAAAATATAATGGCCTAGATTACAAGTGGAGCATAAAAATGGTAGCGCTATGGTTCTCTAACGTCGCTAGAGCACAATCCATAGCACTTATATTTTAACTTCCATATTACAAGCTGAAAGTAAAAAAATAGCACTTGAGAAAAAGTTTTAGGGGTGCTATTACCTGTAGGTTAGATAGCGCAGCAGCGTTAAATCCCACAACTAATAAACTTGGACACACTCCAAATGTCAGGCCTGGCTTTCATTTAAGAGCTAACCTGAAGGTTTGCTAAGCTAAAGGTGTGCAAAAAAAATACATATTTGAAATAGTATATTTCTTAGTATAAAAACATGTATTAAATTACAAACACGCACATATATATATATATATATATATATATATATATATATATATATATATTGTGACAGAAAGCAAGGCCTGGTTATAAATGGAAGATATTTAAGACCAAGCATTGTACATGCTATTTCTCCTTTCAGTTAAAACCCCAGGGAGAAAGAGTGTGTATTTGATTATCCCAGACAGCTGTGAAGCTGTCCAGCAGCTAATCACAGGTGTGGCTAATTAGAAGTTGTGAGGGTTTAAATAGCAGCCTTACTTAGGCCTTGAGAGAGAGTTATACAGCTACAGAGGCTGGTGTGTGTGTTTGTTACACTGTGTAAAAGACTTTTGTTCCTGTGAACTGTAAAAGGACATTATTTTTACAAAGCACTTGTGGAATGCTGTGAAGTGCTGGGACACATTTAAAAGTACTTTACTTTGCTGCAGAGGAAGGATTTCCCTCTTTTGAAAATGAACTGCCTGTTTGTTATTGCTGTGGAAAATAAAGCCTTTTAAACTACAGTGGATTGTCCTGTGCTGCATTTGTGCCCTAGAAGACCGTGGTTAGAAGTGTTCCTGTCACACTTGGTGGAGAATGCGGGCAACCACGTTGTATGTCTGTGGGCATAGTAATCTGCAAGCAACATGGAGGAAGTCATTACAGCTTTGATTCATTCTAATGCTATACAGCAGGAGACTAACAGAAAAGCTGCTGAAAATAGTGCAGCACTGCAACAGTTGGTCTTGGCCCAGTCAGAGAGTGCTATGCTGCTGGCTAAATCACAAAAGGAGAACACTGAATTGTTGATACAACAGATGGCTGCTGTGCAAGCTGAGACATTCAGGAAGACCCGGGAGGAGCAGCAAAGTGCTACACAGACTCTGCAACGAGAGGTTCAAGCCATATCAGAAAGACTGAACTCTGAATATGTTGGTGGCAGCCAAGGTTCCAGAGTAATAAGGGCTAGTCATTATCTTCAAAAAATGACAGCAGCTGATGATGTTGAGGCGTATCTTTTGGCATTTGAACGCACAGCAGAAAGAGAAAAATGGCCGACAGTTGAGTGGGCGAGTATACTTGCGCCATTTCTTAGTGGTGAACCTCAGAAGGCCTACTTTGATTTAGAGACAGCACAAGCCGGTGACTATGAGAAATTGAAAGCAGAAATCCTTGCACGCCTGGGGGTGACTTCGGCAGTCCGTGCACAAAGATTCCATTCCTGGATGTTTTCATCTCATAATGCTGCAAGATCCCAGATGTTCGACCTTATACACCTTGCCAGGAAGTGGCTACAACCAGAGGTTAATTCGGCTACCAAAATAGTGGAACTACTGGTGATGGACCGGTTTCAGCGTGGATTACCTGCTTCCCTGCGGCGGTGGGTTAATCAAGGTGATCCTCAAACAGCGGATCAGTTGATTGTATTGGTCGAAAGATTTATAGCTTCAGGAGAAGTTTTGCAACAATCTTCAATGGATCAGCCCCACAATCCCAAGTCCCAGAGCTCTACAAGAACTGGTAAGACTGTTCAGGGGATAAAGGGGATAAGAGAGCAGCAGGTGTATAGGCAAAACACCAGAGACATTTCCCCAGGAATTAAGGAAACATTTAAATATAACCAACCTGTAAGATGTTTTAAATGTAATGAGGTTGGGCATATTGCTAGAGACTGTGATAAAGATGAATTTATGGACTGTAATGTTGCACATTCACTATTGTCTAATAGCAACAGCTCTGTTAATAATGATTCCCATTGGTGTACTGTGACGGTTAATGGTAAAGTGTCTAGGGCTTTGCTTGATTCAGGAAGTATGGTCACACTAGTGGCTAAATCTTTAGTACCAGATGCAGTATTAGATTATGGGGAAAAAATGGGAATTATCTGTGTTCATGGAGATAAACGGGAATATCCTACAGCTGAGGTGGAGATTGAGACTCAGTGTGGTAAATTAAAATATTGTGTTGGTGTAGTACCAAATTTAGCCCATGAGGTGGTGATAGGGAGAGATTTTCCAAAATTTCTGGAGTTATGGGAATCTCCAGAAATATGTCAAACTTCTGATATTTATGTATTTCCTTTCTCTGAAACTGATTTTGAAGGGGGTTCCATTGAAAAGGAGAAAAATAAGATTTATTGCCCTATGCCTGTATTAGTAGGTGATCAACCTTCTCAGAGTAATGAAGTACCAAGTACTAGCTCGGAAAATATTGATGATTTGATAGATCTGGTTGGTGGCCCTGGTAATTTTAAAAAAGCCCAATGGGAGGATCCAACATTGGTAGAGGCAAGAAATAATATCAGGGTTATAAATGATGTTGTGACACAGCCAGGAAATGTATTACCCTATCCTTATTTTGAAGCAGTTAATGATTTGGTATATCGTGTAGAGAAGAATGGAACAGACATTGTTAAACAACTTTTGGTGCTCCAGACTTTTAGGAACACTGTATTAAATCTTGCACATAACCACATTCTAGGGGGGCATTTGGGAGTTGAGAAAACCAAAGAGAGAGTTCTTAGAAGGTTTTATTGGCCAGGGATATTTGTAGCCATCAAGGATTATTGTGCTTCATGCCCTAAGTGTCAACTTACAGCTCCTGCTAAAGATTTTCGTAACCCTTTAGTGCCCTTGCCTATAATTGATGTGCCTTTTGAAAGAATTGCTATGGACTTGGTGGGTCCGCTGGTTAAATATGCTAGAGGACATCAGTATATACTGGTAATCCTTGATTATGCTACACGCTATCCTGAGGCAGTTCCCCTTCGTAACAGCTCTGCAAAGTCCATAGCAAAAGAACTCATGCTAATGTTTAGCAGGGTCGGGATACCTAAGGAAATTTTGACAGACCAAGGAACTCCATTTATGTCCAGGGTTACAAAAGAATTGTGTAAGTTGTTTGGCATAAAACAACTAAGGACCTCAGTATATCACCCTCAGACTGATGGTTTAGTAGAAAGGTTTAACAAAACTCTCAAAAGTATGCTAAGAAAGGTAATTGACACAGATGGGAGAAATTGGGACCTTCTGTTACCCTATTTAATGTTCTCTATCAGGGAGGTTCCCCAGGCTTCTACAGGTTTTTCCCCATTTGAACTGTTATATGGGCGGCATCCCAGGGGATTACTAGATATAGTTAAAGAGACTTGGGAGCAAGAGACAACACCTTATCGAAGTATTATTGAACATATTTCCCAAATGCAGGATCGTATGGAAGCTGTCATGCCCATTGTAAGGGAACATATGGGAAAAGCACAGGAAGCACAAAAGTACAGCTACAACCGTAATGCTAGAGCCAGGGTGTTTCAACCTAGGGATAGGGTGTTAGTTCTGGTCCCTACAGTTGAAAATAAATTCTTGGCTACTTGGCAGGGCCCATATGAGATAATTGAGAAAGTGGGTGATGTTAATTACAAAGTAAGTCAGCCAGGGAGAAGGAAACCTGAGCAAATATATCATATAAATCTGTTAAAACCTTGGAAAGATAGGGAAGTTTTAGTTGCCTTAAAACCTACAGAACTCCCTGTCACTGAACCAAAGGTAAATATATCAGAAACCCTATCTGTACATCAGAAGCGAGAGGTCAAGGATTTTATTAGAAGAAGCAAAGAGGTATTTTCTGTGGTACTGGGAAAAACTAATGTTATTAAGCATGACATAATAACAGAACCAGGGAAGAAGGTCTGCCTTAAACCCTATAGGGTCCCTGAGGCTCGTAAAAAGGCTATTAAACTGGAGGTAGAAAAAATGTTAAAGCTTGGGGTAATTGAGGAATCACAAAGTGAGTGGAACAGTCCAATCGTGCTTGTTCCAAAGCCGGATGGTTCATTAAGGTTCTGTAATGACTTTCGTAAGCTTAATTGTGTTTCCAAATTTGACACCTACCCAATGCCTAGAGTAGATGAGTTAATAGAAAGGCTAGGAAAAGCACGTTATCTCACTACAATTGATTTAACGAAAGGGTATTGGCAGGTGCCTCTCACTAGTCAAGCAAAGGAAAAGACAGCTTTTTCAACCCCAGAGGGCTTATTTCAGTATACGGTGTTGCCATTTGGTTTACATGGGGCCCCGGCAACATTCCAGAGGATGATGGATAGAATTCTGAAACCCCATGTTCGTTATGCGGCAGCATATTTGGATGATGTTATAATTTATAGTACAGATTGGGAATCCCATCTTCCAAAAGTTCAAGCAGTACTTGATGCAATACGGTCCGCTGGATTAACTGCCAATCCTGCAAAATGTACTGTTGGTTTACAGGAAGCTAAGTACTTGGGTTATACTATTGGTAGAGGATTAGTTAAACCTCAGACAACAAAAGTAGAGGCCATACAGAACTGGCCACAGCCTCTAACTAAAAAACAAGTAAGAGCATTTATTGGGATAACTAGTTATTATAGAAGGTTTATCCCGAATTTCGCTACAATTGCGGCACCCTTGACAGATCTCACAAAAGCAAGGGCCCCAATTATGATAAAATGGTCCCCAGAAGCAGAACAAGCTTTTAAGCATTTGAAAGATGCCCTTTGTGCCCATCCAGTTTTGGTAACCCCCAATTTCACTAAAGATTTTATTGTACAGACAGATGCCTCTGATGTTGGTTTAGGAGCAGTTCTCTCGCAGGAGTGTCAGGGAGAAGAGCATCCTGTCCTTTTCCTAAGCAGAAAACTTATTTCACAGGAAAATAACTATTCTATAGTGGAGAAAGAATGCCTTGCCATTAAGTGGGCTTTAGAGACCCTTAGGTACTATCTGTTGGGAAGAAAATTTAAATTAATAACAGATCATGCTCCTCTCACATGGATGAGTCAGAATAAGGAAACAAATTCGAGGGTGGTTTCTTAGCTTGCAACCCTTCAATTTTACTGTTGAGCACAGGGCCGGTCTTTTGCAGGGCAATGCTGATGGTTTGTCTCGGGTACATTCATTGATGTCCATGGTCGCTCAACCCACTGGGTGTGAGCTGGGGGGGAGGATATGTGACAGAAAGCAAGGCCTGGTTATAAATGGAAGATATTTAAGACCAAGCATTGTACATGCTATTTCTCCTTTCAGTTAAAACCCCAGGGAGAAAGAGTGTGTATTTGATTATCCCAGACAGTTGTGAAGCTGTCCAGCAGCTAATCACAGGTGTGGCTAATTAGAAGTTGTGAGGGTTTAAATAGCAGCCTCACTTAGGCCTTGAGAGAGAGTTATACAGCTACAGAGGCTGGTGTGTGTGTTTGTTACACTGTGTAAAAGACTTTTGTTCCTGTGAACTGTAAAAGGACATTATTTTTACAAAGCACTTGTGGAATGCTGTGAAGTGCTGGGACACATTTAAAAGTACTTTACTTTGCTGCAGAGGAAGGATTTCCCTCTTTTGAAAATGAACTGCCTGTTTGTTATTGCTGTGGAAAATAAAGCCTTTTAAACTACAGTGGATTGTCCTGTGCTGCATTTGTGCCCTAGAAGACCGTGGTTAGAAGTGTTCCTGTCACAATATATATATATATATATATATATATATATATATATATATATAAATATTGTCAGTATATCTATATATCTTTTCAGTGTTCCTTAACTTTCATTTGCTTCTAGTTTTAGACATCTGTCTAATAAGTGTGTTTTGTTTTTTGAGGCTAATTTGCCAGCCTACATTTGACAAGATAAATCAGTAAAAAATTCTTAGATAACTGTGAGAGAATTTAAGACACACAAAAAAAACATCCCTGTCTAGCCGACCTGCTTAGCCTGCCAAATTCATTTTGCAATTAAAAAATACAAGTTACAATTTTACTACAAACATAGGGTAATATTAAAAGTTTTGCGGTATGGTGCGGTACGGCTATGCTGGTGAAAAATTGGCCATTGCGTGTGGAATGGCAGGTCTCCTGTATTGGTACGGTGAGACTGTATAAGAATTGCGCCAAAAAAGGAAAAGCTACCCTTTTAAAATATATGACCCTCTACATATACAAAAGAGACAAAAATAAACAAGACTGCCAGAGGTAAACTCCAAAAGATACTGGAAACCTTTCACGGTCCGATTGCTGACCTACAAAGTGGAAGGGAGAATTGCTGATTAACGCAACATCCCCTGAAAAAGACCACTAAGCAAGATCCTTTCACAGACTTCATACAGTGTACACCACTTGGACACACAGAGGATCTTCATGATTTAGCATTTGTTGAATTTGTGATAACGGCAAATTTATTGCACCCAGACAGGGTGATACCATCGGGAAGGACACAAGACACTATCAGTGAGGTGGCAAAAGTGAGTAAATTCCAAGATTATACTCTGAAGAAACCTCCTGATAGACGATATTTTTAATCACCACTAGAATTTCTTTACTTTTATTATTATTATTTTATTATTATCGGTTATTTGTAGAGTGCCAACAGATTCCACAGCGCTATTAACAAATGCGGAGTACAACAAAACAATTATAGGGATCAAATGAGTAGAGGGCCCTGCCAAGAGTTGCACTGTTGTAGTCAGCTCTTGAGAAGGTGATCAACAAACAGCTGGACTCTTAGGCTTACATGCTAAGGGGGTTCAGGGGATAGCAATGGAGGAAAGGAACTGGTATAAAGACAGGTTAGCGTAGGTTGTATGCATCCCTGAACAGTAGAGTCTTTAGGGAGCACTTGAAGCTTTTAAAACTAGAAGAGAGTTTTGTGGAGCAAGGCAGAGAGTTCCACAAGATGGGAGCCAGTCTGGAGAAGTCCTGTAAACGGGAGTTTGATGAGTAGTGATGTCACGAATAGTTCGCCGGCGAATAGTTCCCGGCGAACATAGCATGTTCGATCCGCCCCCTATTCGTCATCATTGAGTAATACTTTGACCCTGTACCTCACAGTCAGCAGGCACATTCCAGCCAATCAGCAGCAGACCCTCCCTCCCAGACCCTCCTACCTCCTGGACAGCATCCATTTTAGATTCATTTGGAAGCTGCATTCTTAGTGAGAGGAGGGACAGTGTAGCTGCTGCTGATTAAGTAGGGAAATCTATAGCTAGGTTAGTGTATTCAGTGTCCACTACAGTCCTGAAGGACTCATCTGATCTCTGATGTAAGGACAGCACCCCACAAAGCCCTTTTTAGGGCTGCTTTTTTTTTCCCTGTGTAATCTAATTGCAGTTGCCTGCCTGCCAGCGTGTGTGTCAGGCTCACAGCGTATACTGTGCCCACTTGCCCAGTGCCACCACTCATATCTGGTGTAACAGTAGTGTAGTTTCCTTCACACGTGTGCGTTTCAGTGCCTGCCTGCCAGGGCACAGTGTCACCCCAGTGCAACTCATATCTGGTGTAACAGTAGTGTAGATTTAAAAAAAACAACACTTTTTTGACTGTGTTAAATAATAGCAGTCAGTTTCCTTCACACGTGTGCGTTTCAGTGCCTGCCTGCCAGGGCACAGTGTCACCCCAGTGCAACCACTCATATCTGGTGTAACAGTAGTGTAGATTTAAAAAAAAAAAACACTTTTTTGACTGTGTTAAATAATAGCAGTCAGTTTCCTTCACACGTGTGCGTTTCAGTGCCTGCCTGCCAGGGCACAGTGTCACCCCAGTGCAACTCATATCTGGTGTAACAATAGTGTACATTTAAAAAAACCAACACTTTTTTGACTGTGTTAAATAATAGCAGTCAGTTTCCTTCACACGTGTGCGTTTCAGTGCCTGCCTGCCAGGGCACAGTGTCACCCCAGTGCAACTCATATCTGGTGTAACAGTAGTGTAGATTTAAAAAAACAACACTTTTTTGACTGTGTTAAATAATAGCAGTCAGTTTCCTTCACACGTGTGCGTTTCAGTGCCTGCCTGCCAGGGCACAGTGTCACCCCAGTGCCACCACTCATATCTGGTGTAACAGTAGTGTAGATTTAAAAAAAAACAACACTTTTTTGACTGTGTTAAATAATAGCAGTCAGTTTCCTTCACACGTGTGCGTTTCAGTGCCTGCCTGCCAGAGCACAGTGTCACCCCAGTGCAACTCATATCTGGTGTAACAATAGTGTACATAAAAAAAAAAAAAAAAAACACTTTTTTGACTGTGTTAAATAATAACAGTCAGTTTCTTTCACACGTGTGCGTTTCAGTGTCTGCCTGCCAGGGCACAGTGTCACCCCAGTGCAACTCATATCTGGTGTAACAGTAGTGTAGATTTAAAAAAAAAAACACTTTTTTGGCTGTGTTAAATAATAGCAGTCAGTTTCCTTCAAACGTGTGCGTTTCAGTGCCTGCCTGCTAGGGCACAGTGTCACCCCAGTGCAACTCATATCTGGTGTAACAGTAGTGTACATTTAAAAAAAAAACACTTTTTTGACTGTGTTAAATAATAGCAGTCAGTTTCCTTCACACGTGTGCGTTTCAGTGCCTGCCTGCTAGGGCACAGTGTCACCCCAGTGCAACTCATATCTGGTGTAACAGTAGTGTAGATTTAAAAAAAACAACACTTTTTTGACTGTGTTAAATAATAGCAGTCAGTTTCCTTCACACGTGTGCGTTTCAGTGCCTGCCTGCTAGGGCACAGTGTCACCCCAGTGCAACTCATATCTGGTGTAACAGTAGTGTAGATTTAAAAAAAACAACACTTTTTTGACTGTGTTAAATAATAGCAGTCAGTTTCCTTCACACGTGTGCGTTTCAGTGCCTGCCTGCTAGGGCACAGTGTCACCCCAGTGCAACTCATATCTGGTGTAACAGTAATGTACATTAAAAAAAAAAAAAACTTTTTTGACTGTGTTAAATAATAGCAGTCAGTTTCCTTCACACGTGTGCGTTTCAGTGCCTGCCTGCTAGGGCACAGTGTCACCCCAGTGCAACTCATATCTGGTGTAACAGTAGTGTACATTTAAAAAAAAAAATCATTTTTTTGACTGTGTTAAATAATAGCAGTCAGTTTCCTTCACACGTGTGCGTTTCAGTGCCTGCCAGGGCACAGTGTCACACCAGTGCAACTCATATCTGGTGTAACAGTAGTGTACATTTAAAAAAAAAAATACAATTTTGACTGTAATAGATTGAATAGCAGTTATTTGTCTGCAAGCGTGTGTGTCAGGCCTACAGCGTCTACTCTGCCAACTTCTGCCAGTGCACAGTGCCACTCATATCTGTTGTCACAGTAATTGCACGCATAGTAACACTAATCGAAAAAAAAATGACAGGCAGAGGCAGGCCACCCCGCAGGGGCCGTTGTGTTTGTGGTGCTGTGATTCCCTATGGCCCTAGAATAATGCCCAGTGTTCAGAGGCCATGTACCCCTAACTCAAACATTTCTGAGGACATAGTTGACTGGATAACACAGGACACCCAATCTTCTACAGCTTCCGCTCGGAACCTTGATGCACCATCCTCCTCCAGCTTAGCTTCGGGTACCTCTCAAGTTACCACTCGCCCGCCTGCCACCACCACCAACACTAGCACCACAGCCGCTTCACTTGATCTGTCAGAGGAGTTATTTACACGTCAGTTGGAAGAAATGAGTGATAGTGATGCGCAACCATTATTGCCAGAGGATGTAGATAACAGGGATATGTCTCAGTCAAGCAGCATTACACACATGGACGTAACAGGGATTAAACTGATAGGAATAGTACTACTTAACATACCACTCCTATCTGGTAGCATATTAGATTGCACACTCAGTGCCCCAAATTTGAAGTAGGAGTACCGACCAAGCATCTTTTTCCATCTCCCGGTTCCTAAAATTGATGCCATATACACGTCCCCTGATAGGGGACATAACAGGGATTAAACTGATAGGAATAGTACTACTTAACACACCTTATAATAACGCAGAGAGAGGCAATGCAGAGAGAGGAGTCTGAAGAAGAGGAGTCAGAGGAGGAAGTTGGCTTTGAGGAGGTGGAAGACCAAACACAGCAGGCGTCCCAGGGGGCTTGTTGTCACCTTTCGGGGACCCTTGGTGTTGTACGTGGTTGGGTGGAGGAAGAGACCTTTAATGACATCAGTGAGGACAAGGAACGGGACATGGCTAGCTTGGTATCCAACCTTGTGCAAATGGGGAGTTTGTGGTTGTGCAAATGGACTGTTTGCGGTTGTTTGCGGTGCGTTAAAGGGACAGTCTAGGCCAAAATAAACTTTCATGATTCAGATAGAGCATGTAATTTTAAACCATTTTCCAATTTACTTTTATCACCAATTTTGCTTTGTTTTCTTGGTATTCTTAGTTGAAAGCTTAACCTAGGAGGTTCATATTAACAGTTTTTCACCACTAGAGGGTGTTATTTCACGTTTTTCATATAGATAACACTGTGCTCGTGCACGAGAAGTTATCTGGGAGCAGGCACTGATTGGCTAGACTGCAAGTCTGTCAAAAGAACTGAAAAAAGGGGCAGTTTGCAGAGGCTTAGATACAAGATAATCACAGAGGTTAAAAGTATATTATTATAAATGTGATAGTTATGCAAAACTGGGAAATGGTTAATAAAGGGATTATCTATCTTTTAAAACAATAAAAATTCTGGTGTAGACTGTCCCTTTAAACGGGGAGTTTGGTCTGTCACTGTGAAGCGGGCGTAACCCTTACACTACCTGATCGATACAACATCATACCTGATGTTTTAAAGCACGTTATTCCAAACAATTTAGGAATGTTAGGTGATTTACGCCCTTTATGGCTTAAAACCAGACTCTGCATCAACTATGTAATTTTCCATGGGAGTTTTGCCATGGATCCCCCACCGGCATGCCACAGTCTAGGTGTTAGTCCCCTTGAAACAACTTTTCCATCATTATTGTGGCCAGAAAGAGTCCCTGTGGGTTTTAAAGTTCGCCTGCCTATTGAAGTCTATGGCGGTTTGCCCATTTGCGAACAGTTGTGGAAGTTCGCGTTCGCATTTCGTGAACCCAAATTTTTATGTTCGCGACATCACTTGGGATGAGGTGACAAGAGAGGAGGTGAGTAGGAGGTTGTGACTCGTGAGCAGAGCGAAGGGGACGGGAGGGAGAGTATCTGGAGACAAGGTCTGAGATATAGGGGGGAGCAGTGCAGTTGAGGGCTTTGTATGTCAGAATGAGAATTTTGTGTTTGATCCTAGAGGCAAGAGGAAGCCAGTGACGAGATTGGCAGAGAGGTGCAGCAGATGAAGAGCGACGTGTAAGGAAGATGAGTCTGGCAGAGGCATTCATTATGGATTGTAAAGGAGCTAGGCAGTAGGAGGGGAGACCAGAGAGGACAGAGTTGCAGTAATCGAGGCGGGAGAGAATGAGAGAGTGGATTAAAATCTTAATTGTGTCTTGTGTAAGGAAGTGTCTCATTTTAGAGATGTTTTTAAGGTGGAAGCGGCAGGCTTTAGCCAATGACTGAATGTGAGGAGTGAAAAAAAGATCTGAGTCAAATGTGACCCCGAGACATCGGGCATGCAGGGTAGGAGTAATGATGGAGTTGTCAACAGTTATAGAGAGATTGGGGGTGGAGAGTTTAGAAGAAGCGGGGGAAATAAGGAGCTTCGTTTTGGAGAGATTTAGCTTGAGGTAGTGAGAGGACATCCAGTTGGAGATGTTAAAAAGACAGTTAGTGACACGGGTTAGCAAGGAAGGAGAAAGGTCTGGTGCAGAGAAGTAGATTTGGGTGTCATCGGCATACAAATGATATTGTAAACCGTGGGAATTTATTAGGGAACCTAGTGATGACGTGTAGATTGAGAAGAGAAGGGGAACGAGGACAGAGCCTTGCGGTACTCCGACAGAAAGTGGTGACGGGGCAGAGGAGGCCCCAGAGAAGGCTACACTAAAGGTACAGTTTGACAGGTAGGAAGAGAGCCACGAGAGGGCTGTGTCACATATGCCGAAGGATTGGAGGGTTTGGAGCAAGAGTGGGTGGTCAACAGTGTCAAAGGCTGCGGACAGATCAAGGAGGATAAGCAGAGAGAAGTGGCCTTTTGATTTTGCTGTAAGTAGGTCGTTGGTAACCTTAACAATTGCTGTCTCTGTGGAGTGATGGGGATGAAATCCAGATTGCAATGGGTCAAGGAGGGTGTTTATTGTAAGGAAATGGGATAGGCGTGCATAAGCTAGTTTTTCAAGAAGCTTTGATGCAAGAGGGAGGAGGGAAATAGGGCGGTAGTTGGATGGGGATGTAGGATCAAGGGAAGGTTTTTTGAGGATAGGTGTGACCAGTGCATGTTTCAGCGATGAGGGAAATATACCGGTGCTGAGGGAGAGGTTGAAAGTGTGTGTGAGTATAGGGGTAAGGGTGGCAGAGAGGGAGGGGAGTAGCTGTGAGGGGATAGGGTCAAGGGGACAGGTAGTGAGGTGAGTGCGCAGTATAAGTGCCGAAACTTCTTCCTCAGTAACAGGGGAGAATGAGCTAAGTTTAAGGTTATGTGGGTTGTGGTTGATTGAGAGCATTTGAGGGGGTGAGAGAATGGAATTATGTTGAGAGCTGATTTCACTTCTGATGGAGTCGATTTTGTTATTGAAGTGGTTGGCAAAGTCTTGAGCTGACAGAGAAGTTGTATTAGGAGGTAGGGGAGGAGAAGAGTATTGAAAGTGGAGAACAAACGTTTTGGGTTTGAAGAAAGATTAGAGATAAGAGTAGAGAAGTAGTGTTGCTTATGGAAATTAAGGGCAGAGTAGTAGGAGTTCAAGATAAATTTGTAACGTTGAAAATCAGCTGAACTCTTAGATTTTCTCCAGTGCCGCTCAGCAGTACGGGAACATCTGCGTAGGTATTGTGTCAGAGGAGTATGCCAGGGCTGAGGATGAGTGTTTGATTTGAGGACAAAAAAAAAAAATTACATAGACTAAACGCCCAACTGACCAATGGGCCACATAAGTTGAGCCTTGTATAAATATTACAAGCTGCATTTAATACAAGCCAAACTTACTAGATTCTGAATATTTTTTGTTGTTGTCTTACTATATGTGTCTTAATGTTTGTGCACTTACTGTTAATATCTAGGAGTGGCCATATCCGCAACTATTTCTGTACTTTTATTAATGTTTTAACCCATGATTTTATCCATGAGTTTCTAATATTCATAAATAAATATAAATATATACATATATATATATATATATATATATATATATATATATATATATATATATATATATATATATAGTTTTTAATAGCTGAATTTCATTCATTACATATACTTTGTGATACACAAACATATTTTGCACATTCAGGAGAATAGTTATTTAAAATATATTTAAAATCCATTTCACAGGGGTTCTGGAATAGCTGATTCAGGGCTCCCTTTGTTACCATTTTTTGAATATAGGTCTCCCGTATTACAAGTCGCGGCGGTATAGCTATAATGCAAGCGTTTTAGCCTGTAACACAACGATCCATTCCGGATGCTGTATTACAGGTTGTGCGGTCTGGCTAAAATGCTTGTGTTATAAACTACACTGCCCTGATCCATATCGCGATCTGAGACCAGAAGTTATGGATTTTTGCTAAAAAAAAATGTTTCACAAAACTCATAACTAAAATGTTACAGTACACTAACACCCATTAACTACCTATTAACCCCTAAACCGCCACCCTCCCGCATCGCAAATACTATATTAAACTTATTAACCCGTTATCCACCGCCCACCCACATAGCCAACACTATATAAACATATTAACCCCTAAACCGCCGGCCCCCACAACGCTACTAATAAAATAAACATATTAACCCCTAAACCACCGCCCCCCCCACATCACTACTAATAAAATAAACCTATTAACCCCTAAACTGCCTGCCCTCCACATCGCTAATAATAAAATAAACCTATTAACCCCTATACCACTGGCCCCCACATCACAACACACTAAATAAAACTATTAACCCCTAAACCTGACACCCCCCTAATTTTAAATTAAATTTACAATATAACTATCTCTAAATAAATAAAAACTTACCTGTGAAATAAAAAAAGCAAAGTTTAAACTATAAAGTAACCTAACATTATGAAATTATCCAAAATAATAACAATTAAACCTAATCTAATACCCCTATAAAAACAAAAAATCCACCCCAAAATAAAAACACCCCCTCACCTAGCAATAAACTACCAATAGCCCTTAAAATGGCCTTTTGTAGGGCATTGCCCTAAAGCAATCAGCTCTTTTACCATAAAAAATTAAAAAGTCCCCACTAAAAGTAACTCCCCCCACCGAACCAACCCCCAAAATAAAAAAACCTAAGTCTAATAAAAAAACCTAAGCTACCCATTGCCCCAAAAAAGGCATTTGTATGGGCATTGCCATTAAAAGGGCATTCAGCTCTTTTGTGCCCAAAGCCCTAATCTAAAAAAAAAAAAACACACACATAATGAATGCATTGAATTTGTTTGAACATTCATTCAAAATCAATTAAGCAACTAGAATCAATATTAAATTGGTTAAGCCTTTAGGCTAGCTGGAAACATAACTTGTCCATCTGCTCTAAGGCCGCGGACAGAAATCAACCTTGTCGAATACGATTGGGTTGATTGACACCCCCTGCTAGCGGTCGATTGTCCGAGAATCTGCAGGGGGCGGCATTGCAACAGAAGTTCACAAGACCTGCTGGTGCAATGATAAATGCCGACAGTGTATGCTGTTGGCATTTATCAATGTGCGGCGGACATTATACGCTAATCCAATTAGAATGCTAAAGGAAACCGGCATCTGGTAAGAGCAGTTTAAGAGGTTTACTATGAAATCTTGCGAGATTATGGGGAAATCCCATGAGATGACAGAAAGTATGAACTCAGAACAGATGATGCTGATTGGCTGTTTTTTTTATAAATAAGGTAACATTAAAAAGAGTAATTGAAGGATAAGTTCTCATATGTTAAGGAAATCTATTTCTTTTTTTTACGTGTATATGTGCATGGGATATTTTCTTGTCAGCATTTCACAGATTTGCTGCATCACTTTCAAGTGATCAAGTAGTTTAGCATTTCAGTGACATGTCCCTTTAACTATTACTTATGTGTCAGTTACTTTGGGAGATTAGCATTTAGTCAATATCCAAAACAATTCCTTAAACTGAAAATGTATTGGTTGATTCCAAGGAAGGATAACAGACATTATAAAGTCAGAATCTAACATTCCTATTGTATATTTACTACAATTAGCCATATTATTCATATACACAGGGCTTTGTTTGTGGGGGTACTCATTGGTACTGAGTACCCCAACCTCTGCCAAGTCATAGTTGTAAAATTTGTAATCATCATGTAAATACACTAGTTTTCGCAATAGGGGTGCTGCAAAATACATCAAAAGTTAATAACTTTGTCCCTTTGCCTTTCTCAAAGTTACTGAGAAGAATATATCAATCAAATATCAATGAGTACAGGCACCTTTTTTTGATTACTGGCACCTTTTCTTTTAAAAAAAAAAGCACTGCATATACATATATGGTAGGTCTTTTCTATAGATATTATGTACCTTCCTAAAGCCTTTCTGTTTTAGGTTCAGTCGAGGCGATAGCAAAGAATACAAACAAATTTATATATTCATTTTTTTTGTCAAGAAATTAAAATGTTTGTGAATAGTATAAATATGAAAAATAAATAAAATTTTGCAAGCCTGTTCTGAATTAAAATATATTTCATTAGTTTGAATTTTTTACCTATTTTAATTAGCTTAAAAGAACACTTTTCTAAGAAATATTAGACAGCCCAGATAGAGATTTGCAAATGAGAACCACTGATTTATTCATGAGCTTTTAAATTAATATGCTTTGAAGATGCACTTTACATTTTGCAACATATATTATCCTTAATTAATTCTTTCATGCAATAGTGCATTCTGCAAAATTAAATTAGGAGGAAGACAATGGGATTTAATTAGTTAATTATTTCCTTTACTTCGCATCCCTCAGAGTTAAAATGCAGTCATTGTCTCTACGGATACTCAAATTTAAATATGATACGCGTGCAATGGGCACAGAAGTAACTATATATAGAATATATTATAGCATGCTGATTATCTATTGACAGTTACAATTATATCAATGAACAGATTGTATTATATTTTTAATAGGGACAATGTTATTATAGCTAAACACTCAAAATAAGAATTCACAATAAGTACATTTAAGGTAACTATTAATGTGATAATAAGAACTAAATTGTGTTAATTTGGTTCAATAAAACAGAATTAATTAATTTATGTTGTATGTTTTCATTTAATTATGTATTTAATTATTTGAGTTTCTTTTAGATATTTTGTATTATAATACACCCACCTATGCTTTTTTACTAACCTAAATATTTGTCTATAAAATTTACTAATTAAATGTACTTGTATATTTATGACCAAAAAAAAAGATAAATGGTATATAGATCGATAGAAATAGATAGATACCGACCTACATATCTTAAACAGTGTATTGTCATGCTCAGAAATATGTTGCCTATTTTATTTTATATTACACACCTACAGATTTATCTTATTTCAGTAGTTTCACTTTGAAACTACTGTTTTGCATTAGCTTATTTCTGAGGTTTTTGGAGTTTGTTGGACCAACTGCTCTTAAATGGTAACAGAGTTGGAACAGATCTTCTGTGAAGGACTGTTACTAATTTGTGCCTTACATACAGACCACAGTATGTATTTATGGGCCTAGCTGGGTGATTCTGTTGACCACAGCCTACATTTAAATAGTGATGTCAGGAATAGTTTGCCGGCGAATAGTTTCTGGTGAACATAGCATGTTCGCGTTCACCGCTGTGGGCGAACATATGCGATGTTTGATCCGCCCCCTATTCATCATCATTGAGTAACTTTGACCCTGTATCTCACAGTCTGCAGACACATTCCAGCCAATCAGCAGCAGACCCTCCCTCCCAGACCCTCCCAGCTCCTGAACAGCAGCCGTTTTAGATTCATTCGGAAGCTGCATTGTTAGTGAGAGGAGGGACATTGTAGCTGCTGGTGATTTAATAGGGAAATTGATAGCTAGGCTAGTGTATTCAGTGTCCACTACAGTCCTGAAGGACTCATCTGATCTCTGCTGTAAGCACAGCACCCTGAAAAGCCCTTTTTAGGGCTAGAATATAATTATTTATTTATTTATTTTTTTCCTGTGTAATCAAATTGCAGTTGCTGGCCTGCCAAGCCACTTGCCCAGTGCCACCACTCATATCTGGTGTAACAGTAGTGTAAATTAAAAAAAAAAAACTTTTTTGACTGTGAAACATGAGTCTGCTAGTGTAATCAAATTGCAGTTGCCTGCCTGCCAGCGTGTGTGCCAGGCCCACTTGCCCAGTGCCACACCACTCATATCTGGTGTAACAGTAGTGTAAATTTAAAAAAAAAAAAACTTTTTTGACTGTGAAACATCAGTCTGCTAGTGTAATCTAATTGCAGTTGCCTGCCTGCCAGCGTGTGTGCCAGACCCACTTGCCCAGTGCCACACCACTCATATCTGGTGTAACAGTAGTGTAAATTAAAAAAAAAAAACTTTTTTGACTGTGAAACATCAGTCTGCCAGTGTAATCTAATTGCAGTTGCCTGCCTGCCAGTGTGTGTGCCAGACCCACTTGCCCAGTGCCACACCACTCATATCTGGTGTAACAGTAGTGTAAATTTAAAAAAAAAACTTTTTTGATTGTGAAACATCAGTCTGCTAGTGTAATCTAATTGCAGTTGCCTGCCTGCCAGCGTGTGTGCCAGGTCCACTAGCCCAGTGCCACCACTCATATCTGGTGTAACAGTAGTGTACATTAAAAAAAAAACTTTTTTGACTGTGAAACATCAGTCTGCTAGTGTAATCTATTTGCAGTTGACTGCCTGCCTGCCAGCGTGTGTGCCAGACCCACTTGCCCAGTGCCACACCACTTATATCTGGTATAACAGTAGTGTGCATTTAAAAAAAAAAAAACTTTTTTGACTGTGAAACATCAGTCTGCTAGTGTAATCTAATTGCAGTTGCCTGCCTGCCAGCTTGTGTGCCAGACCCACTTGCCCAGTGCCACACCACTCATATCTGGTGTAACAGTAGTGTAAATTTAAAAAAAACAACCTTTTTTGACTGTGAAACATCAGTCTGCTAGTGTAATCTAATTGCAGTTGCCTGCCTGCCAGCTTGTGTGCTAGACCAACTTTCCCAGAGCCACACCACTCATATCTGGTGTAACAGTAGTGTAAATTTAAAAAAAAAAACTTTTTTGACTGTGAAACATCAGTCTGCTTGTGTAATCTAATTGCAGTTGCCTGCCTGCCAGCGTGTGTGCCAGGCCCACTTGCCCAGTGCCACCACTCATATCTGGTGTAACAGTAGTGTAAATTAAAAAAAAAAAAACTTTTTTGACTGTGAAACATCAGTCTGCTAGTGTAATCTAATTGCAGTTGACTGCCTGCCAGCGTGTGTGCCAGGCTCACAGGGTATACGGTGCCCACTTGCCCAGTGCCACCACTCATATCTGGTGTAACAGTAGTGTAAATTTAAAAAAAAAAAAATTTTTTTGACTGTGAAACATCAGTCTGCTTGTGTAATCTAATTGCAGTTGCCTGTCTGCCTGCCAGCGTGTGTGCCAGGCCCACTTGCCCAGTGCCACCACTCATATCTGGTGTAACAGTAGTGTAAATTAAAAAAAAAAAAACTTTTTTGACTTTGAAACATCAGTCTGCTAGTGTAATCTAATTGCAGTTGCCTGCCTGCCAGCGTGTGTGCAAGGCTCACAACGTATACTGTGCCCACTTGCCCAGAGCCACACCACTCATATCTGGTGTAACAGTAGTGTAAATTTAAAAAAAAAACTTTTTTGACTGTAAAACATCAGTCTGCTAGTGTAATCTAATTGCGGTTGCCTGCCTGCCCCACTTGCCCAGTGCCACACCACTCATATCTGGTGTAACAGTAGTGTAAATGAAAAAAAAAAAAAAAACTTTTTTGACTGTGAAACATCAGTCTGCTTGTGTAATCTAATTGCAGTTGCCTGCCTGCCAGCGTGTGTGCCAGGCCCACTTGCCCAGTGCCACCACTCATATCTGGTGTAACAGTAGTGTAAATTAAAAAAAAAAAAACTTTTTTGACTTTGAAACATCAGTCTGCTAGTGTAATCTAATTGCAGTTGACTGCCTGCCAGCGTGTGTGCCAGGCTCACAGGGTATACGGTGCCCACTTGCCCAGTGCCACCACTCATATCTGGTGTAACAGTAGTGTAAATTTAAAAAAAAAAAACTTTTTTGACTGTGAAACATCAGTCTGCTTGTGTAATCTAATTGCAGTTGCCTGTCTGCCTGCCAGCGTGTGTGCCAGGCCCACTTGCCCAGTGCCACCACTCATATCTGGTGTAACAGTAGTGTAAATTAAAAAAAAAAAAAACTTTTTTGACTTTGAAACATCAGTCTGCTAGTGTAATCTAATTGCAGTTGCCTGCCTGCCAGCGTGTGTGCAAGGCTCACAACGTATACTGTGCCCACTTGCCCAGAGCCACACCACTCATATCTGGTGTAACAGTAGTGTAAATTTAAAAAAAAAACTTTTTTGACTGTAAAACATCAGTCTGCTAGTGTAATCTAATTGCAGTTGCCTGCCTGCCCCACTTGCCCAGTGCCACACCACTGATATCTGGTGTAACAGTAGTGTAAGTTTAAAAAAAACAAAAACTTTTTTGACTGTGAAACATCAGTCTGCTTGTGTAATCTAATTGCAGTTGCCTGCCTGCCAGCGTGTGTGCCAGGCCCACTTGCCCAGTGCCACCACTCATATCTGGTGTAACAGTAGTGTAAATTTAAAAAAAAAAACTTTTTTGACTTTGAAACATCAGTCTGCTAGTGTAATCTAATTGCAGTTGCCTGCCTGCCAGCGTGTGTGCCAGGCTCACAGCGTATACTGTGCCCACCTGCCCAGTGCCACCACTCATATCTGGTGTAACAGTAGTGTAAATTTAAAAACAAAAAACTTTTTGGACTCTGAAACATCAGTCTGCTTTTTTGTTTCAGGCTCACAGCTTATATTGGGCCCACTCGCCCAGTGCCACCACTCATATCTTGTTTAATAGTAGTGTAAGTGTACATTTAAAAAAAATAAAAACTTTTTGGACTGTGAAACATCAGGCTGCTTTTTTGTGTCAGGCTCACAGCGTATACTGTGCCCACTTGTCCAGTGCCACCACTCATATCTTGTTTAATAGCAGTGTAAGTGTACATTTAAAAACAAAAAAAACTTTTTGGACTGAGTCTGTGAAACATCAGTCTGCTTTTTTGTTTCAGGCTCACAGCTTATACTGGGCCCACTTGCCCAGTGCCACCACTCATATCTTGTCTAATAGTAGTGTAAGTGTACATTTAAAAAAAAATGACAGGCAGAGGCAGGCCACCCCGCAGGTGCCATCGTGGTCGTGGTGCTGTGATTCCCTTTGGCACTAGAATAATGCCCATTGTTCAGAGGCCATGTCCCATGAACTCGAAAAGTTCTGAGGAGGACATAGTTGACTTTATAACACAGGACACCCAATCTTCTATAGCTTCCGCTCCGAACCTTGATGCACCATCCTCCTCTAGCTTATCTTTGGGCACCTCTCAAGTTACCACTCGCCCGCCTGCCGCCACCATCAACACTAGCACCACAGCCACTGCACTTGATCTGTCAGAGGAGTTTTTTACACATCAGTTGGAAGAAATAAGTGATGCGCAACCATCATTGACAGAGGATGTAGATAACAGTGATATGTCTCAGTCAGGCAGCATTACAGACATGGACGTACGGTGTGATGATGATGATGTTGTACCCGCTGCTGCTTCCTTTGTTGATTTGTCAGATACAAGTGAAGCGGTTGATGATGACGATGCGTCCGTGGATGTCACGTGGGTGCCCGCTAGAAGAGAAGAAGAACAGGGGGAAAGTTCAGATGGGGAGACAGTGAGGAGGAGGAGGAGACAAGTTGGAAGCAGGGGGAGGTCATCGGAAGGAGCTAGTGGCACAGTCAGACAGCATGCATCGGCACCCAGGGTCAGCCAGACAGCACGCCAATCAACATATGCTGTTGCCACCACCAGAATGCCGTCATCGCAGAGCTCAGCAGTGTGGCATTTATTTTGTGTGTCTGCCTCTGACAACAGCGATGCCATTTGCAACCTGTGCTAAAAGAAACTGAGTCATGGGAAGTCCAACACCCACCTAGGTACAACTGCTTTAAGAAGGCACATGATCGCAAATCACAAACGCCTATGGGATCAACACATGAGTAGAAGCAGCACACAAACTCAAAGCCGCCATCCTCCTCCTGGTCCACCATCTTCAGCCACGTCAACCACTGTTGTCCTCCTTGCCCCCTCTCAACCATCCGCCACTCCGTCTCTCTTCCAGAGCAGTTCCTGCTCATCTGCCTACAGTCAGGTGTCTGTCAAGGACATGTTTGAGCGTAAGAAGCCAATGTCACAAAGTCACCCCTTGCCCGTCGTCTGACAGCTGGCTTGTCTGAACTGTTAGCCCGCTAGCTTTTACCATACAAGCTGGTGGAGTCTGAGACGTTCAAAAAATTTTTAGCTATTGGGACACCGCAGTGGAAGGTACCCAGTCGAAATTTCTTTGCACAAAAGGCAATCCCCAACCTGTACTTGATTGTGCGAAAGGAAGTAATGGCATGTCTGGCACACAGTGTTGGGGCAAGGGTCCATATGACCACTGATAGCTGGTCTGCAAAGCATGGTCAGGGCAGGTATATCAGCTACACTGCGCATTGGATAAACTTGCTGAGGGCTGCCAAGCATGTAATGCGTGACTCTGCAGAGGAGGAGTAGGTGACACCACCACGACTTGCAGGCAGGCCTGCTGCCACCTCCTCTGCTCCTCCTACTCCATCCTCTTCCATAACCTCCTCGGCTGAGTCCACTTCTGCTGCTGCGTCTTGCTCCACATCAACAGCACCCCCCCCAGCTCCGCAGGTACTATTCCACATCCCGGATACGGCAGTGTCATGCCATCTTGGGGTTGACTTGCCTGAAAGCAGAGAGTCACACCGGACCAACACTCCTGTCCACCCTGAACCCACAGGTGGATCAGTGGCTGACTCTGCACCAACTGGAGTTCGGCAAAGTGGTTTCTGACAACGGAAGTAATTTGGCGGCGCCATTGAAGTTGGGCAAGTTGACACATGTGCCGTGCATGGCACATGTGTGTAATCTGATTGTACAACGCTTTGTGCATAAGTACCCAGGCTTACAGAACGTCCTGAAGCAGGCCAGGAAGGTGTGTGGCCATTTGAGGCAATCCTACACGACCATGGCGCACTTTTCCGATATCCAGCGGCGAAACAACATGCCAGTGAGACACTTGATTTGCGACAGACCGACATGTTGGAATTCAACACTCCTAATGTTCGACCATCTGCTCAAACAAGAAAAAGCCGTTAATGAGTATTTGTATGACCGGGGTGCTAGGACAGCCTCTGCGGAGCTGGGAATTTTTTTGCCACGTTACTGGGTGCTCATGCGCAATGCCTGTAGGCTCATGCGTCCTTTTGAGGAGGTGACAAACCAAGTCAGTCGCACCGAAGGCACCATCAGCGACATCATACCATTTGTTTTCTTCCTTGAGCATGCCCTGCGAAGAATGCTGGATCAGGCCGTAGATGAGTGTGAAGAGGAAGAGTTGTGGTCACCATCACCACCAGAAACAGCCTTATCAGCATCACTTGCTGGACCAGCGGCAATGCTGGAAGAGGATTGTGAGGAAGAGGAGTCAGAGGAGGAATGTGGCTTTGAGGAGGAGGAGGAAGACCAACCACAACAGGCATCCCACAACAGGCATCCCAGCCATGTACAACACCTTGTCACCTATCTGGTACCCGTGGTGTTGTACATGGCTGGGGGGAAGAAGATACCTTCAGTGAGATCACTGAGGACGAGGAACAGGACATGAGTAGCTCTGCATCTAACCTTGTGCAAATGGGGTCTTTCATGCTGTCGTGCCTGTTGAGGGACCCTCGTATAAAAAAGCTGAAGGAGAACGACCTGTGTCCACACTACTAGACCCCCGGTATAAGCATAAAGTTCCTAAAATGTTACCTATTTACCACAAGTTGGAAAGGATGCAGCAGTTCCAAAATAAATTAAAAAGTATGTTTTACACAGCGTATAAGGGTGATGTCACAGCACAACGGGAATCTAACAGGGGAAGAGGTGAAAGTAATCCTACGACTCCCACGACCACGCCGGCAAGGACAGGACACTTTACAGACGTGTTGTTGATGGAGGACATGCAGAGCTTTTTAACTCCTATGCATAGCCACAGCACTTTGGGGTCCACCCTCAGAGAACGACTCGACCGACAGGTAGCAGACTACCTCGCCTTAACTGCAGATCTCGACACTCTGAGGAGCGATGAACCCATTGACTACTGGATGTGCAGGCTTGACCTGTGGCCTGAGCTATCCCAATTTGCTATAGAACTTCTGGCCTGCCCCGCTTCAAGTTTCCTGTCAGAAAGGACCTTCAGTGCAGCAGGAGGTATTGTCACTGAGAAGAGAAGTCGCCTAGGTCAAAAACGTCTAGATTACCTCACCTTTATTAAGATGAATGAGGGATGGATCCCAAAGGGACTGACATTGGGCGATACATTTGAGTAAAAAAGGCCTGATGAGATGAGCTGCCTTGGGCTAAAAATGGTCCACACGCTGCTGTATTTTATCTTCGAATGCCAGATGACTTGCGTGACTTATCCGCCACCAACTAGGGTTCAAGCCGCAATGTTTTAGGGCACTTTCTGCCTGGGAAACAAACATCAATTTTTCTGGCTGCAACAATACCTAATTTTTCAGGCATGTGTACATGCCTATTTTTTCTGGCCTCTGGTGCAGCACTGTGTCTTCAAATACCAAACCAATAAAAAAGGCACATAACAGGGATTAAACTGATAGGAATAGTACTACTTAACACACCACTTCTATCTGGTGGCACATTAGATTGCACGCGCAGTGCCCCAAATTTGAAGTAGTAGGACCGACCAAGCATCTTTTTCCATCTCCCGGTTCCTAAAATCCATGCCATATACACGTCCCCTGATAGGGGATGGAACAGGGATTAAACTGATAGGAATAGTACTACTTAACACACCTTATAATAATGCAGAGAGAGGAAACCCAGAGAGAGGAGTCTGAAGAAGAGTCAGAGGAGGAACGTGGCTTTGAGGAGGTGGAAGACCAAACACAGCAGGCGTCCCAGGGGGCTTGTTGTCACCTTTCGGGGACCCTTGTTGTACGTGGCTGGGTGGAGGAAGAGGCCTTCAATGACATCAGTGAGGACAAGGAACGGGACATGGCTAGTTTGGTATCCAACCTTGTGCAAATTTGGAGTTTGCGGTTATGCAAATGGACTGTTTGCGGTGCGTTAAAGGGACAGTCTAGGCCAAAATAAACTTTCATGATTCAGATAGAGCATGAAATTTTAAACAATTTTCCAATTTACTTTTATCACCAATTTTGCTTTGTTCTCTTGGTATTCTTAGTTGAAAGCTTAACCTAGGAGGTTCATATGCTAATTTCTTAGACCTTGAAGCCCACCTCTTTCAGATTGCATTTTAACAGTTTTTCACCACTAGAGGGTGTTAGTTCATGTATTTCATATAGATAACACTGTGCTCGTGCACGAGAAGTTATCTGGGAGCAGTCACTGATTGGCTAGACTGCAAGTCTGTCAAAAGAACTGAAAAAAAGGGGCAGTTTGCAGAGGCTTAGATACAAGATAATCACAGAGGTTAAAAGTATATTATTATAAATGTGTTAGTTATGCAAAACTGGGAAATGGGTAATAAAGGGATTATCTATCTTTTAAAACAAAAAAATTCTGGTGTAGACTGTCCCTTTAAACGGGGAGTTTGGTCTGTCACTGTGAAGCGGGCATAATCCTTACACTACCTGATTGATACAACATCATACCCGATGTTTTAAAGCACGTTATTCCAAACAATTTAGGAATGTTAGGTGATTTATGCCCTTTATGGCTTAAAAACAGACTCTGCATCAACTATGTAATTTTCCATGGGAGTTTTGCCATGGATCCCCCCCCCCCCGGCATGCCACAGTCCAGGTGTTAGTCCCCTTGAAACAACTTTTCCATCACTATTGTGGCCAGGAAGAGTCCCTGTGGGTTTTAAAGTTTGCCTGCCTATTGAAGTCTATGGAGGTTCGCCCGTTCGCAAACTTTTGCGGACGTTCGCGTTCATCCGTTCACGAATGGAAAATTTTAAGTTCGCGACATCACTACATTTAAATAATTATGCTGTTCAAAAAGAGCGAAATGGGTTTTGAACAGGTAAAACTTTGCTGTGTATGTTTACAACATTTCACAGAAATCAGTATCGGTTATACGTTCAAGTACCCCTCATAGATCAAATTCTAATTCCCTGCCTGGACTAGTCAGCTTCTCATTCACTGTGATAGACTCACCTACACTCGGGTAGGGACATCCAGAGAATCTGGCCATTTATAGATATTTCAGGACTGGAATTGATAAACAATAATATACTGGGTAAGTGCCTGGTAAAGAGTATAGTACTGTGAAAAAGTGTCATCGAGCCATGTGCCAGATATAAGTATGCCCCAATAAAATGAGCCTGATAACCTATGTTTGTAATGAAGCTAAATGCAGGAATGTAGTAACATATCCCTGTACTCATCTCTTTTTGTAAATTACATAATATTTCCAGAGATATCAAATTACCACATATCGTAACCCCCTCCTTTTGGTTTATCATTGGAATACCTAATTAAAAACAAAAGTAGCTGAAACTTCAATTGAATGGGACAGTGTAATGCAATAACTTTACAATTATTAATTAAACCTTGATAACTAAGCTCTAAATAAATGGAAGCAAATTGAAATCCCTATTAAGACCTTTGGGGTACATTGTGTTTAATTGCCCAATCCACTTGGCTACTTTATGAAGTAGGTCCTTAGTCCTATCACCACCTCTTTATCTCTTTTGAGTCATATAAATAACCATGAATCTAAGCTGACTGGCCTGGTGACCCATTTCAAGGAAATGGGCAGGAACAGGCAAATGGTCTGTAGATTAATTTCTAATTATTGATTTGTGTTGACAATCAAATCCAATTTTTATTTTTTTGAGCGGTCTCCTCTACATATAAAAGTCCACATGGGCATTTAAGGGCATACACCACATATGTGGAATTACATGTGAAATGTCCAGGTATATTAAATTGTATGCCTGTATAGGTGTGGGAACTTGAACGTTCTTTGATTACCCTGTTACATTGTGCACAACCAAGGCATGGAAAGTTCCATGTCTGGGTGTGCCAAAAAAATATGTATTTGCTCAGTGGTGTTGTTAGAAATAGCATGTACCAATCTTCTGCCTATGGTATTACCTCTTCAAAATGAGGCTCTGGGGATTTCTTTAAATTCTCTAACCTCATGGAATGCTTACTGTGAGAGAGACCAATTTCTCTTAATAATACCAATTTCCTGTTTAGTCATTGTGTTAAAGGTACTTACAAAATGTATTCTCGCTACTTCAGGTCCTTTTCACTTATTAGTGGGAGTATCCAAAGTATCCTTAATGTCAAGGAGTTCCTTTTTATTATAACCTTGCTGTACAAACTTCTCCTCATCTCATGTGACCTTAACTGTCTTGTTTTGGAGTTTGAGACAATTCTATTGACAAGCACCATGAGTAACTTGGGTACACTCTAAAATACTCTTGGAGGATTAAACCTTTTTCTGTGTAACAGTATATTGTGATTGGTGGACTTAACAAATAAATCAGTAATGAATCTGTCATTATACTTAGACACAATAGTATCTAAACATTCCACCTGATGGCAATACAGTTTACAACTAAATTTGAAAAAAGTAACATCTTTCTCCAAGTCCATTTTGAGTTCCAACAGTTTGTCAGGGGGGCCCGCAACACAATTAAAAAAACTTCTATGTAGCAGTACCATCCCAGCAAAACTGTCTATATAGTGGATGATTATACACAAATTTGTCTTGAATAGTATCCATAACAATTAGACCCCATCACATTAGACCACATCGCTGTGCCTGTTTTTTTTGCATGAAAAAGATAAAGAAATTATTAGTTAAGTCCATTTTCAATTATTGTACAACTAGATCCAACTAGGAGTTGTATTTTCTACTGGATGTTAGAGCTCTCTTCACACAGTCAAGGCCCACTGAGTGGGGGATAACAGTGTACAGTGATGTGACAACCCAAGTAGACAACAGCACCTTATCATCCATGTTGTCAAACTGTTTAATCAAGTCAAGAAAATGCATAGTATCTTTAATGTAAGATTTACCCTGTGTTTCTAAAAGAGACAAACTGTTATCTAAAAATTGATCTGTGGGACTTAATAATAACCCAATACCAGTGACTATGTGATGCCCATGAGGGTTTTCTAGGTTTTTGTCAACTTTTTGGATTATATAAAATAGGGAAACCACTGGGTGCTTAATTGGTAACAGGATGTCATATAATTTTTGAGTGACCAAATTATTACGAAGTGCACAGCATAATACTTGCACAAGCTCTTTTATATGGCATTAGTAGTAGTATCTTTATCTAATGTTTCATACACAAACACATAATTTAACTGTCGTTAACTTCAGCTTGATATTTGCCTGTGTCCATGACAACTACAGCTCTGCATTTATTGGCTGGATTAATGGGGATACTGCCATCTTTTTCTAAAGATATTAAAGCATCTGATTGGCCCTTAGGTAAATTATAAGAAAAAGTACCCTTCAAAAAAAAATAATCATAAGTCGTTGGAATTCAGAGTCCACACTTTTAATAAAAGTCTTCACTGCAGGATGGTCTCCAGAATGGTTAAAATTACTTTTAGAATGCAATCCATAGTCCCCAGTATCACATGACTTCACATTTGAAGCACTGCTATATTTGTTTTGCAAATATATCCTCTCAAGGTTATTGAAAAATGCTTTAAGTCTCAATCTTCTGAAAAATCTAGTAAGGTCTTTCATCAGAGTGAAGGAGTCAGGATGTTCCGTAGGGCAAAACGATAGATAGATAGATAGATAGATAGATAGATAGATAGATAGATAGGATTTGTCAACACAAATCTCCAATTAGAAATTAATCAACAACTCATTTGTCTGTTCCTGTACATTTCCTTGAAATGAGCCACCAGGCAAGTCAGCTTAGATTCATGGTTATTGATAGGGCTAAAAAGAAATGATGAGGTGGTGATAGGAAGGATTAAGGACCTACTTAATAAAGAAGTCAAGTGGATTTGAGGATTAAACACAATCACCTAGATTTAGAGTTTTGTGTTAGAAGGGGTGCGTTAGCTACGCGTGTTTTTTATCCCCCGCACCTTTTAAACAACGCTGGTATTTAGAGTTCTCTGAAGGGCTGCGTTAGGCTCCAAAAAGGGAGCGTACAGGCATATTTACCGCCACTTCAACTCTCAATACCAGCGTTGCCTACGGTAGCGGTAAGCAGCTAAAACGTGCTCATGCACGATTTCCCCATAGGAAGCAATGGGGCAGTTTGAGCTGAAAAAAAAACCTAACACCTGCAAAAAAGCAGCATACAGCTCCTAACGCAGCCCCATTGTTTCCTATGGGGAAACACTTCCTAAGTCTGCACCTAACACCCTAACATGTACCCCGAGTCTAAACACCCCTAACCTTACACTTATTAACCCCTAATCTGCCGCCCCCGCTATCACTGACCCCTGCATATTATTATTAAACCCTAATCTGCCGCTCCGTACACCGCCGCAACCTACATTATCCCTATGTACCCCTAATCTGCTGCCCCTATCATCGCCGACCCCTATATTATATTCATTACCCCCTAATTTGCCCCCCACCAACGTCGCCGCTACCTACCTACACTTCTTAACCCCTAATCTGCCGACCGGACCTCTCCGCCACTATAATAAATGTATTAACCCCTAAACCGCCTCACTCCCGCCTCAAAAACCCTATAATAAATTTTATTAACCCCTAATCTGCCCTCCCTAACATCGCCGACACCTAACTTCAAGTATTAACCCCTAATCTGCCGACCGGACCTCGCCGCTACTCTAATAAATGTATTAACCCCTAAAGCTAAGTCTAACCCTAACCCTAACACCCCCCTAAATTTGCCCCCCACCAACGTCGCCGCTACCTACCTACACTTCTTAACCCCTAATCTGCCGACCGGACCTCTCCGCCACTATAATAAATGTATTAACCCCTAAACCGCCTCACTCCCGCCTCAAAAACCCTATAATAAATTTTATTAACCCCTAATCTGCCCTCCCTAACATCGCCGACACCTAACTTCAAGTATTAACCCCTAATCTGCCGACCGGACCTCGCCGCTACTCTAATAAATGTATTAACCCCTAAAGCTAAGTCTAACCCTAACCCTAACACCCCCCTAAATTAAATATAATTTAAATCTAACAAAATAAATTAACTCTTATTAAATAAATTAATCCTATTTAAAACTAAATACTTACCTGTAAAATAAACACTAATATAGCTACAATATAAATAATAATTATATTGTAGCTATGTTAGGATTTATGTTTATTTTACAGGCAACTTTGTATTTATTTTAACTAGGTACAATAGCTATTAAATAGTTAATAACTATTTAATAGCTACCTAGTTAAAATAATTACAAAATTACCTGTAAAATAAATCCTAACCTAAGTTACAATTAAACCTAACACTACACTATCAATAAATTAATTAACTAAACTATCTACAATTATCTACAATTAAATCAACTAAACTAAATTACAAAAAAAAACAAACACTAAATTACAAAAAATAAAAAAAGATTACAAGAATTTTAAACTAATTACACCTACTCTAAGCCCCCTAAAAAAATAACAAAGCCCCCCAAAATAAAAAAAAATGCCCTACCCTATTCTAAAATAAAAAGTTAACAGATCTTTTACCTTACCAGCCCTTAAAAGGGCCTTTTGCGGGGCATGCCCCAAAGAAAACAGCTCTTTTGCATTTAAAAAAAACATACAATACCCCCCCAACATTACAACCCACCACCCACATACCCCTAATCTAATCCAACCAAACCCCCCTTAAAAAACCTAACACTAAGCCCCTGAAGATCTTCCTACCTTATCTTCACCACGCCAGGTATCACCGATCCGTCCAGAAGAGAGTCCGAAGTCTTCATCCAATCCGGCAAGAAGAGGTCCAGAAGAGGGTCCGAAGTCTTCATCCTATCCGGCAAGAAGAGGACATCCGGACCAGTAGACATCTTCATCCAGGCGGCATCTTCTATCTTCTTCCATCCGGCGCGGAGCGGGACCATCTTGAAACAGCCAACGCGGATCCATCCTCTTCTTCCGGCGACTCCCGACGAATGAAGGTTCCTTTAAGTAACGTCATCCAAGATGGCGTCCCTCGAATTCCGATTGGCTGATAGGATTCTATCAGCCAATCAGAATTAAGGTAGGAAAAATCTGATTGGCTGATTCAACAGCCAATTGATTGGAACAGCCAGTAGAATGCAAGCTCAATCCGATTGGCTGATTTGAAGGGACGCCATCTTGGATGACGTCACTTAAAGGTACCGTCATTGTGTAAGAAGACTCCGGATGAAGAGGATGGCTCCACGTCGGCTCCTTGGAAGATGGCTCCGCTTCGCTCCGGATGGATGAAGATTGAAGACGCCGCCTGGATGAAGACTTCTACCGGACGAAGGACCTCTTCTGCGCACCTTGGATGAAGATTTCGGCCCGGTTGGGTGAAGACGACTCAAGGTAGGGGGATCTTCAGGGGGTAAGTGTTAGGTTTTTTTAAGGGGGTTTGGGTGGGTTAGAGTAGGGGTATGTGGGTGGTGGGTTTTAATGTTGGGGGGGTTGTATTTTTTTTACAGGTAAAAGAGCTGATTACTTTGGGGCAATGCCCCGCAAAAAGCCCTTTTAAGGGCTGGTAAAAGAGCTGATTACTTTTGTAATTTAGAATAGGGTAGGGCATTTTATTATTTTGGGGGGCTTTTTTATTTTATTAGGGTTTAGATTAGGTGTAATTAGTTTAAACTTCTTGTAATTTTTTTATTTTTTGTAATTTAGTGTTTTTTTTTTTTTTGTATTATAGATTAGTTTATTTAATTGTATTTTAGTTTAGCTAATTGTAGTTAATTTATTTAATTAATTTATTAATAGTGTAGTGTTAGGTGTATTTTTAACTTAGGTTAGGATTTATTTTACAGGTAATTTTGTACTTATTTTAACTAGGTAGCTAATAAATAGTTATTAACTATTTAATAGCTATTGTACCTAGTTAAAATAAATACAAAGTTGCCTGTAAAATAAATATAAATCCTAAAATAGCTACAATGTAACTATTAGTTATATTGTAGCTATATTAGGGTTTATTTTATAGGTAAGTATTTAGTTTTAAATAGGAATAATTTATTTAATGATAGTAAATTTATTTCTTTTAATTAAAATTATATTTAAGTTAGGGGGTGTTAGGGTTAGGTTTAGACTTAGGTTTAGGGGTTAATAACTTTATTATATTAGCGTCGACATTGTGGGCGGGAGATTAGGGGTTAATAATTGTAGTTAGGTGGCGGCGATGTTAGGGAGGGCAGATTAGGGGTTAATAAAATTTATTATAGTGTTTGCGAGGCGGGAGTGCAGCGGTTTAGGGGTTAATACATTTATTATAGTGGCGGCGAGGTCCGGTCGGCAGATTAGGGGTTAATAATTGTAGTTAAGTAGCGGCAACGTTGGGGGGGGCAGATTAGGGGTTAATAAATATAATGTAGGTGTCGGCGATGTTAGGGGCAGCAGATTAGGGGTTCATAGCTATAATGTAGGTGGTGGCAGTGTCCGGTCGGCAGATTAGGGGTTAAAAAAATTTAAGGACCCCTTAATGCTGCTTTTGACGGCTAACGCCAAACTCTACATTTAGCCAAATGGAATTATCTCTTCTATACACCACAGGGAGTCTAATTTCTTCTACTGGCTGTGTTTACACAGCTTGGCCTTAAGGCCAAAATCCTTCAGGATAGGTGGGGATACCACAGGCCAAATCAACTATTTCAAATGCCAATATAAGAGTAATGGAAATACTTGCAAACAATTTAATACAATCCAGCAGGTAAAGTGGATCATTGGGAACACATTAAAGGGGAGATAATATTTGAGTAAACTGTCCCTTTAATGACATACATGGAAGTACAAGATAGGCGACTATTGATGGGAAAATTTCCCCTGTGGCAGGAGATCTAAAAGTTGTACATCCATGTGTCACAAATTTACACATCTAGTACTTGGTCCTCCCACACCTGTATACACCTTTCTTGTAAAGAAAAGTTCATGGGGTTCTGTCCACTGTTATAGCCCACATTTTTATGTAGAACCACTTTACTGGGAGCTAATTTATTTGTCAGTGTAGGGGTTTGCCTATATTCACATCTAGATCTCGCACTTATAATAATATTAAGAATGGGATCTTGTCTTAAAATACTCCAATGTTTATGAAGGCAGCCGGATCATGGACCTCTTCAGCTCCCGCTTGGATCAAGACTTCAGCCGGATCATGGACCTCTTCAGCTCCCGCTTGGATCAAGACTTCAGCCTGATCATGGACATCTTCAGCCCCCCGCTTGGGCTTGGATCAAGACATCGGAGCCTGGACCAATCGCTGATACCCGGTGTGGTGAAGATAAGGTAGGAGGATCTTCAGGGGCTTAGTGTTAGGTTTATTTAAGGGGGGTTTGGGTTAGATTAGGGGTATGTGGGTGGTGGGTTGTAATTTTGGGGGGGGTATTGTATGGGTTTTTTTTTACAGGCAAAAGAGCTGAATTCTTTGGGGCATGCCCCGCAAAAGGCCCTTTTCAGGGCTGGTAAGGTAAAAGAGCTTTTCTATTTTAATTTTAGAATAGGGTAGGGCATTTTTTTATTTTGGGGGTCTTTGTTATTTTATTAGGGGGCTTAGAGTAGGTGTAATTAGTTTAAAATTGTTGTAATATTTTTCTAATGTTTGTAAATATTTTTTTATTTTTTGTACTTTAGTTTGTTTATTTAATTGTATTTATTTGTAGGTATTGTATTTAATTAATTTATTGATAGTGTAGTGTTAGGTTTAATTGTAGGTAATTGTAGGTATTGTATTTAATTAATTTATTGATAGTGTAGTGTTAGGTTTAATTGTAACTTAGGTTAGGATTTATTTTACAGGTAATTTTGTAATTATTTTAACTAGGTAGCTATTAAATAGTTCTTAACTATTTAATAGCTATTGTACCTGGTTAAAATAAATACAAAGTTGCCTGTAAAATAAATATAAATCCTAAAATAGCTACAATATAATTATTATTTATATTGTAGCTATATTAGGGTTTATTTTACAGGTAAGTATTTAGCTTTAAATAGGATTAATTTATTTAATACGAGTTAATTTATTTCGTTAGATTTAAATTATATTTAACTTAGGGAGGTGTTAGTGTTAGGGTTAGACTTAGCTTTAGGGGTTAATACATTTATTATAGTAGCGGTGAGGTCCGGTCGGCAGATTATGGGTTAATTATTGTAGGTAGGTGGAGGCGACACTGGGGGCTGCAGATTAGGGGTTAATAAATATAATATAGGGGTTGCGGTGTTAGGGGCAGCAGATTAGGGGTACATAGGGATAACGTAGGTTGCGGCGGTGTACGGAGCGGCAGATTAGGGTTAAAAAAAATATGCAGGTGTCAGCGATAGCGGGGGCGACAGATTAGGGGTTAATAAGTGTAAGGTTAGCAGTGTTTAGACTCGGGGTACATGTTAGAGTGTTAGGTGCAGACATAGGAAGTGTTTCCCCATAGGAAACAATGGGGCTGCATTAGGAGCTGAACGCTGCTTTTTTTGCAGGTGTTAGGTTTTTTTCAGCTCAAACAGCCCCATTGTTTCCTATGGGGGAATCATGCACGAGCACGTTTTTGAAGCTGGCCGCGTCCGTAAGCACCGCTGGTATTGAGAGTTGCAGTGGCGGTAAATATGCTATACGCTCCCTTTTTGGAGCCTAACGCAGCCCTTCTGTGAACTCTCAATACCAGCGGTATTTAAAAGGTGCAGGAGAAAAAAAGCCAGCGTTAGCTACACGGGTCGTTACCGACAAAACTCTAAATCTAGCCGAATATAACCAAAATAGTGAATAACAACATAAATTAATGTGCAAAATACTGCATATATTTAATAATAAAAAATGAACAGTAAAATAGTAAAATACAGAGTACAATTTGTCAGATGCGCTGATCAGACGCAAGGGTATGTGTAGTAAACAGATGGCAACAATTCCTTAAATGCAACAATACAATGTGCAACAATTAGAAATTTAAAAACAGTGAATGGAAATGGACGATCCCCTGATATAACAATACATTCGGTGAGACGGTCTTTGCTTGAGCCCAGATTGAAGAAGTTTTCAATTTTCAGTTTAGGCTGGAACAAGACGAAAGACCGATAAAACGGCAACAAAGGCACCAAAGTAAGGTTAACACTTATACTTACACCGGGAATCGGTGATGCGGTCCTGTGGCTTTAATCTCCGAACAGCAGGAACAGTAGTTTACCTTTTTGTTTCTCTGCATAGATCACTCTGTTTTAATGCTGCAGGTTATCACTATATATTATTTTATCCATAGGTCTTGATACCATGAAATTAGTAAGAATATTTAAGTGTGTTGAATCTATAAGTTTCTTTACTGCAAAATACTTCTGTAAAGATAATTTTTTCACAAATCAGTTCACTTTTAAAAATATTTAACATTAAAAAAAATTGCGTTTATAAGAAGGATTAAACTATAGGCCTCTCCCTAGAATCCTCACTTACTCACCAGAAAGAGCATGTGAGGATAAATAGTATATGCCTTTTTTAATTTTTTTACATTTTTCTTTCTTGGGAGCAAGGGAGGCAACCTGCTTCTCTGATAGGAATCCACTTATGGTAGACCCTGATCTAAAAAAAGGCTGAGTGGCTTAAGAATAAAAATAGTTCCTAGACTCATCAGAGTTGGAGGAAATGGATGGGACCTCTCCATCAGATTGTTCAATCGGGAGCTGATTAAGAATCTGAAATCTATTAGAAGGAGGGTTCTTAGAGACCTCTCCTGATGATTCCTAACCTTACCTTCATTCTAATGCTATTTATTAGTGTCTCTATTTTTGTTCTTATTTTTTGACCTATTGACCTTTTTCCTATGATTCTCCTTAAAATTATTAAGTATTATCAAGCAAAGGGGCTTTTTGGGTCCTTTTTGCTTTATTAGTATAAACCACTCCTCTTGAGTAGTCATTCTGATTCTGCATAATCTTTTTTTCTTTTTAATACTAATCAAATCCTTTTTAAATTTACCCATCATATTCCTTATGGGTTTTAAACTGTTGTAATTAAATCTGTATACTCTCAATTACTACCATTTTGGTAACCAAATTCTTGGCTAGATTACGAGTTTTGCGGGAAGGTGAAAATGCAGCGTTAACAGGTCCTAATGCTGCTTTTTCACGCCCGCTGCTATTACGAGTCTTGCAGATTTAGGGGCACCGCACACTTTTTTGGCCTTAACGCAAATATAAAATATTATTAACCCCTGATCTGCCGTCCCTAACATCGCCACCACCTACCTACATTTATTAACCCTTAATCTGCCACCCTAAACGTCGCCACCACTATACTAAAGTTATTAACCCCTAACCCTAAATCTAACCCTAACCCCCCTAACTTAAATATAATTAAAATAAATCTAAATAAAACCTACTATTATTACCTAAATTATTCCTATTTAAAACTAAATACTTACCTATAAAATAAACCCTTAGCTAGCTACAATATAACTAATAGTTACATTGTATCTATCTTAGGGTTTATTTTTATTTTACCGGCAAGTTTGTATTTATTTTAACTAGGTAGAATAGTTACTAAATAGTTATTAACTATTTAATAACTACCTAGCTAAAATAAATACAAATTTACCTGTAAAATAAAACCTAACCTAAGTTACACTAACACCTAACACTGCACTACAATTAAATAAATTCCCTAAATTAAAAACAATTAACTAAATTCAATAAAATTAGCTTATTAACAAAAAACCCCACTAAATTACACAAAATAAAAAACAAATTAAAAGATATTTAAACTAATTACACCTAATCTAATAGCCCTATCAAAATAAAAAAGCCCACCCAAAATAAAAAAAACTAGCCTAAACTAAACTACCAATAGCCCTTAAAAGGGCCTTTTGCGGGGCATTGCCCCAAAGAAATCAGCTCTTTTCCCTGTAAAAAAAAATACACACACACCCCCAACAGTAAAACCCACCACCCACACAACCAACACCCCCCAAATAAAACCCTAACTAAAAAAAACTAAGCTCCCCATTGCCCTGAAAAGGGCATTTGGATGGGCATTGCCCTTAATAGGGCATTTAGCACTATTGCGGCCCAAAGCCCTAACCTAAAAATAAAACCCACCCAATATACCGTTAAAAAATCCTAATACCCAACCCCCGAAGATCCACTTACTGGGAGAAGTCTTCATCCAAGCTGCAAGATGTCCTCAACGAAGCCGGCAGAAGTGGTCCTCCAGACAGGTAGAAGTGGTCCTCCAGACGGGCAGAAGTCTTCATCCAGGCGGCTTTTATTTTTATCCTTCCTACGTGGAGCGGGTCCATCTTCAAGACATTCGGCGTGGAGCATCCTCTTCCAACGATGACTTTCCGACGAATGAAGGTACCTTTAAGTGACGTCATCCAATATGGTGTCCCTTAGATTCCGATTGGCTGATAGAATTCTATCAGCCAATCGGAATTAAGGATGAAAAAATCCTATTGGCTGATGCAATCAGCCAATAGGATTGAGCTTGCATTCTATTGGCTGATTGGAACAGCCAATAGAATGTGAACTCAATCCTATTGGCTGATTGGATCAGCCAATAGGATTGAACTTCAATCCTATTGGCTGATCCAATCATCCAATAGGATTTTTTTCATCCTTAATTCTCATTGGCTGATAGAATTCTATCAGCCAATTGGAATCTAAGGGATGCCATCTTGGATGACATCACTTAAAGGAACCTTCATTTGTCGGGTAGTCATCGTTGGAAGAGGATGCTCCGCGCCGGATGTCTTGAAGATGGACCTGCTCCGCGTTGGAAGGATGAAGATAGAAGATGCTGTCTGGATGAAGACTTCTGCCCGTCTGCAGGACCACTTCTGCCCGTCTGGAGGATCACTTCTGCCAGCTTCGTTGAGGACATCTTGCCGCTTAGATGAAGACTTCTTCCGGTAAGTGGATCTTCGGGGGTTAGTGTTAAGATTTTTTAAGGGTGTATTGGATGGGTTTTATTTTTAGGTTAGGGCTTTGGGCTGCAAAAGAGCTAAATGCCCTTTTAAGGGCAATGCCCATCCAAATGCCATTTGCAGTTTAATGGGGAGCTTAGGTTTTTTTAAGTCAGGGTTTTATTTGGGGGGTTGGTTGTGTGGGTGGTGAGTTTTACTGTTGGGGGGGTTGTGTGTATTTTTTTTTACAGGTAAAAGAGATGATTTATTTGGGTCAATTTCCCACAAAAGGCCCTTTTAAGGGCTATTGGTAGTTTAGTTTAGGCTAGGGTTTTTTTTATTTTAGGTGGGATTTTTTTTATTTTGATAGGGCTATTAGATTAGGTGTAATTAGTTTAAATATCTTGTAATTTGTTTTTTATTTTCTGTAATTTTGTGGATATTTTTTGTAATTTAGCTAATTTTATTGAATTTAGTTAATTTTATTTAATTTAGGGAATTTATTTTATTGTAGTGTAGTGTTAGGTGTTAGGGTAACTTAGGTTAGGTTTTATTTTACAGGTAAATTTGTATTTATTTTAGCTAGGTAGTTATTAAATAGTTAATAACTATTTAGTAACTATTCTACCTAGCTAAAATAAATACAAACTTGCCTGTAAAATAAAAATAAAACCTAAGCTAGCTACAATGTAATTATTAGTTATATTGTAGCTAGCTTAGGGTTTATTTTACAGGTAAGTATTTAGTTTTAAATAGGAATAATTTAGGTAATAATTGTAGGTTTTATTTAGATTTATTTTAATTATATTTAAGTTAGGGGGTGTTAGGGTTAGGTTTAGGTTTAGGGGTTAATAAATATAGTATAGTGGCGGCGACGTTGGGGGCGGCAGATTAGGGGTTAATAAATGTAGGTAGATCGCGGCGATGTTAGGTGCGGCAGATTAGGGGTTAATAATATTTAACTAGTGTTTGTGATGCGGGAGTACGGCTGGTTTAGGGGTTAATATGTTTATTATAGTGGCAATGACATTGGGGGCAGTAGATTATGGGTTAATAACATTATGTAGGTGTCTGCAATGTTGTGGGCAGCAGATTAGGGTTTAATAAATATAATGTAGTTGTCGGCGATGTTGGGCGCAGCAGATTAGGAATTCATAAGTATATTGTAGGTGGCGGCGATGTCCGGAGTGGCAGATTAGGGGTTAATAAGTATAATGTAGGTGTCAGCGATGTCGGGGGCGGAAGATTAGGGGTTAATAAATGTAAGGTTAGGGGTTTTTAGACTCAGGGTTCATGTTAGGGTGTTAGATGTAAACATAATTTTAGTTTCCCCATAGGAATCAATGGGGTTGCGTTACGGAGCTTTACGCTGCTTTTTGGCAGGTGTTAGACTTTTTTCAGCCAGCTCTCCCCATTGATGTCTATGGGGAAATCGTGCACAAGCACGTACAACCAGCTTACCGCTGATTTAAGCAGCGCTGGTACTGGAGTGTGGTATGGAGCACAATTTTGCTCTATGCTCACTTATTGCCTTTTAACACTGGGTTTGTAAAAACCTGTAATACCAGCACTGTAGGAAAGTGAGCGGTGAGAATAACGTGCAAGTTAGCACCGCACCCCTGTTACTGCAAAACTCGTAATCTTTTAATGTGTATGTGTATATATGTAAAATACAATAAAAATCACTCAAAATCACATCTCATGAAAAATAGATAAAAAAATATAAATCATATAAATCCTAGGAATGCCCATAATAAAACTGTCGAACAATTGTGACAGAAACCGTACTTATAGATAGTAATTTTTCTTATTAAGTTGCACTTTCCATTGAAGTCTATGGGATGAATATCCAAAGTCCTGAAGTTAGTGCGTTGTCTTTCATTCGAGAGCAAACAATTTACTTTCAACTTGTAACGCACGTGCAAAACGTTTACTTCTGGTGGTGTTTGCGCACGAGCGAAAACTATAAATAGCACGCCACTTGTAATCTGGCCCTATATTCCAATATACTGGATGAGGAATTGATAGAAATAATGAATCAGGTAGAGTCAGGAGACATCATACAAGGGGATTCCAATTTGGAGGAACAAAACTTACTAGAATTATCCTTATATGATGAAGGGGAAGATTTTTCAGTGCAACATTGTTCTCTTAAAAGGAAATCTATTTTTTACCCAACATACAGTCAAACAGAACACATTAAAATCTTTAATAAATTGGTATGTCAGGATATAGAGTTACTATCAATAAATAGAAATGGAAATAAGAACAAGAATTCTGCATTTAATATTTATGCTGATAACCTAACTAAAGGAGAACGGGTGGCATTAAAACATCTGAGTAAATGTACTGATATAATTTTTAGGGCAGCAGATAAGGGAGGGGGTATTGTTGTGCAGAATAGGAAGGATTATCTAGGAGAGGCACACCGTCTTTTACAGGATAAAACTACTTACCTCCCCCTTACATTTAATCCAACTGAAAAATATAAAAAAGAATTGCAGCACCATCTAATAGAGGCAAAAGCATTGAATATATTAAACACAGAAGAATTTAATTATTTAAATGAAATAGCACCGAAGATAGCTTGCTTTTACCACCTGCCCAAGGTGCATAAGGATGCCTACAACCCACCGGGGAGACCGATTGTCTCTGGGATAGGCTCTTTGTGTGACAATTTATCGAAGTATATTGACTACTATTTACAACCTGTAGTCACTAACACAAGAGCCTATCTCAGAGATACTATCAATGTTATTAATACATTTGAGGGCCTAATGTGTAAAAAAGAATATACATGGGTTACATGCGATGTCTCCACATTATATACCAGTATACCTCATTTATTGGGGACATTAGTAAACATTGGACACTATCAAATTATCTAAAGATCAAATATCTTTCATTGTGGACTCTATTTTATTTATATTAACCCACAACTATTTTCTTTTTGAGGGGATTTATTTCAAACAAATTCAGGGGACTGCGATGGGGACAACATTTGCCCCATCATATGCAAATCTTTATATGTCCCATTTTGAGTCCAATACTATATGGAATAATAATCCCTTCGAAGGAAATATTATTAAATACTATCGTTTTATCAATGATATTATTTTAATATGGGAAGGGCCCTCTGAAAATATTAATTTATTTATGAATTATCTCAATTCTAATAAATATAATTTAAAGTTCACTCATGAAACCTCATCCTCATCCATTTCATTTTTAGATCTTATCCTCTACTCTAATCCCACTACTAATCAAGTTGCGGTTAAAAATTATCACAAAGCCACAGATAGGAATAGTTTATTAAACGCAAAAAGTGGCCACCTGAAAAAATGGAAAAACAATATCCCCTTGGGTCAGTATCAAAGGATAAAAAGAAATTGTACTGACAAAAATGATTATAATAAAGAATCTGAGATTTTAACCAATACATTTTTACAAAAAGGATATAATCCAGATTTATTACGAGAAACTAGGGCTAGAGTGGAAAACATAGATAGAATGGATCTTATCAATACCAAAACAAAATCTAATTATAAAAACTAAACTATAGATAGACATACAAGGGGTCCAAAATTTGTAACAAAATACAATAGTCAACACTACAAAATAAAGAAGATTTTAAACAAACATTGGAAGGTTTTGAAACTAGATCCTATCCTAGATAAAATATTGGCAGATAAACCGGATATAGTCTTTTAAAAAAATAAAGACATTAAAAACTATATAGCACCAACAAAACCCTGCCAGCCACTAAAAGAAGGACAACTAACTAGTTGGTGTGGAGCTAAATCTGGCCTTTTTCCGTGTAAACAAAAGGATTGTATAATGTGCCCCCTCATTTCTCTTAACAACATGCAATTTTGCAATTATAATGGTAACAAAAAGTATGACTGTAAGAGTAGATGTTCTTGCCACACTACATATGTGGTATATCAGCTATCCTGTAAATGTGGAATGATTTATGTGGGTAGAACGAAACGTAAAATCAAGTACAGAGTAAGGGAGCATGTAAACAATATCACTAATGGATTTGACAACCATAGTGTATCTCACCATTTTAATATCTACTACAACCAAAATCCCAACGATTTAACCGTTAATATCATTGAATGGGTACCCCCAGACAAATGGGACACAAATAGGTTACTAAGACTGCGACAAAGAGAAACGTTTTGGATAAAAACTTTGGATTGTCTAGAACCTAAGGGACTTAACATTGAATTGGACATTCTAGCGTATTTATAATTAATTATATATATATGATATAACTTGCATATATTAAATTGTGCATATCATGATAGTAAATTATATATATATTTAAATTATAATTTTATAACCATGTTTATGGGCATTAAATAGTGCAATACTATCTATAAATTAGGTTTTTAAATATCTATGAATTTTTTGTATTTATAAACGTATGTACATATGCACTTTTGATATGGACAAATTTTACATTTGAATTAGCTCATGTGTTTACTCGTATGAATAGGGAACAATAGGGACAAGACCAATGAGATCTGATGTAATGTATATTTATTGTATTATGAAATAATAAGCAATCAATCTGCTAGTATATATGGTAAATATGAATATGAAATGAATTTGTATTTATGACATTTTTTATGACAACGTTGTAAGTAGAGAATATAATGTTCAAATATGTTTTAACTGTTAGTTGCTATATCAATTTTAACATTGTATTATAACACTCTATTTTATTTATTTTTCACGGTAACATACTATTTCCAGTATGGCACTTATAATCGATTAAAAACTTATGCAAACCGCTATAAAAGAGGCCCAAATGGAAATGGAGACAGTTCTTGACAAAGTCCCTCTGACTAGGGACGAAACGCGTAGAACAGACAGTAGCTACTTTGTTTTTTTGACCCTGGGAAGCCGCCGTAGGAGTTCCGGTATCACGTGGTATACGCATATCACTGGTAGGAAACCTTACATGGAAGTGCTGAGGGTTGCCATCTGTATCCCCTAGTGAAAGGGTTAGTATATTTCGTATATTCACATACGGACTCTAACTGCTATACACATACCCGCATGAATCATTGACCATGAAGGGGGATCATCTTGTTTATGTGCTTTTAAAAACCGTACATTTTGTGAGTATATATATACTCACAAAATGTACGGTTTTTAAAAGCACATATAGCGTGTGGCTTTAAATAAAGTTGGAGATCTACACTTGAATCGTGTCTGCGCTCTTCTGTTTCTTTTTACATATAATCTGGCCCTATGTTTGGTTGACTAGTGCCCCCCCCCCCACACCAACCAGGCAATGCCAATGGTAGGGGTAAATTTTGATCATTGAATGAATATGAAATAAAAAAATGGATAATAAATGGATAACATTCTTGCAAAACTGCTATCTTACAGTGCTGTAGATATGTGCATGCCCATGATGTTACATCCCTGCTTTTCAACAAAAGTCACAAAAAGAGCAAATAAAATTTGGTAATAGAAGATTAGAAAGTTGTTTACAATAATCTATCTGAATCATGAATGAACATTTTGGGGTTTTATGTTACTTTTAAAAAAAGGGACATATGGTTTTCAAGATATTACTTTGACAATAGTCAAAATAATAGAGTTGGCAATTGTTATTTTGTGAAATATAGATGGTACAGCAGGTCCTATAAGGTACACTCCGGATATGTGAATATGTGAATATGTCTAATGACAAAGGAAAATGGCTTGATGTGTATATATATGTATATATATATATATATATATATATATATATATATATATATATATATATATATATATACACAGTATATATATGCCAAACAATAAGAGTGCAGTATACTCACTCCATAAGATCTGTAAATCCAGCCAGTCTGGAAAGGAGCCCTTTGGTGTGTGTAATACAGCCAAGCTGAGGGAAAGGTATACTCCAGTGAGGAAATAGTAAGGCACTCTGTATGTAAAAGTAGTAACTTACTCAATTAAAATCCAGATTCCAGCGATGTCACAGCAAAAAACAGCCAAAAACACATGTTGATTAAAAATGAACAAAGCAGGTGGGATGCTCTGCTGCATTCCCAAGTTTCTGCCTGTCAGGGTGCCAGGAATCAGACTGAGACGAGAAATGCAAAAATAATCACACCTTTATTAATAGCAAAAATAATAAAAAAGTCAACAAGTCAAATAACAAGCCAGGAGTCAAAACCAGAGCTGGTAGTCAGACGAGCCGAGTCAGGAGCCAAAGCGAATAGTCAGATGAGCCGGAATCAGGAACAAGGAAAACAGCAGAGTCAGGAACAAGCCAGGGATCAGGAACCAGGAAGAACGTCAGGCAGCCAGGTAATACACAGGAACTCTCACAAACACTTCTGAGACAACGCAAAGGCAAAGCATACTGAACAGAGGCCCTTTAAATAATAAGTGACGACATCACAATTATGAGACTGCATCCTGTCACACATGGATGATGCACACCAGTCTGGCCATCAAAGGAAGTGCAGGAAATGAGCAGCATCCCCCACAATGCACCATAGTCAGGAAGAGAGGTAAGTAAAATGGCTGCCAGCAGCTCATGGCAAACACAACAGGGAAAAAACCCTGACAGTACCCTCCCTTCAACGACCCCTCCCCCGCGGGAGGACAAAAGGCTTATTGGGGAAACGGGCATGGAAGGCACGGAGGAAGGCAGGAGCATGAACATCAGTGGAGGGGACCCAAGAACGCTCCTCCGGACCTTAGCCCCTCCAGTAAACCAAATACTGTACATGGCTCCTGGACATACGAGAGTCAATAATGCTGCTGACCTCATACTCCTCATGGTTGTCAACAAAGATAGGATGGGGACGAGGCAACACAGTGGTAAACCGATTACAAACCAATGGTTTCAAGAGGGAGACATGAAAAACATTGGAGATGCGCATAGCAGAAGGAAGGTCAAGAGTGTAGGCCACAGGATTAACCCGTCAGAGGATTTGAAAAGGACCAACATAACGGGGAGCCAATTTATTGGAAGGCACACGAAGGTTCAAGTTGCTGGAGGACAGCCAAACTCTCTCACCAACCTGGTAGGAAGGTGTGGGCAGACGCCTACGATCAGCCTGGAACTTTTGGCGCTGCATAGAACGATGAAGGCAATCCTGAATCTGCACCCACGTGGAACGGAGTTGCCAGAGATGCTCCTCCAAAGCCGGAATACCCTGAGACATGAATGAATCGAGCAACAAGGATGGTTGAAACCCATAATTCGCCATGAACAGGGATAACTTGCAGCAAGCATTAATAGCACTATTACGAGCAAACTCTGCCCAAGGTAACAGTTCAGACCAATTATTGTGGTGATCTGAGACATAGCGACTGAGGAACTGCTCCAGAGCTTGATTAGACCATTCCGCAGCCCCATTGGATTGAGGGTGATATGCCAAGGAGAAGGAAAGCTGGATCCCCATTTGAGCACAAAAGGAACACCAAAATCTGGAGACAAACTGGCTACCCCAGTCCGACACTATCTCCTTGGGTAACCCATGTAAATGGAAGACCTCCCGGGAAAAAATTGAAGCAAGCTCCTGAGCGGTAGGCAGCTTCATCAAGGGAATGCAATGTGACATTTTAGAAAAACGGTCAACCACCATAAGGATAACAGTATTGCCATTGGAAACAGGGAGCTCGACAATGAAGTCCATGGAAAGACGTGTCCAAGGACGCTCACCATAAGCAATAGGTTGAAGAAGACCTACAGGAAGACGTCGAGGAGTCTTATTCTGTGCGCAAACTGAGCAGGAGGCAACGTACGCAGCAACATCAGAACGAAGACCTGGCCACCAGGATTGTCGAGTGATAGACCAAATTATTTGGTTCTTGCCTGGGTGACCTGCGGCTTTAGGATAGTGGTAAGTGTGCAAAAGTTTAGTTCGAAGATTCTCAGGAACAAAATACTTACCACTAGGTTTCTCAGGAGGTGCATTGGTTTGTGCAGCCAGGATCTCCTCCCCCAAGGGAGAAGTCAAATAAATACGTATGGTAGCCAAAATATGGTCAGGCGGTATAACAGGAGTAGGTACAGACTCCTCCTTGGACAGAGACGAAATTGTCGAGAGAGGGCATCAACCCTAACATTCTTACTACCAGGCAGGTAGGAGACCACATAATTAAACCGAGACAAAAATAGCGCCCATCTGGCCTGTCGAGGCAACAAACGTTTTGCTTCAGATAGATAAGTTAAATTCTTGTGGTCAGTAAGAATGAGCACTGGCACGCTAGTACCCTCGAGAAGATGCTTCCATTCCTTGAGTGCCAAAATTATGGCCAGTAATTCCCTGTCACCAATTTCATAATTGCACTCCGCTGGAGACAATTTCTTAGAGAAGAAACCACACGGATGCAAGGATCCATCAGGCGTAGGACGTTGAGACAAGAGGACACCTACTCCAGTCTCAGACGCATTGACCTCAAGAACGAAAGGCAGGACAGGGTTAGGATGAGCCAGAACTGGAGCGGCAGAAAAGGCAGTCTTAAGACTATCAAAGGCCTTAATGGCAGTAGGTGACCAATGGAGTGGATAATTCTCTTTACGGGTCATGTCTGTGATAGGTTTGACCAAGGAAGAAAAGTTTTTAATAAACTTTCTACAGTAATTGGCGAACCCCAAATAACGAATAGACTGAAGACCAACTGGGCGAGGCCACTGCAGAACTGCAGATAACTTGTCAGGATCCATGGAGAACCTTGCAACAGAGATAACATACCCTAGGAAGGTTACTTGAGTCTGATGGAACTCACATTTCTCAAGTTTACAAAACAGGCCGTTCTCAAGTAGTCTCAGAAGAACCCGTGTAACATCAGAACGATAAACCTCAAGTGTGGGTGAGTGTATGAGGATGTCGTCTAAGTACACCACAACACACTGTTGCAACATATCTCATAGGACATCATTAATACATTCCTGAAAAATAGCAGGAGCATTACATAGGCCAAAGGGCATTACAAGATACTAATAATGCCCGCTCCTGGTGTTAAATGATGTTTTCCATTCGTGACCTCCTTAATCCTAACGAGATTGTACGCTCCTCTGAAATCAAGTTTAGTAAAGACCGTAGCTCCCGTGAGGCGGTCAAAGAGTTCCGTAATGAGTGGAATAGGGTAAGCATTCTTAATGGTAAGGCGATTAAGACCCCTATAATCGATACATGGTCTTAACTTGCCACCCTTTTTCTTCACAAAGAAGAAGCCAGCCCCTGCAGGAGAGCAGGATTTGCGGATGATCCCCCGCGACAGAGCATCGGCAACATACTCCTCCATAGCACTATTCTCTGCAACAGACAGAGGGTACACCCAGCCCCGAGGAGGAATGGCTCCGGGTGGCAGGTCTATGGCACAGTCGTAAGACCGGTGAGGAGGCAACGTACCGGCACGCACCTTGTCAAACACGTCTAGGAACTCTCGATACTCCTCTGGCAATTGAGATACCGAAGAAGTGCACAAGACTTTAACTGGTTTTCAAAGACAAGTGGAAATACATTGCAGGGACCACAACAAAATTTCAGACCTGCGCCAGTCGAGACTGGGATTGTGCTTTTGGAGCCAGGGATAACCCAGAACAACTGGAAAATGCGGAGAGTTTATCACCTGGAACTGGAGGGTTTCAAAATGGAGAGCCCCAACAGTCATGGACAACGGAGCAGTTTCGTGAGTAACGAGTGCGGGCTGAAGGGGCCTGCCATCAATGGCCTCAATAGCAAGCGGAACGGACCGAGGCAAAACAGGAATGGAGTGCTTTGATACAAAAGCACTGTCAATGAAATAGCCCACAGCACCGGAGTCAACAAGAGCCAGAGTGACTATGGAGGAGTCCACCCAGGAAAGGACAACCCTGACCAAAGGTTTCTCCTTAAGCGGTTCCGGGGACGAGGATAAACCACCCAAGGTCTGCCCCCGACAGGACCTTAGGTGCGAGCGTTTCCCGGCCGTGTAGGACAAGACTTCAAAAGGTGGCCCTGTAAACCACAATAGAGGCAGAGCCCCTCCCTCCTCCTAAAGGCCCTCTCCGCCGTGGAGAGACGTGTGAATCCCAACTGCATCAGCTCAGCAGTACCTGGTGACTCAGGACCAGGAGGCATTGGAGGAAAGGGAGGCATGGGTGGGAACAAACATGTAGGAGACAACGGAACAGGAGGCTTCCGCAAGTGCTCCTTGAAAGAGGGCCTCTCTCTGAATCTGATGTAAATTAGGATCATAAAAGACACCAATGCTTCGAGATCCTCTGGTAAATCTCTGGCAGCAACTTCGTCTTTAATTGCATCAGAGAGCCCATGAAAGAAGGCGGCAACAAGGGCTTCATTGTTCCAACCTACCTCTGCGGCAAGCGTACGGAACTCAATAGCATACAGAGCAACAGATCTTGTACCTTGCTGAATGGACATGAGTTGTTTAGCAGCAGAGGAGGAGCGAGCCGGAACATCAAATACCCTTCAAAAGGAGGCCACAAATTCAGGGAAATTGAAAATCACAGGTTTATTAGTCTCCCACAAGGGATTAGCCCAGGCAAGAGCTGTGTCAGAGAGTAATGAGATGAGAAATCCCACCTTAGCTCTGTCAGAGGGAAACGCCTGAGCAAACATCTCAAAGTAAATGTCCACCTGGTTCAAAAACCCTCTGCACTGAATAGGATTGCCTCCATATCGCTTAGGTAGAGGTGCAGAACCGGACATGCTCCTGGTAGGCATAGGTGCAGCAGCGGAAACAGGAGCAGCCATAACTTGCGGGACACTTTGGTCCAAATGTGCAGTGCGAGTCAGCAGGGTTTGCAGGGCTAGTGCAAATTGATCCAAGCAGTGATCCTATACATCCATCCTGGAAATGATGGCAGGTAAAGGTGGATAATTAGCAGCATCAGGATTCATGGCCTTTGTGTAACGTCAGGGTGCCCGGAATCAGACTGAGACGAGAAATGCAAAAATAATCACACCTTTATTAATAGCAAAAAATAATAAAAAAAGTCCACAAGTCAAATAACAAGCCAGGAGTCAAAACCAGAGCTGGTAATCAGACAAGCCGAGTCAGGAGCCAAAGCGAATAGTCAGACGAGCCGAAATCAGGAACAAGGAAAACAGCAGAGTCAGGAATAAGCCAGGGATCAGGAACCAGGAAGAATGTCAGGCAGCCAAGTAATACACAGGAACACTCACAAACAGGTCTGAGACAACACAAAGGCAAAGCATACTGAACAGAGGCCCTTTAAATAATAAGTGATGACATCACAATTCTGAGACTGCATCCTGTCTCACATGGATGATGTACATCAGTCTGGACATAAAAGGAAGTGCAGGAAATGAGCAGCATCCCCCACAATGCACCATAATCAGGAAGAGAGGTGAGTAAAATGGCTGCCAGCAGCACATGGCAAACACAACAGGGAAAAAACCCTGACACTGCCGACTCCTGGCAAAAATCCATCCTTCTGACAAAGAAAACCCTTCATTGTGTTACAATGTTTGAAACTTACTATAAGGTTATCTCTCAATGGTACTTGGTCCCTACTCGATTGTCTAAGATGTACCCAGGAGCTTTGCCCCTCTGCTGGAGGAATTGTGGTCTCCAGGGCAACATTCTCCATATTTGGTGGGAATGCCCCAATATCAAAACTCTCTGGGTAATGGGGCTTTGCACCCTTACTGACCTTGGAATCAGGTTTCCTGCCAGCCCAGCCACAGCATTACTACACTTAGACCTACATGATTTACCCAAACAAAAAAGCATTTTCAGTATATACCTGTTAGCTTCTATTAAAACTAACTTAGCTAGAGCCTGGAAAAGAGACTCCCCCCAAGTGGAATGAGATAGTGGACACAATGGCTTTCCTATACAATATGGAAAAGACCATATACCTTGACTTAAATAAATCTGATATGTTTGAAATGATATGGACTGACTGGAAAGACAAATATGAAACCTCATGGAGCCCATCTGCCACAACACAAGACTCCTCACCCACTTCCGAATAGGTAACTCATATCACCCGTTTTACGGATGTTGCCCCTAGGCAGTTGATATTCCCACCCCACCCCTTTCCAAACTCATGTACCCCTCCCCTCCCTTCCCCATTACGTACCTGATACATCTCAAATAAGGTGTTGTATTAATTACCCTTTGGTCTCCCATTATTGTCCAATTTGGTGTTTGCATTTATCTTTGTACTTGTGGTGATCAACCTAATTCTTGTTACTTTGTATACTATATATTTCTATTAGGACCGTTTGGTCCGTATCTTTACTGGATATTTAAGACTGAAATTTGATGTTTGTGCTGGGGACCTGCGAGTCCCCCATTGTTATTTCTAACCTTTGAAAACAAATAAAAGTTTTTAAAAAAAAAAAAAAAATGAACAAAGCTTTTAATATTTATCTCAGCTCAATGCGCTTCAACGATAAAACGTCTTTCTCAAGAGCAAATAAAAACAGATGAAGATTTTGTTATTTGCTTTTATGGAAAAACTTTCAAAACATATTGTGGTTAACAGTTAAACATCTTTTCCACCTACAGCTCCTCTTCCTAACCATTCTGAAAAAAACTGGTTTGAAAAAATAAATATAATAAAATTGTAGGCACAATCAATATAGCTTCAGAGGACACATATCAATAACATTTATACAGCAGTGAATTTTCTGTCCTGAATTAAATATTATGACCTATTCCACAGCTAAATCCACAGAACATAAGCAGTATATAAGTACTGACTACAGCTATGTAGTTGTTTTATACCCTATTTTATCCAATACAATTTGCTTGAGTCATTCATTACTACTACACGGCTAGATTTAGAGTTGGGCGGTAGCTGTGAAAACCAGCGTTAGAGGCTCCTAACGCTGGTTTTAGGCTACCTCCGGTATTTGGAGTCACTCAAAATAGGGTCTAACGCTCACTTTTCAGCCGCGACTTTTCCATACCGCAGATCCCCTTACGTCAATTGCGTATCCTATCTTTTCAATGGGATTTTTCTAACTCCAGTATTTAGAGTCGTGTCTGAAGTGAGCGTTAGAAATCTAACGACAAAACTCCAGCCGCAGAAAAAAGTCAGGAGTTAAGAGCTTTCTGGGCTAACGCCGGTTCATAAAGCTCTTAACTACTGTACTCTAAAGTACACTAACACCCATAAACTACCTATGTACCCCTATGTACTACCTATGTACCCCTACTCCGGTATTTAGAGTCGTGTCTGAAGTGAGCGTTAGAAATCTAACGACAAAACTCCAGCCGCAGAAAAAAGTCAGTAGTTAAGAGCTTTCTGGGCTAACGCCGGTTCATAAAGCTCTTAACTACTGTACTCTAAAGTACACTAACACCCATAAACTACCTATGTACCCCTAAACCGAGGTCCCCCCACATCGCCGCAACTCGATTAAATTTTTTTAACCCCTAATCTGCCGACCGCCACCTACGTTATCCTTTTGTACCCCTAATCTGCTGCCCCTAACACCGCCGACCCCTATATTATATTTATTAACCCCTAATCTGCCCCCCACAACGTCGCCGCCAGCTACCTACACTTATTAACCCCTAATCTGCCGTCTGCACGCCGCCGCCAGCTACATTATCCCTATGTACCCCTAATCTGCTGCCCCTAACACCGCCGACCCCTATATTATATTTATTAACCCCTAACCTGTCCTCCCTAACATCGCCGACACCTAACTTCAATTATTAACCCCTAATCTGCCGACCGAATCTCGCCGCTATTCTAATAAATGTATTAACCCCTAAAGCTAAGTCTAACCCTAACACTAACACCCCCCTAAGTTAAATATAATTTACATCTAACGAAATTAATTATCTCTTATTAAATAAATTATTCCTATTTAAAGCTAAATACCTGTAAAATAAATCCTAATATAGCTACAACATAAATTATAATTATATTATAGCTATTTTAGGATTAATATTTATTTTACAGGTAACTTTGTATTTATTTTAACCAGGTACAATATCTATTAAATAGTTAAGAACTATTTAATAGCTAAAATAGTTAAAATAATTACAAATTTACCTGTAAAATAAATCCTAACCTAAGTTACAATTAAACCTAACACTACACTATCAATAAATTAATTAAATAAAATACCTACAATTACCTACAATTAAACCTAACACTACACTATCAATAAATTAATTAAATAAAATACCTACAATTACTTACAATTAAACCTAACACTACACTATCAATAAATAAATTAAATGCAATACCTACAAATAACTACAATGAAATAAACTAACTAAAGTACAAAAAATAAAAAAGAACTAAGTTACAAAAAATAAAAAAATATTTACAAACATAAGAAAAATATTACAACAATTTTAAACTAATTACACCTACTCTAAGCCCCCTAATGAAATAACAAAGACCCCCAAAATAAAAAATGCCCTACCCTATTCTAAATTACTAAAGTTCAAAGCTCTTTTACCTTACCAGCCCTGAACAGGGCCCTTTGCGGGGCATGCCCCAAGAAGTTCAGCTCTTTTGCCTGTAAAAAAAACATACAATACCCCCCCCAACATTACAACCCACATACCCCTAATCTAACCCAAACCCCCCTTAAATAAACCTAACACTAAGCCCCTGAAGATCATCCTACCTTGTCTTCACCTCACCAGGTATCACCGATCCGTCCTGGCTCCAAAATCTTCATCCAACCCAAGCGGGGGCTGGCGATCCATCATCCGGTGGCTGAAGAGGTCCAGAAGAGGCTCCAAAGTCTTCATCCTATCCGGGAAGAAGAGGCGATCCGGACCGGCAACCATCTTGATCCAAGCGGCATCTTCTATCTTCATCCGATGACGACCGGCTCCATCCTGAAGACCTCCACCGCGGACCCATCTTCTTCCGGCGACGTCCAACTGAAGAATGACGGTTCCTTTAAGGGACGTCATCCAAGATGGCGTCCCTCGAATTCTGATTGGCTGATAGGATTCTATCAGCCAATCGGAATTAAGGTAGGAATATTCTGATTGGCTGATGGAATCAGCCAATCAGAATCAAGTTCAATCCGATTGGCTGATCCAATCAGCCAATCAGATTGAGCTCGCATTCTATTGGCTGTTCCGATCAGGACGGATCGGTGATACCTGGTGAGGTGATCGGTGATACCTGGTGAGGTGAAGACAAGGTAGGATGATCTTCAGGGGCTTAGTGTTAGGTTTATTTAAGGGGGGTTTGGGTTAGATTAGGGGTATGTGGGTGGTGGGTTGTAATGTTGGGGGGGGGGGTATTGTATGTTTTTTTTTACAGGCAAAAGAGCTGAACTTCTTGGGGCATGCCCTGCAAAGGGCCCTGTTCAGGGCTGGTAAGGTAAAAGAGCTTTGAACTTTAGTAATTTAGAATAGGGTAGGGCAGTTTTTATTTTGGGGGTCTTTGTTATTTTATTAGGGGGCTTATAGTAGGTGTAATTAGTTTAAAATTGTTGTAATATTTTTCTTATGTTTGTAAATATTTTTTTATTTTTTGTAACTTAGTTCTTTTTTATTTTTTGTACTTTCGTTAGTTTATTTCATTGTAGTTATTTGTAAATATTGTATTTAATTAATGTATTGATAGTGTAGTGTTAGGTTTAATTGTAGGTAATTGTAGGTATTTTATTTAATTAATTTAATGATAGTATAGTGTTAGGTTTAATTGTAACTTAGGTTAGGATTTATTTTACAGGTAATTTTGTAATTATTTTAACTAGGTAACTATTAAATAGTTCTTAACTATTTAATAGCTATTGTACCTGGTTAAAATAATTACAAAGTTGCCTGTAAAATAAATATTAATCCTAAAATAGCTACAATGTAATTATAATTTATATTGTAGCTATATTAGGATTTATTTTACAGGTAAGTATTTAGCTTTAAATAGGAATAATTTATTTAATAAGAGTTAATTAATTTCGTTAGATTAAAATTATATTTAATTTAGGGGGGTGTTAGTGTTAGGGTTAGACTTAGCTTTAGGGGTTAATACATTTATTAGAATAGCATTGAGCTCCGGTCAGCAGATTAGGGGTTAATAATTTAAGTTAGGTGTCAGCGATGTTAGGGAGGGCAGATTAGGGGTTAATACTATTTATTATAGGGTTAGTGAGGCGGATTAGGGGTTAATAACTTTATTATAGTAGCGGTGCGGTCCGCTCGGCAGATTAGGGGTTAATAAGTGTAGGCAGGTGGAGGCGACATTGTGGGGGGCAGATTAGGGGTTAATAAATATAATATAGGGGTCGGCGGTGTTAGGGGCAGCAGATTAGGGGTACATAGGGATAATGTAAGTAGCGGCGGTTTATGGAGCGGCAGATTAGGGGTTAATAATAATATGCAGGGGTCAGCGATAGCGGGAGCGGCAGATTAGGGGTTAATAAGTGTAAGGTTAGGGGTGTTTAGACTCGGGGTACATGTTAGAGTGTTAGGTGCAGACGTAGGAAGTGTTTCCCCATAGGAAACAATGGTGCTGCGTTAGGAGCTGAACGCGGCTTTTTTGCAGGTGTTAGGTTTTTTTTCAGCTCAAACAGCCCCATTGTATCCTATGGGGGAATCGTGCACGAGCACGTTTTTGAGGCTGGCCGCTTGCATAAGCAACTCTGGTATCGAGAGTTGAAGCTGCGTTAAATATGCTCTACGCTCCTTTTTTGGAGCCTAACGCAGCCTTTATGTGGACTCTCAATACCAGAGTTATTTTTATGGTGCGGCCAGAAAAAAGCCAGCGTTAGCTTTTCGGGTCGTTACCGAGAAAACTCTAAATCTAGCCGACAGAGATCACAAAAACAGATCCTTGTACTGACATATGCTTACTATCCAGTAATATATTTACTGAGAATTGATTACACCCTGAGATTTTAGTTATTTTTTTACTATCACTGATGCTTTTACAAATCCTCAGATTTATTACTACCTTTACTTATCTATAATAAACAAAATAAAACAAAAAAAACACTCTTTGTATGGATCTTTATCACTGTTACTCATGGATATAAAATAATTTTTGACCTTTTCTATCAGGAGTTTTATTACTTAAGTACATACTGAAAAAATAAAAATAAATATATATTTACACAGTTCAGATAGAAAAATACTGGCACCCTCCTTGACGTTTAAAACAATGCTTCTTTATTGGTTATATTAAAACACAAAAAGGTACAACAGCCAGGGCGTTAGCAGCCCTTATTCCATTAGGAATTAGGGCTGCTAAAATCCTATTTGCTCTTCAAATCAGCCAATAGGATTTAAGCAGCTCTCATTCTATTGCATTAATTAAAAAAAATAATTAAAATGGGTATTAGAATAGGAATAATTTTTATTATTTTGGATAATTCGTTTGTTATTTTGTGTAATGTTTTTTTTATTTTTAGAATAGGGGTTGGGCTTTCCATAAAAGAGCTAAATGCACTTTTAAGGGCAGGAAAAAGAGCTGAATGCTCTTTTAAGGGCAACGCCCATATAAATGCCCTTTTCAGGGCAATGGGTAGATTAGGTTTTACTTTATTTTTATTTTGTGGGTTTGGGGGGTGGGGGGTTTGTATACTGTTAGGAGGTGTTTGTTTTTCTTTTGTAGGAAAATAGCTGTTATCTTTAGGGCAATGCCCTACAAAAGGCCCTTTTAAGGGCCCTTGGTAGTTTATTATAGATTAGGCTTTTTTATTTTGGGGTGTTTTTTTTTTTTTTAAACAGGGTATTAGAATAGGAATCATTTTTATTCTTTTGTTTTAGGTTTTCTTATTTTTTAGTGTAAGGCAGCTTTTATTTTTATTTCACAGGTAAGTTTGTATTTATTTTAACTAAGTAGTAAGTAAATAGTTAATAACTATTTAATAACTATTTACTAACTAGTCTACCTAGTTAAAATAAATACAAACTTACCTGTGAAATAAAAATAAAACCTAAGGTAGCTACAATATACTGTAACTATTAGTTATATGCAGCTAGCTTAGGTTTTATTTTACAGGTAAGTATGTATTTAGTTTTAAATAGGTATTATTTAGTTAAAAATTGTAACTTTAAAGGGACACTGTACCCAAAAAATTTCTTTTGTGATTCAGATTGAGCATGAAATTTTAAGCAACTTTCTAATTTACTCCTATTATCAAATGTTCTTCATTCTCTTGGTATCTTTATTTGAAATGCAAGAATGTAAGTTTAATTGCCGGCCCATTTTTGGTGAACAACCTGGGTTGTCCTTGCTGATTGGTGGATAAATTAATCCACCAATAGAAAAGTGCTGTCCAGAGTACTGAAACCAAAAAAAAGCTTAGATGCCTTCTTTTTCAAATAATGATAGCAAGAGAATGAAGAAAAATTGATAATAGGAGTAAATTAGAAAGTTGCTTAAAATTGCATGCTCTTTCTGAATTACAAAAGAAAAAATTTGGGTACAGTGTCCCTTTAATTTAGCTCTATTTAAATTATGCTAAAGTTAGGGGGTGTTAGGTTTAGGGTTAGGTTTAGGGGTTAATAGTTAAATTTAGGTTGTCAATACAGCTTCAGAGGACACATATCAATAACATTTATACAGCAGTGAACTTTCTGTCCTGAATGAAATACTATGACCTATTCCACAGCTAAATCCACAGAACATAAGCAGTATATAAGTACTGACTACAGCTACGTAGTCGTTTTCTACCCTATTTTATCCAATACAATTTGTTTGAGTCATTACTACTACAGAGATCACAAAAACAGACCCTTGTATTGACATATGCTTACTATTCAGTAATATATTTACTGAGAATTGATTACACCCTGTGATTTTAGTTATTTTTTTACTATCACTGATGCTTTTACAAATCCTCAGATTTATTACTATCTTTACTTATCTATAATAAACAAAATTAAACAAAAAAACACTCATTGTATGGATCTTTATCACTGTTACTCATGGATATAAAATAGTTTTTGATCTTTTCTATCAAGATTTTTATTACTAAAGTACATACTGAAAATATAAATATAAAATATATTTACTTTTATATATATATATATTCCACCATTTCTATAAAAAAAATACATTTTCTATGAACTAGATTACAAGTGGAGCTCAATTTAGCGCTGACGATGTAGTATAATTAGAGCTCTCTCAATAATGTTAGTGCAAGTATTGCACCATGAGTTTTGCATTCTAGTGCTATTAACACAAGAGTGATAAATATGGCGACTTTGATTTTAAATGTGATTGTGGGAGCATAAAACTGTTCTCACACTAAATATCCTGTGTGTTCATTGATATCATTGCTATAGGAATATAAAAATGGTGCTTTTATGCAGTGACTTATGCTTGTGAAAGCTAGGTACAGATCTTGGAGCAGGAAGGTTAAAGGACCACTCAAGACCAAATTAATCTTTCATATCTCAGATAGAGCACACACTTTTTTTAAAAAAACTTTCCAATTCACTTCTATTATATAAATATGTACAATCTTTTTATATGCACACTTTTTGAGGCACCAACTCCTTCTGAACATATGCAAGATTCACAGAACATATGTGTATGCATTTTGTGATTGGCTGATGGCTGTCACATGATGCAGTGAGAAGGAAAATAAAACTAACTTTGAAATTTCTCAGAAAAAAAACCTACTGCTCAAACCAAGTGCTTTTGCATTGTCTATTTATTATGCATTAATTGATTATGCTTCTCTATTGTGTTTACTGGTCCTTTCATTATTCATTGTGATATTTAGACAGAGTATGTGAGTATGCTTGTTTGATAGTTAGAGAGCTAGAGTGTTTGTGTCTAAGAATAGTGTTTGTTTAGGTGTTTGATAATTGTTAGTTGGGTGAGGAGAAGGAATGTTTGTGTTTGTAGTCTAGTTGGCGAGTGTAGGCTTGTTGCTGTATTTAACTGAGTGAGTGTATGACAATGCCCTACAAAAGGTGTTTTTTATGGGGTGTGTAGATTAGTGTTAGGTATAATGGTGGTTTTTTTTATTTTGGATACTGTCTTTTATTATTTTTTGTAACTTATATTTTTCTTATTTTTCTTTTCATGTAATTTAAATAGTTTAGTTTAGAGGGGATTATGTGTTAGTGTAGTTATATATATGGGGGTTGATTAAGTGATTATTGATGTTTTGCATGTAGTAGGCCTTCATCACTTAACCACCCCCATACCTCTTTGGGGGTTGATTAGGTGATTTTTGATGTTTAGCATGTAGTAGGCCTTAATCCCCTAACCACCCCCATACCTGTATTGGGGTTGAATAGGTGATTAGGTTAGGGCAGCTCATGGGTTAATAGTGCATTTATCTACAATGTTTAAAATATTATGCATTCTTATGTATGATGCATATTCTTTTAAGTATTGCATATAAATTAATATGTATTTATTTTTTCTTGTGTTTTTTCTTGAAAACATAAATTAATTTTTTTAAATTTATATTTATGTTACAAAAGTCATTAATATTACAATTGTATTATTACATAACAGACATACAGTAATATAAAATATATATTTTGAAACTATATTTATATTTAAAATTATAAACACAACAAGCAAGAGTATCTACATTTTAATTCAGATCCAATTCTTAAACTAATATGCATTATACATGACCATGCATTTTATTTCAAACATTGTAGGTATAATTTAGTCAGGCCTTGGATTGATATTCAGTATTTAAAATGATATGCTTGGTCATGTATATTGCATATTGCTTTAAGTATTGCATATACATTAAAAGTATTTATGTTAGCTTGTTTTGTTTATTAGTGAAAGCATAGATATATATGTTAATATTTATTTATAGTAGTTATTAGAATTACATAATATTTTAACATAACAGGCATGCAGTTATGTAGAACTATAATTTGCATGATACTGTCTTTACTAATGAATAATAAACACAACAAGTAATGAGAGAGAGAGTGTTATCCCCAGGTGCCTCATCAAATTGCCAACAGCATACTAAAATGGCGACTAAATCCCCTGCACCCTGCTCGATCGGCACCCCTTTTAATATGCACCATACCGGGGCTCAATCCCTGTACGGCGATGAGTTAAAGGAGCCCAGCTATCCCAGCGAGGTTTTGCTGACCCTCCAGCAGTAGGCCGCCGGTGTTTTAGCGCATCTCAGTGACACATCATTTAAACATTGTTTATAATTTTAGCAACATAGCTCCTATAGTTATAATAGGGATGTTTACTATATAGTATAGTTTATTATAGTCAGTAGGTTGCATGTGGGAGTTATCTGGGGAATTCCAGGGAGGTGTAGGTTAGACATTACGTAACTGTACACAGTATTAGGGACTTAGCTGGGTGTTCCAGGGTTGTGTAGGTTAGGCATGACTTCTTGGCGGTCTGGGTGTTTTACCTGGGCAGTGCAGGGGGAATGAAGTTTAGCTCTGATGTAGGTGTAAATGGTCAGTGGGAGGTATCGAGGCGGACCCGGGGGAGTGTATGTTATATGTGTATGATATCTGTTCAGGGGGAGTTAGTGTGGTGTGCTAGTGAGAGTAGGCTGTACTTTAATTCGGACATATTGACAAGAGTGTGATATGATCGAATTAGCGAAGTGCAGGTTGTACGGAGGGTAGCGGTCATGTTTGTTTCGCCAGCTATCAGCTGTCAAGACAGCATCACCTGAGGTAATTAGTGTAGGTATAGTACTCTTTAGGTCCCGCAGGCAATATGTTGAGTGTGTCTATATAGAAACTATTTTTAGGCCCATTTCAAACAGGGCCTCTCCCGGCCTCAGCAAAATGCAGACGAGCGACAATGACGGCAATGCGGATGGTGATTTCACGCTCCCATTGATTTCTATGGAAGAGACATAGCCACTCACTGGATCACTTGCACTTCTCAGCCTAGCCCCTTTTCTTTTAAAATCTCAACAGACCGACGGACAGCGATGCCAATGAGGATAGTAAGGCAATTTCTCGTTGGTCTGTTGATTTTTTGATCATTGGGGCCTTGGTGAGGTGTCAGCTCTTTGTTAAAATGAAATAAAAATTATAATTTGCAACCACAATAATCTAAAATACTTATATATCTCTCTAAAACTCTCTTTCTCTATGCCTAAGTCTCTTTAAGCATTTATCTATATCTCACTCTCACTAAACTCTCTCTCTTTCTATTTATGAAATTAACTCTTTCTATTTCTGACACTCTATGTCTCTTAATCTGTATCCCGATCTCTACATTTCTCAAAATCTATCTATTTAAAATAATCATTACATTATTTTCTATATACATTTTTGTATAATCATTATTTGTTGTGTGTTATGTAAGGGTTTATATATGTCATAACAGTATGTCATTTTAAATTACAATCAGACTCCAAAGGGGGCATCTGCCCTTCCTGATTAACCACAACAATAATATCTATAAAAGAGAGCAATGATATGATGTTTGATTCAATTATACGTTCAATGAATACTTAAAGGGACAGCCTGCATGACATTTTTTATTTTTTTAAAAGCTAGATAATCCCTTTATTATCCATTCCCCAGTTTTGCATAACCAACACAGTTATATTAAAGGGATATACAACCCTAAATTTTTCTTTCATGATTCTGAGCATGTGATTTTAAATAACTTTCTAATTTACTTCTATTACAACTTTTCTTCATTCTCTTTGTATTTTTTTCTTGAAAAGTAGGGATCTATGCTTAGGAGCTGGCCCATGTCTGGAGCACTATATAGCAGCAGGTTTGCAAGAATGTTATCCATTTGCAAAAGCACTATTTCCTACCATGTTGTGCTCCAGATGCCTACTTAGGTATCTTTTCAACACATAATATCATGGGAGCAAAGCAAATTTGATAATATAAGTAAATTTGAAACTTTATAAAAATGGTTTGCTCTGTAAAATATTCATAACTATCTTCAACTTTAGCACTGATTTACCTTTTAACAGGTTGGCTGTTAGTGATGCATTCCAGTCATCTCTTTTAGCCAATTGGTTAATAAGTTTATATTAGTTATTGTTCTCTGTATAAGAAGAAAAACAGGAAATAAATCAAACACAAATCATGGTGTCCTGCTTGCCCAATCAATTATAATGTTTTTATATGAATAGTCACAGCCAATAGTGAGCAGCAGGTATATAATTAAAATATATTGTATGGGAAGCTTGGCGACAATGCCTAGAGAGTGTGATTGCCGATTGCTAGATACATTGTATGTGCCGGGAGGCTTGGCGATACCGCCTGGAGTGTGCGGGCGCTGACTGCCAGTGGGTCTCCTGTGGAGATCCAGACCTAGAATTAGAATTGAAATCAGATTTAGACTTAAAAATAAGACGTCACTGTCTCCCCTCCACCCCCTGCCCCTTCCTTCCCTCCTCTTTCTCCCTTCCCTTCCCCTCCCCTTTTTTTTTTTTTTCTCTCGGCAAGGTTATCCGTAACCCCTACATACCTTTTAATATTCAAAGATACCTAGCTGTCTTAAACATGTGATCTGAGCTCTAGTTGGCTCTACATTGGTCGACCGTCAGAGAACTTAGATCGCCAATACCATTTATTATCATGTATCACCATCATTTACCATTATCTATCCTCTATCACTCTTCCCATATTTCCCTTATAGAATGTGAGTTTTTCTACATATGTAATGTATATGCTGAGTTTCTCAACATAAGCTTGATGTTGATATACATTTTGACAAGTGTGATTACATCATGTTTTACTGCTTACTAATTATTGATGAAACGTTACAATACCTAAAAGTAAAAAATGTATGAGGTTTGCTTAGTCTTTGGACGCCATACACGACATACTTCTGTCTACTATTGTTCTGATATTAGAAACTACTGCATGTTATGTCATAATTATTTTCATTGTGTAATGTTATTTCGTTTTTTATATTACTTCCTCCTGTATTTGTATGTCCTCTCATTATAAACCTCAATAAAAACTATTTAAACAAAAAAAAAATATATTGTATAACCATGCTGTGGCACAACAGATGCCATGTCTATTTGTGGTTTTTATTGGGTTTAAATTAACATTGTCAATAGACAAGTGTTCTAGTTTCTATATTTCGGGCTAGACAACAATTGATTTATTTTTATATTAAAGGATAAAGGCATGGTTTATTATTATTTTAAGATAACTCTTTAATGGAAAGCATTATATTAGTGATATTTATCATTGAACGTTTTTTATAAAAATATGACCAGCCGTTCCATAATTAAAAATGGTGACCATGCCATGTCACTAAACGTCAGCTTTTTCTTGTTCTATTGGGTTTAAATTAATATTGTCCATAGGCAAGTATTATAATTAGTTTCTATTTTGTGCTTGATATATTTTAGCTATTCTGGTGGATTGAAATAAAGTATTTCTTTATTAAATAAAACACAATTATATAAATCCCACTCTAATTACTAAGTAAATGTAGTTCTTGGAATTTTTCATGACCCTTAATATATTTTTAATTGCTCATTTAAAACTAGATATTATTTTGTTAATTAGTATTGAATCATATATCATACAGGGAATATGAACAACAGGCTCAGTGGTCATCATTCAGAAATGGAATACAAAGTGGCAAATATCAGAAAAAGTGAACTATGTTTTATATAATTAACTCAGTCACTTGATGTGAGAAAAAAAATTATTCTGTAGTTTTGTATGCAGAAAATAAAATTGAATGTAATACTCTGGAGAAATAAAGCTGCATATCATTACATGAAACATAATAACAGTGCATATAAAAATTGATTTTCGAAAACAAAGGTGATTAATGTTTCCTGTATGAACAAGAATGTGATGAAATCAATTTGTTCAACCTTTCTATAAAACAAACATATTTTATTTTCTCATTTTTTAGTATGTATTTTAAGACACATCAATAGAAAATATATTTGTACCTACATGTATGCTGTAACATTTGGGACGCATTCAGCTAGATTACGAGTTATGCGCGATATAGGGATATTAACGAATGCAACAAAAGTTGCGTTATTTAACCCCCTATAGCACAGCCATTACAAATTTTGAAACAGCCGGCTTGTGCGTGCGATATGGTAATTTTAAGCTCCATACCGCACACAATTCAAGCGCTGTTTTGACGTGCTAATGCACGCGTTCCCCATAGACATTAATGGGGAGAATCAAGTGCAGAATGAAAAGCTCAGTAGCACAGCCCCATTGATGTCTATGGGGGAAAAAAACTTATGTTTAAACCTAACACCCTATTAAGTTTAAACCTAACACCCTAACATAAACCCTAAGCATAAACACCGATAATCTGCACCCCCACGGACATCGCAGACTCCTACATAATGTCATTAACCCCTAATCTCCCGCTCCCGATATCACTGCCACATAAATAAAGCTATTAACCCCTAATCTGCCACTCCCGATATCGCTGGCACTATACTAAAGTTATTAAACCCTATTCCCCTGCACCCCAACATCGCCCACACTATAATAAATATATTAACCCCTATTCTGCTGCTCGCCGTCATCGCCGACACTAAAGCTATTAACCCATAAACCTCTCGCCTCCCACATCACTACCACTAAATAAATCTATTAACCCCTAAACCGCCAGCCTCCCACATCGCAACCACCTAAATTAAACTATTAACCTCTAAACCTAACCCTAACCCTAACACCCCCTAACTTTAACATAATTAAAATAGAGCTAAATTAAAGTTACTATTATTAACTAAATAATACCTATTTAAAACTAAATATCTGTTCACATCAGCCAATGGAATTTCATTAGCTCTCATCCTGTTGGCTTATTTGAACAGCCAATAGTATTTCAGTAGCTCTCATCCTATTGGCTGATTTGAATTTACAAAATCAAATCAGCCAATAGGAATGCAAGGGACGCCATCTTGAATCGCGTACCTTGCATTGAATATTCAGTGTACGGCAGTGACCATATGAAGAGGATGCTCCACGCCGCATGTCTTCAGGATGGACTCGCTCCACGCCGCTGGGATGAATATAGAAGATGCCGCCCAGATGAAGATAGAAGAGGCCGTCTGGATGAAGACTTCTCGCCACCTGGATGAAGACTTTGCCACCTGGATGAAGATAGAAGAGGCCGCTTGGATGAAGACTTCTCGCCACCTGGATGAGGACTTTGCCGCCTGGATGAAGATCATTCAAGCGGGACTTCAAAAATGGTAAGTGGATCTTCGGGGGTTAGTGATAGTTTTTTCTTTCTTAAGACGCGGTGAGTCCACGGAATCAGCAATTACTGTTGGGAATATCACTCCTGGCCAGCAGGTGGAGGCAAAGAACACCACAGCAAAGCTGTTAAGTATCACCTCCCTTCCCACAAACCCCAGTCATTCTCATTGCCTCTAGTGCAAGGAGGAGGTGAAGTAATTAGGTGTCTAATTAAGATTCTTTTATCAAGATGATTTTCTTTTGAAGCTAGAGCAGGATTGCTCTGACCTTCTATCACAAGCTGGACTTAGCTGTACTCCACGCTAGTCCCTTCAGTAGGGCAGTGGTGGCTTTAAAGCAGTTATCAACTTGTGAGGTGGGCCTCACTGCGTTTTTCTAACATGTTGCTGCCCCTATATAGAAAGTCTGAGCAGGTTTGCTCTGATCTTTATTTCTGTCACGGGTCTCTGTGAGGAGCGGCATCCTCTCATGCCAGGTGAGCTGTCCTCCTGCCGGACAGCTGGGTGTGCAGGTAAGTGTACTTAACAAGGTAATCTGCACTTTTACTATGGGACACATTATCCTTTAAGAGGATTACTGGCAGTAGGCAGACACGTATTGCATGTGAAGGGAGAGTTAGAGGTTAATCTTTTAAAAGAAGGTATTAACTCTCTATTGGGCTAATTTTTATCTAATTTATTACCCTTTTGCTAGTTCTCTTATTTCATAGCAAAAGTTATAGAAGTGTTTTTTATTGCTGTGTGCACCTTTAATTTGTAGCACCATTACTATAGAGCTGGTTCCTTCCTCATAATAATGTGTGGCATATTTATGGAATTGAGGCCGGTATTGTGTTTAAAACTGATGTCTTGGAGGTCTGTCTTGTTTCTCAAGACTAAGCGGTAGGGTAAAGCACATAATTAAGACATTGCGCTTCTCTTTCTTGCCGCCCTTATGATCCCGCCTCCTCCTCTTCCTTCTCTGAAGCGGAACGCCACCATTATGTTTTCTGAGGTTGTCTCCTGACTTCGCATTATTCTTGGACCGAGATTGGAGTGGAGTATTTAGTCTGGTATCAAGTTTTCTTGTAGGCTGAGATGTATCAGCGGTACAGCCTGGACATGAGTTAAAGGGTTTTTACTCATTACAAGCCATTACAGCCTTTTTAGTGAGTTTGACACCACTGTTATAACAAGTAATGTAGTGTGTCTCTTGGGAGTGTCGATGTTGTATCAATCATCTTAACTCTCTTATTCAATAAGTAGTATTCTTAGCTAGACTAATTTTTTGTATAGTCGTCTTGTAATACAGGTTATTCCTTCTACAGGGGGGCAAAAATGTTACATGCTATTTAAATGTAAATTATATGTTAATTTAAGCATTATTTAGTTTGAACCGTCAGTAGGGTTTTAAATATAAGTAATCTGTAATACACGTATTCCTTTCTCTTAATGAGACAGTACCTGTTACTCCCTTGAAGTAAAGGGTTGTTACTCAAATATTTTTAACGTGATTTTAAGTAAATATTTCATCTGTTTTCTCATATAGCAGATATATGTCAATGTCTGTATTACATATACAGATAGGTGGCTACACTATGATTTATTTTTTATTTTTTATTAAGCTTTCCCAGGATGATGCTGTTTAGGCTATACCTCAGCTTCTCCTTATCGTCCCAAGACCCTATGGTGCCACATGCAGTGCCCTGTGATTTATCTCAATCTCCTGGAGGAGTGTAGTTGCATACAGATTTACAGCGCTGATATCCTCTTCAGTATCTGCGGATGGTCTGTTATCCCTGTTTTTCAGGATAAATGCAAGAGGACATTAATGTTTCAGATATTAAGGTTTCTGCTCCACATGCTGCTACACAGGTTTGCCTTCTTCTTTTTGATGAGGAGGATTCGCCGGTAGTTTCTGAGGGCGAAATCTCAGATCTGGACAGTATTATTCCTTTATCTGATACTGAAGTGGTCTCCTTCAGATGTATGCTCCAACACCTTGTGTTGATACTGAAGTGGTCTCCTTCAGATGTATGCTCCAACACCTTGTGTAATGTTATAGGAGGTTTTAGCTACTTGGATGACACCAACCTTCCTGTCATTGTCAACCCTTCGAAGTTATGTAAACTCTATCAGTTCTGTGTTTTTTCCTTCCCCTGAGGAAGTGTTCTAGACGTGCTAGGGGAATTTTCACAGGAATAGGAGATGTTGGGGATATCCTTCTCCCTGTCTCCCGTCCTTTAAAGGAATTTCCTGTTGCTGTCTTCTTTAAAGTGCACAGTGTCTTTAGTAGAAGGGAGCTTTCTACTATAGCTATGAGAAATTTGATCCCTGTTGAGATAGCTAGCTCCTTTCGGATCCATGGTTAATAAGCTGGAGGTGTAATTGTTAATTTAGAACAATGCCGACGCGGAGCATCCTCTTCATCCGATGGCTCTTCTGGAATGAAGGTTCCTTTAAATGACGTCATCCAAGATGGCGCCCCTTCAATTCCGATTGGCTGATAGAATTCTATCAGCCAATCGGATTTAAGGTAGAAAAATCCTATTGGCTGACGCAATCAGCTAATAGGATTGAAGTTCAATCCTATTGGCTGATGCAATCAGCCAATAGGATTGAGCTGGCATTCTATTGGCTGTTCCAATCAGCCAATAGAATGCAAGCTCAATCCTATTGTCTGATTGCATCAGCCAATAGGATTTTTTCTACCTTAATTCAGATTGGCTGATAGAATTCTATCAGCCAATCGGAATTGAAGGGACGCCATCTTGGATGATGTCATTTAAAGGAACCTTCATTCCAGAAGAGCCGTCGGATTAAGAGGATGCTCCACGTCGGATGTCTTGAAGATGGACCCACTCCGCGCCGGATGGATGAAGATAGAAGATGACGTCTGGATGAAGACTTCTGCCCATCTGGAGGACCACTTCGCCCGACTTGGATGAAGACTTCTCTGGCTTCATTCAGGACTTCGGCCCGGTTGGATGAAGACTTCTCCCGGTAAGGTGATCTTTAAGGGGTTAGTGTTAGTTTTTTTTAAGGGTATATTGGGTGGGTTTTAGAGTAGGGTTGGTTGTGTGGGTGGTGGGTTTTAATGTTGGGGGGGATTTGTAATTTTTTTTACAGGTAAAAGAGCTAATTACTTTAGGGCAATGCCCCGCAAAAGGCCCTAATTTAGTGTAGAGTAGGGCTTTTTTTATTTTGGGGGGGCTTTTTTATTTTGTTAGGGGGATTAGATTAGGTGTAATTAGTTTAAACATCTTGTAATTTGTTTATTATTTTCTGTAATTTAGTGTTTGTTTTTTTTGTAATTTAGCTAATTTTATTTAATTGTATTTAATTTAGGTAAGTCATTTAATTATAGTGTAGTGTTAGGTGTTATTGTAACTTACGTTAGGTTTTATTTTACAGGTACTTTTGTATTTATTTTAGCTAGGTAGTTATTAGATAGTTAATAACTATTTAATAACTATTCTACCTAGTTAAAATAAATACAAACTTGCCTGTAAAATAAAAATAAACCCTAAGATAGCTACAATGTAACTATTAGTTATATTGTAGCTATCTTAGGGTTTATTTTATAGGTAAGTATTTAGTTTTAAATAGGAATAATTTAGTTAATTACAGTATTTTTTATTTAGATTTATTTAAATTATATTTAAGTTAGGGGGGGTTAGGGTTAGAATTAGATTTAGGGTTTAATAACTTTAGTATAGTGGTGGCGACGTTGGTTGCGGAAGATTAGGGGTTAATAAATGTAGGTAGGTGTTGGCGATGTTAGGGCCAGCAGATTAGGGCTTAATAATATTTAACTAATGTTTGCGAGGCGGAAGTGCGGCGGTTTAGGGGTTAATATTTTTATTATAGTGGCGGTGATGTCCGGTTCGGCAGATTAGGGGTTAAACTAATTTTTTAAGTGTTTGTGATGCAGGAGGGCCTCGGTTTAGGGGTTAATAGGTAGTTTATGGGTGTTAGTGTACTTTTTAGCACTTAAGTTTAGAGTTTTATGCTACGGCGTTGTAGTGTAAAACTCTTAACTACTGACTTTAAAATGCGGTACCAGTCTTGACAGGTTAGGGTCTACCGCTCACTTTTTGTCAGACTCGTAATACCGGCGCTATGCAAGTCCCATTGTAAAAAGAGGATACACAATTTACGTAAGTGTATTTGCGGTATTTCCAAGTCTGGCCAAAAAAGTGAGCAGTGAGCCTGTACCTTCAAGACTCGTAATACTAGTGGGCGTTAAAAAGCAGCGTTAGGACCTCTTAACGCTGCTTTTTTAACCTAACGCACAACTCGTAATCTAGCTGATAGAATTTATTGTTTCCTTGAACAGGATTTCCTCAAGATTCTGTGAAAAACTTTGGGTCTTAGGGTATTTTAAGGATTTTTGTCTGGACAATATATGGTTCAGGTATCTTCCATCCTTTGAACAATCTCTCTTTACAGAGTTTTTTTGTCAATCTACTTTCCCATGTATGGGGTTGAATCTGTGATAGAATCCCCTTATCCCATCTACAAGGGTGATTTAATGGGCCACTGTTCCCTTACTGCATCCACTTCTGTCTGATCTCGGAAGTTTTAGATGGCTAGGTCTGGTCAGTACCTGGATGGGAGATTGCCTGGGATTGTCAGGTGTGGTAGACGTGGACCTTAATAGATTCTCTCTCTAGGAGACAAGGTCTAACAGAGGTCAAATCATTTTTTATTTGACCTCTGTTTTTCTTTTTCCTCCCTCTGCACCAACCAATAGCTCTTGTCATCTGGTAGATGGCTTAGCGATTTTACAACCAGGAGGTTGGGAGTTTGGATCTAGCTGCAGTTGTTTTTTCTTCACTGTTCAGTGACACTCTGTATGGAGGGGATTGGTCAGATGATACCCATGGACTTTATCCCTTTGCTGTTTCCATAAAATGGAGATCTCTCGTAGTGGATCTAGTTTTCATTTGTCTACAGTCTCCTTCCTGTTGTGTTTTTTCAGGAGTATCTGTCTCAGGGCGCATGCCTCTGGAGACATTCCTGGGTGATGTGACCATGGGCACCAACTTGCTGGACTGGTAAGCAGCCTGGGTCTAGTTAAGTGTCTGTTCTCCCCTTTAACATCGGGGAGTGGAGTGCGATTTACAATCCTCTGATGGCTTGGACTCAGTAGTTGTTAGTTTAGTTCCAGTCGGACAATATCACCTCAATGGTTTATTTCAAACACTAGGGAGGAACTCTGAGTTTCTTTGCCATGCTGGAGTTGACGTGGATTGTTCGGTGGACAGAAGCTCACAATTGCTGTCTGTCATCCACTTTTCAGGGGGGGACATTCAGGAATCGGATTTCAGAGCAGCCAGATGTTTCATCTCGTGGAGTGGGCTCTCCATCCGGAGGTGTTCTCTAGGTAGACCCTCAAATGGGGGGTTCTGGAGCTTGGCTCATTTTGGCAGAATGCCAAAGTTCCAAGTACGGTTCATGGTCAAGTGATCTACTGACCGCCCTGATAGATGCTCTGGTGTTTTTTCTTGGAATTCAGTCTTGCATTGCTGTTACCTCGTTTTGCTCTCCTTCCACAAGTCATTGCTCATATTCTACAGGAGAGAGCGGCTGTGAATTTATTAGCCCCTACGTGGCATCGCAGGATCTGGTATGCAAGACCTAGTGAAAAAGTAGTCTCTCCTCATTGGAAACTGTCTTTGAGGACCTTCTGATTCAGGGTCCTTTCCTTCAACCTAATCTCGTTGCTGAAGTTGTCTGCTTGGAGATTAAACATTTAGTTTTGTCTAAGCGTGGGTTTTGCTGAGTCGGTCATTTAGATCATGACTCAGGCTGGCATACCAGTTGCTAGAGAGATTGCTATAAGTTATGGCAAAAATATCTAATGTTGGATGTGAATCCAAGGGTTCCTCTTGGAGTTCAGTCAGGATTCCTAGAATGTTGTCCATTCTCCAGGATGGTCTGGAGAAGGGTTTGTCAGTACCCTGAAGGGTCTGAATTCTGCAAGCCAACTGTAATAGCCTGATAGCTTAGCTGTCTAACAAGCAGAAGGCTGCAGATTGTTTTATACAATAATGTACTGCGGAATATTGATTTTGTCAGGCATTTCTCCAAATTTAATTGAAAGCAAAAGAGACTGATGAGACATCACAAGTTATTTAGCAAAATGGGAAGTAGCATTTATTTTTTACAGTCTTTTGACACATGCTGGAAGTGTGATTCCAAAAGAAAAACAATTATACTTCCAAAAGAAAAAAATTGTATTTCGGAAAAGAAGTATACTTCCAAAAAAGAAGATTGTTCTTCCAAAAAACCTAAGCTGTTCTTCCAAAAAAAGAAAGAATTGTATTTGTAATTAAAGATTTGTATTCTGAAATTTCCATAAAATTTGGCCATTTTGTATGACTAAGATCCCAATTTTTTGCAGCATTTAAAAATGTTTTGTTCATTTGCAAGCAGATGTGCTCCAATATTGCCTGTTTTGTGTAACTAATTGATCTCATTGTCAGCTCTCCCAAAGAAAAATGTAAACCTTATTTTTGTAAGTTGAGCTAAACCAAACTTGTGTGTATATGTGTGTGTGTGTGAATATATACACTTATGGCCAAAAATATTGTCAGATAATGCACCACTTCGTCCAGAAAATTGTTGCATTCTCATGTTTATTTCTTTTGTTTGAATTGATATAATACAGAAAAGTGGAAAAAAAAAGACAAATCTAACACATTCCACGCAAAACTCCAAAAATGGACTGGACAAATTATTGGCATCCTCAATTTAATATTTGGTAGCACACCCCTTGAAAAAAATAACGGTAATCAATTGCTTCTTGTAACCATCAATGAGTTTCTTACACCTCTCTAATTTAATCTCTTTTTTTGCCAACTGCTCTAGGTCTCTCAGATTGGAAGGGTTCCTTTTCCCAACTGCTGTTTTGAGATCTCTCCACAGGTGCTCTATTGGATTAAGATCTGGACTCATTGCTGGCCAGTTTACTACTCTCCAGTGCTTTGTCTTAAAACATTTCTGGGTGCTTTTTGATGGGTGCTTTGTTTGGTTATTGTTCTGCTGTAAGACCCATGACCTCTGATGGAGACCCAACTTTCTGACACTGGGCCTTACATTGCACCACAGAATTATTTGGTAGTATTCAGATTTCATAATGCCATACACATAGTCAATACATCCATTCCCGAAGCAGCAAAGCAACCACAAAACATCAGTGAACCTCCACCATGTTTGACTCTAGGGACTGTATTCTTTTCTTTAAAAGCCTCATTTCTTTTTCTGAAAACAGTAAAATGATTGGTTTTACCAAAAAGCTGCCATTTTGTTTTGTTTGCCCAAAGCACAGTCTCCCAAAAGGATGTTGGCTTCCTCAGGTAAGTTTTGGCAAACTCCAATCTGTTTTTTTATGTTTCTGTGCAAGCAGTGGGGTACTTCTGGATCTCCTACAATAGCGTCCCTTTTTATTCAGATGGAGTATAGTGCAGGCTAACACATTTGTACCCTGTGCCTGAAGGTCATCTTGAATTTGTCTGGAAGTTGATTGAGGTTCTTGATCCACCATTCGAACAATCCTTAGTTGCAATCTTTGATCAATTGTTCTCTTTCATCCACATCCAGGGAGGTTGGCTACAGTGCCATAGGCTGTAAACTTCTTGACAATTTTGAGCACAGTGGACACAGGAACATTAAGATCTCTGGGGATGGACTTGTAACCTTGAGATTGTCCATGCTTTTCCACAATTTGTTTTCTCAATTTTTTTCTCCACTTTTTTGTGTTATACCAAAACAAACAAAAGAAATAAACGTGAGAATGCCTAAACATTTGTAATTGCAATAATTTTCTGGGCGAGGTGGTGCATTATCTGACAGAAATGCAGGGGTGCCAATATTTGTGGTCATGACTGTATATATATATATATATATATATATATATATATATATATATATATACTGTGTGTATATATACAGGGAGTGCAGAATTATTAGGCAAATGAGTATTTTGACCACATCATCCTCTTTATGCATGTTGTCTTACTCCAAGCTGTATAGGCTCGAAAGCCTACTACCAATTAAGCATATTAGGTGATGTGCATCTCTGTAATGAGAAGGGGTGTGGTCTAATGACATCAACACCCTATATCAGGTGTGCATAATTATTAGGCAACTTCCTTTCCTTTGGCAAAATGGGTCAAAAGAAGGACTTGACAGGCTCAGAAAAGTAAAAAATAGTGAGATATCTTGCAGGGGGATGCAGCACTCTTAAAATTGCAAAGCTTCTGAAGCGTGATCATCGAACAATCAAGCGTTTCATTCAAAATAGTCAACAGGGTCGCAAGAAGCGTGTGGAAAAACCAAGGCGCAAAATAACTGCCCATGAACTGAGAAAAGTCAAGCGTGCAGCTGCCAAGATGCCACTTGCCACCAGTTTGGCCATATTTCAGAGCTGCAACATCACTGGCGTGCCCAAAAGCACAAGGTGTGCAATACTCAGAGACATGGCCAAGGTAAGAAAGGCTGAAAGACGACCACCACTGAACAAGACACACAAGCTGAAACGTCAAGACTGGGCCAAGAAATATCTCAAGACTGATTTTTCTAAGGTTTTATGGACTGATGAAATGAGAGTGAGTCTTGATGGGCCAGATGGATGGGCCCGTAGCTGGATTGGTAAAGGGCAGAGAGCTCCAGTCCGACTCAGACGCCAGCAAGGTGGAGGTGGAGTACTGGTTTGGGCTGGTATCATCAAAGATGAGCTTGTGGGGCCTTTTCCGGTTGAGGATGGAGTCAAGCTCAACTCCCAGTCCTACTGCCAGTTTCTGGAAGACACCTTCTTCAAGCAGTGGTACAGTTAGAAGTCTGCATCCTTCAAGAAAAACATGATTTTCATGCAGGACAATGCTCCATCACACGCGTCCAAGTACTCCACAGCGTGGCTGGCAAGAAAGGGTATAAAAGAAGAAAATCTAATGACATGGCCTCCTTGTTCACCTGATCTGAACCCCATTGAGAACCTGTGGTCCATCATCAAATGTGAGATTTACAAGGAGGGAAAACAGTACACCTCTCTGAACAGTGTCTGGGAGGCTGTGGTTGCTGCTGCACGCAATGTTGATGGTGAACAGATCAAAACACTGACAGAATCCATGGATGGCAGGCTTTTGAGTGTCCTTGCAAAGAAAGGTGGCTATATTGGTCACTGATTTGTTTTGGTTTTGTTTTTGAATGTCAGAAATGTATATTTGTGAATGTTGAGATGTTATATTGGTTTCACTGGTAAAAATAAATAATTGAAAGGGGTATATATTTGTTTTTTGTTAAGTTGTCTAATAATTATGCACAGTAATAGTCACCTGCACACACAGATATCCCCCTAAAATAGCTATAACTAAAAACAAACTAAAAACTACTTCCAAAACTATTCAGCTTTGATATTAATGAGTTTTTTGGGTTCATTGAGAATTAATCCTCAAAAATACAACTTGCCTAATAATTCTGCACTCCCTGTATATATATATATATATATATATATATATATATATATATATATATAGATATATATAGATATATATATATATATTATATACACATACATACATACATACATACATAAATATATATAAATATGTAAATGCAACAAAAGAGTGAATACTGACACACAAGTTGGAAAACCTGTATTTATTTAAACAAAATTAAGTACACCAGTGATTTCCAATTGGTGTAATTGCATGAACATGGTTATAAAATCACCTGTAAACACAGAACATTCTCACTTTTGGAACTCTATGCTGTGTCTATCAGCATGCTTTCATCATGGCTCCACATGGAGAAGAATTGCCAGAGGAATTGAAAAATCTGATTGTTAGACTTCACAAAGATAGGAAAGGATACCAACTTAAGGTGACTAACTAAAAATCAGTTGCTTGAGTAATAAGGAGGTATTAAAGGGACAGTCTACACCAGAATATTTATTGTTTAAAAATAAAGATAATCCCTTTATTACCCATTCCCCAGTTTTTTATAACCAGCATAGTTATATTAACACACTTTTTACCTCTGTGATTACCTTGTATCTAAGCCTCTGAGGACTGCCCCCTTATTTCAGTTCATTTTACAGACTTGCATTTTAGCCAATCAGTGCTGACTCCTAGGTAACTCCATGGGTGTGAGCATAATTTTGTCTATATGGCACACACAAACTAACGCTCTCTAGTTGTAAAACAATGTCAATTTGCATTCAAAGACTAAAAAATAAGCATATGAGCCTAACTAGGTTTTGCTTTAAACTAAGAATAACAAGAGAACATTGTAAATTTGATGATAAAAGTAAATTGAAAAGTTGTTTAAATTTGCATGTCATATCTGAATCATGAAATTTTATTTTTGACTAGACTGTCCCTTTAAATGAACCATAGTACCACTAATCCGAGCTGCAGTGGCAATCCTTTTAAAATGATGCCCTTCACAGTGCGCTACGATCATAATCTAGCTCTGAAACACAGAGAGGCAAGTGCTTCAGACTTGGCTCAGGGGTTATCAATGGAAATCAGAGTTTCTGTGGCAGCTCAGACAGTGCGAAGCACATTGCATAATTCCACCACTATGAACAGCACAAAACTGCAAGATTAAACTTTGCTAAAGAACATGAAATAAACCTGTTGTATTTTGGGAAAACATTCTTTGGTATCATGATGAGACCAAGATAAATTTGTTCAGCTCACATAGGTAGAGCCTTTTTGGTGTGAACCTATCCAGAACTACCACAGTGAATGCATAGTCCCAACAGTGATGCACGGAGGTTGGAGTGTAATGATATGAGGCTGCATGAGTGTGAAAGGTATTAGAGGGATGACATTTATAGATGGCATCATGAATGCCTCTGTGTATACCAAAATACTGGCTTACAAGATGATTCCCAGTCTCCTGAAGCTTGGAAGAGGAATATTCCAGCATGAGAACAAAAGCTCACTGCCAAAAACACAAAAGATTGGAACAGCCAATAGAATGCAAACTCAATCCTATTGCTTATCAGCCAATCAGAATTCAAGGGACGCCATATTGGATGACATCCCTTAAAGGAACCTTTATTCTTCGTTAGCCGTTGTCAGAAGAGGATTCTCCGGGCCGGATGTCTTGAAGATGGAGCAGTTCCGTGCTGGATGGATGAAGATAGAAGATGCAATCTGGATGAAGACTTCAGCCCGCTTGGATGAAGACTTCTGCCGGCTTCGCTGAGGACTTCTGCTGCTACGTTGAGGATGGATGTACAGTCTTCAAAAACTGTAAGTGGATCTTCGGGGGTTAGTGTTGTTTTTTTTTAAAGGGTTTATTGGGTGGATTTTATTTCTAGCTTAGGGTTTGGGTTGAAAAAGTGCTTAAAGGGACAGTCTACACCAGAATTTTTATTGTTTTAAAATATAGATAATCCCTTTATTACCCATTTCCCAGTTTTGCATAACCAACACAGTTATAATAATATACTTTTGACCTCTGTGATTATCTTGTATCTAAGCCTCTGCAAACTGCCCCTTTTTTCAGTTCTTTTGACAGACTTGCAGTCTAGCCAATCAGTGCCTGCTCCCAGATAACTTTTCGTGCACGAGCACAGTGTTATCTATATGAAATATGTGAACTAACACCCTCTAGTGGTGAAAAACTGTTAAAATGCAATCTTAAAGAGGTGGGCTTCAAGGTCTAAGAAATTAGCATATGAACCTCCTAGGTTAAGCTTTCAACTAAGAATACCAAGAGAACAAAGCAAAATTGGTGATAAAAGTAAATTGGAAAATTGTTTAAAATGACATGCTCTATCTGAATCATGAAAGTTTATTTTGACCTAGACTGTCCCTTTAAATGCCGCAATTCCCATCCAAATGCCCTTTTCAGGGCAATGGGGAGCTTATGTTTTATAGATAGGATTTTTATTTGGGGGGGTTGGTTATGTGGGTGGTGGGTTTTACTGTTGGGGTTTTTTTTGTATTTTTTTTTTACAGGTAAAATTTTTTTTTTACAGGTAAAATAGCCCCGCAAAAGGCCCTATTGGTAGTTTAGATTAGGCTAGGGTTTTTTTTTTATTTTGGGGGGGCTTTTTATTTTGATAGGGCTATTAGATTAGGTGTAATTAGTTTAAATATTTGATAATTTATTTTTTATTTTGTGTAATTTAGTGCTGTTTTTTTGTTATTCAGTTAATTGTATTTAATTAATGTAATTTATTTAATTGTAGTGTAAGGTTAGGTAGTCTACCTAGTTAAAATAAATACAAACTTGCCTGTGAAATAAAAATAAAACCTAAGCTAGCTACAATGTAACTATTAGTTATATTGTAGCTAGCTTAGGGTTTATTTTATAGGTATGTATTTAGTTTTACATAGGAATTATTTAGTTAATGTTAGTAAGTTTTATTTAGATTTATTTTAATTATATTAAAGTTAGGGGTGGTAGGGTTACACTTAGGGTTAGGTTTAGGGGTTTATAACTTTAGTATAGTGGCAGCGATTAATAACAGTAATGTAGGTTGCGGCGATGTTAGGGACAGCAGTATAAAAAAATGATATAGCAGCACCACCTAAATGGAGTTAAAACATTTTTACTTTATTGTGCCAATTAAAACAGACAACGTTTCGGACTAATGTCCTTAGTCATGTCTAACATAAAACATTAAAATCAACCTTAAATAGGCTAAAGCTCCACCTACCACACCTGTTTTCATCTGTATTAACCCATGACCATCTTTTTCTAAACTAAATGCCATCTAGTGGCCAAATTCTGAATTTTTCAAATGATACTCAAAGAGACCTTCAACAAAGGATATGCAAAGAAGTTACTCAAGAAAATTTTTACCATTTCATGTTTAATATTTAATACCTTATTTCTAAACTATAAATGTTTATTATTTAATATGTAGTTGTTAATACTTACTGGCATACACTCCAATTCATCTCCCTATTCATTCCATTAGGGGTCATAGTCCCTAACTCATGTATTCAATATAATTCCCTGTGCTTTAATGTTTTTGTTCTATTTCCACCTCTCCTAGGTATTCTTATGTGTTCAAGTACCTGGAATCTGAGTTGATTAATTTGATGTCCAGCTGTAATAAAATGGTTGGACACAGGAGCTTCTAGGTTACCTGTCCTGATATTACTTTTGTGTTGGTTAATGCGCTCCCATGCCTTACGGGTGGTCTCGCCAACATACCCCAAACCACATGGACACTTGATTAGGTATACTAAAAACTTAGAATTACAAGTATAGTAATCCTTCAACCTGCATTTCTTGCCTGTAGAGGGGTGAGTACAAATTGGGCCTTTAATGATGTTATTGCAATTCTGGCAATTAAGGCATGGAAAACTTCCCAAGTTCTTATCTCCAATATACCCTTGGTTCATGTTCCTCTTTGGGCCCACATCAGCTTTAACCAATGTGTCTTTAAGGTTTTTACCCCTTCTAAATACAGTCATGGGGGGGGGGGCTAAAAAATTATTTCACATGTGGATTTGAAATCTGTAAAATATGCCAATGCTTTCTCAACACTTTCTGTATTTGACTACTCCAAGGGGAGTATTCATTCACAAAAATAATTTTTGTGTTACTTTTGTTTTTTGTCCTCTTTGAGTAAATTGGTCCTAGGGGTTTGTAATGCATCTCTCATTCCCTGCTGGATTATATCTGTCGGATACCCTCTCTGTTTGAAGTGTTCACCCATTTCTGATAGCCTCTCTTTTACTAAATTTTCATCAGAGACAATCCGTCTCACACGCATGAATTGGCTTCTGGGTAGACTCTTCAACAGAGCAGGAGGATGTGCACTATTAAAGTGCAACAAATTGTTGTAATCTGTTTGTTTTTTGAAAAGGTCTACAGCTAACATACCATCTTTCCTTTCCTCACTAATAATCAATTTGAATTTGATATGCTGTGTAGCACAATTGAGATCCCAAACAAATTGTCCCAGGGTTCCAATGTCCCCCCAACCAAATGCCGAAAATATCATCTATATAGCGCCACCATGTGGCGCCATATAGATGAAACAAATGATGACTATAAACAAAATATTCTTCAAAGGTATTCATGAATATATTTGCATAGGTTGGGGCGACATTGGAACCCATGGCAGTACCCTGTAATTGCAGATAAAAGTTATCTTGAAATAGGAAAAAATTACATCTAAGTATAATATTTAGAAGATCCAAAACAAATGCTCTCTGTTCCTTACTTACATTTAAATTCTGTGTTAAACACCTATTTACTGCACCCATGCCTGCCTGATGGGTAATTGAAGTATATATGCTTGTTACATCAAGACTAAATAATATACCTTTGTAATTATCAAGTGTCACATTCTGTACTTTATTAATGAAGTCACCCGTGTCTTTAATATAGGAGGTAGAGTGTATGTAAGGCCTAAGGACTCTATCTAGATATATGGATGCTGTGGACAGTGTAGATCCCACCCCTGCCAATATGGGGCGGCCTGGAGGTCTTTCCATATTTTTATGGACCTTAGGGAGTGTATATAGGACAGGTATAATATCCTCTGTATCTAAAATGAACTTTGTTGTTTTGTTATCAATCACTCCAATTTTTTGAGCTCTCATTACACATATTTCTAACTCCTTCTTAATTTTATGAATTGGTTTAGTTGATAACAATTGATATACTTCCCCATCTGCCAATTGATCAATAATCTCCTGTACATAGTAATCCTTTTCGAGAATCACTAAGGCACCACCCTTATCAGCCTCCTTAAAAATAAGTTTGTTGTTCTCCCTCAGGCTCTTAAGATTACTCCTATCCTCCCTATTAAAGTTATGGACCCCATGTAGATATTTAGAGTAATTCTTTTCTACCTTTCTGCATAAGTTTTCAATGTCATGTTCTACTAGCTGTATGTAAGTGTTAATACATAAGTTCACTATTTGTGGCATGAAATTGCTTTTATTATGCAACCCCAGTGTTTTTAACCCAAACCTATTACATACACCATCATTACAGATAGCCTGATCTGAATTCTCAACATTTACTTCTGAAAAATTCCATTTCAATTTTAGGGATCTGAAAAAACGTTGTAAATCACTTTTAAGTGCAAAGGTGTTAAGTCTCTGCTGGACCGGACAAAATGAAAGTCCCTTAGAGAGAGTTCTATATTCCTCTTGTCTCAGAGAGTGGGTAAAATCAGATTGAGCACTACTGACCGTATTTGCTGCGTGTCATCAGCCGATGAGTGCCCGGCCTCCACCTCTCTGGCCCCTCTGTCCTCTCTGGTGATTCCTGGTTCATCCACTTCCTCCGATGTCTCCTGCCACCCCGTCGACATCGCTGCCTCTGTCTGGGTCAGAGTCCCCCGACCCTGAATCGGATGTTTGGCTCCATGAGCCTGCATAGGTGTTTCGTGTGTTGCGGCGTCTGTAACTGGAAGTGGTTCCCCATGTACTTCCGGTCCGTCCACCAAGTTCCCGGTAGACAGTTCCGGATAGGTAATCTCTCTCATCTCAGTTCCATTTGTTTCTCTTATGTTTCTGGATCTCTTCCTTCAACTGCACGATTTGTTTCTCCACCATATCGGTATACTGCAGCAAGGCATCTGGAGACAGGTTAGATTGTAGATCTTTCTTTAGGGCCTCTATTTGACTTTTCTGTTTGTCCAGTTCCAATTGTAAATATTCCACTGTTAAGACCATTAGGTCAAATGAGCACTTGTTAAGGATTCTCTAAAATTTTTGACAATAGTCCTGATTGTCCTTTAATAGTGTGGGTCGCACATTCATGCGTAATCCATGCGTTTAACCCTATGATATTCTGCTAGGGTAACCGCATGCAGTTCATATGCAGTATTTTTCTTTCTTAGATGTTCAAAATCCTTGTTTGCTGTCTGCAATGGTGTGGTTTGCAAAAAATCCCTGGACCCACGGATCAGTGTGATAATGCGAGAATCTTAAGTCTCTGTGTAGCAGAAGGTATGTGGCTAAATTTTATCAATCTCTGTTTGTTCTTCCATATTACCCTGTGCCTCAAGCAGGTGCTAAACAACTAATGAATCCAAAAAGTGCACAAGCACCAAGGTAATTCCCTCTTGTGGGTTTGCAACAAATTGTTTGCATGTGTGTCAGCTAATAGACCTGCACCATGGTCTAAAAATATCCAGTACAAAAAATGATATAGCAGCACCATGCTGGAGTTAAAACATTTTTACTTCATTGTGCCAATTAAAACAGACAACGTTTTGGACCAATGTCCTTAGTCATGTCTAACATAAAACATTAAATTAAATAGGCTAAAGCTCCGCCTACCACACCTGCTTCCACCTGTATTAACCCTTGACCATCTTTTTCTAAACTAAATGCCATCAAGTGGCCAAATTCTGAATTTTTCAAATGATACCCAAAGAGACCTTCAACAAAGGATATGCAAAGAAGTTAGTCAAGAAATTTTTTACCATTTCATTTTTAATATTTAATACCTAATTTCTAAAATATAAATTTTTATTATTTAATATGTAGTTGTTAATACTTACTGGCATACACTCCAATCCATCTCCCTATTCATTCCATTAGGGGTCATAGTCCTTAACTCATGTATCCAATATAATTCCCTGTACTTTAATATTTTTGTTCTATTTCCACCCCTCCTAGGTATTCTTATGTGTTCAAGTACCTGGAATCTGAGTTGATTAATTTGATGTCCAGTTGTAATAAAAGGTTAGACACAGGAGCTTCTAGGTTACCTGTCCTAATATTACTTTTGTGTTGGTTAATGCGCTCCCGTACCTTGTGAATGGTCTCGCCAACATACCCCAAACCACATGGACACTTGATTAGGTATACTACAAACTAGAATTACAAGTATAGTAATAGTAATCCTTCAACCTGTATTTCTTGCCTGTAGAGGGGTGAGTACAAATTGGGCCTTTAATGATGTTTTTGCAATTCACATGTGGATTTGAAATCTGTAAAATATGCCAATGCTTTCTCAACACTTTCTGTATTTGACTACTCCAAGGGGAGTATTCATTCACAAAAATCATTTTTGTGTTACTTTTGGTTTTTGTCCTCTCTTTGAGTAAATTGGTCCTAGGAGTTTGTAATGCATCTCTCATTCCCTGCTGGATTACATCTGTTGGATACCCTCTCTGTTTGAAGTGTTCACTCATTTCTGATAGCCTTTCTTTTACTAAATTTTCATCAGAGACAATCTGTCTCACAGGCATGAAGTGGCTTCTGGGTAGACTCTTCAACAGAGCAGGAGGATGTGCACTATTAAAGTGCAACAAATTGTTGGAATCTGTTTGTTTTTTTAAAAGGTCTACAGCTAACATACCATCTTTCCTTTCCTCACTAATAATCAATTTGAATTTGATATGCTGTGTAGCACAATTGAGATCCCAAACAAATTGTCCCAGGGTTCCAATGTCCCCCCAACCAAATGCCGAAAATATCATCTATATAGCGCCACCATGTGGCGCCATATAGATGAAACAAATGATGACTATAAACAAAATATTCTTCAAAGGTATTCATGAATATATTTGCATAGGTTAACATACCATCTTTCTTATATATAGAGGTATCAAGAAAATCAATCCTTTTCTCACTAATAATCAATTTGAATTTGATATGCTGTGTAGCACAATTGAGATCCCAAACAAATTGTTCCAGGGTTCCAATGTTCCCCAACCAAATGCCGAAAATATCATCTATATAGCGCCACCATGTGGTGCCATATAGATGAAGCAAATGATGACTATAAACAAAATATTCTTCAAAGGTATTCATGAATATATTTACATAGGTTGGGGCGACATTGGAACCCATGGCAGTACCCAGTAAGATTAGGGGTTAACAATATTTAACTGGTGTTTGAGATGCGGGAGCACGGCGGTCTAGGGGTTAATATGTTTATTCTAGTGGCGGTGATGTCGGGAGCGGCAGATTATGGGTTAATAATTTTATTTTAGTGTTTACAATGCGGGAGGGCCTCGGTTTAGGGGTAAATTGGTAGTTTATGGGTGTTAGTGTACTTTTTAGCACTTTAGTTATGAGTTTTAAGCTACAGCTTTGTAGCGCAAAACCCATAACTACTGACTTTACGGTATGGATCTTGATGGTATAGGCTGTACTGCTCACTTTTTGGCCAGACAGGCAAACTCGTAATACTGGCCCTTTAGAAGTCCCATTAAAAAAGGACTTTTTGAAAGCTGCGGTAGTTATGTTGCGTTACGGCCAAAAAAGTGTGCGGTACAGCTATACCTACATAACTCGTAATACCAGCGGTAGTGAAAAAGAGCCATAACACTGCTTTTTCACTCATAACGCAAAACTTGTAATCAAGCCAATATTTCTTTATTTTTAAAAGAGAATCTAGATACCAATTTTCATATCTGTAACATCTTTGGTTTTTGAGGTGTAGGCATCCTCATAAATCACCCCTCTCCCTCTTAGACCCCCTAAAGAAGATTTTCGGGAATTGGTAAAACACATTTCTCTATTTTTAAAGGAGAATACCAATTTTCACATCTGTAACATCTTTGTTTTTTGAGATATAGGTATCCTCATAAATCAGCCCTCCCTTTTGACCCCCCATAAGTGGATTTTCGGGAAATGTTAAAACATGTATTTCTTTATTTTTAAAGGAGAATCTAAATTCCAATTTTCATGTCTGTAACATCTTTGGTTTTTGAGGTGTAGGTATCCTCATAAATCCCCCCTCTCCCTCTTTGACCCCCTAAAGAAGATTTTCGGGAATTGGTAAAACACATTTCTTTATTTTTCAAGGAGAATACCAATTTTCACATCTGTAACATCTTTGTTTTTTAAGATATAAATATCCTCATAAATCAGACCCCCCCTTTTGACCCCCCTTAAGTGGATTTTGGGAAAATTGTAAAACACGTGTTTTTTTATTTGAAAGGAGAATCTAAATACCAATTTTCACGCCTGTAACATCTTTGGCTTTTTAAATATAGGTATCCTCATAAATCACCCCCCTTTTGACCCCCCTAAAATAGATTTTCAGGAAATGGTAAAACGTGTTTCTTTATTTTAAAAGGAGAATGTAAATACCAATTTTCACGCCTGTAACATCTTTGTTTTTTGAGATATAGGCATCCTCATAAATCAACCCCCTTTTTGCCCTCAACCTTAAATGGATTTTTTCGGGAATTGGTAAAACACGTGTTTCTTTATTTTTAAATGAGAATCTAAATACCAATTTCCATGCCTGTAACATCTTTGGTTTTTGAGATAAAGGTATCCTGATAAATCACCCCCCTTTTTGACCCCCTAATTTTTTTTTTCGGGAAGTGGTAAAACATGTGTTTCTTTATTTTTAAAGGAGAATTTAAATTTCCAAATTTTCACATCTGTAACATCTTTGGTTTTTAAGATATAGGTAGCCTCATAAATCAGACCCCCCTTTTGATCCCCCTTAAGTGGATTTTGGGGAAATGGTAAAACACATGTTTCTTTATTTAAAAAAAGAATCTAAATACCAATTTTCACACATGTAACATCTTTGTTTTCTGAGATATAGGTATCTTCATAAATCCACCCCCTTTTGACCCCCTTAAGTGGATTTTGGGGAAATGGTAAAACAAGTGTTACTTTATTTCTAAAGGAGAATGTAAATACTAATTTTCACGTCTGTAACATCTTTCATTTTTGAGATAAAGGTACCCTCATAAATCAGCCCCCCCTTTTGACCCCCTTAAGTGGATTCTTGGGAAATGAGAAAACACGTATTTCTTTATTTTTAAAGGAGAATCTAAATTCCAATTTATACATCTGTAACATCTTTGTTTTTTGAGATATAGGTATCCTCATAAATCAGCCCCTCCCTTTTGACCCCCCTTAAGTGGATTTTCGTGAAATGTTAAACCACGTATTTCTTTATTTTTAAAAGAGAATCTAAATTCCAGTTTTCACATCTGTAACATATTTGTTTTTTAAGATATAAATATACTCATAAATTAGACCCCCCCCTTTTGACCCCCCTTAAGTGGATTTTGGGGAAATTGTAAAACATGTTTCTTTATTTTAAAGGACAATCTAAATACCATTTTTTACGCCTGTAACATCTTTGGTTTTTGAGATATAGGTATCCTCATAAATCACCCACCTTTTGACACCCCTAAAGTAGATTTTCAGGAAATGGTAAAACACGTGTTTATTTTTAAAGGAGAATCTAAATACCAATTTTCATGTTTGTAACATCTTTGGTTTTTGAGATATAGGTATCCTCATAAATCCCCCCCCCCCTTTTCCCTCCTTAACTGTATTTTCGGGAAATAGTAAAACAAGTGTTTCTTTATTTTTAAAGGAGAATGCAAATACCAATTTCCTGTAACATCTTTGTTTTTTTTAGATATAGGTATCCTCATAAATCATCTACCTTTTTAACCCCCCTTAAGTGGATTTTCAGGAAATGGTAAAACATGTGTTTCTTTATTTTTAAGGAGAATCTAAATACCAATTTTCACGTCTGTAACATCTTTGGTTTTTGAGATATAGGTATCCTCATAAATCAGCCCCCCCTTTGACCACCCTTAAGGGGATTTTGGGGAAATGGTAAAACACATGTTTCTTTATTTTAAAAAAGAATCTAAACACCAATTTTCACGTGTGTAACAGCGTTGTTTTTTTAGATAAAGGTATCCTCATACATCAGCCAGTCTCCTTTTGACCCCCCCTTAAGTGGATTTTTGGGAAATGAGAAAACACGTTTATTTTTCAAGGAGAATCAAAATACCAATTTTCACATCTGTAACATTGTCTATTTTGGAGATATAGTTATCCTCATAAAAAATGCAGCCCCTTCTTCACCCCCAGTCAGTCAGGACTTCGTTTATATATATATATATATATATATATATATATATATATATATATATATATATATATATATACATATATATTTATGTGTGTGTGTGAAAGTCAGACTTGGGAGCAATAATAATAATCTTTCATATGAATCTAAATATAACAGAAAATAATTTGTCATATGGATCAAAATTTTACACAACAAAAACATAATTTATGTAAGAACTTACCTGATAAATTCATTTCTTTCATATTGGCATATTGGTCCATGAGCTGTAGTGACGTATGGGATATACAATCCTACCAGGAGGGGCAAAGATTCCCAAACCTCAAAATACCTATAAATACACCCCTCACCACACCCACATTTCAGTTTAACGAATAGCCAAGTAGTGGGGTGAAAAAGAAAGGAGTAAAAAGCATCAACAAAGGAATTTGGAAATAATCGTGCTTTATACAAAAAAAAAACATAACCACCATAAAAAGGGTGGGTCTCATGGACTCTTGCCAGTATGAAAGAAATGAATTTATCAGGTAAGTTCATGTCCATTAGCTAGTGACGTATGGGATAGAGATACCCAAGATGTGGAACTCCACACAAGAGTCACTAGAGAGGGATAAAATAATAACAGCCATTTTCCGCTGAGAAAATTAAATCCACAACCAAAAAAAAATACGTTTTTCTCATAAATGAAAGAAAAAAACTTAAAACATAAGCAGATGAATCTAACTGAGACAGCTGCCTGAAGAACTATTCTACCAAAAACTGCTTCCGAAGAAGCAAATACATCAAAACGGTAGAATTTTGTAAATGTATGCAAAGAAGACGAAGTTGCTGCTTTGCAAATCTGATCAACTGAAGCTTCATTCTTAAAAGCCCACGACGTGGAGACTAATCTAGTAGAATGAGCTGTAATTCTCTGAGGCGGGGCCTGACCCGACTCCAAATAAGCCTGATGAATCAAAAGCTTTAACCAAGATGCCAAGGAAGTGGCAGAAGCCTTTTGACCTTTCCTAGAACCAGAAAAGATAACAAATAGACTAGAAGTCTTCCTGAAATTTTTAGTAGCTTCAACATAATATTTCAAAGCTCTTACCACATACAAAGAATATAAGGATTTCTCCAAAGAATTCTTAGGATTAGGACACAAAGAAGGGACAACAATTTCTCTATTAATGTTGTTAGAATTCACAACTTTAGGTAAGAATTTAAATGAAGTCTGCAAAACTGCCTTATCCTGATGAAAAATCAGAAAAGGAGAATCACAAGAAAGAGCAGATAATTCAGAAACTCTTCTAGCAGAAGAGATGGCCAAAAGGAACAATACTTTCCAAGAAAGTAGTTTAATATCCGAAGAATGCATAGGCCTTCAAAACCAAATTAAGACTCCAAGGAGGAGAGATTGATTAAATGACAGGCTTGATACGGACCAAAGTCTATACAAAACAGTGAATATCAGGAAGCTTAGCAATCTTTCTGTGAAATAAAACAAAAAGAGCAGACATTTGTCCCTTTAAGGAACTTGCAGACAAACCTTTATCCAAACCATCCTGAAGAAACTGTAAAATTCAAGGAATTCTAAAAGAATGCCAGGAGAATTTATGAGAAGAACACCATGAAATATAAGTCTTCTAAACTCGAAAATAAATTTTCCTAGAAATAGATTTATGAGCCTGTAACTGAGTCAGGGAAACCTCTATGACTAAGCACTAGGCGTTCAATTTCCATACCTTCAAATTTAATGATTTTAGATCCTGATGGAAAAATGGACCTTGAGACAGAAGGTCTAGCCTTAATGGAAGTGGCCAAGGATGGCAGCTGGACATCCGAACAAGATCCACAAACCAAAACCTGTGAGGCCATGCTGGAGCTACCAGCAACACAAACAATTGTTCCATGATGATTTTGGAAATCACTTTTGGAAGAAGAACTAGAGGTGGGAAGATATAAGCAGGTTGGTAAAACCAAGGAACTGCTAACGCATCCACTGCTTTCGCCTGAGGATCCCTGGACCTGGACAGGTACCTGGGAAGTTTCTTGTTTAGATGGGAAGCCATCAGATCTATTTCTGGAAGACCCCACATCTGAACAATCTGAGAAAACACATCTGGATGGAGCGACCACTCCCCCGGATGTAAAGTCTGACGGCTAAGATAATCCGCTTCCCAATTGTCTATACCTGGGATATGAACTGCAGAAATTAGACAGGAGCTGGATTCTGCCCAAGCAAATATCCGAGATACTTCTTTCATAGCTTGGGGACTGTGAGTCCCACCCTGATGATTGACATATGCCACAGTTGTGATATTGTCTGTCTGAAAACAAATGAACGATTCTCTCTTCAACAGAGGCCACACCTGAAGAGCCCTGAAGATAGCACGGAGTTCTAAAATATTGATTGGTTACCTCGCCTCTTGAGGTTTCCAAATCTCTTGTGCTGTCAGAGATCCCCAGACAGCTCCCCAATCTGAAAGACTTGCATCTGTTGTGATCACAGTCCAGGTTGGACAAAAAAAGAGGCCCCTTGAATTATATGATGGTGATCTAACCACCAAGTCAGAGAGAGTCGAACCTTGGGATTTAAGAATATTAATTGTGATATATTTGTATAATCCCTGCACCATTGGTTCAGCATACAAAGCTAGAGAGGTCTCATATGAAAACGAGCAAAGGGGATTGTGTCCGATGCTGCAGTCATGAGACCTAAAACTTCCATGCACATAGCCACTGAAGGGAATGACTGAGACTGAAGGTTCCGACAAGCTGAAACCAATTTTAAACATCTCTTGTCTGTTAGAGACAGAGTCATGGACAATTAATCTATCTGGAAACTTTAAAAGGTGACCCTTGTCTGAGGAATCAAAGAACTTTATGGTAAATTGATCCTCCAACCATGTCTCTGAAGAAACAACACTAGTTGATTTGTGTGAGATTCTGCAGAATGTAAAGACTGAGCTAGTACCAAGATATCGTCCAAATAAGGAAATACCGCAATACCCCGTTCTCTGATTACAGAGAGTAGGGCACCGAGAACCTTTGAAAAGCTTCTTGGAGCTGTTGCTAGGCCAAAGGGAAGAGCAAGAAATTGGTAATGCTTGTCTAGAAAAGAGAATCTCAGAAACTGATAATGGTCTGGATGAATCAAAATATGAAGATAAGCATCCTGTAAGTCTATTGTGGACATATAATGCCCTTGCAGAACAAAAGACAGAATAGTCCTTATAGTCACCATTTTGAAAGTTGGCACTCTTACATAACGATTCAAATTTTTCAGATCCAGAACTGGCCTGAAAGAATTTTCTTTCTTTGGAACAATGAATAGATTTGAATAAAACCCCAGACCCTGTTCCTGAAACGGAACTGGTATGATTACCCCTGAAAGCTCCAGGTCTGAGACACACTTCAGAAAAGCTTGAACCTTTACTGGATTTACTGGGATGCGTGAGAGAAAATACCTTCTCACAGGAGGTCTTACTCTGAATCCTATTCAGTACCCTTGAGAGACAATACTCTGAATCCAATGATTTTGTACAGAATCTGCCCAAATGTTTTGGAAGAATCTCAATCTACCCCCTACCAGCTGAGCTGGAATGAGGGCCGCACCTTCATGCAGACTTGGGGGCTGGCTTTGATTTCTTAAATGGTTTGGATTTATTCCAACTTGAAAAAGGTTTCCAATTGGAACCAGATTCTTTGGGGGAAGGATTAGGTTTCTGTTCCTTATTTTGTCGAAAAGAACGAGTAGAAGCTTTAAATTTACCCTTAGATTTTTTATCCTGAGGCAAAAAAACTCCCTTCCCCCCAGTGACAGTTGAAATAATCGAATCCAACTGAGAACCAAATAACTTATTACCTTGGAAAGAAAGATATAGTAATCTAGACTTAGATACCATGTCAGCATTCCAACATTTAAGCCACAAAGCTCTTCTAGCTAAAATAAATAAAGACATATATCTGACATCAATTCTAATGATATAAAAAATGGCATCACAAATGAAATTATTAGCATGTTGAAGCAAGCAAACAATGCAAGACAAATCAGGATCCGTTTCCTGTTGCGCTAAACTTTCCAATAAAAAAGTTGATGCAGCTGCAACATCAGCCATAGAAATGGCAGGCCTGAGGAGATGACCAGAATATAAATAAGCTTTCCTTAGATAAGATTTGAGTTTCCTATCTATAGGGTCTTTAAAAGAAGTACTATCTTCCATAGGAATAGTAATACGTTTAGCAAGAGTAGAAATAGCCCCATCAACTTTGGGGATCTTTTCCCAAAACTCCAATCTAACTGCTGGCAAAGGATATGATTTTTTAAGCCTTGTAGAAGGAATAAAAGAAGTACCAGGCCTATTCCATTCCTTAGAAATCACACCAGAAACTGGAAAAACCTCTGGAGTAACCACAGGGAGTTTAAAAACTGAATTTAAATGTTTACTAGTTTTAAAAACAAGAGGACTAGTTTCCTCAATATCCAATGTAATCAACACTTCTTTTAACAAAGAACGAATATACTCCATTTTAATAAATAAGTAGATTTATCAGTGTCAATATCTGAAGAAGGATCTTCTAATCAGATAGATCCTCGTCAGAAGAGGATAATTCAGTATGTTGTCGGTCATTTGAAATTTCATCAACTTTATGAGAAGTTTTAAAAGACCTTTTTACGTTTATTAGAAGGCGGGATGGCAGAGAAAGCCTTCTGAATCACATCAGCAATAAAATATTTTAAATTTACAGGTATATCTTGTACATTAGATGTTGAAGGAACAACAGGCATAGTACTATTACTGATGGACACATTCTCTGCATGTAAAAGCTTATCATGACAACTATTACATACCACAGCTGGAGATATAGGGGCCTATTTATGAAAGGTCTTGCGGACCTGATTCGACAGTGCGGATCAGGTCCGCAAGACCTCGCTGAATGCAGAGAGCAATACGCTCTCCGTATTCAGCATTGCACCAGCAGCTCACAAGAACTGCTGGTTCAACGCTGCCCCCTGCTGACTCACGGCCAATCGGCCGCCAGCAGGGAGGTGTCAATCAACCTGATCATATTCGATCGGGTTGAATTGTGGCGATTCCTGTCCGCCTCATCAGAGCAGGTGGACAGGGTTATGGAGCAGCGGTCTTTAGACCCCTGCTCCATAACTTGTGTTTCTTGCGAGTCTGAAGACTCGCCAGAAGCACAGGCCCTCAAGCTCCATACGGAGCTTGATAAATGGGCCTCATAATCTCCACAAATTTACAACAAATGCATTTAGCTTTGGTAGAACTGTTATCAGGCATCAGAGTTCCAACAGTGGTTTCTGAGACAGGATCAGATTGAGACATCTTGCAAATGTAAGAGAAAAAACAACATATAAAGCAAAATTATCAATTTCCTTTTATGGCAGTTTAAGGAATGGGAAAAAAATGCAAACAGCATAGCCCTCTAACATAGAAAAAGGCAAGAGGCACATAAAAATGGGGTTTTAAATAATGAAATTATTTGGCGCCAAGTATGACGCACAACGTCACTGAAAATATTTTGGCATCTGGAAATGACACACTTGCGTCATTGACGACGCAACCTTGAGCAAGGAACTCGGCTTCAACTCAAACTCCGGAAATGACGAATTTGCATCATTGGACGTAACTTTACGCCAAAAAAAATTTTCAACAAAAATGACGCAATAAACTTCGGCATTTTGCGCCCTCGTGAGCCTAATTTTGCCCACAAAATTTATTGAGAAAACAGTCAAATAGAAAAACGACTATCCCCAGGTAAGAAAAAATTTTTTTCCTAAATATGCTTTTCCCAAATATGAAACTGACAGTCTGCAAAAGGAAATATACATAAACCTGACTCATGGCAAATATAAGTACAATACATATATTTAGAACTTTATATTAATACATAAAGTGCCAAACCATAGCTGAGAGTGTCTTAAGTAATGAAAACATACTTACCAAAAGACACCCATCCACATATAGCAGATAGCCAAACCAGTACTGAAACAGTTATCAGTAGAGGTATTGGAATATGAGAGTATATCGTCGATCTGAATAAGGGAGGTAGGAAATGAATCTCTACGACCGATAACAGAGAACCTATGAAATAGATCTCCCATGAGGAAAACCATTGCATTCAATAGGTGATACTCCCTTTACAATCCTTTGACATTCGCTGTACACTGAGAGGAATCAGGCTTCAAAATGCTGAGAAGCGCATATGAATGTAGAATCTAAGCACAAACTTGCTTCATCACTTCCATAGGAGGCAAAGTTTGTAAAACTGAATTGTGGGTGTGGTGAGGGGTGTATTTATAGGCATTTTGAGGTTTGGGATACTTTGCCCCTCCAGGTAGGATTGTATATCCCATATGTCACTAGCTCATGGACTCTTGCAAATTACATGAAAGAAACTGCATATATGTATGTTTCACATACCTATTCTGATAATATAAGGTTAATGTGTAGGTATGTACATGTAAATGTAAATTATACTGACAGATATTATTCTGTAAACATACCAGCGTAAAGCAATTCATTGGAAAACACTTTTCTCAGTAAAGTGTGCAATTCATATAGCTTTAACTTCTTCAAATGGTGTTTATATTACCACAGTTTATTTTGACTTTTCACAATGCATTTCTTGGGGGACTTTCAATCTCCATTTAACATTCAAGACATGCTAAAAAATCCTTTATCATATAATTTTGACAATAATGCACAGCTAACTACTTCCTCTTGTTTGTAAAATCTGTTCTTTACAGCAATAATGTTCACACTTTAAAAAAAATGTTTTTTACTTCATTTTACAATGTCTAGACAATGCATTTTGACAGAAATGATAGGCTGCCTAACCTATATCATTTTAATAAAAGTAAAAATAAATACCAGTAAGGCATTCTTCACTTAACAAATGTCAAGACAATTTTTCTGGTTTTCTGGTTTTGTTTTCTAGACAATTTCACACACTTGTTAGTCGAATAACAATTGAACTTTGCTAACAGAAATGTAATATTCATTATTCCTGAAATGTGCTATTGTATATGAAGCATCTGCTATAGGGCTGAATATTTGTTGTAAAAATATTTTTTTTAAGTTATCAAATATTTAAAGGTATACAATTGACAAAATTGAAATGTGCAGTAAAGGGCTATTACAGTGTAAAAATGTCCTGCTCTTATTCATTAGTTCAGGGTTCTTCAAATTAGGGTGAACTGCTTGTGCAATGCCGCCCCCTGTAGATTTGCGGCTAGCAGCGGGTGTGAATCAACGCGATCGTATAGGATCGGGCGGATTGATGTCCACAGCCTCAGAGGCAGCGGAGCAGTTAAAGTGAAAGTAAATCCTAGCGTTTTACAAACACTAGGATTTACTATTGAAACAAATAAAGGGCACTTTCATTCATGAAGTATAAGATACTTCATGTAGAAAGCTCCTTTATTTGATTCAACCGATCACCGCTCTTAGCTCCTACAGAGAAAAATAAAATTTGGCTAAGAGATGACGTTTTCACCTCTTAGCCAATAGCCGTGCTGTAAATCCTGCTCCCATGGGCGCCAAGCCGGATTTACCGCACGGCTATTGGCTAAGAGGTGAAAACGTCACCTCTTAGCCAAAAAGTGTTTTAGCCGTGGGCTGCTGTAGGAGCAAATAGCGGCGATCGGTTGAATCAAATAAAGGAGCTTTCTACATGAAGTATCTTATATTTCATGAATGAAAGTGCCCTTTATTTGTTTCAATAGTAAATCCTAGCGTTTGTAAGGAGCAGCGATCTTAAGACTGCTGCTTCATAACTGGTGTTCCTGGCGAGCCTGAAGGCTCGCGCGAAAACAGGGTATAAGGGGCTATTCGGCCATTAATAAATCGGCCCCTAAGCATAAGAATAGGACTGCAAAGGTATGTGGCATCAGTGAACTGGGTCTTGGAAAGATAAGTTTGAAGAACCCTGCATTAGATCATGTAATTTTAATACTAGTAAATCCTTTATGTGTTTAACCCCCACAAAGGCTTTAAACGTTAAGATTACATGATCTAACAGAATAGATCATGTTATTGTAACACTATAGTGTCCCTTTTGCAATATAATTCCATTAGAAAGATTGGTTCTAATAAAATGTATTTTTCTTTTTCAGTGGCATATGCACATATGCTGTAACTTCCCCATGCACCAGTATTCAAACACCACACCTTCTCAGAGAGTCAGCAGTTGCTGGTTTGACACAAATTAAGTCTTCATTGCCAACTCTCTGATAAGGTGTTTTGTTTGAATACTGGTGCACAGGACACTCATAATATATGTCCATATGTCACTGAAAAACTATTACTAGAAGCATTTTTGTTAATGGAAGTATTTTCAATTGAAATACATTCATGCACATTTCAATTTTGACCTTTCTATCTCTTTAAATATACTTTCTTGCTAATACAATTAAAAATAAACTGAGTATAAGTCAAAACTCTGGTTTGCAATGCTCTAAGACCAAAGATGAAAGTACTGTATACCAAATGTTACATTTTACTTGAGTTTATTTAAAATGTTAATTGATTTGAATGAATATTCCAAGGCCCCAGGGCCTTATTTGTATGTGTCTAATAATATTTGATAAATAGAAGATATAGAACATTTGCCGCTCAAAAGTTATGTATACGTAGAATAAAGTTGATACGTTTCTCAAAACCTCTCAAACTCTAACATAAAGTTGCAAGTTTGAATATAGCCAAACAAGTTTTGTTTTGGAATACAAAAATCCCATCTCATTTTATTGAACAAGACAACCAGCATAATCTAACAGCCTAAATTTAGAACACAAACAAATACAGCAGTGCTATCACCAACAGATATGGGATGTATTAAAAACTAAGAAGCGGAACAAATTTTATAAGGATGAACAGGATTACCGCACCAGTACAGTATACAAGTGGATTAGTGACCCAACTGGAAGGGAATAGAGTAGCAATTCCAGTAAGAAATGCTGGAGATAACGCCAACAGTGGTTCTCAATCACATTCATATGGCCTCCTGTAAGAATCAGACATGGGCAGCGACATGGCAGGAGGAGGCATCACCACCTATGAAGACCACAGGACTTGACAAGAATCCTAGCAACAGTGTGTCACACGGTGAAGGAACAGACGTTAATTTGTTTTGTTTCTTTTGTATTCTAAAATTAAAATCCTTTTTGCTGATAAGATTATGTATCCTGAGGCCACATACACATCTATGGATGGAGGGTTAAGTATAAAGACTGGGATATTTGGATATTGGGATATTTGATAGTGAATGATTAAAGAAGATGGAATAATACCTGTCTTCTACAGACTCACCAAGCTCCTGAAAACCTGGAAAAGCCTCCTGGAAAGCAAATTGTAGCTAGTACAGATTCTAATTTATAGCAAAATCTCTCTATATTTGGATAGGTTCATAGGCCTTATGTTGAGCAAGCATGGTCTTATACAGTGGCGGCTCGTGGGTTATTCAAATGGGGGTTCACCAGTTATGTAAAATAGTTTATATATATATATATATATATATATATGTATATATATATATATATGTATATATATATATATATATGCCTCTCTACTCTGATTTTGTTAGAGAGATTGCAATGGAATGGAAGTAGCACATTAATGTTAATGCACAATTGCTTCCACGTCCCTTTAACACATTATCTTAGATTATGTATATACTGTATACCTTAGCACACTTTAGCTATCACACACCTCAAAGCATTGACAATATTATCATAGCAGGACCTGGGCATTACATTCTAGATATAGTGGCAAAATTAAAGGGACATGAAAGCCAAATTTTTTTCTTTCATAATTTAGCAAGAGCTTTTTAAATCGAATTTGCTTCATTCTCTTGATATACTTTGTTTAAAAGCATATCTAGATAGGCTCAGTAGCTGCTGATTGGTGACTGCACATAGCTGCCTCATGTGATTGGCTCACCCATGTGAATTTCTATTTCTTCAACGAAGGATATCTAAAGAATTAAGCAAATTAGATAATAGAAGTAAATTAGAATGTTGTTTAAAACTGTGTTCTCTATCTGAATCATGAAAGGAAAAATTTTGGCTTTCATGTCCCTTTAAAGACAACCTTCCAAGCATTATATCCTCACTACAATAAGCGTAAGTACCTGTTATTGTCTTCCAAGAACTGCGGCACAAGTATAGGAGATTTTTTTAAGGTTACATATAAGTGTAGTATAGTAACATTAGGGTTTTATTGTTTGGGGAAATTTTAATGATTGTAGTTAACTTTTAAAATTCTAATCATCATGGTAAGTTTGTGCTATAAACCTAAGTTTAACAAGATTTTATGTGAAACATATTCATCAAATGAAAATGAAGTGACAGCTAGAATGCAGCGCAGGTAATAGAAATTACAATACAATGGCTTAGGTGCCATCTGCAGTCACATTGCAATTAACTCTAGTGCATCCTTTCTAAATTCAACTATCAAACTAAGATAAAGATCTAACTAAAATGTAAGGTAGTAGCACATATTGTGCAGACAACATGACAATATGGTAACCTATTACTGCCCTTATATTTTTAGCAGTGTTAAAAAGGTACAATATGAACAACTTGAAATGAAAGCTGAAATCCACAGTGTACCGCTACTGGCTTGGGCAGCAGTTGGGCTTAGTAAAAAAAAAATCAGGTCCCAGTGTCTGCACACAAAGTCACGTCAGTCTGACTGACATATGAAAAAAAGCCAGCCCAAGCGAGCCTTGCCTTTGTTTTTGTATAAAACGTGATGGCAAAACAGGGCTCCTGAGTGCAACAGTATGAGTGGTGGCTAATGCCTGCAGAGCAGCTCTGATTGCAGTGGCGTGCATATAGCATGGATCCTAGCATAGCAGTCTCGCACATATACACACAGGCAGCTACAATATTGACACAACTCACACAAGTAATCTGGGGCGGGAAAATAATTTGTTTAGGAGTGACGCCACTGTTAGAATAAGTTTACAGCAATGCGTCCCACTCCCTGCGGCCACCTCACGCTCAGTGATGCACACTTAACTTACCCCCCAGATCGATCTTCTAATCTGACTTCAAATTTGCGGGCTGCCCGTGTTGCAAGCTTCCCGCTCTCTTTCTCAGTCTGTCCTGCACTGCTGGCTGGTTGTCGATATGCTACTTCTTCTTTATATGCGGTCACATTCCTCCTGGTGGTGCTGTGTGATTATAAGTAATGTGACCGGTTTGGAGCATGATGGGATGGTGGAGAAGCCAGTGGAGTTGGGGTGGGATGGGCGCATGTTGCAGTGGTTCCGCCCCTGCTCCTCCTCCAGAGTCTCACACACACACAGGTCTTAGTGTGCGAGTGTCACGTGACAGCTGGCTCTCACACACTAAGAGCTGTGCGATTAAGAAGGCTATGGGCTAGCCTGTAGGTGGCGCTGCAGTCAATGCAGTTTTAAAGTGGAAAGGAATTTTGCCTATACTTCTATCTATCTAGCGCTGCGGAATCTGTTGGCGCTCTACAAATAACTGATAATAATAATAAATAATAATAATAATCTATCACACTGCACAGCATGTGCACCACTATAATAAACATATTAACCTCTAAACCGCCGCACTCCCGCCTCGCAAACACTAGTTAAATATTATTAACCCCTAATCTGCCGCCCCTAACATCGCCGCCACCTACCTACATTTATTAACCCCTAATATGCCGCCCCCAACATCGCCGCCACTATACTAAAGTTATAAACCACTAAAGCTAAGTCTAACCCTAACCCTAACACCCACTAAATTAAATATAATTAAAATAAATCTAAATAAAAATTACTATCATTACCTAAATAAATTCCTATTCAAAACAAAATACTTACCTGTAAAATAAACCCTAAGCTAGCTACAATATAACTAATAGTTACATTGTAGCTATCTTAGGTTTTATTTTTATTTTACAGGCAAGTTTGTATTTATTTTAATGAGGTAGAATAGTTACTAAATAGTTATTAACTATTTACTAACTACCTAGCTAAAATAAATACAAATTTACCTGTAAAATAAAACCTAACCTGTCTTACACTAACACCTAACCTTACACTTCAATTAAATAAATTACCTAAATTAAATACAATTACCTAAATTACAAAAAAAAACCCCACTAAATTACACAGAATAAAAAAAGAAATGATCAGATATTTCAACTAATTAAAACTAATCTAATAGCCCTAGCAAAATAAAAAAGCCCCCCAAAATAAAAAAAAACCCTAGCCTACAATAAACTATTAATAGCCCTTAAAAGGGCCTTTTGCTGGGCATTGCCCCAAAGAAATCAGCTCTTTTACCTGTAAAAAAAAATACAAACACCCCTCAACAGTAAAACCCACCACCCACACAAACAACCCCACAAATAAAATCCTAACTAAAAAAAACTAAGCTCCCCATTGCCCTGAAAAGGTCATTTGGATGGGCAATGCCCTTAAAAGGGCATTTAGCTCTTTTTCAATTGCCCAAACCCTAATCTAAAACTAAAACCCACCCAATAAACCCTTACAAAAACCTAACACTAACCCCCGAAGATCCACTTACAGTTTTGAAGACCGGACATCCATCCTCAACGAAGCCGGGAGAAGTCCTCAGCGAAGCGGCACAAATTCCTCAACGAAGCCGGGAGAAGTCTTCATCCAAGCCGGCAGAAGTGGTCCTCCAGACGGCATCTTCTATCTTCATCCAATCGGAATTAAAGGTGAAAAAATCCTATTGGCTGATGCAATCAGCCAATAGGATTGAGCTTCAATCCTATTGGCTGATCCAATCAGCCAATAGGATTGAGCTTGCATTCTATTGGCTGTTCCAATCAACCAATAGAATGCAAGCTCAATCCTACTGGCTGATTGCATCAGCCAATAAAATTTTTTCATCTTTAATTCTGATTGGCTGATAGAATTCTATCAGCCAATTGTAATCTAAGGGATGCCATCTTGGATGATGTCATTTAAAGGAACCTTCATTCGGGAAGAAGACTTCGATTGAAGAGGATGCTCCGCGCCGGATGTCTTGAAGATGGACCCGCTCCGCGCCGGATGGATGAAGATAGAAGATGCCGTCTGGATGAAGATAGAAGATGCCGTCTGGATGAAGACTTCTGCCCATCTGGAGGACTACTTTTGCCGGCTTGGATGAAGACTTCTCATGGCTTCGTTGAGGACTTCTTGCCGCTTCGCTTAGGACTTCCCCCGGCTTCATTGAGGATGGATGTCCGGTCTTCAAAACTGTAAGTGGATCTTCTGGGGTTAGTGTTAGTTTTTTTTAAGTTTTTATTGGGTGGGTTTTAGTTTTAGATTAGGGTTTGGGCAATTGAAAAAGAGCTAAATGCCCATCCAAATGCCCTTTTCAGGGCAATGGGGAGCTTAGGTTTTTTTAGTTAGGATTTTATTTGGGTGGTTATTGTGTGGGTGGTGGGTTTTACTGTTGGGGGGGGTGTTTGTATTTTGTTTACAGGTAAAAGAGCTGATTTCTTTGTGGCAATGCCCAGCAAAAGGCCCTTTTAAGGGCTATTGGTAGTTTATTGTAGGCTAGGTTTTTTTTATTTGGGGGGGGGGGCTTTTTATTTTGATAGGGCTATAAGATTAGATGTAATTAGTTTAAATATCTGTTAATTTCTTTTTTTATTTTGTGTAATTTAGTATTTGGTTTTTTTTGTAATTTAGGTAATTGTATTTAATTTAGGTAATTTATTTAATTGTAGTGTAAGGTTAGGTGTTAGTGTAAGACAGATTAGGTTTTATTTTACAGGTAAATTTGTATTTATTTTAGCTAGGTAGTTAGTAAATAGTTAATAACTATTTAGTAACTATTCTACCTAGTTAAAATAAATACAAACTTGCCTGTAAAATAAAAATAAACCCTAAGATAGCTACAATGTAAATATTAGTTATATTGTAGCTAGCTTAGGGTTTATTTTACAGGTAAGTATTTAGTTTTAAATAGGAATTATTTAGATAATGATAGTAATTTTTATTTAGATTTATTTTAATTATATTTAATTTAGGGAGTGTTAGGGTTAGGGTTAGACTTAGGTTTAGGGGTTTATAACTTTAGTATAGTGGCGGAGATGTTGGGGGAGGCAGATTAGGGGTTAATAACTGTAATGTACATTGCGGTGATGTTAGGGACAGGAGATTAGGGGTTAATAATATTTAACTAATGTTTGCAAGGCGGGAGTTCGGCGGTTTAGGGGTTAATATGTTTATTATAGTGGCGGCGATGTCGGGAGCGGCAGATTAGGGTTAATAATTTTATTTTTGTGTTTGCAATGCGGGAGGGCCTCGGTTTAGGGGTTAATAGGTAGTTTATGGGTGTTAGTGTACTTTTTAAGATTTTAGTTATGAGTTTTATGCTACAGCTTTGTAGCGTAAAACTCATAACTACTGACTTTAGATTGTGTTACGAATCTTGTGGGATAGGCTGTACCGCTCACTTTTTGGCCTCCCAGAAAAAGCTTGTAATATCGGCGCTATGGAAGTGCATTAAGGCCAAAAAAGTGTGCGGTGCCCCTAAACCTGCAAGACTCGTAATACCAGCGGTAGTGAAAAAGCAGTGTTATGAGCCTTAACGCTGCTTTTTCACTCATACCGCAAAACACCTAATCTAGCCGATAGTTTTTTTTTTAGATACTTTGCTCTAGACCTTGAAAGGCATGGCAGATGAGGGAGTAAAGTAAATAAGTCTTAAAGATTTGTTACGATAAACAAAAGACATATAACATTGGCAATATGGTTTTATGAATGCATTTTATATATACAGTATATGTGTGTATATATATATATATATATATATATATATATATAAACATTATATATATGTGTGTGAGATCAAATATTCAAGAGGTTTGTGTGTTTGTATTAATTTTATTGTATATCTGCATAATCTTTTTAGACAGTTCATAGGTATTTAAAGGGACATAAAATCCAAAGTTTTTCTTTAATGATTCAGATAGAACATACAATTTTAAACTATTTTCCAGTATTTTTCTATTATAAATATTTCTTTGTTTTCCTGTTATCCTTTGTTGAAAAGCAGGATGGTAAGTTCAGGCATGTGCACTTGTCTGCAGCACTATTTGACAGCAGTTTTGCCAAAATTTTATACACATCTGAGGAAGGGGCATGTCCTTGAAACACATAGGCCTCTATTTAACAAAGTCTGGAAGACCTGATCCGACAGTGCGGGTCAGGTCCGCCAGACTTTGCTGAATACGGAGAGCAATACGCTCTCCGTGTTCAGCATTGCACCAGCAGCTCACAAGAGCTGCTGGTGCAACACCGCCCCCTGCAGGCTGCCGCCAGCAGGGAAGTGTCGATCAACCCAATCGTACTCGATCGAGTTGAATTTCGACGATGTCTGTCCACCTGCTCAGAGCAGGTGGACAGGGTTATAGAGCAGCGGTCTTTGTGACCGCTGCTTCATAACTGCTGTTTCTGGCGAGCCTGACAATAGAAGTAAATTGAAAACTTTTTAAAATTGTTTTCGCTATCTGAATCCTGAAATAAAAATCTTGGGTTTCATGTCAAATGCACTGAAAGACAGGGTTTCTAACTTAGGAACCTGTCAACCTGTCTTCACGCAAGGATTGCTTTGGGCTATGCTACCCTCTGTTCTCAAACAAGCAGGGGGCCTGTCAATCACCCCAAACTAACTTGACCTCTGCTTCTTACTTTATGGTTACATTGAGTAAGGGCTGAAAAGCAGCATTTGCTGCTTAATACTTGGAGCCCATAGCATTGCAGGGTCTCTAGTGCTCAGCAGGGAAGATGAGGGAGTGGGAATGCCCTAATACAAAAAAAAAGGAAGGGGAGAGAGCAAAAGAGATACAGAGAGCAAAAGAGAGGGGAGAGAGAGAGCAAAAGAGAGGGGAGAAATGGAGAGCCAAAGAGAGGGGAGGGAAAGCAAAAGAGAGGGGGGAGAGAGAAAGCAAAAGAGAGGGGGGGAGAGAGAGCAAAAGAGAGTGGGAGAGGGAGAGCAAAAGAGAGTGGGGGAGAGAGAGCAAAAGAGATGGGAGAGAAAGAGCAAAAGAGAGGGGAGAAAGAGAGCAAAAGAGAGGGGGGAAAGAGAGCAAAAAAAAAGGGAAGAGAGAGTAAAAAAAAGGGAAGAGGGAGAGCAAAAGAGAGTTAGAGCAAAAGAGTGGGGGGAGTGGGAGAGCAAAAGAGAGGGGGAGAGAGCACAAAAGAGAGGGGGGAGAGAGCGCAAAAGAGAGGGGGAGAGAGAGAGCAAACAAGAGGGGAAGAGAGATCAAAAGAGAGGGGGAGAGAGATCAAATGAGGGGGAGAGAGAGCAAATGAGAGGAGGAAGAGAGCAAAAGAGAAGGGGAGAGCAAAATAGAGGAGGGAGAGAGAGCAAAAGAGAGGGGGAGAGAAATCAAAAGAGAGGGGGGAGAGAGAGCAAAAGAGAGGGGAAGAGCAAAATAGAGGGGAGGGAGAGGGCATAAGAGAGGGGGGAGAGAGCAAAAGAGAGGGAGGAGAGAGAGCAAAAGAGGGGGGAGAGAGAGCAAAAGAGAGGGGGGAGAGAGAGCAAAAGTGATGATGAAAGAATCCACCTGGATGGAATCTTTCACCACCCTGCCTTTTTCGTAAGCTGCATTTAGGTGGATTCCAAAAATGGCAGGGTGGTGAAAGTATCCACAATAGACTACCCTTTCGAAAATGGCAGGGTGGTTCAGTGGTTCTGTCATCACAATAGACTGCCCTCTGGGCAGGCTTTCCCACTAGTGCCTTATAATAGTATTGTCTATCTCATTCTAGGTTACCCACATCAATTGTCCTTTTTTTTAAAAGTGAGTTCCAATAGAGCAGGTACAATTTTACAAACTGAACTTCCAAAGATAATATTTTCTAAATAACATTTTAAGTGTCCTGCCTTTTATAAAAATATTACAAAACGTGCTTAAGTATTAGTTTAATCTAATTTAAAATAACAATTTTTCCAATCTAAATCATATTAGCTTATTAAGTCTTGTTATGTGCAGTATGAAAATTAGTTATTCTTTGTTTCATAGAAGAACAGAAAAAAATATTTTTTTTCATACTGTAATTTAATAAAAATAAATTGTATTACTCACTTGCTAATCAAATACAACCTAAGGAAATTAAATTATTACAATAGACATAACTGTTAGCAATTGTAAAGCATTCTTCTAATTGAATAAGTAAATGTATTCTTCTGCATATTTACAATTTGTTTTTTGTTTTTTTCCTATACAGCATGACATATTTGTTAGATTTAAAGATTTAATGTATTCATATTAATAAAAAACTGGAACAAAGCAATTAAGATTTCAGTTGCTGGTGGTTACTGGATTTTTGTTCCAACAAACAATATTTACCTGCTGGTTAGGTTTTTATTAAAACAACACAATACAATTACAGGTAATTTGCTTCCCCACTGGAATTAAAAAGCAGAGAAACAGCATAATACCAGAATTAGTAATTAGTTACTGAAATCAACATTGCAGTTTAATAAGCCTATGAGTTCCAGAAAACAATTGGATATTGCATGGGTAAGGGATATAGCACTATAATAACATTGACATTGGAAACAATCTGGGCCGGATTACAAGTGAAGCTCTTTTTTTTTTTAATGCCCCCGTTTGAGTATTTATTGAGCTAGAAGAAAGCTTTTTGTACAAATCAGAGGAGCGATCCGAAATACGGCGCAGGTTTCGGCACAAGCATGGAAACCTGCGCCGCCCGTAGTTTCAGCTCGCAACTCGAGCTATCCCATATATGGTGCCGTCAGATGCTAAAGTGCCGTAAGTCTCACAAACCAGCGATGTCCAGAAATCTGCGTAAGTACAAATTTCTGGAGTCGCCAGTGACTTACGGCACTTTAGAAACTGCCGCCGCATAAAAAACCTGACTAAGTTATTAAATCACCCGTACTGTCTAACACGCCTCCCAAACATAGCCCGACATGTCTAACCCTCTATCTGCTATCCTCCCTCACTCTCCTAATAATAATAAATGTATTAACCCCTAAACCGCCGCTCCCGGACCCCGCCGCACCTAATAAAGTTATTAACCCCATAAACCGCCGCTCCCGAACCCTGCCACCACCTACATTATCTATATTACCCCCTAATGTGAGCCCCCTACACCGCCGCTACCTATTTTATCTATATAACCCCCTAATGTGAGCTCCTACACCGCCGCCATATATATATCCTACCCCCTAATGTGAGACCCTTACACTGCCGCCATCTATATTACCTACCCCCTAATGTGAGCCCCTTACACCGCCGCCATCTATATAATGACCCCCTAATGTGAGCCCCTTACACCGCTGCCATCTATATTAACTACCCCCTAATGTGAGCCCCTTACACCGCCGCCATCTATATTACCTACCCCCTAATGTGAGCCCCTTACACTGCTGCCATCTATATTAACTACCCCCTAATGTGAGCCCCTTACACCGCCGCCATCTATATTAACTACCCCCTAATGTGAGCCCCTTACACCGCCGCAATCTATATTAACTACCCCCTAATGTGAGCTCCTACCCCGCCGCCAGCTTTATTAAAATTATTAACCCCTAATCTAATCCCCCTACCCCACCGCCAGCTATATTAAATTAATAAACCCCTAATTTAATCCCCCTACACCGCCGCCAGCAAAATTAAATACATTAAACCCTAATCTAATCCCCCTAAAGTAATCACCTCTATTACCAGCCCTTAAAAGGGCCTTTTGCGTGACATTGCCCAAAATTAACAGCTCTATTGCCATCCCTTAAAAGGGCTTTTTGCGGGGCGTTCCCCAAAGAAATCAGCTCTTTTACCCGCCCTTAAAAGGGCTTTTTGCGGGGCATTGTCACAAAGAAATCAGATCTTTTGCAACTAATCTAAATCCCCCTACACCGCCGCCTCCTATAATAAATGTATTACCCCCTAATCTAATCCCCCTACACCGTCGCCACCTATATTAAATGTATTAACCCCTAATCGAATCCCCCTACACCACCGCCAGCTATATTAACTATATTAACCCTAATTATATTAGGGTTAATATAGTTAATATAGTTATTATATTATATATATTAACTATATTAACCCTAATTATATTAGGGTTAATATAGTTAATATCGTTATTATATTATATATATATATATATATATATATATATATTAAGTATAATAACCCTATCTAACTCTAACATCCCTAACTAAATTCTTATTAAAATAAATCTAATTAATATTAATATTATTAATTAAAATATTCCTATTTAAATCTAAATACTTAGCTATAAAATAAACCCTAAGACCTAGATTTGGAGTTTGGCGTTAGCCGTGAAAACCAGCGTTAGAGGCTCCTAACGCTGGTTTTAGGCTACCGCCGGTATTTGGAGTCACTCAAAATAGGGTCTAACGCTCACTTTTCATCCGCGACTTTTCCATACCGCAGATCCCCTTACGGAAATTGCGTATCCTATCTTTTCAATGGGATCTTTCTAACTCCGGTATTTAGAGTAGTTTCTGAAGTGAGCGTTAGACATCTAACGACAAAACTCCAGCCGCAGGAAAAAAGTCAGTAGTTAAGAGCTTTCTGGGCTAACGCCGGTTTATAAAGCTCTTAACTACTGTGCTCTAAAGTACACTAACACCCATAAACTACCTATGCACCCCTAAACCGAGGTCCCCCCACATCGCCGACACTCGAATAATTTTTTTTAACCCCTAATCTGCTGACCGCCACCTACGTTATCCTTATGTACCCCTAATCTGCTGCCCCTAACACCACCGACCCCTGTATTATATTTATTAACCCCTGACCTGCCCCCCACAACGTCGCCTCCACCTACCTACACTTATTAACCCCTAATCTGCCGACCGCAAAGCGCCGCCACCTACGTTATCCTTATGTACCCCTAATCTGCTGCCCCTAACACCGCCGACCCCTATATTATATTTATTAACCCCTAATCTGCCCCCCTCAACGTCGACTCCACCTGCCTACACTTATTAACCCCTAATCTGTCGACCGGACCTGAGCGCTACTATAATAAAGTTATTAACCCCTAATCCGCCTCACTAACCCTATAATAAATAGTATTAACCCCTAATCTGCCCTCCCTAACATCGCCGACACCTAACTTAAATTATTAACCCCTAATCTGCCGACCGGAGCTCACCGCTATTCTAATAAATGTATTAACCCCTAAAGCTAAGTCTAACCCTAACACTAACAGCCCCCTAAGTTAAATATAATTTTAATCTAACGAAATAAATTAACTCTTATTAAATAAATTATTCCTATTTAAAGCTAAATACTTACCTGTAAAATAAATCCTAATATAGCTACAATATAAATTATAATTATATTATAGCTATTTTAGGATTAATATTTATTTTACAGGTAACTTTGTATTTATTTTAACCAGGTACAATAGCTATTAAATAGTTAAGAACTATTTAATAGCTAAAATAGTTAAAATAATTACAAATTTACCTGTAAAATAAATCCTAACCTAAGTTACAATTAAACCTAACACTATACTATCAATAAATTAATTAAATAAACTACCTAGAATTACCTACAATTAACCTAACACTACACTATCAATAAATTAATTAAATACAATTCCTACAAATAAATACAATTAAATAAACTTGCTAAAGTACAAAAAATAAAAAAGAACTAAGTTACAAAAAATAAAAAAATATTTACAAACATAAGAGAAATATTACAACAATTTTAAACTAATTACACCTACTCTAAGCCCCCTAATAAAATAACAAAGCCCCCCAAAATAAAAAAATGCCCTACCCTATTCTAAATAACTAAAGTTCAAAGCTCTTTTACCTTACCAGCCCTGAACAGGGCCCTTTGCGGGGCATGCCCCAAGAAGTTCAGCTCTTTTGCCTGTAAAAAAAAAATACAATACCCAAGCCCCCCAACATTACAACCCACCACCCACATACCCCTAATCTAACCCAAACCCCCCTTAAATAAACCTAACACTAAGCCCCTGAAGATCTTCCTACCTTGTCTTCACCTCACCGGGTTCAACGATCTGTCCAGAAGAGCTCCTCCGATGTCCTGATCCAAGCCCAAGCGGGGGGCTTAAGAGGTCCATGATCCGGCTGAAGTCTTCATCCAAGCGGGAGCTGAAGAGGTCCATGATCCGGATGAAGTCTTCATCAAAGCGGGAGCTGAAGAGGTCCATGATCCGGATGAAGTCTTCTATCAACGGCATCTTCAATCTTCTTTCTTCCGGATCCATCTTGCAGACCTCCGACGCGGAACATCCTGCTGGCCCGACGGACTAACGACGAATGACGGTTCCTTTAAGGGACGTCATCCAAGATGGCGTCCCTCAAATTCCGATTGGCTGATAGGATTCTATCAGCCAATCGGAATTAAGGTAGGAATATTCTGATTGGCTGATGGAATCAGCCAATCAGAATCAAGTTCAATCCGATTGGCTGATCCAATCAGCCAATCAGATTGAGCTCGCATTCTATTGGCTGATCGGAACAGCCAATAGATTGCGAGCTCAATCTGATTGGCTGATTGAATCAGCCAATCGGATTGAACTTGAATCTGATTGGCTGATTCCATCAGCCAATCAGAATTTTCCTACCTTAATTCCGATTGGCTGATAGAATCCTATCAGCCAATCGGAATTCGAGGGATGCCATCTTGGATGACGTCCCTTAAAGGAACCGTAATTCGTCGTTAGTCCGTCGGGCCAGCAGGATGTTCCGCGTCGGAGGTCTGCAAGATGGATCTGGAAGAAAGAAGATTCAAGATGCCGTTGATAGAAGACTTCATCCGGATCATGGACCTCTTCAGCTCCCGCTTGGATGAAGACTTCATCCGGATCATTGACCTCTTCAGCTCCCGCTTGGATGAAGACTTCAGCCGGATCATGGACCTCTTCAGCCCCCCGCTTGGGCTTGGATCAGGACATCGGAGGAGCTCTTCTGGACAGATCGTTGAACCCGGTGAGGTGAAGACAAGGTAGGAAGATCTTCAGGGGCTTAGTGTTAGGTATATTTAAGGGGGGTTTGGGTTAGATTAGGGGTATGTGGGTGGTGGGTTGTAATGTTGGGGGGCTTGGGAATTGTATTTTTTTTTTAACAGGCAAAAGAGCTGAACTTCTTGGGGCATGCCCCGCAAAGGGCCCTGTTCAGGGCTGGTAAGGTAAAAGAGCTTTGAACTTTAGTTATTTAGAATAGGGTAGGGCATTTTTTTATTTTGGGGGGCTTTGTTATTTTATTAGGGGGCTTAGAGTAGGTGTAATTAGTTTAAAATTGTTGTAATATTTTTCTTATGTTTGTAAATATTTTTTTATTTTTTGTAACTTAGTTCTTTTTTATCTTTTGTACTTTAGCAAGTTTATTTAATTGTATTTATTTGTAGGAATTGTATTTAATTAATTTATTGATAGTGTAGTGTTAGGTTAATTGTAGGTAATTGTAGGTAGTTTATTTAATTAATTTATTGATAGTATAGTGTTAGGTTTAATTGTAACTTAGGTTAGGATTTATTTTACAGGTAAATTTGTAATTATTTTAACTATTTTAGCTATTAAATAGTTCTTAACTATTTAATAGCTATTGTACCTGGTTAAAATAAATACAAAGTTACCTGTAAAATAAATATTAATCCTAAAATAGCTATAATATAATTATAATTTATATTGTAGCTATATTAGGATTTATTTTACAGGTAAGTATTTAGCTTTAAATAGGAATAATTTATTTAATAAGAGTTAATTAATTTCGTTAGATTAAAATTATATTTAACTTAGGGGGCTGTTAGTGTTAGGGTTAGACTTAGCTTTAGGGGTTAATACATTTATTAGAATAGCGGTGAGCTCCGGTCGGCAGATTAGGGGTTAATAATTGAAGTTAGGTGTCGGCGATGTTAGGGAGGGCAGATTAGGGGTTAATACTATTTATTATAGGGTTAGTGAGGCGGATTAGGGGTTAATAACTTTATTATAGTAGCGCTCAGGTCCGCTCGGCAGATTAGGGGTTAATAAGTGTAGGCAGGTGGAGGCGACGTTGTGGGGGGCAGATTAGGGGTTAATAAATATAATATAGGGGTCGGCGATGTTAGGGAAGCAGATTATGGGTACATAGGGATAATGTAAGTAGCGGCGGTTTACGGAGCGGCAGATTAGGGGTTAATAATAATATGCAGGGGTCAGCGATAGCGGGGGCAGCAGATTAGGGGTTAATAAGTGTAAGGTTAGGGGTGTTTAGACTCGGGGTACATGTTAGAGTGTTAAGTGCAGACGTAGGAAGGGTTACCGCATAGCAAACAATGGGGCTGCGTTAGGAGCTGAACGCGGCTTTTTTGCAGGTGTTTGCTTTTTTTTCAGCTCAAACAGCCCCATTGTTTCCTATGGGGGAATCGTGCACGAGCACGTTTTTGAGGCTGGCCGCGTCCGTAAGCAACTCTGGTATCGAGAGTTGAAGCTGCGTTAAAAATGCTCTACGCTCCTTTTTTGGAGCCTAACGCAGCCATTCTGTGGACTCTCAATACCAGAGTTATTTTTATGGTGCGGCCAGAAAAAAGCCGGCGTTAGTTTTTCGGGTTGTTACCGACAAAACTCCAAATCTAGCCGTAAGATAGCTACAATATAATTAATAATTACATTGTAGCTATTTTAGGGTTTATATTTATTTTACAGGTAACTTGGCATTTATTTTAACTAGGTACAATAGCTATTAAATAGATAATAACTATTTAATAGCTACGTAGTTAAAATAATGACCAATTTAACTGTAAAATAAATCCTAACCTAAGTTACAAATACACCTACACTATCAATAAATTAAATAAAATACAAATATCTAAACTAAAATACAATTAAATACACTAAACTAAATTACAAAAAAAACAAACACTAAATTACAAAAAATAAAAAAAGATTACAAGAATTTTAAGCTAATTACACCTATTCTAAGCCCGCTAATAAAATAACAAAGCCCCCCAAAATAAAAAAATTTCCCTACCCTAATCTAAATTACACAAGTTAACAGCTCTATTACCAGACCTTAAAAGGGCCTTTTGTGGGTCATGCCCCAAAGAATTTAGCTCTTTTGCCTGTAAAAAAAAACAACCCCCTGCCATTACAACCCACTGCCCACATACCCCTATTCTAACCCACCCAATCCCACCTTAAAAAAACCTAAGTCTAACCCCCAAGTGCTCCTTACCTGTCCTGAAGACCGGCGGAGAAGGTCCTGTTCCAGGCGGCGACCTCTTCTTCTTCCAGGATCCAGCCGGCGCGGAGCGGAGGAGTTGAAGACCGATGACCGCGGAGCTGAAGACCGTCCATCTGGAACTGAAGACCGGCGATGCTGGAACTGAAGATCGGCGACGCTGGAACCGAAGACCTCTGGAACTGAAGACCGGAGCCGGAACGTGGAGGATCCTCTTCATATGATCGCCGCCGTACACTGAATAGGAATTCAAGGTACACAATTAAAAATGGCGTCCCTTGAATTCCTATTGGCTGATTTGAGCCTTCAAATTCAAATCAGCCAATCGGATGCGAGCTACTTTAATTCTATGGGCTGATTTGAATAGCCAATAGAATAAGAGCTACTGTAATTCTATTGGCTATTCTTATCAACCAATAGAATTACAGTAGCTCTTATTCTATTGGCTATTCAAATCCAATTGGCTGATTTGAATTTGAAGGCTCAAATCAGCCAATAGGAATTCAAGGGTCGCCATTTTTTATTGCGTTCCTTGAATTCCTATTCAGTGTACGGCGGCGATCGAAGGGGGGATTGGGTGGGTTAGAATAGGGGTATGTGGGTGGTGGGTTGTAATGGGGGGGTGTTGTTGTTTTTTTACAGGCAAAAGAGCTGAATTCTTTGGGGCATGCCCCACAAAAGGCCCTTTTAAGGGCTGGTAATAGAGCTGTTAACTTTTGTAATTTAGATTAGGGTAGAACATTTTTTTTATTTTGGGGGGCTTTGTTATTTTATTAGGGGGCTTAGAATAGGTGTAATTAGCTTAAAATTCTTGTAATCTTTTTTTTATTTTTTGTAATTTAGCGTTTCTTTTTTTTTGTAATTTAGTTTAGTGTATTTAATTGTAGTTTAGTTTAGATATTTGTAGTTTATTTAATTTATTGATAGTGTAGGTGTATTTGTAACTTAGGTTAGGATTTATTTTACAGTTAAATTGGTAATTATTTTAACTAGGTAGCTATTAAATAGTTATTAAAGGGACATTAAACACTTTGTGATGGTAATATAAAATGATACATTGTATATAATAAAACAACTCTGCAATATACTTTCATTATTTATGTTGTCCTCTGTGTCTGTAATTCCATTCTGAAATTGTGAGCTTTTCAGTTCCTGTTAGAAATGGAAGTGCAGAACACTGTTAAATCCAGCACAACCATTGGCTGCACACTCTAGTGACCTATTTATAACTGACCCTAATTGGCCACAGCAGAGAAGGTAACACAAGTTACAATATGGCAGCTCCCAGTGTTTTATAGACACTAAAACTTTACACTTATTTTGTCACTTTTTAAACAACTAATGAAACTTTAAAAAATACATCTACATTAGTCATGGACTAATCTTTTCTTTGAATGCATTATTCTATCTAGCATGTATTTAGTGTTTAATGTCCCTTTAACTATTTAATAGCTATTGTACCTAGTTAAAATAAATACCAAGTTACCTGTAAAATAAATATAAACCCTAAAATAGCTACAATGTAATTATTAATTATATTGTAGCTATCTTAGGGTTTATTTTATAGCTAAGTATTTAGATTTAAATAGGAATATTTTAATTAATAATATTAATATTAATTAGATTTATTTTAATAAGAATTTAGTTAGGAATGTTAGAGTTAGATAGGGTTATAATACTTAATATATATATAATATAATAACGATATTAACTATATTAACCCTAATATAATTAGGGTTAATATAGTTAATATATATAATATAATAACTATATTAACTATATTAACCCTAATATAATTAGGGTTAATATAGTTAATATAGTGGCGGCGGTGTAGGGGGATTAGAGTAGGGGTTAATCTATTTAATATATGTGGCGGCGGTGTAGGGGGATTAGATTAGGGGTTAATACATTTAACATAGGTGGCGGCGGTATAGGGGGATTAGATTAGGGGGTTATACATTAATTATAGGTGGCGGCGGTGTAGGGGGATTTAGATTAGATGCAAAAGAGCTGATTTCTTTGTGACAATGCCCCACAAAAAACCCTTTTAAGGGCTGGCAATAAAGCTGTTACTTTGAGGCAATGTCACGCAAAAGGCCCTTTTAAGGGCTGGTAATAGAGGTGATTACTTTAGGGGGATTAGATTAGGGGTTAATGTATTTAATATAGCTGGCGGCGGTGTAGGGGGATTAAATAAGGGTTTAATTAATTTAATATAGCTGGCGGCGGTGTAGGGGGATTAAATTAGGGGTTAATAAATTTAATATAGCTGGCGGCGGGGTAGGAGCTCACATTAGGGGGTAGGTAATATAGTTGGTGGTGGTATAAGGGGCTCACATTAGGGGGTAGGTAATGTAGATGGCGGCGGTGTAAGGGGCTCACATTAGGGGGTAGTTTAATATAGCTGGCGGCGGGGTAGGAGCTCACATTAGGAGGTATGTAATGTAGCTGGCGACGGTGTAGGGGGATCGCATTAGGGGGTTATACTTTTAATTTAGGTGGTGGCGGGGTCCAGGAGCGGTGGTTTAGGGGTTAAATACTTTATTAGGGATTGCGGCGGGGGATCGCGGTTGACAGGTCGATAGACATTGCGCATGCGTTAAGTGTTAGGTTTTATTTAGCAGTTTGTGGTTGACAGGTAGATAGACATTGCGCATGCGTTAGGTGTTAGGTTTTATTTAGCAGCTAGTTTAGGGAGTTACGGGGCTCCAATAGACAGCGTAAGGCTTACTACGGCTGCATTTTGTGGCGAGGTGAAAATGGAGTAAGATTTCTCCATTTTCGCCATGTAAGTCCTTACGCTGTATATTGGATACCAAACTGCGCGGGTTTGGTATACCTGCCTATGGCCCAAAAAACTACGTACGAAGGCAGAAATATACGAGCGTAACTTCTAGGTTACGCAGTATATAGGATACCAAACCCGCGCAAATTTTGGCGTCACCAGCTTCTGCGGGCGACACTGTATATCGGATCGAGGGCCAGGTGTCACTCGTATTATTAGATAAAAGTAAACTGTTTTCACTTGCACGCTAACTCGAGGAGCACAAAAAGCCGAACTTAGAATATTGCGCGTGGGATAACCTATTCCCCCATAGAAGTCAATAGAGCAAAAAAAGTGGGAAACTGAAGCTTACACCCAATTCGCGCACAAACCCAATCGCATATTCTCATGTGTGATAATTCGATGTTAAATATGAATATTTCACATTCAATGTTCTTCAAAAACAAGAATATGTTCTATTTATTCTGAAATACATATTTCTACATATATCTGATGTTTTTTTGGTACAATATATATCTATACCAATGTATGTATGTATATATATATATATATATATATATATATATATAAATATATATATATATACAGGTATATATATACAGGTATATATATATATATATATATATATATATATATATATATATGGATATATATTTAGAAATACATAGAACATATTCTGCTATGTGCAGTACATATGAAGGTGAAAAGTGTTAGTAAATACATAGTTAAAACCTTTATTACTGGCTATTGCATAAATATGTTTTTACATGTTTTCATCTACTTTACTGCAAAGGGCTCTAATGCACTTCTATATATGTCTATATATGAGTACATACGTATTTGTGTTTATATGAGAATATGGCCCCTATTTATGAAAGGCCTGTCGGACAAAACAGAAACACTAAAAGCTGTCAGAGACAGAGACACTAGTGAAGCATCACGTCACACTAACATGATATCAGTGCAGGCAATGGCAGGTCAATGTTTTTTATTGGGGGAAAAAAAATAAAATATATAAGCTTTGGAGAAGATACGTTAAAGGGACCTGAAAACAGATTCAGACAGAGAACGCCATTTTAAACAACTTTCAAATTTGTTTCTATTGTTTAAATTGCTTAATTTTCTTGGTATCTGTTGTTAAAAAACAGCAATGCACATGGGAGAGCCAATTACATGAGGCATATATGTGCATCTACCAATCAGCAACTCCTGAGTATGCGTTGGTATGCATTTAAACAAAGGATATAAAGAGAACAAAAACAATAGATAATAGAAGTAAATTGGAAAGTTGTTTAAAATGGTATGCACTCCCTGAATCATAAAATAAAACAAATAAGGGGTTCATGTCGCTTTAATGCTGGTTTATTAGTGTGTGATATTTTGAATAGGTAACAGCCAAGTGCATAAAATAAATAGCAGCATCTTTACAAGATGGAGTAACCAGATAGATATTGTGGACAAGTAAGGAAAGTCTTTAGGGTTATAATATATTTTAAACATTATTTTTATGTAAACAGGATTATTTTTAATAGCATTTTTTGCTTCTCATTGTGCACTGCATTGTACACTTTTCTGGACCAGGTTCCCTATGCTTAACCTCTCACTTATCATGTCTCTTAGATGTTCTTCAAATTCAGACCTCAAGACTTCATCTGCATATAATATGCTTAGAGAAGACACTCCACCCCTCCCCTGTATATGAAAAGACCCATTATACAAAAAGAAGCAGTCTGAAGTCTGTATACATCAGTATACATCTAAAACTTTGGGGCTTGGTTAGGAGTGCAAAAATCAGCACAACAAATTTCCCTTATATACAACAAATTCAGAGGTGCATGTCAGTCTATGCTTAATATTAAAGTGCTTATTTGTGTGCAGATGATGGAAAGTATTGCCAGTGATTAAGCTGTTACAGGTCACACAATTCCCGCAACGAAAACACCCTTGCTTGCCTTTTGGTAGCCACATTCGCTGCTCATAGCAGTGTACTGGGTCATTCAGCACTAGAAGATCCTTCAGATTGCTCGCTCTCTTAAACACCATCCATGGTGGGGGAGAGTCCCACAGAACAGAAGACTGGTGTCCTTTGATATCACCATCCAATTCTTTTTAACAGCTGAAGCCAGAACCTCAGACCCCGGAGTATAGGTGGTAATAAAATACAACTGGTTAGAGTCCGTACTAGGTGGTTTCCTAGTCGTTAGTGCCTCCTGTGTCCATTCTACAGCTTTAATACATTGTTGTTCAATCAATGATGGCGGATACCCCCGCTGTAGAAGTCTTTGAGACATCTCATGTAATTGGTTGTTCTTATGGGAGTCATCTGTATTGTTACGTATGACCCGCAGGAACTGCGAGGAGCTGACCCCATCTTTTTGGAATTTAGGATGAAAACTACTATAGTGTAGTATCAAATTCATATCAGTAGCTTTTTGATATAACGTGGTCTGTAAGCTGCAGCTATTATTAGTGGAAATCTTAAAAATTTCTAAATCCAGAAAGTGGATCTTGCACAGAACAGATTCCATTTTGAATCTGATAGTAGAGTCAAGTATGTTGCTCCAAAAGAGCTTCTGGGGTACCACTCCAGATCATAAACACATCGTCAATGTACCGATGATAACATTTTATGGAATTCTGCTCAGAGAAAATGTTGTACTGTTCATACATAGTCATATAAATATTGGCGTATGATGGGGCCATATTTGACCCCATCGCAGTTCCCATGGTTTGCAGAAAGTAATCATTTTCAAACCGAAAAAGGTTTTTCTCCAAGCAGAATTCCACAAGATGAAGCAAAAACTCTATAGGAGGTCCCATATAGTGTACATTATCAATCAACATTTGTCTAACCATCTCAATATCAAGGAAGTCTGTGTCCTGAACCTGTTCCATATTCTTCAACAAGTTGATTAGCTCAATTTGGTATTTTGAACCACCGGTTGCAAGAAAAACTCTAAGAAACAATCGGTTTGCCAGGGGGATTCTCCAAAGACTTATGAATTTTTGGTAAAAGATACAAAATAGGGCATACCGGATGGTCCACAGTCAAGTACCAAAGTTTGTCACCATCAATAACGTGCCACATGAGCCAACCCTTAGAACTCATCAACTTGTTTTTTGAAACTCCAACTCGGATTGGTTGACAGTTTGCGATAAGTACTCTCATCCAAAAGTTGTCTATGAGCTTCAAGTTTATATTGGGTGTAATTCAGAACTACCCTGGCCCCACCCATGTCTGCAGGCCTGATGACTATATCCCTGTCGGTAGCAAGAGATTTAACAGCCTGTCTCTTGGCCTTGCTCAAATTATACCTACTTTTAGGAATTGCCGTATGTATCTCAGTAAGGGATGAGGTACAAATTTGATGGAATGTCTTGAAAGATGTATGTGTATTGGTAGGTTCAAAGACACTAAGAGGCTTGAAGGGTTTAGAGATATAATCCCCTTTATCCTTAAAAAAATCTTTAAGTTTCAGTTGTCTCTGAAACCTACCCAGATCCACATGTAGATCAAATAAGTCAAATTTCGGTTTAGGAACAAATGACAACTCACTGTTGAGTACCTTAAGCTCATCAGTCGTCAAAGGGCATGAGCTTAGATTATACACTATTGTTTGTTCTATTTCTGTGCCTTCTTTCTTTTTGTTCCTCCCCCTCCTAAGGTGTTGTATTTGTACCACTGTCTGTACGTCACCATCGGAGGACTCTCCTCCGCTACTATCAACAGTAGAAAAAATTATCCATCTAGATCTGTTGAAGGTTTTTTTATGACCCACCCATGGGTTATTATCTTTCCCATACAGCCATCTGTAGACTTTTTTTTATCTCTATAGTCGTTTTCAACAGTTGCACATTTTTTATACTTAAACGCCAATAAGTCATGTTTATATTTGTCAAGTTGAGTTTTAAGTTTTGAAACCCAGTCAGTAGTCGAGTCAGAGGTAAGCACAATCATTAAAGTCTTTTTTAACAGTATCAATTTCCTTCTTTACTGATGTCTTTAACCTAGAGACTTCTTCTATTACAAGGAGCATGAGGTCATGAGAGCATTTGCTCAAAATGCCACACCACCTCTTACAAAAATCAATATTATTACGTCCCAAAGTAGGGTTATTCTTGACTCGAAACCCCCTAGGAATAACCTTGAGCTTATGGTACTTAGACAAATACACAGTGTGTAAATAAAAATCTATCTCCTTTTTCAAATATAGTAACTTATGGAAAATATTAGTAGGGGTCTCACCTCTGGTCTCCTGCAGCTCCTGCAGGTCAGCATCGCAATGAATACGAGCAGCATCTGCTTCCGTAAATGCAAAGTCCTTTATGTTGCCATAGGGATCCTCAGATTGTGTCACCTCTTGAGTGTTACAGGGAGGTTCCATATCCAATGATTCACACACCAAACAGTAGTTGCACTTTATTCTGAAGTAAAATAAAACAGTATCAAGACTAGAGTCCTAAACATTACTCCACCAGTAGTATACCCTTCCTAGGGCAAACAAGTTTCATATATGTAGATCACACCAATTATATACGGGTGCACGCTTCAAGTAGAGATTAGACAGGATTGAAGGGAAACGGCACACACCATCTGTCCAACCACCTGGTGCTCTGCAATAAATGTGCATACAACAATAGCAGATAATCCCCACGGCTGGCATCCGTATCTCCCGGGTTCAGGCCCTTGTTATATATGCCTGATGAAACGGGTTTATGACCGAGAATGCGTCGCATTTGTCCATCCACTGTGAGATTTTAATGCAGCTAGCAGGAGTTGCTTTTTAATTATGGTATTGTTTTATACCTTTTAATAAATTTCTATTAAGCATTACTCCTGGCAGACAGTGTAATTTATACTCACTTAGCTACCTAAGGGCTCCCCTGCCCTCCCTCATCTACCACTTACAGCTGGCCTGGGGTTCCAGTGTTCCTATACCTGTATCCTCTGGGTGGCCTGGTCGTTGGAAGATCCTGCTTGAGTCCAACCTCTGATGCTAAAACATATAAAATCTGGTGTTTGGCATGGCTCTAACTATAATCCCAACTATTTTAGTCTACAGGTTGGGACTCTTGTTATTAGTATAGCAAATGTTGTTTCACATCATCATTAATTTATGATTGTGACAAATATTTTTTTTTTAAACAGAATAATTTGATGTATTAATTTATTATTATAAAGTTGAGTCCGAAATAAATTTTTAAAAAGTAAATTCAATATATATTATATATAATCTGTTCCAAAACGGTGTAATTGTTAATATAATTAAAGGGACAGTCCACACTTTAGTCATCTTAAAGTCTTACTTTAGATTAAACTGCAAATATCCTCTTGCACCCCTTTCTATATCATGCGGCAATAACAGTAAAATGTTATTTTAAAATGAATATAGTTTCTGGTCACTTTGAAATGGCTGCCAAGCTTCACCAACTGATGACATTACGATCTGGGCTGCATCTATGCACTCTGCTGATTAGCATTGACAGTCTGTTGAATCAATTAGTAAGTATTTTGTAACTAGTGAAGCCCAGATTGTGATGTCATCAGTGGGTGGAGCTTTGCAGCCATTTTAAAGTGACCAGAAATAATAGTAATTTTAAAAAACATTTTTTATTATTACTGCTGCATGATATAGAAAGGGTGCAGGAGGCTATTTGCAGCTTAATCTAAATTAAGACTTTAAGATAACTAAGGTGTAGACTGTCCCTTTAAGTGTGACTTTTTAAGAACTAGAGTGGCAATCAAAGCTGTTTTTGTGTAATTTGATAACTAACCTCCGTCTATAAGACAAAAGAAGAAGAGGCGCTTCCTTGCGTATATCAGCTGGATACAAACAGATAATAAGCTAATTAGCTATATACTCACAAAATGAGCAGCAACCAATTGTGCTATCAGAGGCATACTGGAGTCTCACATCGCTCCAGCTCGCTGACACCGTGGCTCAAGGGATCTGGACACAGCGCACTTCAGAAGAGAACAGCTGCAGTACAGCTCAATCCTAGAAAACGTCAACAAACATCTAAAACCATTGCCGGCTGGCAGGCGATGAGCGGTGGTCGATAGAGATTAAATGCTACATGTTTCTCGGTCCACTGACTATTTCATCAGGCATACATACCTATCATTTTGCTAATTATTTAAACTAACAAAAAACAATCACAGTACTAGGAGTTTCCTACGTCATAAGCTACAACAGTGACCCCACTTAATATTAACTAGCTATGTGCTCAGCTTAAACTGACATAATAAAGGTGGTTTACACATTTTATCCCTTTTAGAGTCACTTGTTATTTAACACATACTTGTTCATGCATTTTATATCAATGTCTCCATCCTTACCATATATAGTCATATCTTAGTGAGGACAATATATTTCTCCCGCTTTTTATATATATTTTGGATGAAACATATATATATATATATATATATATATATATATATATATATATATATACAGGTAGCCCTCAGTTTACGCCGGGGTTAGGTTCCAGAAGGAATGGTTGTAAATCGAAACCGTTGTAAATTGAAACCCAGTTTATAATGTAAGTCAATGGGAAGTGAGGGAGATAGGTTCCAGGCCCCTCTCAAAATTGACATAAGTAACACCTAATACATTATTTTTAAGGCTTTAAAATGAAGACTTTAAATGCTAAAAAGCATTATAAACCTAATAAAATAATCACACAACACAGAATATATAATTAAACTAAGTTAAATGAACAAAAACATTTGCTAAACAGCATTATAAACCTAATAAAATAATCACACAACACAGACTTCACTTGCATTTTTCTGCAAACAGTTCTTTCTATGCATTCCAATTTGGACTGATTTATAGACAGGAAGATCTTGTTCCTTTGAAATCTGCTCGATAGCTCAGGTCTAGTTAAACTGATTAATTTCAGCTTGCTTTGCTGCAACACAAGCGGACAGCTCCACCTACTGGCTATTTTAATAAATTCAATGCTTTTCAATAGCAGTCACATGACTGGAAAAAAAGGTTGTTATTCTGAAACGGTGTAAATTGAACCGTTGTAAAACGAGGGCCATCTGTATATATATATATATATATATATACATATATATATATATATATATATACAGTATATATATACTGTATATATATTTCTAATACATCCTGAACATCTATATATAGAGCTATTTGTGGTTATTTGGCACATTACAAATATGATGGTTTACCTGATGGGAATGCAGTTTGCTCCATCTATATTGTGGTTTGTTAAAGACTGTTAGTGCTTTACTCTAGCATGGATGCATATTGTGTGGTTTATGCTTCTATACGGTTTATACTAATTTATACTTTACCATGATATGTAATACGAACAGTTCCAATTTGGTGGCTCTTTATATGTGTAAAAGGATTGATCACTCAAATGTCTAAACCACCTTTATAATGTTAGTTTAGGCTGAGCACATAGCTACTAATTATTTAGTGGGATCACTGCTGTAGCTTATGACATAGGAAACTCCTAGTACTGTGATTGGTTTTTGTTAGTTTAAATCATTAGCGAAGTGATAGGTATGTATGCCTGATGAAATGGTCAGTGGACCGAGAAACACGTAGCGTATCACACTAATGCACTTTTGAGTGCTACATTGTTTTACGAAATGTTATTAAAATGTGTTTTTACCTATCACTTCGCACTGTTTGATCTCTATCGACCACCGCTCATCACCCGCCAGCCGGCATTGGTGTTAGATGTTTGGTGACGTTTTCTAGGATCCAGCTTTGCCGCAGCTGTTCTCTTCTGAAGCGTGCTGTGTCCAGATCCCTTGAGCCACAGTGTCAGCAAGCTGGAGCGCTGTGAGACTCCAGTCTGCCTCTGATAGCACAATTGGGTGCTGCTCATTTTGTGAGTATATAGCTATTTAGCTTATTATCTGTTTCTATCCAGCTGATATACACAAGGAAGTGCCTCTCCTTCTGTTGTCTTATAGACGTAGGTTGGTTTCAAATCTTCACGTATCTGTGTGATTGGAGAGAGCTGCCCGCTTATCCATTTGGGTCTCTTTGCTTGGGACTTTTTTTCATTTGTCTGGATTTGGTTTATTTATCCTCACTATATTGCTGGACTATGTGGTGCCTCCTGTTCATCTGGACTGATAGTACCAGTTAGGTTTGTGCTGTTAATTTGATAACTAAGAGTGCATTTATTTAACTGGCCCTTGCAGTGCCTAGACCACTGCCTTCTAACATCTCCACCACCTCAGATTGGGCATATTAAAATCCTCCTGGATTAATCTATTCATCTAACCTGGGTGATTGACAAGACTTGCCCTGTCTACAATCCTTGTCCGTAGAATAAAAGCATATGATTCCAAATTCATTGTAAATAAATATAACACTGTATTATTAATTATTTTTACAAATGGTAAAGCATGGTATTCACTTTATAGGAAAACTGACCATGAAAGTGGATCTTGTTTGTCTAATTTCACAACTGTTTTTCTGATTCAGATCAATTAAAACTTAAAGGAACAGTCTAGTCAAAATAAAACTTTCATGATTCAGATAGGGCATGTTATTTTAAAAAACTTTCCAATTTAATATTATCATAGAAATTGCTTTGTTCTCTTGGTATTCTTTTTTGAAAGCTAAACCTAAATAAGCTCAAACTGATTTCTAAACCGTTGAAAACCGCCTCTTATTTCAGTGCATTTTGACAGTTTTTCACAGTTACATAGTGCTATTTCATGTGTATCATATAGATAACACTTTGTTCACTCCTGTGGAGTTATTTAGGAGTCAGCACTGATTGGCTATAAGAGGGCAGTCTGCAGAGGCTTAGATACAAGGTAATCACAGAGGTAAAAAGTTTATCAATATAATCATGATGGTTAGGCAGAACTGGGGAATGGGTAATAAAGGGATTATCTATCTTTTCAAACAGTAAAAATGTTCAAATAGATTGTCCCTTTAACAGCTAAAGTGAATAGTCTATTTTTTAAAGGCAGATTGTCATTTTATAGACATATTTTAGAATAACCCAGAATCAGTCACTACACTTGCAGCTTCCTTTTCAAATTTCTTTTTCAAGCAGTAGTTATATTTAGGGAAAGTATTATTGTGTTTTGACATCAATTCATTTGCTAAAAATATATATGCTGAATTGAGCCAGAGCACCACCTAATTAGTAATCTAATTCAACCATAACCATTATAATTACTGTGAAAAGGAATTGCTTGATTATTTCCACTAATAATATCTTCTGTATGTTGACAACTGCTTAGTAGCATCCCCCTTTTAAGGCATCAAAAAAGATTACAAGAGAGCTAAGGTGCTTATCTCCAATGGCAATATTTTTGGTAGTCACTGAAAATAAAACAGAACCCCCTTACATCTCCTTCCCTTCTGTAGTTTAGGGATAAACTTTATAGTGTTAACCCCTTGTTTGTCTGAACCAGTATCATTTCTTTACTTTTACTTCAGCCAACAATTGGGCTTGCTTCCATTGAGCCATAATTAGGTTTGCGTCTGCTCCAAAAACGATAAATATGCTGTTGGAAGCAATTTCTTTTAACAACTGCTTCCAATGGCTCGTTATACCTCAATTTCGGCAGCCGGACTCCGGCTGCCGAAAACATTTTCGTGTCCCATAGAAAGTATTAGGAGGCTGGGAGCCATTAATCTATAAATTATAGCAGGTTTCCAATGAAAGCACAAACCGTTAATACACTGTCAGAGACTGTCAATACATTGACAAAAATTACACCCAGCTCAACTAGGTGTAAAAGAGGAAAAGAAGCTTTCTGATGCCTAGTTCAAATTGAAATCAAACCCACCTCCCCAAAATAAACCTGACACATCAAAACCCCTATATCCGCCATCCCCCACATCGCAACTAATAATAAAATGTATTAACCTCTAAACTGCCATCCCCCACAACACAATCTACCTATTTAAACTATTTACCCCTAATCTGCTATCCCCTCACAGCGCAATCTACCTATTTAAACTATTAACCCCTAATCCGCCAACCCCCACATCACAAAGTACCTAATAAATGTATTAAAATCTACTCTGCCTCCCCCCACAATGCAAAGTACCTAATTAACCTAATAACCCCTAAACCACCAACCCCCCACAACGCAATCTGCCTAATTAACTTATTAACCACTAAACCGCCAACCCCCCACAAGGCAAAGTATCAATCTAATCCCTAACCTAACACCCCTAAATTAACCCCAATTAACTACAATTACATAAAATAAAAAAGATTACCTTTAAAAATTAATAAAAAAGTTCCAAAAATAAAAATCATCTTTACATGAAAAAAGCACTTAAGTTTACATAAAAAAAACACCTAAAATTAAATTAAAATAAAAAATCTAAGATTACAAAAAATAAAAAAATCTGATTACATAAAAAATAAACAAAATTATCCAAAATAAAAAAATGTAAGCCTAATCTAATACCCCAATAAAAGCAAAAAAGCCAACAAATTAACCCCTAACAGTAAAAGCCCCCACCACCCAAACCCCAAAATAAAAAGACTTAACTCTAAAAAAATCTAATCTACCCATTGCCCCTAAAGGGGCATTTGTATGGGCATTGCCCTTAAAAGATCAATCAGCTCTTTAGTGTCCAATAAAAAAATAAAAAGCCTTAATCTGAAAAAAAAAAAAAAAAAATATATATATATATATATATATATATATATATATATTAAAAAAAAAACTAACACTAACCCGACATAGGTACTCACCATTCCTGAAGTACAGCAGGGAAGGTCTTCTTCCAGGCGGCTCCATTTTCATCCAGCACGGGACCATCTTCTTTCTCCATCCTGGTGGCACAAAGCGATGGCGGCGTGGAGCAGAATCGGCGACGGCGCTGACATCCAAGGTGGAGGATCCTCTTCATGCGATCGTCCGCCACACACTGAAAATTGAATGCAAGGTACCTGCTTCTCCGGTGTTGTTTAATCCCAATGGACTACTTGCATAGGAGCCACCGGAAGGTCTGACGTCATCCCCGCATGTGTGGGCATGTTTAGAATTAAGCATGGATCAGTTTGGCGTCTTGTCAGCACATAGGAACGCTGCATAAGAAAACCACCTTCTTAAAGCTTTTAACTAAAACAACACAGCATTGGGATTAAACAACACGGGAGAAGAATAAGGTACCTCAACGGAAAATTACAAAAACTACAGCCTGAGACATAAAGTAGGTATATTATAAACAATTGAACGTATACTGCCAAACACTGTGGCTAATTACAGAGCAAATTTGCTTTAAACACCAACCTTGAATATTTGCAAAGACACTAACGGGGACCCTAATAAGGGTGATTACTTATACTCTCATTTATATTATTTATGTAACAACCCGGTATGAATACATAATATATCCATCTGATTTTTAACATGGTTTATAAACACTGTTGATTTGGGTCATAGAGCTATTAAACACTTTTTAGAATTATTAGAAAACATTGAGCAATTTTTAAGAACCTTTTTAGAGCTTTTATGTTTGTTTAGGACTAACAAGGTCAGATTAATTTGCAAGTTACATGGTAATAGTATTTTAAACATTGTAAATATTGGTACCAATATATCTAGAAACGTATTGAGTAGTGTTTTATGAAGAAAATATTTTAATGATACTATTAACTCTCTTTTTTATATGTGAATAAAATAATTGTTTGTTTGGAACAGTTTTCATTGGTGAATCATTAATCATTATTTATATGGAACATGTTAACTTGATGTTTTTTTAAATAATTATATAAAAATAAGTTTTAAATAAGAGTATTGCCATTTAACCCCTTAATGACCGAGGATGTGCAGGGTACGTCCTCAAAAAAAATACAGTTAATGCGTAAACTGCACGTCCTCGGTCTGGAAAGCAGCTGGAAGCGATCCTGCTCGCTTCCAGCTGCTTTCCGTTTATTGCAGTGATTCCTCGATATCGAGGCATCCTGCAATAAACTTTTTTAGCCATCCGATGCAGAGAGAGCCACTCTGTGGACCTCTCTGCACCGGACATCGATGGCCGGTATCATTGGTGGGTGGGAGCCGGTGTGGGAGGCAGGTGGCAGCCATCGATGGGCCTTGTGATGTGGAGGGGGCGGGATCGTGGGCGGGGATAGCCGGGGGCACGCATGGACGTGCGCATGTGCATGGCGAGGTGGGGGCCAGCATGTGCACGGGGAGGGAGCGGGTGGGAACCGCTATACTACAGAAAAACGTGTTAAAAGTGGGAAAAAGGAGGGGAATACATTTTATAAAAAACGATCAGTCAGGGGGTGGGGGGTAGGTTTGTGGGGTTGGTCTGTGGGAGGGGAAGCTACACTACAGAAAAAAAATGAAAAAAAATTAATAAAACCTATTATTTATTGCAAACTGGGTACTGGCAGACAGCTGCCTGTACCCAAGATGGCCCCCAATAAGACAGAGGGGGAGGGTTAGAGAGCTGTTTGGGGGGGATCAGGGAGGCTGGGGGCTAAGGGGGGATCCTACACAGCAGCATATGTAAATATGCTAAAAAAATATATATTATATATTCAAAGATACCTTTTATTTTAGTACTGGCAGACTTTCTGCCAGTACTTAAGATGGCAGGGACAATTGTGGGGTGGGGGAGGGAGGGATCAGGGGGTGTGATGTGTCAGGTGAGAGGCTGATCTCTACACTAAAGCTAAAATTAACCCTGCAAGCTCCCTAAAAACTACCTAAATAACCCCTTCACTGCTAGCCATAATACACGTGTGATGCACAGCGGCATTTAACGGCCTTCTAATTACCAAAAAGCAATGCCAAAGCCATATATGTCTGCTATTTCTGAACAAAGGGGATCCCAGAGAAGCATTTACAACCATTTGCGCCATAATTGCACATGCTGTTTGTAAATAATTTCAGTGAGAAACCTAAAGTTTGTGAAAAAGTGAACAATTTATTTTATTTGATCGTTTTTGGCGGTGAAATGGGGGCATGAAATATACCAAAATGGGCCTAGACCAATACTTTGGGTTGTCTACTACACTAAAGCTAAAATTAACCCTACAAACTCCCTACAAGCTCCCTAATAAACCCTTTCACTGCTGGGCATAATACACGTGTGGTGCACAGCGACATTTAGCGGCCTTCTAATTACCAAAAAGCAATGTCAAAGCCATATATGTCTGCTCTTTATGAAGAAAAGGGATCCCAGAGAAGCATTTACAACCATTTATGCCATAATTGCATAAGTTGTTTGTAAATAATTTCAGTGAGAAACCTAAGGTTTGTGAAAAAAATTGTGAAAAAAGTGAACATTTTTTTTATTTCATCACATTTGGCGGTGAAATGGTGGCATGAAATATACCAAAATGAGGCTAGAGCAATTCTTTGGGATGTCTTCTAAGAAAAATTATATACATGTCAAGGGATATTCAGGTATTCCTGAAAGATATCAGTGTCCCAATGTAACTAGCGCTAATTTTAAAAAAAAAAGTGGTCTGGAAATAACAAAGTGCTACTTGTATTTATGGCCCTATAACTTGCAAAAAAAGCAAAGAACATGTAAACATTGGGTATTTCTAAATTCAGGATAACATTTAGAAACTATTTAGCATAGAAGTTTTTTGGTGGTTGTAGATGTGTAACAGATTTTGGGGGTCAAAGTAAGAAGAAGTGTGTTTTTTTACATTTTTTCCTCATATTTTGTATTTTTTTTATAGCAAATTATAAGATATGATGAAAATAATGGTGTCTTTTGAAAGTCCATTTAATGGTGAGAAAAACTGTATATAATATGTGTAAACTGTATATAATATGTGTGGGTACAGTAAATGAGTAAGAGGTAAATTACAGCTAAACACAAACACCGCAAAAATGTAAAAATAGCCTTGGCCCCAAACGGATAGAAAATGGAAAAGTGCTGTGGTCATTAAGGGGTTAATAAGATCTTAAGCCAGTGTTTTACAAATAGGTGCTCACATATATCTATTTTTTCCTATTGGAAGTAAATACCATACTCCAGCTGAAAGGAGACTCTAATACCATACCGCAAAGAGGAAAGGACGTTTTCTTTATTCCCCATGAGACCCACTGGGAGAAGTATCTTACTCTGAAAAGGGCATAAAAGTAATCACCACACCTGACAAGGTCAATAAAGAAAATAATCTTTAACACAGATAGGGATCCACATCCCCTCCATGTAATTATCATTTTACCTTTTTTTATACATACACTTGTGTTTATTATTTAACATTGACATACTGCACCATAAGTTGTTTTTTCTTTTTGTTTTTCTCAATTCTATGAGCGCTGGTATCTGGAAACTACTACTACATCTATATATATATATTATTATTTTTTTTTAAAAAGGCGCCAGCTCCCAAGGTTAGTACATGCTAATAGGTATTAGAAAAACCCCTTAAATAATGTTTACGGGATTAATCCAGTGCACGGAAATCTAAAAGACTAAATAGAAATATAAAGATATATGTAAAGCTATTATACAAAACAACTGTGTCTCAGAAAAAAGGGAAACCATTCCAGGGCTGCACACCAAATGTGATATTTTATATTATCATGTGTACATGAAACAAAGAATTACACATATTATTGCTATATTTTAGTGATACTCACAATTGCTATATAGCTAATTAAATCATCAAATAGCTCACAATATGATACAGTTAACAATCACCTAGATTACAAGTTGTGAGTTTGTGTTTTAATACTGAAAGAATGGTAATTTCAGCATTAAAACAGCACCGCAGCCATAACGAGTCTTGTTGGTATAGCTATATCGCAAGCCTTTTAGCCTGTAACGCAACGTCAGTCCCGCACACATAAAAATGAAGTATTTTTTCATGGGACTTCCATAGCACAGCCATTACGAGTTTTGCGTTGAGGCTAAAAAGCTTGGCTTACACCCTGTACCGACAAGATCCGTAACGCCATCTGAGAGCAGTAGTTATGAGTTTTACTCAACAAAACTGTTGCATAAAACTCATAACTAAACTGTCACAAAGTACACTAACCCATAAACTACCTATTAACCCCTAAACTGAGGCCCTCCTGCATCGCAAATACTATATAAAATGTATTAACCCCTAATCCGCCGCTCCCAGACATCATCACCACTACACCACTATACTAAAATTATTAACCCCTAAACCGCCGCCCTCCCACATCGCAAACACTATTTAAATATTATTAACCCCTAATCTGCCGTCTGCCCACATCGCTTCCACTTTACTAAAGATATTAAGTCCTACACCGCCGCCACTATAATAAACCTATTAACCCCTAAACCTAATGCCCCCCTAACCCCCACGTCACAATAAATTAATTTGAAATAGTAACCCCTAAACCTAACGCCCCCCTAACTTTACATTAAAATTACAATTTCCCTATCTTAAATTAAATTAAAACTTACCTGTCAAATTAAAAAAACTAAGTTTAAACAAACAATTAAACTAATATAAGTATTAAACTAAAATTAAATTAACTACCACTTAAATAAAACTAAAATACAAATTAAAAAAATCCTAACACCATCTAAAAATTACAAAGTATCTAATTACAAAAAATAAAAAAGACTAAATTACGAAAAATAACAAACGAAATTGTCAAATATAAAAAAGAATTACACCTAATCTAATAGCCCTATAAAAATAAAAAAGCCCACCCAAAATAAAAAAAAACCCTAGCCTACAATAAACTACAAATAGACCTTAAAAGGGCATTTTTTAGGGCATTGCCCTAAGTTAAAAAGGCTACCCACTGCCCTGAAAAGGACATGCATAGGAATGCAAGGGACGCCACTTTGAATCGCGTACCTTGCTTTGAAAATTCACGGCTAGATTTAGAGTTTGGCGTTAGCCGTCAAAACCAGCGTTAGAGGCTCCTAACGCTGGTTTTGGGCTAACGCTGGTATTTAGAGTCAGTCAGGAAAGGGTCTAACGCTCACTTTGCAGCCGCGACTTTTCCATACCGCAGATCCCCTTACGTCAATTGCGTATCCTATCTTTTCAATGGGATCTTTCTAACGCCGGTATTTAGAGTCGTGGCTGAAGTGAGCGTTAGAACTCTAACGACAAAACTCCAGACGCAGAAAAAAGTCAGTAGTTAAGAGCTTTCTGGGCTAACGCCGGTTCATAAAGCTCTTAACTACTGTGCTTTAAAGTACACTAACACCCATAAACTACCTATGTACCCCTAAACCGAGGCCCCCCCCACATCGCCGCCACTCTATTAAAAAATTTTAACCCCTAATCTGCCGACCGCACACCGCCGCCACCTACGTTATCCCTATGTACCCCTAATCTGCTGCCCCTAATACCGCCGACACCTACATAATATTTATTAACCCCTAATCTGCCGCCCCCACTATCGCTGACACCTGCATATTTTTTTTAACCCCTAATCTGCCGCTCCGTACACCGCCGCAACCTACATTATACCTATATACCCCTAATCTGCTGCCCCTAACACAGCCGACCCCTATATTATATTTATTAACCCCTAATCTGCCGCCCCCAACGTCGCCTCCACCTACCTACAATTATTAACCCCTAATCTGCCGACCGGACCACACCGCTACTATAATAAATGTATTAACCCCTAAAGCTAAGTCGAACCCTAACACTAACACCCCCCTAAGTTAAATATAATTTAAATCTAACTAAATAAATGAACTCTTATTAAATAAATTATTCCTATTTAAAGCTAAATACTTACCTGTAAAATAAACCCTAATATAGCTACAATATAAATTATAATTATATTGTAGCTATTTTAGGATTAATATTTAGTTTACAGGCAACTTCGTATTTATTTTAACCAGGTACAATAGCTATTAAATAGTTAATAACTATTTAATAGCTACCTAGTTAAAATAATTACAAAATTACCTGTAAAATAAATCCTAACCTAAGTTACAATTCAACCTAACACTACACTATCAATAAATTAATTAAATAAAATACCTACAATTATCTACAATTAAACCTAACACTACACTATCAATAAATTAATTAAATACAATACCTACAAATAAATACAATGAAATAAACTAACTAAAGTACAAAAAATAAAAAAGAACTAAGTTACAAAAAATAAAAAAATAATTTACAAACATTATAAAAATATTACAACAATTTTAAACTAATTACACCTACTCTAAGCCCCCTAATAAAATAACAAAGCCCCCCAAAATAAAAAAATGCCCTACCCTATTCTAAAATTAAAATAGAAAAGCTCTTTTACCTTACCAGCCTTGAAAAGGGCCCTTTGCGGGGCATGCCCCAAAGAATTCAGCTCTTTTGCCTGTAAAAAGAAAACATACAATACCCCCCCCCCAAGATTACAACCCACCACCCACATACCCCTAATCTAACCCAAACCCCCCTTAAATAAACCTAACACTAAGCCCCTGAAGATCTTCCTACCTTATCTTCAGCACACCGGGTATCACACCGATCCGTCCTGGCTCCGATGTCTTGATCCAAGCCCAAGCGGGGGGCTGAAGACATCCATCCTCTGGCTGAAGTCTTGATCCAAGCGGGCAGAAGAGGACATCCGGACCGGCAAACATCTTCATCCAAGCTTCTTCTATGTTCTTCCATCCGATGACGACCGGCTCCATCTTGAAGACCTCCATCGCGGATCCATCCTCTTCTTCCGACAACTAGACGACGAATGAAGGTTCCTTTAAGGGACGTCATCCAAGATGGCGTCCCTCAAATTCCGATTGGCTGATAGGATTCTATCAGCCAATCGGAATTAAGGTAGGAAAATTCTGATTGGCTGATGGAATCAGCCAATCAGAATCAAGTTCAATCCGATTGGCTGATCCGATCAGCCAATCAGATTGAGCTCGCATTCTATTGGCTGATCGGAACAGCCAATAGAATGCGAGCTCAATCTGATTGGCATATGCAGTTGACAAAGCATACCAGCGAAACGGACGTCGGAACTGAACTGTTCTATATTGAGTTTTATCGCGTCTCTACACTAGCCAGGACACCTGGGGGCTTAGCGCTATTGTCTTGCTACTAAAGAGGTTTTGGTTTCGGCGGTCACTGCATATGCTTTGTGACAAAGCATACCAGCGAAACGTACGTCGGAATTGAACTGTTCTATATTGAGTTTTATCGCATCTCTAGGCTAGCCAGGACACCTGGGGGCTTAGCGCTATTGTCTTGCTACTAAAGAGGTTTTGGTTTCGGCGGTCACACTCCTGCTGATCCATTTACCTCTTTGCAAGTTTGGCGATTTGAAGCATTTGTTACAGCATATCTGCTTTTGTACCCTTACATTGTGGTGTTATCAAGGCTTATGTGACGCTTTTATATATTTTAAAATAAATTTGTATCCAAGTTTTGCCTAGTGTACTGTTTTCCCATCAGTATAAAGTGGGAGTGCGCATATCCTTGAGCTTAGTCGAAAGCTCCAACAAATGTGAGAAGTCATTTGTTACAAAACAACTACTTCCTCAAAGTGCCGTTACAGATTCACACTATGTTGCAATTTTCTGTTTCCTTTTTTATGGGATCTCACTGAGGAATGCTAACAAGCTGAAAAACTCATCCAGAGGACACAGACATATCCTTGATTCAGAACTTTATTTGGTTTTCTTTTTATGATTTTTTGTTATCACATTTATTTCACATTTTTTTCTTTGTGATATTCGGTATATTTATTGTAAATTAATTGTAACTTAGGTTAGGATTTATTTTACAGGTAATTTTGTAATTTTTTTTTTTTTTAATATTTTTATTGAGGTTATCAAATAATATAAACATGTACATACAATGTGAGAAGTAATATATTGCGAACTGTTACATTGTAATAATATCTAAGAATAAAAGCAAAAAACATTAAAACATAAGTGTTACTGTATGTATTAAAGTAAGAACCTCATTTTTCAAAAGTTAACATTATATCCTCCAATTACCCAATTGGCCACTCATGTGCCCTGGAAAGTTATTAACACTATAGAGGAGGAATTCTTTCCCAAGCATTAATAGTATAAGGAGTTATCAAATATTGTACATAGTAATGCAGCTGGTTGATTTCCTGTAAAACAATAGGCATTACAATAATCATAATAAGGAACAGACATAATGAAAACATCTTGTTAGAAATATAATATAATATAATATGATGTGTATCCCTCTCATGCCACATTGAGTCCCTCAAGGACCCCTATACACTGTAAGTATTCTTAGAGGAAGTATTATAAACAATCTTATTTGTAGTTAATATGAATAATTAATTTTTGCCAAGCTATGCGAGAAAGGGAAAATAAAGTCAGCATTCATTATGTTATACCAAGGTCTGTGTTCACAAAACCAACATATTTTAAGCGGGTTATTTATGATATAGTGAGTGAAAAGGCCCTAAATTGTAGGATAGAAGCAGGTCCAGCCTGCCTAGGGAGCATGTTGGAGGCTTTAGGGCAAAGTTATGTGTTGCAGTATATATTAAACAGCCACAGCAGCAGATAATACATTTGCACCCTATGTCACACACTAACAAACACAAGATAGCAGTAAGATATGTCCCAGGGAGCAAACAATGTAAGAGAGGCAAAACTGGGTGCATCGGCCACAAATCATTAACAGATATACATAGCTATTAGTGTATGGTCGTGAAATTGAATATGCAGCGGTAACCTGCTTGGCCAGCTAGATAGAGTTAATCTAATAAGACCATACATGCTTTATACACACTAGGTAAGCATTGCCTAAGCAATATTGTCAATTTGCATGTTTTGAGGTATAAATTTTGCCCAAGGTGTGATATCCTACTCCTAACCATAAAAAATATTGACCGTTGCAACGGTAGCTATAACGTTGTGGGATTAAGATGGCTAGAGTAAAAGGACTGCAGTCTCATTACTAGTAGTGTCCAAATAGGTTAAGTGCCAAAATGCAAGTACACTAGGACCAAACCAAATGTAGGTTTGTATGCAACTTTATTAAGCGATTAAACCACGGCTCTCAGGTATGGGCCCTATACCCAAGGACAGGCATGTGAACTATATTAATAAATTAGGTAGGTCCCAGTAGACTAGCCAATATTGATAGGCCTCCAAATTACCAGCCCAAAAATATAAGAGTTAGGATTTTCCACCATTTCTCCCTGCAATCCCATTTGGACTATTAATTTTAAAACACTGACCTTTGCTCTGGGCTTCGAATCAAGGGCTAAGGCTATGTGGATGTAATGCAAGGTGTAAAACCAACATTAACTAATGGCAATAGTACAGAAGAACTAAAAAGATCATGCTCTGTAATTAAAGGTTACAAAGGAATATACTAGCTGCTCCTAGGAGCCAATGAAAAAGCTAACATCGATTTAGGAGATCTTACAAGCTTTCAGTACCCATGGCGAAAGACTGAGAAAGTCTTGCAATCTACTTGGAGTGGATAAGCACAACAGAAATCAAGTCAATTCTAGGTGTCAGATTCTAAGAATACAGTCATCCAATTTAACAGGGGCACCACTACAATGGAATGACAATACAGATTGTAAGATAATAATAGTGAGATAGTCCTGAAACAATATTTGGGAGGCTACAGAACACATTGGAGGGTAAGGGTGAACAGTTGTTGTAAAGGTATAAAAAACATAAACACTTAAGTCAGCGGAGAGAAGAGGAGTGGTATATTTGAAAGCAGGGTTAAACTGGGGCTGGTTAAATCTCTCTTAGTGGGGGCAATAATTATTAGACTAAATGTAACAGTAGAAGAAGAGAATCCCAGAAAAGCTAAGATAAGAAGAGATGTGTCTCCCATATACTGCAATATACCTTGTTGTATTAGCTGATATCATCCACGTTCTGAAAACAGAAGGAGCATGCAACAACAAGACAGAAAATTCCTGTATGCCTATACTGCCATCTAGAGGGCCAGGGGGGAAATGAGTTACATAATAAAATAAATGAAATATCTTTTGTTACTATCGAGAGTATGTAAAAGGAATCTGTAATATGAATTAATCCTCAGTCTGAATCTCCTATATGGAAACCGATAATTACATCATATGAACAGGAATGTTAATTTTAAAACCAGAATCGATAATGTGGCTTGTCTTAGCATAGATGGTGCAAATAATATAGGTTTCTGTAACCCATTAATTAATATTGAAAATGATATCTAATCTAAGCCACCCCCAATCATCTCCAAGGTATAGCAAAACAGGCAAACATAGTAAAACAAATGAAGTAGCACAAACATCTAATTTAAGATGGCAGTTAGTTAGGAAAAGACCGGCTAAATATCCATCTTAGCCTTCTTCAAAATGGGTCAAAAGTAACTTGTGACCAAGCGATGGGTTCTCACTCTGAAATAGTTGCTCATCAAGGCTATCTGGGATCAAAACGAAGCATCTCCAGTTCAGCATAGCTTCAGCCCCTGCAAAAGACACTGTCACGTCTTGCCCAGTCCTGTCGATACAGAACTGAGGAGAAACCTTCCAAACATGGCTGTTATCTACAGAAACCACACATATTAGGAAGCTGACTGCAATCCCTTAGTGTCCCACAAAAATTAACCACCAGGATCCCATTTGAGTGTCTGTGTGACGATGTGAGGCACTGCATAGGGTAGTAATAAAGCCCTTTTAGCAACCAAAATTGCATACAACCTTTTCTCACTTTGCCACAAAATGCCTCTTCTATTATCCAGAGGGACAACTCCCTTTACGGCTTTCCACTTGTGTCTCCTCATTGCTTGACCGACATGGGTAACTGGCTCAGCAGGTTTGCAGGCAGTAGACAGGGCAAGTAGGTTCCGTACACCGTGCTGTGCAATCTCAGAGTCTATTCCTTCAGTTGAGTTAGGTATTCTCTCGGGTGCCGTTTCTTTTATCTTCCATTCTGCAGACAAAGTGAGTGTTGAACGCTGGGGTTCCCAAGCGATACCTCCAGCGCAGACTGCAACAGAGTCGCCTTTGTAGTGATCGGGCACTGTAGATTCTGTCCCCTCAAATTGAAATGCCTTCTTTAACGCTTGTGTAAAAGCCTCCTGGTAGCCATCCAAAAGGTTGTTCAGCTCTCTGAGGATGTGGGCTGCAGATGTCATGGCGCTCCTAAAAGGCACGAAACCAGTGAAAGTTAGGCAGCCAATTTGATCTCTCTCAGTAGTCTCAACGTGGGTAGGGAAATGGCCGCTCCCAGGAACTCCAAATAGTCATAATCGTCTTGCCTGGGGAAGTTACCGCCCAAAGTGTTGTTCTCTTAGATTCAGATCCAGTACGTTTCTTGAGCTACTAATCTCCCTATATTTATTGAAAATAAGAGCCTAAGCGATTGATAAACTAGATTTTTATAAAAATTATAGCCGGAGCTTCATTTTGTAATTATTTTAACTAGGTAGCTATTAAATAGTTATTAACTATTTAATAGCTATTGTACCTGGTTAAAATAAATACAAAGTTGCCTGTAAACTAAATATTAATCCTAAAATAGCTATAATATAATTATAATTTATATTGTAGCTATATTAGGGTTTATTTTACAGGTAAGTATTTAGCTTTAAATAGGAATAATTTATTTAATAAGAGTTAATTTATTTCGTTAGATAAAAATTATATTTAATTTAGGGGGGTGTTAGTGTTGGGGTTAGACTTACCTTAAGGGTTTAATACATTTATTACAGTAGCGGCGAGATTCGGTCGGCAGATTAGGGGTTAATAATTGAAGTTTGGTGTAGGGGATGTTAGGGAGGGCAGATTAGGGGTTAATACTATTTATTATAGGGTTATTGAGGCGGGAGTGAGGCGGATTAGGGGTTAATTACTTTATTATAGTAGCGGTGCGGTCCGCTCGGCAGATTAGGGGTTAATAAGTGTAGGCAGGTGGAGGCGACATTGTGGGGGGCAGATTAGGGGTTAATAAATATAATATAGGGGTCAGCGGTGTTAGGGGCAGCAGATTAGGGGTACATAGGGATAATGTAGGTAGCGGCGGTTTACGGAGCGGCAGATTAGGGGTTAAAAAAATATGCAGGTGTCAGCGATAGCGTGGGCGGCAGAATAAGGGTTAATAAGTGTAAGGTTAGGGGTGTTTAGACTCGGGGTACATGTTAGAGTGTTAGGTGCAGACGTAGGAAGTGTTTCCCCATAGAAAACAATGGGGCTGCGTTAGGAGCTGAACGCTGCTTTTTTGCAGGTGTTAGGTTTTTTTTCAGCTCAAATGGCCCCATTGTTTTCTATGGGGGAATCGTGCACGAGCACGTTTTTGAAGCTGGCCGCGTCCGTAAGCACCGCTGGAATTTAGAGTTGCAGTGGCGTTAAATTATGCTCTACGCTCCCTTTTTGGAGCCTAACGCACTGAAAACGCAGCCATTCTGTGAACTTTAAATACCAGCGGTATTTAAAAGGTGCGGGGGAAAAAAAGCACGCGTAGCTAACGCACCCCTTTGGCTGCAGAACTCTAAATCTAGCCGTTAATTTTTACGAGTGCAGGACTGACGTTGCGTTACAGGCTAAAAGGCTTGCGGTACACCTATACCGACAAGACTTGTAATGGCTGTGGTGCTGTTTTAACGCTGAAAATACCATATTTTCAGTGTTAAAAGACAAATGCACAAACTTGTAATCTAGCTGATAGAGTTTTAAACATCTTATTTAAACTTGTGCAAGATTACTTTCGCATTTTAAATTTCTGCTTCTTTGACCGGTACATCGATTTGCCATTTTGGTTTCCTAAAGATTTATAGCAGTATCATTAAGCACCTAGGTATAAATGATATGTTAATATGTTTGACCGCTAGAGAGATTTCTCTTAATGTGCGCATTTATTCGCATTTACCCTAGTAATTTTATAGTATATACCTGCATAAAAATTCAGTGACATATTCGTGTTTCACAAAATTGTCTATGAAATGATTGGTCCCTTCACCTAGGGCTTGTCAAATGTAACAACCAATGGGCGTCTTCCTGCACCGCACACCCACATAGCCGAAATTTTAAATTTAGTCCAGGACCTCACTTTGCCTCAAACCTCTGACGAAGAAGTAACTAATTGAGTAAACTTCGAAACGCGTAAAAAGTTTTACAGTCCTGGTAGACGTTCCTTGGCAATCGTAAAAAAAAAAATTTCAGACCAAGATTGTGTGTGATTTCTGGCTTGAAAATAAGTCACATTTTTGAGGTTTCAATTTATAAGCACATTCTTGTCTTGCGCTTTTACCTATAAGTGATTAAACATTATTACACTATCGCAGTTTTTGTCTCAATTTCATTCTGGTGTTCCCATGTGGTTTCGCATACGTGTTGCAGTCATATATCGCCCCCTGGCTCCGCAACTCTATTTCTAGATCACTTTGCTGCCTGGCTACCTTACTTCCTTTTTTTAGATACCCCTGCCTTCATTCTCGGTGACTTCAACCTCCCGGTTGATAATTCCACTGTCCCCTCTGCAAAACAACTTCTGCAACTCACTTTCTCTTTCGGCCTGTCACAATGGACTGACTCTCCAACTCACAAAGATGGTCACTCCCTTGATCTGATTTTCAGTTATCGATGCACTATCTCAAACTTCAAAAACTCACCTTTTCCTCTTTCTGACCACCACCTCCTCACTTGTACCATCACCTCCCTCCCTACAACTCTCCCTCCTTCTACTCCTCACACTAAACTTCACAGAAGAATCAAGTCATTAGATCAGCAACTGCTCGCTAGCTCTCGAACCTCTTCTCTCTTCCATCCCCTCCTTTTCCTGTCCTGATGAATCCATCTGCCACTATAACTCCACCCTTATATCGGTCCTTGATAACCTGGCCCCACCTACCATAACTCGCAAAACATTAATTCATCCTCAGCCCTGGCATACTCTTCTGACATGGTACCTACACAGATGTTTCCGTACTGCTGAGCGACACTGGAGGAAATCTCAGAGTTCTGCTGACTTTCTTCACTATAAGTTCATCTTGAACTCTTACTATTCTGTCCTTAATCTATATAAGCAACATTACTTCTCCACTCTTATCTCTACTCTTTCTTCAAACCCAAAACGTCTGTTCTCCACATTCAATACTCTTCTCCGCCCACCCCCACCTGCCACCACAACTTTTCTCTCAGCCCATGATTTTGCCAGCTACTTCAACAACAAAATCGACTCCATCAGAAATGAAATCAGCTCTCAACATACTACCGGTCTTCCTCCCCCTCAAAAGCTCACAATCATCCAAAACGAAACTTGGACTTAAATCTGATAATGCTATGAATGCTATCCCAAAATCATGTGCACCCAGAAAGGGGTAAGATCTGAGTATTTCTTGAAATACAGGTTTTTAAGAAGACTATGAAATCATACCTGTGATAGTTTAAATACACTAGATCACCCCCTAATGTGTATACAACCTTCAGACACCTTAGTTACATTGCTGTGTTACATTGCTGTGTCTGTGATGCCTCAAGTATAGTGATATATAGAGTGATGTATGGTTATATGTTTAATTATACCTCACTACAATATCTGTATACACAATAAGATGTTTCAATATGTGCACATTTAGTGATGTATCATTATTTCCTTCATCAACCCATCCATGTTTTATTTTAGTCCTATCTGGACCACCTTCACTCCAAGAGCATGATACTCTTCCCCCATATATTGTCCCCAGCAACAATACATCTATATTATGACTTGTTAATCAACTATATAAAACCACTTTTTTTATAAACAATAAGATATAAGGAAATAATTCCTATCTGTCTTTATGTATTTATATCTTATTTGCGGATAAGGTCTTGACGTTACAAACAACACTATCTGGCTAAATGGCCCACCGTTTAAGTATGGAATATTGTATTTCACAGTAGGCCTTGACGCTAATATATTATCAAAGATCAATGTGGGGCAATGCATTTAATACATCAGTATGAGATGGGTATAACCGTCTGATGGTATTGGAAAATGCTTCTGTATATTTTCGAACTCCATATGATCTTAAAAGATACTGGATATACTCACTATACTTTATTTATAATTGCTTGATTAACATGTTCAACAAGACACAACTCATAATGAGACTATGTAACAATCCCTCTATTTCAACCTGATTGAGTATATACTTTTTCCCGAGTGATAGAGGTGTCAAAATAATGGGCATGTTTATAGAATGATGATGATATACACACGCCAAACAATGCATATATGGCCCGTTACCTGGCGAAGTCGATCAGCAATAGGTGGTGATATGAATATGCACAATATATGGCTCATAATCAGATTGTGTAACATTCGTATTAACTTTAGTTGATCGTTCATGCACTCATACTTGAGGGATTGAGCTGTCAAAACAAAGGGCGTATTTGTAATGGGGCGTTTACATACAGACGCCAACCAATGAAATAACGGCCCGTCACTTGGCAAAGCCAATCAGGGATAAGGTATTACTCCTATGTTTCAATCAAATGCATATTGCTGTTTGTTTTGGGGACTAATCATGTATACAATTTCAGTGGTGTTTTATGTGAGACTACGATCTTGATTCTATTAAAACTATGTGCCTTCAATGTTGCTTGATAGAACGAACACGGACCCGCTCAAGCATATTACACCACATACAAGGGAGGTGGGGTTTGCTCTACACAGCACTCTGATTAGCGAGGAAGAAGGGTGTGTGAAAGACAGCTACCAGATTGGTCAATTAGAACATGGGCAGTGTATAAATAGAAGCCGCTCCCGGTCATTCGGCTTGATTATTTTTGAACTAAACATTGAGAAAGGCTGGCTCCACGGCCGAAACACGTTTGTTTGTTGGGGTTCTCTGAACCCATTAGGTCCCTCGTAACTAAGGGATTCTATCTCTTTTATCTAGCCACTCGTACAATCTTTGCCTTGGGGTTCTGCTCCTGTCACCTGAAGCTGAAGTATCCAGTTATCGGCCAGGAATACAGGGGGGCATATACCCCAGGGCCTTGGTACGTTTGTTGGCTTAGTTGTTTGTGTTTTTATTCACTTATCTATCTTTGCACTGTATAGTGTTTGGGGATATGTGTGGTCCCCTCTAGTTTTTTAATTAACCAAATAAACTTTATTTGTTTTAAATTACCCATTATCATTACTCTATCCACTGTTTAAATACAGGGTGTCACTATAGTAAGAATTTGAGTGCTACAAACCCCTCTTTTTGTCCCCTCTTTTTCCCTACCCTTGGCTTAAATTTAACCACTAGGGGCAGCACCAAGGTTACCCATACCTTTTGTAATTCCTACAGTTAACAGACACTGTGCCAGTTTTTTGTTCCCTATTTTTTAATCATCCAAAACCCACATAGTCATAAATTTAGCTATTTTGCCCCTGTTACAAAGGATGAAGTTTCTGCCCTTATACTATCCTCTCAACTCACTACCTGTCCCCTCGACCCCATCCCCTCACAACTACTCCCCTCCATCTATTCTACCCTTACCTCTATACTCACACACTTCAATCTCTCCCTCAGCACTGGTATAGTTCCCACATCTCTTAAGCATGCACTAGTCACACCTATCCTCAAAAAACCTTCTCTCGATCCAACCTCCCCATCCAACTACCGCCCTATTTCCATACTACCTCTTGTCTCAAAGCTTCTTGAAAAGCTAGTATATGCACGTCTATCCCATTTTCTTACACTAAACTCCCTCCTTGACCCACTGCAATCTGGATTTCACCCCCTTTACTCAACAGAGACAGCAATTGTTAAGGTCACCAACGACCTACTTACAGCAAAATCAAAAGGCCAGTTCTCTCTATTTATCCTCCTTGATCTGTCTGCAGCCTTTGATACTGTCAAACACCCTCTTTTGCTCCATACCCTCCAATCCTTCGGCATCTGTGACACAGCTCTCTCTTGGTTCTCTTCCTATCTGTCTAACCGTACCTTTAGTGTAGCCTTCTCTGGGGCATCCTCTGCCCCGTTACCTCTTTCTGTTTGGGTACCGCAAGGCTCTGTCCTCGGTCTCCTTCTCTTCTCAATCTACACATCCTCACTAGGTTCCTTAATAAAGTCCCACGGGTTTCATTATCATTTGTATGCCGACAATACCCAAATCTACCTCTCTGCACCAGAACTACCTCCTTCCTTGCTAACCCGTGTCACTAACTGTCTCTCTCATATCTCATCTTGGATGTCCTCTCAGTACCTCAAGCTAAATCTCTCCAAAACTGAGCTCCTTATTTTCCCCCCTTCTTCCAAAATCTGCACCCCCCATGTCTCTATAACTGTTGATAACTCCATCATTACCCCAACCTCACATGCCCGATGTCTTGGGGTCACACTGGACTCAGATCTTTCTTTCACTCTTCACATTCAGTCCCTGTCTAAAGCCTGCCGCTTCCACCTTAAAAACATCTCTAAAATTAGACCTTTCCTTACACAAGACACAACAAAGATTTTAATCCACTGTCTCATCCTTTCCCACCTCGAATACTCCAACTCTATCCTCTCTGGTCTACCTAGCTGCCACCTAGCTCCTTTACAATCCATAATGAATGCCTCTGCCAGGCTCATCTTCCTTGCACGTCGCTCTTCATCTGCCGCACCTCTCTGCCAATTCCTTCACTGGCTTCCTCTTGCCTCCAGGATTAAACACAAAATTCTCACTCTGACACACACAACCCTCAATTGCACTGCTCCCCCCTACATCTCAGTAATAATATTAATAAAGAGACCTAGAGAGACGGAACCAAGTATTCATACCAAAAGCGGATTTGATGCAGGCAGGACTTAACCACACCTCCTCCTCCCGTTTCACCCCTGACTAAATGCTTGTCTTACCTCATAGGATTGAGGTAAAGGTATTTGAGTACCCGCTTCTTTAACTATACGCCTCTACTTAGATTCCAGGATATCACTATGGAACTTTGTCTGATTTCAATTATGTTATCAACTGCTTTGGACTATTCATATTTCATATGTATTGCCGTCACTACTGACATTTTTGCCGTTCGGATGAGTTTTCATCTAGGGAGCTAAAATCTGTGATATCGGAACAAATAGAGCTGAAAATTTGTTTCATTTGGCCACTTTAAGATAGATTTTGACTGATTGGTACACTTAAGTGGATACAATTAGAACTTATATCGCTGTGTATACACTTAACACAGTATTATGGACACTGCAATATGTTATGTACCCGGCTTACGTGATGAATGTAAAGAATGAGTTTTAAGGGGATCGATGCGGATGATGTCATGGATGTCCCTTTATGAAGCATAATAAGTCTTGCTCCTTACCTGCATTAACATTTCACTGCTGCTTATACCAAGCTAATTCTGCACATTGCTCCTTATCTGCTCAGCCCTGCACTTAAAGTTTTCAAACTATTTCTGTGGCTGTTTGTATTCGCTTGCTTTGCATACTAACTCTGCTTAAGCTCCTGTTTGTCTGGCCATCAGCTCCCTATTTTCCACTACAGCATCTTCTAGGTACATAGATTCCACTTGGAACCTGCCCAGGCTTGGCCTGCTCCTCAGGTTCTGGTGCAACAGGGTGTTGTGCCTACAGACTGTGTTGTTGCTGTTTTACATAATTACTCCTGAGCATCATTTGTATAGTCTTTGTTGGTATTATTTGTTGGTATTGAGGGTATTGCTTTATTTATGGGGAATGCCACTTTTTTATTTTTGCCACTTATATTCTTTAAATTGTTAAAAGAGTGCTGAATTCCCAGGAGAGGGAGGAGCCTGCTGCATGCGTGAGGATGGCAGCAGAAAGGTGAAGCTCCTGAAATCCTCCCTGACGGAATGCTAAACTAAAATGCTTAGTTTATGTTTAAGGAGCTAAAAGGTTTAGTCCCCCCCTGAAAACTTTAGATAAAATAAAAGAAGCAAGTCGGAGAGCTGGGGTAAAAAGTGCTACTCCTTAAATCAAACAAACATACCTGTAACGGTAAGCAGCAAGGAGGGTGCTGTGCGGAGACTTAGGTGGAAGCAGTGGCAAGCAGCGGCGGCAAAGAGAAGGACTCGCTCTAATCGCTCCCCCAGCAAAGTATGCGTACCACGCAAGGAAGGGCTATACCCTAAAATTGGTCACCGCTGGTGTGAGACAGGAGGGGAGCTGAGACGGGCTGGGAGTGGAGCTGCTGGCAGTGGAAAGGTGACTTTTACCAAGTGGAGGTCACAGCTCCGGATCTAGAGTGAGCCCGCCATATAGAGACGCCCGAGAGTGGGAGACTCGAGAGCTGCTGCTGGAAGCAGAGTTAGAGGCGCGTGTACACAGGACGAGACCCTCTCTCAGAACAGAGAAATAGAAATAGCTCAGCCGAAGTGGAGCCTTCAGTCGGGCCTCAGGAGCGGATGTTACAGACAGCGCCTCAAGGAGCTAACTCAGGTAAACACTGACGATATCAAAGCCCCACAGGGCTATATTTAGGATAAAACTGTATAGTTGGTGTGGGAGCTGAAGAAGGGACACCCCCTAAAAGAAGGGAGAGAAATAACCCTTAAAGTAAATCCTGAGCGTATGAGTTAATGTGGACAGATACCGGGAATATAGATCACAAGGGTCATAATCTGTAGCCCGCACAGCACTAACACACTAGCCCAGAGTTAAGGTAGCGCTGACCCAGTGTATTGAAACAGGGGGGTACAGATACAACAACATTGGCTGCATAGGATTATTGTTAAATAAGAGACTTATTCTTCTACTGTAAGCCACAGCTAAATTAAGAAAGAGCTAGGGGCCGATACACAGAGAAAAGAAGTCATAATAAAAAAGGAGAAAGGGGAAGAAAAAGAAGCAAGAAAGGGAAAAAGCAAAGAAAAGAGGAGAGTAAATGGAAGAAATGGGAAAAAGGAAGAAGGGGGAAAAGAAAAAGAAAGGAGAAGAAAAAAGGTGTAAAAGAGGGGAAGGAAGGAAGAAAAGGGGAAAGCGGAAAAAAGAAGAAAAGAAAGGGGGAAAAACAATTAGGGATACCCCTTAAGAATAAATTAAACACCAAAGAGAAGCTACACCCTTAAAACTAATTGAAAAAAAAAAAGGGAAGCAGAAAAAAAACTGTATTAAAGGGGAAAGCTTAAGTGGAATGGCAGCAAAAAAAGCAACCAAATTAGATAAAGCAAATAAAAATAATAAATCCCCAAGTATGAAAGATAACCCCTTCTTCCAAAATGTGAGTATGGAGAGTCACATTAGCCCTAAGAACACAGGTCTAAAATGTATAGACACTCCTGTAACTAAGGAAATACAGTTTAATATAGAAGAGATAAGGAAACTGGCCACCAAAGAGGATATTATGTCAATAAAAGACTGTATAGTTGCTGAAATCATCGAATTGAAGAATGACCTAAAGGAAGTGGGCCAAAGGGTTAATGTTTTAGAAGAACAACAGGAGGAACTGGATAAGCAACTCTCCCAAGCTAATGAAACTATTCTAACTCAATCACATATTATAAGGGAAATACAAAATAAATTAGCTGACCTGGAAGAAAGGTCTAGAAGGGGGAATTTAAGAATAAAAGGCATCCCCGAAGAGATCAAAACAGAAGAATTAAAACCCTTTACTCAAAAAAATTTCAGCTCACTCAGCTTAAACCTCCAGGACAGTGAAATAAATATAATTAGAATTCACAGAACAGCCAGCCAAGGGCAAACAGGGAGACCAAGAGATGTGATCCTAAAACTACAAAAATTTGATCTAAAAGAACAGATTTTAAAGTTAGCCAAAAAAGAACACACTTTTAAATACCAACAACAGGATCTGCAGATATTTGCAGACTTAAGCGTGGCAACAATGAAAAAAAGGAGAGATCTTAGATTCTTAACTAAATCTCAGCAATAAAAAGGGATCAGGTATAAATGGACATTCCCCTTTGGTCTTTTGATCTCTTATAATGGGAATACCCTATACTATAAAAAGAAAGAAGATATTGGCCAAATTATCTCTAAATTACAATTACAACTAGAAATCCCAGAGGACTTTGAGAGAGATGAACAAGTGGAGACTGGACAAAGGCTACATGAGGGTGGAAAGTATCAAAGAAATCGTTGGGAGGAAGTAAGGAAAAAAAAGAAGGACCACCCAAGACAAAACACAGCAGCAGTATCCCCTACTTAAAGTGGAGGACTTTTTTGGAAGAAAAGTAGCAGAAAGGACAGTCTAATGTTATTGTATTTAATTTCAGGTTATAGCTCCTTATAAAAAAAAAAAAATGCTTTAGAAAGGGATTAATTTTTTTTTTTTTCTCTTCACAATAGAAGATGCCCATTTTTTGGAATCTTCCTTCCACATGACACTTGTAGATATATTTTTTTTTTCTCTCCCACTCCTTCTCACTACCCTGTAAAGGGGCATAGTGCTCTCAGAATATTTTTCACTTTTTGGGTGTGTTTTTTTTTTTCTTTTTTTTTTTTTTATAGAGATAATATTATAATATAATAACATATTAACCACAAAGAACACTATAAATGCGTGGCACGAGTGGGTTTTTATTGAATGCCACGAGTGTGGTTTTTTTTTTTTTCTTCATAATAGAAGATGCCCACTTTTTGGAATCTCCCTCCCACATGACACTTGTAGATATTTTTCTTTTTTTTCCTTTTTTCCCCACAACAGAAGATGTCCATTTTTTGGGAATCTTCCTTCCACAAGACACTTGCAACTAATTTTTTTTTTTCTCTTCTCTATGGGAATCTTCCCTCCTTACGACACTTGCAGTGATATTTTTTTTTTTTAATCTTCCTTGCACATGACACTTGTACTATTTATTTTTTTTTTTTTTTTTTTTTTTCCACAAGAAGATGTCCATTTTTCTTTTTCTGGAATCTTCCCTCCACACGACACTTGCAGTGATTTCTTTTTTTTTTCTTTTTTTCTCCCTCTCTATAAGAGAAGTGGAAATAATTCTGACAGGGAGGAAGTACTACCCCCTGGGTTCTACTTTTTTGTGTTTTTTGGTGTCTTTTTTTTTTTTTTTTGGATATGTTTGGATGTAGAATGTTTATGTTAGATGTCACTGGAATCACCTTTGGAATAAAATTGCCAAGTTTTCAATTTTTGTTAGGCAACAAGATGTATCTATGGGGGGAGTCTTAAACTTCAATGTCAGATATTAATTTTATCTCTATAAATGCCAAAGGGCTGAATACTCCCCAGAAGAGATCCATGGCACTGAGAGAGATGGAGAAATTAAAAGGGGATGTATTATTATTTCAAGAAACTCATTTTAGGAGAAATAAGGAACATAGGTTTACAAATGAGAAATACAAAATATGCTATTCATCATCGGATAGAGACAGGAAGAAGGGGATCTGTATTCTTATACATAAAAAAATTGAATTTTCAATTAAAGGAACAACTAAAAGATAAAGAGGGGAGATATATAGGTATAAAAGGTATCCTCCAAGGGGAACTAGTGACGATATTTAATGTATATGGCCCAAATCTTAAGCAGAATGTTTTCTTTAAGAAACTGTCTAACCTTATTTTGGATTTTCAAGAGGGGGTTACTATACTAGGGGGAGACTTTAATGTGATAATAGAACCAAAATTAGATCATTCAATAGAAAAATCTTCTATATCTAAATATATTGTATCCCAAGTTAAAAAAAGCTTAGCCCAGATTGCTTTACAAGACGCATGGAGATTGTTCCATCCAGATCAAAGGGATTATACCTTTTTTTCACACCCACACCTGTTTTATTCAAGACTTGATTATTTCTGTCTAGATTTAAAAGGACTTACAAGGACACAGGAAATCCAGATCCTCCCAATGACATGGTCAGACCATGCACCGGTAAGACTAAAATTAAAATGGGGGACTCAGGATGGAAAACAGTATAGCTGGAGACTAGATGATTCTATTTTAAGCACTCCAGAGGATAGGGACAAGATAGCAGGATCAATAGAAGAATTTTTTAATATTAATAATACAGAGGAGATCTCAACATCGGTCCTTTGGGGCGCACATAAATGTGTCTTGAGGGGGGAGTTAATTAAATTAAAGGCAGTACAGACAAGGCTAAGAGAAAATAAGTTCCTAGAGACTTTGAAAAGGATTCATATCTTAGAGAAGAGTCATAAGCAAAACCCAGATAATAAAAATATCCTAGAGGAACTAGGGAAAGAAAGGAGGACTATCCAGGAATACTGGTCTAGCATAAATAAAAGCAAAGCGATATGGTTAAAACCTAAATATTATACGGAAGGGGATAAAAATGGAAGACTCCTGGCTAGAGCCATTAAGAAAAAAGAAATAAGTACCGGCATTTATAAACTAAAGAATGAGAAAAAAAACTTCTGTAAAAATCAAAAAGAGATTAGCACACAATTTGAAAACTTTTACAAATCTTTATATAATATAGATCCGCAAGTGAGGGAGGAAACAGAGTAGAGAACTTATACAAGTAATCTTAGATTAAATAAAGTAACAGAGCTTGAAAATCAAAAACTAGATGAACCTATAAGTCTCCAAGAAATTCATGAGTCTATTGAGAGTCTAACAGAAGGAAAAGCCCCAGGCCCGGATGGGTATACGGCCCTGTATTACAAAAATTATAAAGAAATCTTGTCTCCATTTTTATTGAAACTATATAATTCAATAGATAAAGGACATAAGTTCTCTACAGAAATGCAGGAGGCTAGTATAATTGTGATCCCCAAGGCAGGTAAGAGTAAGGAGGAAGTGAAAAACTATAGACCTATTTCACTCTTAAATGGCTAATTGTCTAAAAAATATTCTGGAACGAATTACACATTTGGACAAAGTGGGCTTCGTCCAGAATAGAAAAGCTAGATATAATACTATTAAGAACATCCATTTACTAGAATTTACCCAATTGAAAAAAATCCCATCAGTGTTCATTTCGGTTGATGCCGAAAAAGCATTTGACCGAGTTAGGTGGTCATTTCTGGAAGATACACTAAGGTTGTTTAATTTCAACCAGATTACGATTAAGAGAATAATGGCATTATATTCAAAACCAACAGCAAGGATAAAAATAAATGGGCAATCTTCTAATAGATTTGATATTTATAATGGGACAAGACAAGGTTGCCCACTATCACCAACACTATTTACATTAATAATAGAAATATTAGCAGCCCGCATTAGACAAAATAAATTTATAAAGGGGATTAAGCTAGGAGATAATGAATATAAAGCATCTTTATTTGCAGATGATATTCTCCTGTCCCTATCTGATCCTGTGGCATCATTTGCAGCATTGATGAAAGAACTTAAGGTATTTGGGACCATGTCTAATTTTTTAACTAATATGAATAAGTCTGAAATAATGTATGTGGAAATAGATGATAAGTTACAAGAAAATATATCTAGGATCTCACCTTTTAAAAGGACGGAAGTATTGAAATATCTAGGATTTTTTTTGTCTAAATCAGTGAGTAAAATGTATGATCTTAACTATATAAGCCTTAAAAAAATTATAACAAATGACTTATTATCTTGGTACCCTAAAAGAATCTCATGGTTGGGGAGAATAAATATTATCCAGATGAATGTTCTACCAAGATTCCTGTATTTATTGCAGGCTCTCCCTATTCCTCTCCCTTCTAAATATATGGAAGAAGTCCAAAAAATGATTAACAATTATGTTTGGGGTAAAATCCACCCTAGGATAGGCACAGTGACTATGTTCAGGAAAAGACAAGCGGGAGGAATGGGCCTTCCTAACCTAGTTAAATATAGACAGGCATCTATGTTGCAAAGGGTAATAGAGTGGCACACCAAAAAAGATTCTAAAATCTGGGTAAAAATAGAAGGAGATCTCTTAGATAGGAAAGAGATAAGTAATCAATGTTGGTTAAATCCAAGGGACAGATCTGCAGGGATAGAGAACTATAGTATTCTTAAAGCAAATTTTAAAATTTGGGATAAGCTGATTTGGAAAAAAGAGGAGATTTCATCAATTCCATCCCCACTACTAGCTTTAGTTGAGAACAAAGCATTTTTAGCGGGCCACTTTAAAGGGGATGATAAGGATAATAAATATTGAATAATAGACCTAACCGAAGAGTTTAATTTTAAGTAAATGGAAGACAGTAGAAATCCCCACAGAAGATTGGATTAATAAAGTTAATGAAAATTTGTTGAATGAAGAATATTTTTATTTATATAATAATAATAATGAAATCCCTAAGGAAGCAAAGGTTATCTGGGAAAAGTTAATAAGGGATCCTCCATCTCTCTCGGTGTAACGGGTAAAGGGATGAGAATATTCTTGGCATGTTTTTCTTTTCTTTTTTTTTTTTCCTTTTTGCTGATAATAGTTAGGTGATCCATTTTATTTTGTTTAATCTTTTATTTGTGTCAAAGTATTCATTACAACAAAACAGTTTCAAACAGTAATCATACTCCAATGATCAAAACATATTACATGGTAGGTTCCTTAACAATTCCACAAGATCCGAGATCTGAAAGTCCACATGAAAAATTGTATGTTCACCTGAAGCGGTCATGTAATAGGCAAGGCCTGACTCTTCTACATCAAAACATATTTCAACATATTTCAACAGCATGTTCAACAGTATTTAAACTCTAACAATCACAGTGAGTTACACAAAAAGTTCTTTAGCAGGTTTGAAGAGTTCATCTGATCGGAGTACACATAGAGAGATCTGTTCCCATACATCAATACTGCAAAAGCAACTACCTGTATATAGCTAATGACCTAGCTCTGCTTGATATAATAATAGGATTCCCAAAAATATAGCATTTCAGCATAAAATTACAATCTGCCAGTTTTATAGTAAAAAAATCTCTCCAGGGATAGGTTCGTCTCCATTTGTGTTTTCCACATTAATAGAGTTGGTGTGGACTCAGATTTCCACAACCTAGGGATTATTTGTTTGGCACTGCATATGGCTAACTGAAATAGAGATGTATACTGCTTAAACTGGAATTTGGGTAGGATATGAAATAAATATATCAAAGGGTCAAAGGGTCTAAAGCAATACATATTTAGTAACCTGCTCATTTCTTGGTTAATGTCTATCCAAAATTTTAAGATCTTAGGGCATTCCCACCAAATATGGTAAGGTGTACCTTCTCCCGAACATTTCCTCCAGCATCTATCCGATGCTTCAGGGAATATATATTTTAATCTATGAGGGGTGAGATACCACCGAAGCAAGAATTTATAATTAGTTTCTAGTAAGGTGGCTGAGTGTGCAGATTTACTGGTATGTCGAAAGATATCAAGCCACTCTTCCTCGGAGAGTGTGTATGGAAGTTCCTTGTGCCAAGATACTATTGTGGAAGTTTGTTTGGGGTCAGAGGGCGTGAGTAGGATTTGATATAAGGTGGATATAGCATGCATTGGAGGTGTGCTGAGAGTGCAAAGTTTTTCGAAAGGAGTACAGTCTCTTGTCGTTTGGTGTTTAAGTTTGTGGGTGTGCATAAAGTGCTTAAGTTGTAGGAATTTAAACCAGTCGGTGAATTGTGTGATTCCTAATTCCACCAAGTGTTGTTTAGGTATCAGTTTGTTCATCTCTAGTAGTGTATACAGTGGGAGAAGGTTATCTAGGCTGCTCTGTGATTTAGGCGTAGCTAACATCCCCGTTGGGAAGTCTGGATTGGACAGAACAGTCGTCAACGGAGAGGGAACAGTTGAAATATGTGGACATCCAGCTATAGTCCGAGACCAGACGGCAAATGTTTCTCGTATTATAGGGTAAATTTTTCTCAAGGCTGGGTGATTCCCATTCGGTTGCCAGCAATATGCACCGAGTTGGGGGGATCTAGTCAGGTCGTGTTCTAACATCAACCAAATTTTGTCGTGTTTATTAGGGGTTGTGCACCAGTCTATCAGTCTCTTTAAAAAGACTGCGGCTCGATATTTAACTACATCTGGTACTCCTAAACCCCCATATGTTTTCGATAGATAAAGAGTAGTTCTAGCAATTCTGGGAGGTTTCTTTTTCCAGATGTATGAATTCATCACGGATTGGAGTCTATTAAGGTAGGCATCTGAGAGCGGTATGGGGACCGTTTGAAACAAGTAAAGAATCTTGGGTAGGATGGTCATTTTGGCTACCCCTATCCTGCCCAACCAAGGTATATTTTTATTAAGCCACGCTGATGTGTCCCTAGTTAGAGTATTTAGGAGTGGTTCATAATTCAGTTCAAATAGTTGTTGAACAGTACCAGCGAGGTGAACACCTAAATATATTAGTGAGGACCTCTGTATTTGATATGGTACCTGTGAACTAAGTGTTTGGATGTCAGTCTCATTTAAATTTATGGGGAGCAATTCGGATTTATGTTTATTAACTAAATAATTGGAGTGGAGGCCAAACTCCTCCATTGTGCTTCGTGCCGCAGGGAGGGATATAGTTGGGTGAGTTAATGTCAGTAGTAGGTCGTCTGCATAAAGTGCAAATTTATGATGGGTGGAGTTTATAGTAAGTCCAGTTATTGCAGAGTTGTCACGTAGTTTGGTAGCAAGGATTTCCATTGAGAGAACAAATAATAAGGGTGATAGAGGACACCCTTGCCTAGTACCATTTAAGATGGGGAAAGAATTGGAAAGTGTACCATTAATTTTAATCTTGGCAGTGGGGTTAGTATAAAGGGCTAGAATTTTGTGAATAAAACTGTCCGGGAAGCCAAATTTCTGTAGAGTAACTTTTAAAAAGGTCCAGTCTAGTCTGTCGAAAGCTTTTTCAGCGTCAGTCGAAAGCAAAATAAAGGGAGTGTCATGTATAGTTGCGTATTGCATTAGGTGTAAGACTTTTACAGTGTTGTCTTTAGCTTCTCTCTGCGGCACAAAGCCCACCTGATCTGGATGGATCAATGAAGGGAGTACTTTATTAATTCTGGTGGATAGAATTTTAGCATATAGCTTAACATCTATATTCAGGAGAGATATTGGGAGGTAGTTTGATGCAATAGTCGTGTCTTTACCTGGTTTCGGTATAAGTGTAACTATTGCCTCAAGCATAGGGGAGGGTAGGCCATGGGATTCATCAATATAATTAAAAACTGAAAGTAGATGTGGGATCAAAAGATGTTTACATTTTTTGTAATAACCACTAGTGAGGCCATCGGGCCCCGGGCTTTTCCCTTGTTTTAATGAGTTTATAGCATTGGCAATCTCCTCAGCGGTTATTGCCGAGTTGAAGGGGTTAAGATCTTCTGCTGGTATTGTAGGTAGTGTAACAGTATCTAAATACTTGCAACAGTCGATATAATGTGTTTTATTATTCCTGTGTGGTGTCAAATTATATAACGTGGTGTAGTAATCTCTGAAGATTTCTGTCATCCTCTGAGTCTCCACCGTTAGTCTACCAGAAGGGTCTTGTAACATAGGAATGTAGTGGGCTGATTGTTTTGTTTTAAGTGCTCTTGCTAAGAGTTTCCCGGGCCTATTTCCTTCCAGAAAAAACCTCTGTTGTAATTTTAGTGCTTGTTTCTGGGCTGCTAATTCTAGAAATTTTTGAAGCTTCTGCTTAGCCTGATCCCGTATTGATTTTAAAGATTCATCATGCATTGTTCTTATATAAGTTCTCTGCGTTTTGATAAGAAGCAGTAAGGTCTGCTTGATGTGATCTATTGATTTTATTTTGCAAAGCTTTAATTTTTATAATTTCACCCCTAAGGACACATTTGTGAGCCTCCCACAGTGAGAACGGGTTTATGCTTGGAGTTTTATTGTGCTCAAAGTAGTCCACTATCGACTTCTCTACTTGTTGTAATATTGGTATTTCATTAAGTATGGTGTCGTCAAATCACCATTGAAATGGTTTAAAAGGGAGTGAGGACCAGTGTAACCTACATACAACTGCCGAATGGTCAGACCAGCTAGTCGGAGTGAGGTCAGATGAGGCCACTGAGGTGATGGTGTTATGGTCTGTAAATATGTAGTCTATACGGGAATGGGTGTTTTGTGGCGCTGAGTAGTAGGTACATTTTTTATTATTCGGATGCTGGACCCGCCAGACATCATGGATTCCTAGTAATGTCAGATCATCCCTAATGGACCTAAGTGATTTTTTCGACACCAGTGATTGTGCAGTAGAACTATCTAACATTGGGTTCAGCGGTGTATTTAAGTCGCAGCCTACAATGAGGGACCCCTTGTAAAAGGCTAAGATGTTATTAGTTATCCTGCGAAAGAAAGAGGCTTGGTGTGTGTTAGGGGCATAAATATTGACCAACGTAATTGGTTTCCCTTGAAGTAATCCTCCCAGGGCCAGATATCTCCCCTCATTGTCCCTATCTGTTTGTTGGACGTGGAACTGTAATGAATTATGAAGTAAGATACTGACTCCTGAAATCTTCTTGGTTGGGTGACTGCTGTGATACTGTCTGGTGTATGTGGACGCAAAAAATCCTGGCTCTTGCCCTTCTATGTAGTGCGTCTCCTGCAAAAATAGGATATCTGCTTGTCTATGTTTAATGTCAGTGAATGCTATGCGTTTTTTGTTAGGTACGTTGAACCCCCTTACATTTTGCGTCATACAGACAATTGCTGTTTTGTCAGTCATTACCTATGTAGTGGATCAATACCTATCTGACTGTTAGGTCTACTTATAAGGTTGTGAGAACCACTCAAGAATAGTATGGAAGTTGCATATGCTGGAGTTTGTTGATTATGCGTAAATAGGATGTAAACAAAAATATCAATAATAACAATACTAATTCAAACTTAAACCATTAAAACAATAACAAAAACAATAACAAATAACAAATGATTTGACATAACATGTCACAATTCAGGGGGAAATTAGTTTGCCCCTAATAAAGACTTATAAGTAAATTTATGAACAATTACAAGGACATTGTTACAATTATCGACTAGTAATATAGGACTATATCAATTAGTTATGCAAACATGTTCAGTCTCTTTACTTGAAAGTCCAGCAAATGAGGAGTATGCTAATGTTCATAGTGAAAGGAGGAGAAAGATAATTTAACATTTAGATAACATGGATTTATCTCACCCAATCAGTTCCTCTCGGCGTCATCCTGGATTATCCACAGGTGTAAGGTCTTGGGATTTCTTTGGTCTTTTAATTTTTTGCTGCTGCCATTGTGCTTTGGGAGGTCTCGCTGGGTTTAATGACACTGCTGATTCTGCATCTTCTCTCGGTACTGCTGATTGAGGGGGGTCTATCCCCAGGGCCACATAATTCCGGTATATCTTCCAAAGTTTTACATGACAGCTTATTGCCGCCATGGGAGATGTTAATGGAACATGGAAAGCCCCAACAATATGGTATTCCTTTAGCTCTGAGAAGCGTTGTTAAATGTTGGTATTCTTTTCGCCTTTGCAGAGTACGAGGGGCCAAATCCGCGAATATTTGCAGGTGGCAGTTCTGAAAGTTGATATCCTTAATTCGTCTTGCTGCTTTCATGATGTCCTCCTTGGCCTGGAAATGTATGAGCCCTATCCATTGATAGATCTGTAGTAGAAGTGGGGCCCAGTAGAAAAGAGAAGAGGCCCTTAAGGAATTCAGGAATGGTGTTGGGCAAAATTGTTTCTGGGATCCCTCTAACACGAAGATTTTGCCGTCGCTCTCTATTCTCTAAGTCTTCTAATTTATCTTGCAGTTGTAAAAGTATTGAATCATGTACATTAGCTGTAGTTTGCAGGTTAGAGATTTCGTGACTCATGAACTCATTATCTTCTTCTAGGGCTTCTACCCTATTACCAATTTCTGACATATCTTTTCTTAGGTTGGCTAGTTCCTCTTTTATACAATCTCGAACCTTGACCACTATGTTATCCAGATCATGTTTAGATGGTATAGTGGCCAAAAAGGATTTAGTTATCTGTACAGAATCTTCTATATCACTATCTTCACTGTCTGAGGGCTACATTTCAGGTCTCTGTGGTGTGGCTTGTTCAGATAGAATAGACTGTGAGGCTTCTGCAGGTCTAAAGAAAGAGCTCACTGAGTGTTTTGTTGCAGCAGGTTTTTTTGTATCTCTGCCCGTTTTAACTATCTTTTTTGGTGACATTTTCATACAATGTTATAACCTGTTTCCTTTCCCTTAGTTTGTTATCACCTTCACCCACTGGAAATTAGACCAGGATAAGGGATCAGTTCTTATAATGATGATTGGAGAGTAAGTTAGAATCTCCCTCAGCAGTTGTGAGCTGTGGTTATATTAAATGAGGCAATATGCCAACATGGCCAGTGTTACACACACTCTCAGTATTTAGGCAGTTTATATGTGCTTTATAGTGGATTTAGCCCAATAGCAAAGTTATCTGTAGCTGCAGTAAATAAAAGATGAAAAAAACCTTCCCTGATTCTGCACCATGCTCTCTTTTTCAAATCCCAGCCTCTATTATGAAATGTGCCTGCGATGTAGCTGCTATTATGTCACAGTTCATATGAAACTAATCATTGGCAAATATATTTTAGTAGCAGATACCTTCAATCGATTTGAAGCTGATGGTGATAGTTTTGTTTATACTCCTATGCAGCGTGTCATGCCCCAGGGCTGTGGAAATGGCGGTTATGACAAGGACCTGCATCCATAACACATCACCTAACCCGTGCTTTCTACAGTCAGGTATTACCTGTATGTCAGTGTCATCTCCAGAATCCTCTGATTAAGTGCGCTGATTAAGATAGAAATCCGGAAGGCATCAGTATTACATCTCACCCTCAGGCTGCAAAGATGGCGGCCACGTCTTAGGCCTCAGCCCTTAGTGGCATCAAAGGTCCAGCTGTAGCAGTTTTGGTCGCCACCTTTCAGGCCTTCATCCGATCCGGAGGTGATTTGAAAGTATTGCGCCTCCGGTCTGTGCTCAAATGTCCCCGTAACAGCTATCTTGGGCAATTTTGGTCAGAGCTCACATTAAAGTGCGGCCATATCTCTCGTCAGCCGGCTCCGCCCCCGATCCATTTTATTTTATGTACGTATGTGTAATTGTCTTTGTATGTGCTCTTAAAACAAAATAAAAAAAATAAAAAAAAGATTGCTGAATTCCCTTACTTTGTGCAAGGGCATATTTGTTCTTGCCTTTTTTCTCTTTTCTGATTGCATTTAATGTCTACATAAGGGTCTGCACCATACCTATGTTGGTATTTATATTACACATATAATGCTGCTATAAATGTAGTTACTTTAGCATTGAATCCCCCCATGTTCACCAGACCTTACACCTCTGGACTTTTTCTATGGGGATAAGTTAAAGATAAGGTTTATAGCACAAAACCTGCAGAAATCAATGAGTTGAGAGCAGCAATTGAAAGAGAATCCACACAAATACCAAATTAAATGATTTGTGATGTTTGCAATTCCATCTGTCCACGTTATCAGCAGTGCCTGGACCAAAACGGTCATAAGTTCGGACTCCTGCAATAACAAAAAAGATTCTTCACTTGCCTTTGTTAACTTGCATTATAAATCCTAGATACAGTATATGTTAATAAACATCATATTTATAATCATTCAATATAATATCATTTATCAAATATAAAACACGGACATGGACTGCCCCTCAAAAGTGGACTGGGTACACATCCCATGTAACTGTAAAACCCACAGTCCTGAATACTTACAGACAGCTGTACAGCTCCTAGCAACTCAGGCAGTTAACCCCTGATTAGCCTGGGTGCAAAGCCCATAGGAAAAATTACAAACCAAAATATCAACAAAACACACAAAAAGTCTGGCACTTTCTTGCAAGCACACAGTGTGATTTAAAAGTATAAATATACTTCTTAGACAGATAATATGTTGTTATTTTATTTATCATTTTGTCATCTCTTTATCATGAAAAATAAATGCTGTTTCTGCTGTGTTGTATTTATTTTTCATGTGTTAGAAACTTTGAAATTACTTTAAAATTCTCTCACCTTGAGTTCTCTCTTATGTTTTGTTCAAATGTTATAAAGCTTTCATTTTTATATCACCCTCTGATGCCAAAACATATCAAATCTGCTGACTGGCATGGCTCCAGCTATAATCACAACATTTTAGTCTACACATTGGGACACGTTATTAATATTGCAAATTTTTTTCACATACAAAACACGTAAATGGACTGCACTCTCAAACTGGACTGGGTACACATAAAACATCACTGTAAAACCCACAGCCCTTAAAGGGACATTAAACTCAATTTTTTTCTTTCATGATTCAGATAGAGAATACCATTTTAATCAACTTTCTAATTTACTTCTATTATCTAATTTGCTTCTTTCGCTTGATATTCTTTCCTGAAAAGAATATCTAGATAGGCTCAGTAGCTTCTCATTGGTGGCTGCACATAGATGCCTCATGTGATTGGCTCACCAATGTGCATTGCTATTTCTTTAACAAAGGATATCTAAAGATCAACCCAAATTAGATAATAGAAGTAAATTGGAACATTGTTTAAAATTGTATTCTCTATCTGAATCATGAAAGACATTTTTTGGGTTTAATGGCCCTTTATTACAGCTGTCTGTAAGTATTCAGGTCTGTAAGTTTTGCAGTGATGTGAGGTGTGTACCCAGTCCAGTTGGAAAGTGCAGTCCATTTCCGTGTTTTGTATTTGGCTAGGGAAATTAAAAAAGGCCTGTTTCACCATTGTTGGTTCTTAGTTTGCTTGATTGAAAGCATGCATTGTGTGGCTGTAGATTAACACCTTGTTTTGATATAATATATAGTGATGTCGCGAACATAAAATTTTGCGTTCGCGAACAGCGAACGTGAACTTCCGCAAAAGTTCACGAACGGGCGAACCACCATTGACTTCAATGGACAGGCGAATTTTAAAACCCACAGGGACTCTTTCTGGCCACAATAGTGATGGAAAAGTTGTTTCAAGGGGACTAACACCTGGACTGTGGCATGCCAGAGGGGGATCCATGGCAAAACTCCCACGGAAAATTACATAGTTGAGCCTGACACAAAAAAGCAGACTGATGTTTCACAGTCCAAAAAGTTTTTTTTTTTTTAAATGTACCCTTACACTACCATTAAACAAGATATGGGTGGTGGCACTGGGCAAGTGGGCACAGTATACTCTGTGAGCCTGACACAAAAAAGCAGACTGATGTTTCACAGTCAAAAAAGTTTTTTTTTTTTTTTTTAAATGAATGTACACTACTATTAAACAAGATATGAGTGGTGGCACTGGGCACAGTATACGCTGTGAGCCTGACACACACGCTGGCAGGCAGGCAACTGCAATTAGATTACACAAGCAGACTGATGTTTCACAGTCAAAAAAGTTTTTTTTTTAAATTTACACTACTGTTACACCAGATATGAGTGGTGGCACTGGGCAAGTGGGCACAGTATACGCTGTGAGCCTGACACACACGCTGGCAGGCAGGCAACTGCAATTAGATTACACAAGCAGACTGATGTTTCACAGTCAAAAAAGTTTGTTTTTTTAAATTTACACTACTGTTACACCAGATATGAGTGGTGGCACTGGGCAAGTGGGCACAGTATACGCTGTGAGCTTGACACACACGCTGGCAGGCAGGCAACTGCAATTAGATTACACAGGGAAAAAAAAACAGCAGAGATCAGATGAGTCCTTCAGGACTGTAGTGGACACTGAATACACTAGCCTAGCTATCAATTTCCCTATTCAATCAGCAGCAGCTACACTGTCCCTCCTCTCCCTAAGAATGCAGCTTCTGAATGAATCTAAAATGGATGCTGTCCAGGAGGTAGGAGGGTCTGGGAGGGAGGGTCTGCTGCTGATTGGCTGGAATGTGCCTGCTGACTGTGAGGTACAGGGTCAAAGTATTACTCAATGATGACGAATAGGGGGCGGATCGAACATCGCATATGTTCGCCCGCCGCGGCAAACGCAAACATGCTATGTTCGCGTGGAACTATTCGCCTGCGAACTATTCGCGACATCACTAATAATATATATCTATACCTCTATATGATTATATGGAGGTATAGAAATATACAAATATATACAGGAATATCTTTTTTTAAAATACAAAGGACATATTCCCCTATGTGAAGAACATTGGAATGGGAAATAATTACAGTAAATACATATTTAAACACTTTATTAAATATTAATATTGCATAAATATTATTTTATGATTGATAAATATGAGTACTTGACTACAAAGAGCTCCAATGCATAAATGTATTTTTGATGTGTTATGTGCAACTTTTTTGTCTCACGTAAAAGCTAACCAGAGCTTGTCACACTAACCTGACACATGTTAAATTCCATTGCGCTCAAGCAAACAAGCTTACTTTCAATTAATAAAACATACTTTTTTCCATTGCATGCAAAAAAAATGAGAAATAACCCATATTGCTTGCATGCTAGCCCTATAAATGCAAATTTGTAAGAATATACGTAGTTATACAAGCCAAACTTTCGCCTAGATTTAGAGTTTTGTCGGTAAAGACCTGCGGTGCTAACGCTCCTTTTTTTTCCAGCGCATCCTTAAGCCAACACTGGTATTACGAATTGTCTGAATGGCTGCGTTAGCCTCAGAAAAGGGAGCGTTGAGCATAATTTAGCTCCACTTCAACCCTCAATACCAGCACTGCTTACGGTAGCGGAAAGCTGGAAAAATGTGCTTGTGCACGATATCCCCATAGGAAACAATGGGGCTGAGCTGGCTGAAAAAAAACCTAACACCTGCAAAAAAGCAGCGTTCAGCTCCTAACGCAGCCCCATTGTTTCCTATGGGGAAACACTCTCTAATTCTACACCTAACACCCTAACATGAACCCCGAGTCTAAACACCCCTAACCTTACACTTATTAACCCCTAATCTGCCGTCCCCGCTATCGCTGACACCTGCATTTTATTATTAACCCCTAATCCGCTGCTCCGGACACCGCCGCAACCTACATTATAGCTATGAACCCCTAATCTGCTGCCCCTAACATCGCCGACACCTATATTATATGTATTACCCCCTAATCTGCCCCCCCAATGTCGCCGCCACCTACCTACGCTTATTAACCCCTAATCTGCCGACCGGACCTCGCCGCCACTATAATAAAAGTATTAACCCCTAAACTGCCACAATCCTGCCTCGCAAACACTATAATAAATTGTATTAACCCCTAATCTGCCCTCTCTAACATCACCGCCACCTACCTACAGTTATTAACCCCTAATCTCCCACCCCCAATGTCGCCGCTACTATAATAAAATTATTAACCCCTAAACCTAAGTCTAACCCTTACCCTAACACCCCCCTAAATTAAATATAATTTAAATTAATCTAAATAAATTTACTATAATTAAATAAATTCCTATAATTAAATAAATATTCCTATTTAAAACTAAATACTTACCTATAAAATAAACCCTAATATAGCTACAATATAACTAATAGTTACATTGTAGCTATTTTAGGATTTATATTTATTTTACAGGCAACTTTGTATTTATTTTAACTAGGTACAATAGCTATTAAATAGTTAATAACTATTTAATAGCTACCTAGTTAAAATGATTACAAAATTACCTGTAAATAAATCCTAACCTAAGTTACAAATACACCTAACACTACACTATCAATAAATTAATTAAATAAATTACCTACAATTAGCTAAACTAAAATACAATTAAATAAACTAATCTATAATACAAAAAAACAAAACACTAAATTACAGAAAATAAAAAAAATACAAGAAGTTTAAACTAATTACACCTAATCTAAGCCCCCTAATAAAATAAAAAAGCCCCCCAAAATAATAAAATGCTATACCCTATTCTAAATTACAAAGTAATCAGCTCTTTTATCAGCCCTTAAAAGGGCTTTTTGCGGGGCATTGCCCCAAAGTAATCAGCTCTTTTACTTGTAAAAAAAAAAACAACCCACCACCCACATACCCCTACTCTAAACCACCCAAACCCCCCTTAAATAAACCTAACACTAACCCCCTGAAGATCTCCCTACCTCGAGTCGTCTTCACCCAGCCGAGCCGAATTCTTCATCCAAGCGGAGCAAGAAGAGGTCCTCCATCCGGTAGAAATCTTCATCCAAGCGGGGCAAGAAGAGGTCCACCATCCGGTAGAAGTCTTCATCCAAGCGGGGCAGAAGAGGTCTTCCATCCGATTGAAGTGTTCATTCAATCGGCATCTTCTATCTTCATCCATCCGGAGCGGAGAGGCAGCATCCTGAAGACCTCCGACGCGGAACATCCATCCTGGCCGACGACTGAACGATGAATGACGGTTCCTTTAAATGACGTCATCCAAGATGACGTTCTCTCGAATTCCGATTGGCTGATAGGTTTCAGCCAATCGGAATTAAGGTAGGAAAATTCTGATTGGCTGATTGAATCAGCCAATCAGATTGAAGTTCAATCTAATTGGCTGATCCAATCAGCCTATCGGATTGACCTCACATTCTATTGGCTGATTGGAACAGCCAATAGAATGAAAGGTCAATCCGATTGGCTGATTGGAATCAGCCAATCAGAATTTTCCTACCTTAATTCCGATAACTGTGTATGCAATACTAGCCACCATAGCAGAACTTCTGGAGAGTACACTGCTGTGTTTGTATCTGTTTGAAGCTATGAACTGTAATGTAAAATATTGTAGAAAAATATACTGCAATGTTTACTGTCCCTTTAAGATGGGATAAAAAGAAATTATTTTAGTTTGTGCAGGAAATAAAGACTAACTTACTGATCAAAAGTAATATTATCTATGGTGGATTCCAAATATTAGATTTGTCATGTTCTTTGCAGCAAAGTATTTTTGTGTTTTAATGCTGTAATTTCAATATCAAGTTTAAATGGGGATTTAAGGGCAATCCCCATACAGATGCTGCTTGGATGAACCCGTTCCGCACTGCTGGGATCAAGATAGAAGATGCCGCCTGGATGAAGATTGGAGAGGCCGTCTGGATGAAGACTTCTCGCCGCTTGGATGAGGACTTTGCTGCCGGGATGAAGATTAAAGAGGACATCTGGATGAAGACTTCTCGCCGCCTGGATGAGGACTTCTCCGCCGGGATGAAGATCATTCAAGCGGGACTTCAAAAACTGTAAGTGGATTGTCTTGGGGTTAGTGTTAGTTTTTTTAAGTTTTTTTTGGGTGGGTTTTATTTTTAGATTAGGGTTTGGGCAGTAAAAGAGCTAAATGCCCTTTTAAGGGCAATCCCCATACAAATGCCCTTTTCAGGGCCATGGGTAGCTTAGGTTTTTTAGGTAGTTTGTTTTTATTTTGTTTGGGGGGTGGGGGTTTGTAATGTTAGTGGGTGTTTGTAATTTTTTTTCATAAACAGTGCAGATTTCTTTAGGGCAATGCCCTACAAAAGGCCCTTTTAAGGGCCATTGGTAGTTTATTCTAGATTAGATTTTTTATTTTGGGGTGTTTTTTTAATGGGTATTAGAATAGGAATATTTTTTATTATTTTTGATAATTTGTCTGTTATTTTGTGTAATGTATTTTTTTAGGTTTTTTTTTTGTAGCAATGCCCTAAATAAGGCCCTTTTAAGTTTGGAGGGTGGGGGTTTGTATACTGTTAGGGGTTTTTTTGTAGCAAAAGAGCTGTTTAACTTAGGGCAATGCCCTACAAAAGGCCCTTTTAAGGGCCCCCAAAGGGTCAGGCTTTTTTATTTTGGGGTGTTTTTTTTTTTTTTTTTTTTTAAAGGGTATTAGAATATGAATAATTTTAAATTTTTTTGGATAATTTTGTTTGTTTGTTTTTTGTAATGGTAGGTTTTTTTATTTTTTGTTATGGTTGTTTTTTTATGTTTTGTAATTTTAGGTTTTAGTGTAAGGTAGTTTAGGTTTTATTTGACAAGTAATTTTGTATTTATTTTAACTAGGTAGTTATTAAATAGTTAATAACTATTTACTAACTAGTCTGCCTAGTTAAAATAAATACAAACTTACCTGTGAAATAAAAATAAAACCTAAGCTAGCTACAAGATAACTATTATTTATATTGTAGCTAGCTTAGGTTTTATTTCACAGGTAAGTATGTAGTTAGTTTTAAATAGGTATTATTTAGTTAATAATTGTAAGTTTAGTTTAGCTCTATTTTAATTTTGTTAAAGTTAGGGGGGTGTTAGGGTTAGGGTTACATTAGAGTTACATTAGGGTTGAGGTTGGGGGTTAAAATAGTTTAATGTAGGTTGTTGCAATGTGGGGGGCTGGCGGTTTAGGAGTTAATAGGTTTATTTAGTTAATAATTGTAAGTTTAATTAAGCTCTATTTTAATTATTTTAAATTTATAGGGTCTTAGGGTTAGGTTTATGTAAGGGTTATGTTAGGGTTAGGGGTTAATAGTTTAATTTAGGTTGTTGCAATGTCGGGGGCTGGTGGTTTAGGGGTTAATAGGTTTATTTAGTGGTAGCGATGTGGAGGCCAGAGGTGTAGGTGTTAATACCTTTATTTAGTTGCGGGGATGTCGGGGAGTGGCAGAATAGGGGTTAATAGATTTATTATAGTGTGGGCGATGTTGGGGTCCAGTGGAATAGGGGTTAATAACTTTAGTATAGTGACGGCGATATTGAGAGAAACAGATTAGGGGTTAATACCTTTATTTAAGTGGCGGCAAAATCGGGAGTTGCAGATTAGGGATTAATAACTGTAGGTAGGTGTTGTCGATGTCGGGGGCAGTAGATTAGGGGTGTTTAGATGAGGGGGTTATGTTAGAGTGTTTAAACCGTATTTTCGTTTTCCCCATAGACATCAATGGGGCTGCGTTACAGAGCTTTTCTTTCCACGATCGCAGGTGGTAGGTGGGTTTTTTCTGACCCGCTCTCCCCATTGATGTCTATGGGGAAAGCATGCACGAGCACGTCAAATCAGCGCTTGTTTTTGGTGGGTTATGGAGCTTAAAAACCCCATATCGCCCATACAAGCCTGTTTTTTTAAAAACTTGTAATGGCTGCGCTATAGAGGGTTAAATAACGCCACTTTTGTTGCATTCGTTAATTTCCCTATAGCGCTCAAAACTCATAATCTAGGCAAAAGTAATTTAATGTGATATAGATAGCTGCTTCAGTGCTTTTTTCAATTATACTCGCCTGTGTATGCATAGCAATGTAATAGAAATATGCAGCTTTATATTTCTGAACATATTGAACAGATTTTTGTTCCTTGAAGCTAGAATTCATCTGCTTTTCCTTCTTTCTCAATGTCAGATTTTAAGAAAACTGATATGGCAGACGTTGCTATAGGAATGATGAAAAATTCTAATTTTAAAAAGTGAGAAAAGTATTCATTCATCATTTTTATAACTCAAAGTCAGTTCACGCTTCATAGTGAAACTGCTTTGTGGGTGTGATTAAAACTTATGACTGACTATGCTCCATAATTCAGCAGTTTCAATAAAAATCATATCTGTAAATATCAGCTTAAAGTTACGCCACTCACCTTTACCAAAATATCCATTAATGATCCTTCAACTCTTAAAATATATTATTCTAGAAGAATGAACCATTCAGTAAGCTCCTTGATATTTTTATATTGGGCTCGATTTATCAAGCCCTTCTCTTCCCTTTTGACTGCAGGTTTGCACAAGCCCTGCCCTGTTCTCTACCTCTTAGGTGGAGAATTTCAATTTCCCCTGACTTTTCTGACCATGGAAATTGACAGCATATGCCTGCACGTGATTGGCTGTGCGCAGGCAAGGGACATGGTTGTATGCGAGTGCACATGAGCGCTTGTGTACAATGGTAAATGCAAGGCAAATGCATTGTTGCCCCCCAGAAGAGACGCCAGGCGGGGCGAATATATAGGTCCGTGCCAGCCTGTGTTTGATAAATCGAGCCCATAAACATTAAGCTTAGATTGTAAGCTTGATAACTTCTCTATCTGTAGCTCACTTTGTATAAAAGTACATCTACAACTGATTGGCCTCTCCATTTGTTTACATACAGTATGTCAATTCTAGTGCTAGTTATGTACATTGTATAGTGCTGCGTACAATGTGTGCGCTTTATAAATAAAGGATAATAATAAATAGCGAAACAACTATGCAATATAAAATAATTATTTTTCATGTTTGTTACCTCTGAAAATTGTTTTCTAACTCTCAGAAAATATGGGGTTGATTCCAATTTCGGGATCATGTTTATCGGCAGTTTTCAGCTCCCAATCCATGGTTTTCAGGTTCTAAACAATCACAATTCTAGTGATAACATCATTTCTGGGCCAGATTACAAGTGGTGTGCTATTTTTTTTATTATTATTTTTTTTTGCTTGAGTCCTTCTTCCCATAAACTTCTATGGGGTGCACTGCAAAAAGCCTTCAGCCAGATTATGAGTTTTGCGTTATGGCTGGCTCACTAATAACTTGCAAGCTATTTCCACTGCTCACCTTTAATAGTGCTGCTATTACAGGTTTGCAAAAAAATGGCTTGTGCAGGCGATATGGTTGCGTTGAGCCGATTTCTTTAGGGCATTGGTATTTCTTTTTATTTTGGGGTTGCTTTTTTGTTTTTATAGGGGTATTAGATTAGGTTTATTTTTTTATTTTGTATAATTTCGTTTAATATTTTTTGTAATCTTAGATTTTTTTATTTTTTTTTAGAGGGGTTTTTTTCCGTCGTGTTAGGATTTTTTAAATTTTGTAATTTAGTTTTTTTATTTTTGTTATATTTTAATTTGTTAAAATAGTAATGTTAGGTTTATTTATAGTTTAAAGGGACACTCAGGTTAAATTAAATTTTCATGATTCAGATACAGCATGTAATTTTAAACAACTTTCCAATTTACTTCCATTAAAAAAAATGTGCACAGTCTTTTTTATATTTACAATTTTTGAGTCACCAGATCCTACTGAGCATGTGCAAGAATTCACAGACTATACGTATATGCATTTGTGATTGGCTGATTGCTATCACATGGTACAAGGGGAGTGGAAATACACATAACTTTGAAATTTGTTATAAAAAAATCTACTACTCATTTGAAGTTCAGACTAATTGCTATTGCATTGTCTTGTTATCTTGCATTTGTTGATTATGCACATCTAATGTGTTGACTGGTCCTTTAAGCTTGGTTTTTTTTTTTTATTTCACAGGTAAGTTTTTATTTATTTGAAGGTAGTTATATTGTAACTTTAATTTAAAGTTTGGAGGGGTGATAGGTTTAGGGGTTAATAGTTTAATTTAGGTAGTTGCATTGTGGGCGTTTGGCGGTTTAGGGTTTAATAGGTTTAGTTTAATATTTGCGATGTGGGTGTTTGGCGGTTTAGGGGTTAATAGGTTTAGTTTAGTATTTGCAATGTGGGGTGTGGCAGATTAGGGGTTAATATCTTTATTTAGTGTTGGTAATGTCGGGGGCGACGGATTAGTGGTTAATATGTTTATTTAGTGTTAGCAATGTGGGGGCGGTGGATTATGAATTAATACTTAAATTTAGTGTTGGCGGCAGATTAGGGGTTAAAAGTTTTATTTTAGTATTTGTGATGCTGGAGGATGGCGGTTTAAGGGTCAATAGTTTATGCGTATACTTAGTAACAGTTTTGTTATGAGTTTTGTGAAACATTTTTGTTTCACAAATTCCATTACTACTGGTCTTTGATTGCGGAATGTATTGATGCGGTATAAGCTATAACGCTAGCGTAATAGCCAGACCACACAAGCTGTAATACAGGTGACCTAAAAATTCCACACTCAAGACATTTTTTGAGTGCTGAATGGAGAGTTGCGGTATAGGCTAAAACGCTAGCGGTATAGTCGTACCGCCAGGACTTGTATTACAGGTGAGATGAATATTCTGCTCGCGAAGACTAATTTTTCAGCGGTATGGCCGTACCCCACAACTTTTAATCTAGGTCATTGTTTGATATGGTACCGTTTCCATTTTGGTGTGTTTTTAAAAAAAAGAAAACTATGGGATAACAAATTAACTGCCCAATACAGGAAATTTAAAACCACAAAATGTTCCCACCACCTGAAAAACCCACTAGAAATTTTCTTGAGAGAGACATCCATAATAGACCCTCCATAAAAGACCAGAATCGCAAAGAACCCACACTTTAAGGACTTCAAACTCCATCAGACCAAAAGTAAGTCCATAGATTTTCTCTAGTACAAGATTTTTCAACTTCATTTAATCATCACTGCCACCATCATTCCTAATATTTTCTCTTAAAAATACAGGCTCTTTTCTTCAATGGGCACTCACATTTTTTATCTTAAATTTCTTCTTGTAAGAATCCATCAAAACACCACTACTAAGCAACATATTACCATCCTGGAAAAACAAACCAATAACTTGATATATTTTTTGAAAGGTACAGAAAACCATCATACTTTTAAAGTAGTTGTGGGTGAAAAAATACATTATTTGGAATTTATGAATCATTATTGAACTAGTCCTAAAACCTGTGTACACGGGCCAATTTTTTAGGTACCGCGGTTCCAACCCTTGCTCCCTCTCTCTCCCCCCTCTCTTTTGCGCTCTCTCTCTCTCCCCCCTCTCTTTTGAGTTCTCTCTCTCCCCCTTATTTTGCGCTCTCTCTCCCCCCTCTTTTGCTCTCTCCCCTTTTTTGCTCTCTCTCCCCTCTTGTGCTCTCTCTCTCGCCCTCTTTTGCTCTTTCTCTCTCCCCTATTTTGCTCTCTCTGTCTCTCTCTCTCCCCCCTCTTTTGCTCTCTCTCCCCCCTCTTTTGCACTCTCTCTTTCTCTCTCTCCTCCCTCTCTTTTGCTCTCTTTCCCCCTCTCTTTTGCTCTCTCTCTCCCCCCTATTTTGCTCTCTCTCTCTCTGTCTCTCTCTATTCCCCCCCTCATCTGCTCTCTCCCCCCTCTTTTCCTCTCTCTCTCTCTCGCCCTCTTTGGCTCTCTCTCTCCCCCCTATTTTGCTCTCTTGCCCCCCTCTTTTGCTCTCTCTCCCCCCTCTTTTACGCTCTCTCTCTCTCTCTCCCCCCTCTCTTTTGCTCTCTTTCCCCCTCTCTTTTGCTCTCTCTCCCCCTCTCTTTTGCTCACTCTCCCCCTCTCTTTTGCTCTCTCTCCCCCTTCTCTTTTGCTCTCTCTCCCCCCTCTCTTTTGTGCTCTCTCCCCCTCTCTTTTGCGCTCTCTCTCTCTCCCTCTTTTGCGCTCTCTCTCCCCCTCTTTTGCGCTTTCTCTCCCCCTTCTCTTTTGCGCTCTCTCTCCACCCTCTTTTGCGCTCTCTCTCTCCCCTCTCTTTTGTGCTATCTCTCTCTCCCCCCTCTCTTTTGTGCTCTCTCCCCCCTCTCTTTGAAAATCTCTCCCCCCCTCTCTTTTAAACTCTCACTCCCCCCCTATCTTTTGTGCTCTCTCCCCCTCTCTTTTGCGCTCTCTCTACCCCCTCTCTTTTGAGCTCTCTCTCCCCCTCTTTGTGCTCTCTCTCTCCCTCTCTTTTGTGCACTCTCTCTCCCACTTTTTGCGCTCTCTCCCCCCTCTCATTTGCGCTCTCTTCCCCTCTCTTTTGTGCTCTCTCCCCCTCTCTTTTTAGCTCTCTCTCCCTCTATTGCGCTCTCTCCCTCTATTGCACTCTCTCTCCTCTGTTGCGCTCTCTATCCCCCCTCTTTTGCGCTCTCTCTCACTCCCTCTCTTTTAAACTCTCTCTCCCCCCTCTCTTTTGAGCTCTCTCTCTCTCCCCCTCTCTTTTGAGCTCTCTCTCTCCCCCCTCTCTTTTGTGCTCTCTCTACCCCCTCTCTTTAAAACTATCTCTCCCCCTCTCTTTTGAGCTCTCTCTCCCCCTCTCTTTTGAGCTCTCTCTCCTCCTCTCTTTTGAGCTCTCTCCCCCTCTCTTTTGAGCTCTCTCCCCCTCTTTTGTGCTCTCTCTCTCCCTCTCTTTTAAGCTCTCACTCTTTTGCATTCTCTCTTCCCCTCTTCTGCTCTCTTTCTTTCCCTCCTCTGTTTTGGTGTCTCCCTCTAGCCACGCCCCTCCTGCACGCTCCTGCGAGTTCACACCCCTTGCCATGCCCGCCAGTCATGCCCCCATCATGGCTTGTATGCTGTGTACCTCGCGCTCCCTATCTCGTGCCAGACCTCATAGCTGTTCAGCTTGTATGCTGTGTACCTCGTGCTCCCTAAGCTGTCACTGACCTCGCTCCAAGCAGACACTGATGCTATGTAGCTCGTGGCCGCTTCTCACGCGGCAGACCTCACAGCTGTCACTGGCCTCGCTCCAAGCCGACACTGAATTTGCTGTGTAGCTCGCGGCCGCTTCTCACGCTGTAGATCTCACAGGTGGCACTGACCTCGCTCCAAGCCGACACAAATTAAGGCCAGGTGTGTTTGTCTCTACTGCGCATGACTGCATCTGACAAACATACCTGGCCTTTTATTATATAAGATAATATAAATAAATATAAATAAATAACACAATAAAAATATTTAGTTTAAATTGAAAATAATAAAATATTTCAGTCAGATATATCGACCTGTTATTTTTGTGTAGAAAAACAGATCTGTAATTAAGGAACAATGATTCATAAGAGTTCAAAGAACGTCCATGGTGGCCATAAAAAGCATATTGTGGATGAGGCTGTCATGGTTGAAATCAGTTACTGCATGTAAAGTAATTAAAGGGACATCTCCTGAAAAACAATATAACTATTCTAATAATTTCAGAGAAAATAATAAAGTATATTTTTAATTCATGCATTAAAAAGTATAGAACAGTGTTTCTCAACTCTCGAGTACCCCTATATAATAATATTTTAACTAGAGCACAGGTGAAATAATTATCTGATGAGTAACCATGGTTACTAAACAGCACTCACCTATTAGTTGATTATTTCACCTGTGCTCTAGTTAAGATATTTTTAAAATTTGGCCCATAATGTGGTACTTGAAGACTGAAGTTGAGAAACACTGGGGTAGAACTTACCTAAAAATCTAGAAACATAACTTGACTCCATGCAAAAATTGTACCTCTATCCTTGAAAACAATTAAAATCATTAATTTAAGAATCAGGTAATAATGTTTGTATTCTGCACCTCACTCAAAGGGGTCAATTTATCATGACCGCTGCTCCATAACCTGTCCGCCTGCTCTGCGGCGGCGGACAGAAATCAACCCGATCGGATACGATCAGGTTGATTGACACCCCCTGCTAGCCGCTGATTGCCCACAAATCTACAGGGGGTGGTATTGCACTAGCAGTTCACAAGAACTACTGGTGCAATGATAAATGCCGACAGCATATGCAGTCTGCATTTATCGATGTGCAGCGGACATGATACGCTATATTGTATCATGTCTGCTCACACATTAGTAAATTGACACCAAAATATCAAGAAAGAATAAGTGTGTTTCAACACTATTTATAACAAGTAAAGTAATGTTAAAAGTTTTTGTTCTTTGAAACTAGAAAAAAATGATTAAAGACTTGTTTGTATACACTGCTCAAAATGTTACTGCAATGATGCAATTGTATATGGAAGCAAATAAAAATCAGGAAAATTGTATTGAAGCCTGGACCATTGAAGCTAAGAAACTCTGAGATGATTTACAGGATTTGACTGCAATATTTTCTAATCCCCTACCACATTCTGCTAGTAGCAGCACAATGTTCTAACCAGTTGAATAATTACTTAAACCTTTAGCTGCCATCACAGACAACAACATAAAGATCTAATCTAAGAAGTCAGCTGCTGTAAATATGGTGCTTCAGGAAAGTAAATCTGAAGAAAAAATACTTTGACAAAGTACAAAATCCAAAACGAAGGATTCTGACAAATTGGTCCATGCAGTATTGTGATTTATTTATTTTCTGGTGAAATTTAAAATTAAAACGTTTCATTCTAAAATCTTTTAAAATTATATTTAACTCACATGTAATGCTACATTTCTTGCTATCCCTAACGTTCACAGCTTTGAGACAGTTCAAGATTTGCCAAATTAAGGCTGCTTTGTACTGAGTTATTAAACTGTGCTGCTCAGTATTATGGGAAAAGAGAGGCTAATGTAAAGAGACAAGCACCTTTTAGCTAATATATTTCCCATTGGCAAAAAAGTAGCCAGGAGCATTTTTTCAGATGAATTAAATTGCCTGAGCAAGACACTTTTACTATTTTCGCTGTTATAGATTCAGCTTAAAGGGCACCAAGACAACTTACATTCATTTCTTAGTTTGGCATGCTTGTCAATTAATCATTCTTTTCAATGCCATTGTACATTTATAATCTCAGTCCATAATGAAATTTCCACCAGGCTTCATTTAGAAATATCTGATAACTCAACTTGTTTATAAATACTTTAATAAAATAATTACAATAAAACTTTACTATTAAGCAATAATATTGTTCATAACATTTTAATATAGATATTGTAATAAAATATAACTGACTCAATCCATTAATAAATAATGCAGAAATCTCAATATGTGAACTATACATCTATGTTATACATAATTACATTTGCAAAATGTATTATTTAAAATATTTTGACTTAATTGACATATACGTAAGCAAAACTTGCTATTTTAATTTTAATGTTTTGTTATGATTGGACAATATATTACATTTTTTTATAATGACCTAATCAGTTCTATGTTTCCATTAAAATGTTAAACATATAAATAAGTTTTTGTCTTACACAAGGATAATTCACAGAGTACTAGCACAGACAGGGATGGAATCCAAACAGGCAAAAAATAATGTTTTTCGTATTACTAAATAGAGGCAACTGCAGGAAAAGATTCACGCCAAAGATGATGTAAGAGGAATGCAAAAATCTGTGACAAAAATGACACAGCATAGTAAAAAAATATTGATGCAACATTGACAAAAAGTGACACAAAATTGGAAAACAAAATGTTATAACAACAATGTTTCTAGGAAATAAGACACTACATGACAATACTGTATGACTCACAGAACTTTAGCCATCATTTCCTGTACAAAAAAAACATAAATTAACCTACAGAAATACTGATAAAGGAAATAAATGTCAAACAATAGCCCACATTTATCAAGTTCTGTGCAGACAAGTCCTTATAGAAGTCAGGAGTGTTGAAAAGTAGGGTTTTGTACAAAGTGTGTCACAGGGGTAAAACAGTTAACTAGTATTACAATTGTTACAAGTTATTTTATTTGTTGATAAATTGATTCAATGTATGGCACTTTGTTTTTAAATGAGGGTTCTAACATTCTAATATTCCAATATTAGTGCTGTTTAGTATAAATTATATTTTCTTTACATTATGGTATTGTTGCTTTAACAGTCCATGATAATTTGTATAATCATTGATATATCAATATAACTATCCTGTTCCCCTATAATCCCTGGTAAATACTAGACAATGAAAGTGTCCTTAATCGGCCAATCAAATTGTTCTTGCTGTTTTAAATAATGAAGCAAGGCACATTGCTATAGGCTATGACTACGGCTACCTAGCCGAAACGCGTAAACCCAGTGCTGAGCCTACTTTGCAGAGTGTTTGGGATGCTTCCCTGACTTCCTTGACCTGTTTTAATGACACGGAAATAAAGATTTATTTTACCTTATCCATGAGGAGTGGATCGTCCTTCCTTTCTCCTATTTGTACAAAAGCATGCCTTATAAGGATTTTCAAGTGAGTAAATCTGATTATTTTTTTTTTATGTGGAATATCTTACAACTCAGCAAAATCCAAAGCTATTAGAGAAATACTAAAATGGCTGCTATGGTTTTGAAATCTGTGTACTGGACCATGTTAAAGAATAAGGGAGTTTGAAACATGCAACAAACAAATAAATGAATAAATAAAAAATGAATTGCAAAATATTATCACTTGACTATCTTATTATTAATATAGTTTATTTAGAAAGCACCAATATTTTACTCAGCAGAATACAAAGTTACATTATAATCATAAGAGTACAACACAATAAAAAACTTACAATGAGACATTATGAAAGACTATTACATGTACTACACTTACATTGACTTACAGGCAAACAAAAAGAGAGGAGCGCTCTGCCCTTGACCATTGTCGTAGATGCATTTGTGTACATGAGCTACAGTTAGAGAGGCTCTTAAACGTACAATCTAAAGCTAATCTAAAGTTTTCCGACAAGAGGAGGCAGAAATGGGCATTCACCAACTATGGGCTAGATTATCAGTAGAGCACTATTTATCTCTCCTGCTCGCACGCACACTCCGCTATAAGTAAGCTTTTTGCACTCGTTGGGAACCACACGTATTACAGGTTGAAAGTAAAATGTTTTCACTCAAGCACGAACCGGACGCATGCAAAAAGCTGGAGAGGGTATCGTGACCGTGTTAACTTATTCCCCGTAGAAGTCAATTTCATGCAAAAAGTGGGAAAAAAACTGACACCCAACAAGTCGTGCATTTACATTGTCACAAGTGTGCTAACCCAACATGGATTTATCAATATTTCACATTCCATTTATTCATAAATATAAATATATATATATATATATATATATATATATATATATATATATATATATATATATATATAATAGATTTTTGGTAATATGCATACTGTATATACATCTATACCTATAAATATATATATAATTATATATAGGTATAGATTAGATATATACAGGAATATCTATTTAAAATTACTTAGAACATATTCACGTATGTGAATAACATTAGAATGTGAAATATTTACAGTATATCCATAGTTAAACACTATTAAATATGAATAATGCATAAATATGATTTTAAATGTTTTCAGCTACTTGACTGCAAAGGGTTCCAAAGTACTTATATATGTTTATATATGTATACATATGTTTTTATGTGTACATATGTCTTGTAAATACATAAATACATATGTACATACATATAAACATAGATATATATATATATATATATATATATATATATATATATATATATATATATATATACATATTCATATTTAGACATGCATATGCATGTATCTCTATGTTAAAGTTAAATACCTGAGACTTCATATTTTTAAGACCTTATAGCTTTTTAATACAATATTTTAAAAAATAATTTTTACAAAGAAGTGTTATTATGTGTGTAACTGTACTCTTGAATGTATATTTGATGCATTTTTTGCATCTTTTTATTCAAGCTTACCAGTTAACAAGAGCTCTGAAGTCGCACTAACCCGACGCATGTTCAATTCAATTGCTCTAGAGCGAATGCGTTAACTTTCAACTTGTTTGCGCACCACTCGTAATCTAGATCTTTGCAAGTTGTAATGTATGTATTTTCTTGCGTTTATGTAATTATGTAATAACCTATAAGCTTATCATTTTATAGCACAAGCATATGCAGTAATCTAGATAGAACAGCTACGTTTATAACTTACTAGGTAAAAAATGTCTTTCAAACTTTTACTTAAAAATCTTCAATATGTCAATTTTACTAAAATAATAATCAAGTTTATTCATCTAGTGATATAGTTTCAATATTACTAATGCGTCTTCAAAGGTCCATGAAGCTCTATCTTCCAGCAGTTTAACTAACTGCTATCATCCTTAAATCTCATTCAATGTCCTCCTTTTCTAGATCCTGCTGCGAAACCATAGTAACAGCACAACCCGTAGAGTTTTTGTAATATAATTTGCTGGAACTGTGTCAGATAAGCAAGAACTGCTTCGTAAAGAAAGTTAGATTTGCTGACTTTGCATAATAAAATTGAAGCTGCCTGTAGCCCATATATGTGGCACTCAAATAAAAATTGCTTAGCATCTTTAGTGTATTGCAATGTTTAAATGGAGTTTTATATTTTACTCATTGGCACAGACCTTTAGTATAATTAATCAACAATTTTATTTAGCAATACACATATTTAAATGTCAACGTATATTCAAAACGAAGCTATGCTTTCAATATTTACATGCACATGAAAACAAAATTGTATAAAATAATGTAACGGAATATGTAAAAAAAAATGGTAATAAAAGAAACGTTCAAGCTAATATTGAATTAAACATTAGTGAAAAGTGATATTTGCGCTCAACTGAGTAATGCCAGCGCATGGAAATGTGCGCTGGTATTACAAGCTAGGTGCAATGCGAACGTGACCTCAAGAGAGCGTGCTTCCATAGGCTCCAATGGAAGCATTATTTTGATGCCATCATACAAGGCACAAAACAGCACATCAAAGGGGTAAGTCGCACAGCGATGTGCAGCAATTTTAAATATATATGTATATGAATATATACATATATATTTATGTGCTAATATGTGTATATACGCATATTAACACATAAATACATGTAAATATGTATATACACATATTAACACATAAATACATGTAAATATGTATATACGCATATTAACACATAAATACATGTAAATATGTATATACGCATATTAACACATAAATACATGTAAATATGTATATACGCATATTAACACATAAATACATGTAAATATGTATATACGCATATTAACACATAAATACATGTAAATATGTATATACGCATATTAACACATAAATACATGTAAATATGTATATACGCATATTAACACATAAATACATGTAAATATGTATATACGCATATTAACACATAAATACATGTAAATATGTATATACGCATATTAACACATAAATACATGTAAATATGTATATACACATATTAACACTTAAATACATGTAAATATGTATATACACATATTAACACATAAATACATGTAAATATGTATATACACATATTAACACATAAATACATGTAAATATGTATATACACATATTAACACATAAATACATGTAAATATGTATATACACATATTAACACATAAATACATGTAAATATGTATATACACATATTAACACATAAATACATGTAAATATGTATATACACATATTAACACATAAATACATGTAAATATGTATATACACATATTAACACATAAATACATGTAAATATGTATATACACATATTAACACATAAATACATGTAAATATGTATATACACATATTAACACTTAAATACATGTAAATATGTATATACACATATTAACACATAAATACATGTAAATATGTATATACACATATTAACACATAAATACATGTAAATATGTATATACATATATTTTTAGAAGGAACACACAGTTTCCATAGACCGCTATGTAAATACATTTTTCAGTGCCGTTTTTTTGTTTGTTTTTTAAACCCCACACCACACACTTTTAACCCCTAAAAATGGCCTAGTGCAGTAGTTTTTTATTGGGAAAAAAACAAAAAAATTTTTTTATAAAAAACTAAAAGACCCTTTATTTTGGGGCCACTTGGGTCACTTCTGACCTTTGATTAATTTTCCTAAGCGCTAATTGCTACCGCGAGCTTGCGGAAGCAATAACAAGCCAGTTGTAATGGCTGGTTATTTATTGCCCACCTGTAAAAGGGCAAATTTGCAAGTTTGCGGGCGCGTGATAAGTTAGTGATCAACTTGTAATCAAGCCCAATTTGGGATACATTCATGTATCTGACTTTTCAAAAAAATTGTAGTGGAGTTTTCCTTTATTTAAATATATTTCAATTTGTTGTTTTTTTTTGTTTGTTTGTTATTTTATTCTAAAATGCAAATTATAGTCTATATTTATTTAAAACAACTATTACCTTTCAGATTACAGTACTGTACTATCTTTTTGATGTTACTATGTATAAAAAAAAGTATTAAAGAGGATATAAAACTACTTTTATGTACCATGTATAAACTGTATTATGGCATGTAAATATTATGTAAATGACAACAACAAAAAATTGTGAGTTATACTTAGTCCCATCCTCTCTTCAAGCTGTCCCATTTTACAGATGCAAATGTACAAATATTCCATAATTCAAACTATTTCAAAATCTAAAACCTTTTCTGGTCCAAAGAAGGTTGGATAAAAAGTTTGTTACATATATATATCTATCTATCTATCTATCTATCTATCTATCTATCTATCTATATATATATATATATATATATATATATATATATATATATATATATATATATATATAGAGAGAGAGAGAGAGAGAGAGAGAGAGAGAGAGAGAGAGAGAGAGGGAGACAGAGAGTGACAGACAGACAGACAGATAGATAGATAGATTTTTGGCTGATTGGAACAGCCAATAGGATGAGAGCTGCTCAAATCCTATTGGCTGAGTGGAACAGCCAATAGGATTTTAGCAGCTCTAACCCTATTGGCTGATTGGAACTTTTCAGCCAATAGGAATGCAAGAGACGCCATCTTGGATGACATCACTTGCATTCAAGTTCCAGTTAACGGCGGTGACAGTATTGAAGAGGAACTCCGCGCTGGATGTCTTCAGGATGGATTCCGCTCCACGCCGAATGGATAAAGATAGAAGAGGTTGCATGGATGAAGACTTTGCCGAATGGATGAAGATGGAAGAAGCCGCCCGGCTGAAGACTTCTTGCCGGCTGGATGGATCTTACACTTCGGAACTTCAAAAACTGTAAGTGGATCGTCGGGGGTTAGTGTTAGGTCTATTTAAGTTTTTTTTTTGGGTGGGTTTTATTTTTAGAGTAGGGTCTGGGCAGGTAAAAGAGCTAAATGCCCTTTTTAAGGGCAATGCCCATACAAATGCCCTTTTCAGGGCAATGGGGAGCTTAGGTTTTTTAGATAGGCTTTTTATTTGGGGGGTTGGTTGGGTGGGTGGTCGGTTTTACTGTTAGGGTGTGTTCGCATTTTTTTTTACAGGTAAAAGAGCTGATTTCTTTGGGGCAATGCCCCGCAAAAGGCCCTTTTAAGGGCCATTGGTAGTTTATTGTAGTATAGGGTTTTTTATTTTGGGGGGATTTTTTATTTTGATAGGGCTTGATGGTTTGTTTGTTTTCATAATTTAGTGTTTGTTTGTTTTTTGTAACTTAGTGTTTTTTTGTAATTTAGTAATGTTTAATAGATTTAAATAATTTGAGTAGGGTTAGGGTTTTTTAATATGTAATTTAGTTAATTTAATTTCTAGTTTAATTTAATTTTAGTATAATAGTTAGGGTAGGTAAATTAATAGTTTAAAAATTGTTTATTTTAATTCTACAGGTAAGTTTAAATTTATTTTAAGATAGGGATGTTTTAATTTTAATGTAAAGTTAGCGGGTTGTTAGGTTTAGGGATTATTAGCTTAATTTAGTTTATGGTGATGTGGGGGGCTGGCGGTTTAGGGGTTAATAGGTTTAGTTAATGGTAGTGATGTGGGAGGTCAGAGGTTTAGGGGCTCATACGTTTATTTAGTGGCAGCGGGGTCCGGGAGTGGCGGAATAGGGGTTAATAACTTTATTTAGGTGGCGGTGGGGTTCGAGAGTGGGGGGATAGAGGTTAATAACTTTATTTAGGTGGCAGTGGGGTCCGGGAGCAGCAGAATACTTCACTGATATACTTCAGGAAAGCGCACTGGTCTAAAAGAGGCTGCTTCCGGGTGGTAAATCACCATAGAACTAGCTAATGAGCTGTTGTTCATTCCTGGTAGAGCGCTTCTCTCTTCGGAAAACCCAATATGCAAATTATAAATCACCCTGGGGAGGTCTCCCTAGGGGTGATGGGGGGAAACCAGACGTGGACTCCCTGCCCAGTGTGCCTAGAGGAATGTGGCTGCACCTCACTGACGAGGCCCATAGGAGGCCGAAACGATCGTCTGGGGTTGTCATGTTCCTTGTTCAGAGGAGAATTGTCTGGTATTTCAGGGCTGGACTGACCTTGAATGGCGGGATCAGACTCATATACTTCAGGAAAGTTTTCCTCTGTGAAAAGCACACTGGTCTAAAAGAAGCTGTTTCCGGGTGGTAAATCGCCATAGAACTAGCTAATGAGCTGTTGTTCGTTCCTGGTAGAGCGATTCTCTCTTCGGAGAACCCAATATGCAAATTATAAATCACCCTGAGGAGGTCTCCCTATGGGTGATGGGGGAAACCAGACGTGGACTCCCTGCCCAGTGTGCCTAGAGGAATGTGGCTGCACCTCACTGACAAGGCCCATAGGAGGCCGAAACGATCGTCTGGGGTTGTCATGTTCCTTGTTCAGAGGAGAATTGCCTGGTATTTCGGGGCTGGACTGACCTTGAATGGCGGGATCAGACTGATATACTTCAGGAAAGTTTTCCTCTGTGAAAAGCACACTGGTCTAAAAGAGGCTGCTTCCGGGTAGTAAATCGCCATAGAACAAGCTAATGAGCTGTTGTTCATTCCTGGTAGAGTGTTTCTCTCTTTGGAGAACCCAATATGCATATATATATATATATATATATATATATATATATATATATATATATACACAGCTCTTTGTCTTTTTTGACGCAATGTTCCTTTTATGTTTATTCTTAAAAGACCTAATCTTACAAATTTACTCAAACATAATAAACACTTTACTGTATCTACTAGTGAGATTGACATCTACTTAATGCTATATATACATATGTTTTCTATTATGGTGACTAACATAATGTGTTTCATGCCCATACATGTGTCATATATGTTAATGCTCTCCTTTATGAGATTAATATATTAAATACAACAAGAACTGATCTCATAATATGATATCTGTTCTCACTCATATCCATACACCACAAGTGAATTTCTTTCTCACTATATAAGTTGTAATAAATACGTAATTTTAATTTACTAGGAGTACACTACTTCACTTACTATATATTTTCCATTCATTTTATTTTGATTATTCTCTCAATATGGCTCTGTTGCCATTTACATGGCTTTCCATATCCCACTGTGATAATTGATACATTTAATTGAGTCATCGCTGCTGAGCATATCTTAGCATTTTTCGAGAAGATTCAAGGGAATTTGGAATAGTTGATGGTTCATCTTATATTTTATTGCTTTCTTTTTGATTATCAATATAATAAATCCTGCAAAAATTGATCTTTAAATTAAATCCTATTTAATTTTACCCATCCTCATTCATTCTTAAACACCGACTCATGATTCTCTTTCTCTCCATATAATAGGTAATAAATATGTGATTATAATATATGATTGGTATATTACGCCTCTGACTATGACATCCCTACTCATATTGTTTAGACAACTGTGTATTAACACTGTCAAAAGATATATGTATACATATATAAAAAAATGTTTCCTATAAGCTTCTTTCTCAGGTATAGCGCTCAACTCACACTCTCAGACTTGTTTTATATATGCACTCTGAGATCGCATAAGAATACAAACAATTTCAATAACACATAGCAGTATGAAAGGCGATACACCACGTGATGAATTATTACGTCTATGTATTCAATATATTTACATCGGCTCTTACGTAATCAGATCAGGTAATTCATTCTCTTTCAATGAGAAGAGGACTCTCCTTATTGGACAATTTCAGGGGTGTGCATTTTCTTTGGCCCTTGATTGGTTGATCGGCTTCTTTTAAGCAGGAAGGCTACACTTAGTCAGGTTAGACTTTGATAAAGCCGGTTGCTGCGAAATGCTTGATAGAACATATATGTGTTAGCAGAATTATTTGAAATTTACCTAGCGCCATTGCTCTCATCTACTCTACTGTAGTTATTTAGTGGCTCCTTCAGTTTGTTCTACACTGCTCCAGTATTGTACTGAGATAATTAGTATGGTTCTGGAGGACATTCCTCCTTTTCAGATAGTTACTTGTACAATTCCCTGAGCATTTTATAGTGTATACCTAACTGAATTTGCTTACCCTTTTATTTGGATACTTATGATTGCTTAGATACTGTTAGTGATACCTTAAGGGTCCAAGCTAACTTTATTATTGCTACATATTGTTACATATAGTACAGAGTACATTTTCTGTGAAGTTCCTTCACTCCAATATTGAATCTGCTAACTGTTACCGCCTATCTATATTAGCTAATGTCTATTGATATTTAGGTATGCTGGTACTCCTCTCCCCTGCTATCCAGTTTTTAATCTAAGTTTTATATTCCCTACACTGTTAGTATCTCAATTATTAACTATATACTTAATAAATGTTAAGTTTTAATTTGCTTATCCATACTTATACCTTCCTGCCTCGCTTTATAGCTTATTTGAGATTGTTTTCTTCCCCCCTCCTTTGAGTGCTCGTGCATTGTCTGCTTTTTTTTTCCTTTTGCTTATATGTGACTCAGATAGAGTATGCAACTTTAAGCAACTTTCTAATTTACTCCTATTATCAATTTTTCTTCAGTCTCTTGTTATCTTTATTTGAAAAAAAGGCATCTAAGCTAAGGAGACAGTCAATTTTTGGTTCAGACACTGGACAGCACTTGTTAATTGGTGGATGAATTTATCCACTAATCAGCAAGAACAACCCAGGTTGTTCACAAAAAATTGGCCGGCATCTAAACTTACATTCTTGCTTTTCAAATAAAGATACCAAGAGAATGAAGAAAATTTGATAATAAGAGTAATTTAGAAAGTTGCTTAAAATTGCATGCTTTATCTGAATCACAAAATAATTTTGTTTGGGTTCAGTGTCCCTTTAAGTATTATCCTTAGCATCTTTACAAGTTTACCATAACTATCAACTCATTCTTCCTCCCAAAAGCATATTGTTACGATAATATACAAACTTTTCTATTAAACCTTATTATTTATTAATGTATAATATCAATACTGTCTGATTTAACCTAACAGTAAAATAAAACCTTATTAGTACTTTGCTTTATGACTTACAGCAATGGTTTACGGTTCTCAAAGTACATCTTGTCTTTTCATGAGTCCCAGAGTACTTCTAACTTTCATACCCATCAGCCGTCTTTTCTCATTATCTGCAAATACTTTCAGTACTGTACAAGTGACTATCAAATGTTAATTCACATACATTAAATACAGCCTAGAAAATATTAAAAAGGTGAATCAGCTGCAATAATAATATTTTTAATATAAAATTTAGAGATAATAGGTTACCTGGATGTCAATAACACTGTAGCAAATAGCAATTCAGATAAAGTTTAAAGAGATGTATTATAAGTTCATTAAATATTTAATTGAACTCAATAGATTAGGCATACCAGGAATATGTAAGGTCAATTCAGTGTTAAAGGGACATGAAACTTAAACCAGTTTATTTCATGATTTAGATAGAGCATACACAACTATCCCATTTACTAGCTGAATACATCTAGCAAACCAATGACAAGAGACAAATGTGTTAAGCCACCAATTACCATCTAGTTCCAGTAGTGTAAGATTCTTATATAGGGCTCCATGTACTAAGCAGTGTAAGCTGTTTTAGTTCACGTAAGGGTCAGGATCGCACATGCAAGCCTGCTTCCTGGAAAACTCTCTCCGGCACTTTGGAGTTTGCGGAAAGAAGTCAACTCAAACACTCAGGGTGATTGACAGGCCCTTCTTTTGTGTGATTGGTTGCACAGGAGAAGGAGGTGGCATTACACACTCGCCGGAGTGTGTAATAATACATACAGCCAGCGGACTTACAGGGTCAAGTTGAGAACCTTGTCCACACACCTTTTAGTAAGTGGCCCATATTATTTTTCAACAAATGATACCAAAAGTCAATTTGCAAAGAAAAGTGAATTTAAAGGTGTGATGATAGCAGGATGTGATGTCACTAGCTGGTGGGCGGGGCTTAGGTCCGGTGTCTGTGTCGCAGTTAGTTTAGTACAATCAACCTGTCTGGATGTGTATTGCTATGCTCTGTAATAAAATAGAGTTGTACCATCATTGCTGTGTCCTGCATATGTCCTGCATCTCATGACATGGTGTCAGAAGTTCTGGACTACGCTTCTGTTTCTGATGATGACGATGTCAAAGTTTACCCCACCTGAGCCTTTTGACTTTTCTCAGCCTGCAGCTTGGCCCACATGGCGTCAGCGGTTTCAGCGCTTCAGGATTGCATCCAAACTGAACAAGGAGAGTGGTGAAGTACAAGTTAATTCTCTTTTATACTCTATGGGGAAAGATGTAGAGCCAGTGTTCAATGCTTTTACTTTCCAAGAAGGGGAAGAAGTTAACTTTGATATAGTTATGGATAAACTCAGTGCCCACTTTGTGCCCAAAAGAAATGTGATTCATGAGAGAGCTTGTTTTCACAAACGTAATCAGCGTGTGGGAGAATCTGTGGAGTCATTTTTGCGCAGCCTGTATGAATTAGCTGAATTCTGTGAGTTTGGTGTTGCTAAAGAAGAGCAAATCAGAGACAGAATAGTTATTGGAATTGCAGATGCTGAAGTCTCCCTGAAGCTGCAGTTAGAGCCTGATTTAACATTAGACGGGGCTATTAGGATGGCCCGCCAGAGTGAACTGGTGAAAAAGCAAAGTGCTGATCTGAGGTCTGAGAGTATTGTGGATGAAGTGCAACAGTCTAGGAAAATTACTAGTGAAAGGCACAGTGTGAGCGGTAGATCTAAAGTACTGGAAAGGCCTAGAAGTGGATGGGCGCAACATGGCCGATGCACACGGTGCTACCGGGCTCATGATCAGAGTGCTATATGCCCGGCCAGAGATAAAAGATGCAGAAAATGTAACAGAATAGGCCATTTTGAAGTGGTGTGTAAAACTGAATACATTAAGGAGATGCAGGTGGACAGTGACCAGGAGGGTCAGGAAGTGTCTTTTGTGGGGTCTGTTGTGGAACGGACAAGCTCAGAGGAAGATTGGAAAGTTACCTTTACTGTAATGGGAACCAATGTTGATTTTAAGATTGACACAGGAGCAGATATCACTGTAATGTCTTTTGCTGAATTTATGAGACTGCCTCGACAGCCCCAGCTGGCGAAGGTTACTACAAATGTTCATAGTCCTGGTGGCCGCATTGATTGTGTGGGGAAATTTCTTGCCAGCTGTGAGTACAAACAAAGGAAGTTCACCATGTGGGTGCATGTGATCCGAGGTCAGTGTATTAACAGTTTATTGAGCAGAAAAGCAGCCTGTGACTTGGGCCTCGTGGCCAGAGTGAATGAGATCTCTGAAGATATGTTTGGCGAGTTGGGCCTACTGAGCTGCAAACCTGTCCGTATAGCACTTAAAAGTGACGCAGTCCCGTACAGTATTTCTGCTCCTCGTAGAATTCCGTTCCCGCTCATGCCTCAAGTGGAGAAAGAGCTCATGCGCATGAAGTCTATGGGGGTTATTGAAGAGGTTGTTGAAGCAACTGATTGGTGTGCCCCCATTGTTCCAGTTGCAAAGAAAAACGGAAAGGTGCGCATCTGTGTGGACCTGAAAAGGTTGAATGAGGCAGTGAAGAGGGAGAGATTTGTGCTGCCGACACTGGAAGATATAGCCCCGAAGTTGGCTGGGGCGAAGTTCTTTTCCACATTAGACGCTTCTAGCGGCTTTTGGCAGATCCCCCTGGATCCAAAGTGCCGCAAACTGACTACCTTTATCACTCCGGTAGGTCGGTTCTGTTTCTGCAGACTTCCCTTTGGGATATCCTCCGCTCCTGAGATCTTTCAGAGGGAAATGAGTTCTCTCCTGAGTGGCCACGTGGGCACAGCAGTCGTCATGGACGACATTCTAGTGTATGGGTCTACAGTGGAGGAGCATGATCAGCGTTTGAGTTGTGTGCTGCAGGCTATCAAAGAGTCTGGGCTGAAGCTGAATAAAGAAAAATGTCATTTTAGGAAAACTGAATTATGCTACTTTGGGCATATCATCAACGGGGATGGCATCAAGCCGGACCCCGAGAAAATTCGGGCTATCGAACAGATGAAAAGCCCTTCTGATGTACATGAGCTGAGACAGATATTGGGCCTAGTAAATTACGTGGGCAAGTTTCTTCCAGATTTATCTACAGTTTTGCACCCTATCACGGAGTTGCTTAAGAAAGATGTTGCCTGGGTCTGGGGACCCTCACAAGAAAAAGCGTTCCTGCATGCTAAGTCCCTACTGGGGTCTGCCCCAGTGCTGGGGTTCTACGACCCTTCAAAAAAGACTGTGGTTAGTGCTGATGCAAGCAGTTATGGGTTGGGGGCTGCACTCCTGCAGCTGAATGACAACAAACTACAGCCCATCGCCTACTGTTCCCGCACACTGACGGCTGCGGAGTCAAAATACGCTCAAATTGAGAAAGAGTGCCTGGCTGCAGTTTGGGCCTGTGAACGCTTTCAGCGTTATCTAGTGGGTTTGGAGAAATTTAGTCTGGAAACTGACCACAAACCGCTAGTCCCTCTTATCAATTCTTATGACATCGACAAAACACCCTTGAGATGCCAGAGACTTTTAATGAGACTGCTCAGGTTCAATGTTCAGGCAGTGCATGTGCCGGGGAAGCAGCTGGTTGTGGCAGATACACTGTCCAGGCTCCCGCTGGCTGCTGCTGAAGAATCCTCTACAGAATCGGATGTAAAAGTGTATGTTGATTCAGTTCTGGCCTCTAAGTCCATTTCTTCAAGGAAACTGGAAGAGATAAAGAAAGAGACATATTTGGACACAGATCTGCAAGAAGTTATAAGGTACATAAGAGATGGCTGGCCCGAGAGCCGGGCAGCCTGGATGTCTTTAAATGCTTACCAGCCAGAGAGGTCGCAGCTCACGGAGCTGGAGGGGTTGGTGCTGTTCCAAGACCGTATTGTAATTCCTGTCAGCATGAGGAAGGAGATGTTAAACAGGATTCATGATGGCCACTTAGGCATTACAAAGTGCAGAGAAAGAGCAGCTACAGCTGTGTGGTGGCCTGGGATCAGCTCCGACATTGCAAATCACGTGTCTAAATGTGCCTTTTGCCGGGAACGCCGGCCTACTCAGAGAAGGGAGCCCTTAATGTCTACTCCGCTGCCTGCGGGGCCGTGTACATTCCACGTCAAGTCCACATTATCCGCAGGCCAACGGAATGGCTGAAAGGGCAGTTCAAACAACAAAATTCATCCTACAGCAATCTGAACCGTACCTAGCCCTCTTGTCATACAGGGCGACGCCCATTCAAGCCACCGGGTTTAGCCCGGCACAGCTAATGCTAGGACGCCAGATTCGCACCACTTTACCCTCAGTGGGTGTCTTCAAGCCGCCTGGCCCTGTTCCTCGGGACGAAGTCCTTAGGAGGGATGAAGAGGCCAAAAAGGGTTATCGTTTCTTCTACGACAGGAGACATTCTGTCAGGCCTTTACAGGAACTGAAAGCGGGCCAAAGTGTCAGAATTAAACTGGATGATGAGAAGAAATGGAAGACGCCTGCTACGGTAGTGGGCCGCTCTCCAGAACCAAGGTCTTACACAGTCCTTACAGAGGGAGGGACGGTTACACGCCGTAACCGAAGACATCTTCAGCCTGTACCTGAGAGTCTGGAACCGGATACCTCAGTACCACCGCCGGTGGGATCTCCTGTTCTAAGAGAGGTGCCTTCCCCTCAGCAAGATCATAGCGGGGATATATCTTTGCCTCCAGCAGACTCTTGTTCACCATCTTCTGTATCAGAGGACAGTTCATGCAAAGTTACATCAAGCGGAAGAGTGGTGAGGCTTCCGGCCCGATACAGGGACTGACTTTAGCTAGAACAGTGACCGGAAGTATGGGCAGAATAATCCCATGGTCACTGTGGACTAGGGTAGTCTACCCCGATGTCCAAGTCAGGATGTAATTTATTTGTTCATGTTTTCTAATCTATCTGTTCTTATAATGTTCTAAAACAAAATGTTGTTGTATACCCTGTTGGTGTACCTTGTTATTTAATATATGCGAATGTATGCTTTGCCTTTGAAAAAGGGGAAGATGTGATGATAGCAGGATGTGATGTCACTAGCTGGTGGGCAGGGCTTAGGTCCGGTGTCTGTGTCGCAGTTAGTTTAGTACAATCAACCTGTCTGGATGTGTATTGCTATGCTCTGTAATAAAATAGAGTTGTACCATCATTGCTGTGTCCTGCATATGTCCTGCATCTCATGACAAAAGGTTTCTTAAAATTACACGATTTGTCTGAATCAGGCAAAATTTGACTTTTCTATCCCTTCAATATCATGCATCCTAAAATGTTACAGTAACAATGAGACAGCTTGCTGTTTGTGGCTCCTGACTGCTGTTTGCTTTGAACAGCCACCAGGAAATCTCAAACTCAGTCACTATAAACTAGTATTTATGTTACATAGACACTAGTGTCCCTTTAAACCTAGCTGCCACTGTCCCAATTAACCCATCGCTGCTGCTCACCTGATTTAAAAAAAAAAAAATGTAATCCTAAAAATGTTATGTGGTTCCTTTCTCTATTTGTAGAAGGTTTAGCAATCCTTATTAGTACATTAGTTCAACCAATCAGGACTGCATACGAGAGAGCTAAGGGCTCTATGTACTAAGGAATTAATGCTACTATGGAGCCCTTGCAAGGTATGTTAGCTCACGAGAGCCTGCTTTGTGCGATGTATCAAGCCACGGTCACAGCTATTTCTTACCCTCTCCAACTGCTCTGAGTTGGATCTAAATCACTGCAAGCACATTTCTTACTACAGTAACACATTTTGTTTATTACAGTTGCTTATATTGATGTCAGTTAAATTATTATTATTAATAATAATAATAATACCGTAGTAAACATTTATAAATACTGTTTCTGAATGTGTTCATTACTATGACCTAAGCAAAACTAGCATTATATATAGCCAATCATAAATTAGAAGTGAAGATACAGTTTATGATACCATAGTAACTAAATAACAGTTATTATGAAAACCTGCAGTAGCCAATCATAAAACAGTAGTATAAAATCATCTGAGAGCAAACATTCACCTAGATTACGAGTTTTGCGTTAGAGGATGTGCGGTACCAGCGCTGCTTACGTTAGCGGTGAACTGGTGTAACGTGCTCGTGCACGATTTCCCCATAGGAATCAATGGGGAGAGCAGGCTGAAAAAAGTCTAACACCTGCAAAAAAGCAGCGTGAAACTTCTTAATGCAGCGCCATTGATTCCTATGGGGAAATTCATTTTATGTCTACACCTAACACCCTAATATGAACCTCGAGTCTAAACAACCCTAATCTTACACTTATTAACCCCTAATCTGCTGCCCCCAACATTGCCTACACCTACATTATATTTATTAACCCCTAATCTGCCGTCCCCAATGTCGCCGCAACCTACCTACAATTTTTAACCCCTAATCTGCCGTCCCAAACGTCGCCGTCACTATAATGAACATATTAACCCCTAAACCGCCGCACTCCCGCCTTCCAAACATTAGTTAAATATTATTAACCCCTAATCTGCCGTCCCTAACATCACCGACACCTAACTACATTTATTAACCCCTAATCTGCCGCCCCTAACGTCGCCTTCAACTATATTAAAGTTATTAACCCCTAAACCTAAGTCTAACCCTAACCCTAACACCCCCTAACTTAAATATAATTAAAAGAAATCAAAATAAAAATTCCTATCATTAACTAAATTATTCCTATTTAAAACTAAATACTTACCTATAAAATAAACCCTAAGCTAGCTACAATATAACTAATAGTTACATTGTAGCTAGCTTAGGGTTTATTTTTATTTTACAGGCAAGTTTGTATTTATTTTAACTAGGTACAATAGTTATTAAATAGTTATTAACTGTTTAATAACTACCTAGATAAAATAAATACAAAAGTACCTGTAAAATAAAACCTAACCTAAGTTACAATTACACCTAACACTACACTATAATTAAATTATTTCCATAAATTAAATATGATTAAATACAATTAAATTGCATTATCTAAAGTACAAAAAAAACACTAAATTACAGAAAATAATAAACAAATTACAAGATTTTTAAACTAATTACATCTAATCTAATCCCCCTAACAAAATAAAAATGCCCCCCCAAAATAAAAAAAGCCCTACACTACACCAAATTACAAATAGCCCTTAAAAGGGCCTTTTGCGGGGCATTGCCCCAAAGTAATCAGCTCTTTTACCTGTAAAAAAATTGACAAATCCCCCCAACATTAAAACCCACCACCCACACAACCAACCCTACTCTAAAACCCACCCAATACCCCCTTAAAAAAACTAACATTGGGGGGGGCGGAGCTAGCCTGAGAGGAGAGAAGTCGCAGCCTGACAGAGCTCATGCTAGCTTTCTTTTATATAACGCTCAAAAATGGTTTATTTGGTTTTTTTTAATAACAAACAGACATTTTATTAGAGTGGAATACAGGCTGACCTAAAATAATATCAGATCGGATATAGATTCACTGTTTATTCTGTCCAATGAGGATATTGAGGCTTGTGGAGGTCGGTGCCACTAACGAGAAAATCACCGTTGACTTTTAAAATTCCCTATCGGGTTTACAGAGGTAAAATAGCATTAGAAGTTCCTGCCTGACAAGACTATCCGTTGCCGTAATTATGGGGAGTAATTGGCGCGAAAGCCGCCATTGCTCTATGTCGTCATAGAGGAGTCCTCCGTTTCTAGTATCTACAAGACCAATATTACTTGCATACAGACATGGCAGAGTTTGTTTTGAGCCGGATCGCCGAAGGGATGGAATCTTGCAGAGCTGCACTTGTGGATGTATTAGATGAGGCTTTCAGCTTACCCACTGCTCACACCGCCACCTCTGATGCCCAGACTGTTTGGATAGCACAGTGTAAAGGTATAGCAGATCTACTAATAGAGCCGGCACTCGATATACCATGAGGTAATGCAGAAGAGGTTGGGAGAATCAATATGCCAGATGACAGCAAAGAACTGAAAACTTTGAATAAGCCATACGATTTGCATTGGGAGGTCCTATTTAACATTTTAAAGGTACCGACACTGGCAGATACACCTCAGAGAAGCGGAATAGGTATATGGGAGAGAAGTTTCCATACTTCCCTTGCCTATAGCCTAATCTACCAGAGCGCTCTTGGGGGACAGAGTCCGTCAAGGGATGAGAACTTCCTTCAGTCCCGCTATGCCGATATCCCTTCTACACTGGATGAGGGGAGAAAGGGAATGGGCTAACTGCTTTCAGCGAGGTGAACTTCACTGTCACAGATTGCCGGACTTGCTATACGCAATCTGATCTGCTAATCTCACCTTACCTTACTTTTTTTTTTCTACGCAATATGAAGGACATTGGCCGGACCTCAGAGACGTTCTTATAAGCCTGTAAACTATTCATTCTTTTTCATAATGCAGCCCTAAATAGTTAATTTGTAGTTCTGTGTTAGTTAGGATTATGTGTTATTTATTGATACAAATTCTAATAACAGTAGCTCTGACATCCTGAGACTCATATATTGATACCTCTATGTTTTTCTTGAAATATAAATCTTTACAGGTTGTATAAAGCAGATTACTATTATATATACTCTCACATTTGAGTTTGAAAGACAAAATAGTTATGTAGCTGCATATCCTCCTATATGAGGATCTTAATAACTAAATGTTTCAGGTTATACTAGCTAGTCTTTTACTATGAACACAGCTAGTTGATGAACTCTGTGCAAATGGACTTCCTGGATTTGTGTCGTCTATTTCAGCTTAATAACCTACAGTGTGAAAGCTACTAACTCGATTTACAAATTGACTCTCTAAGCTTGCCCACCAATTTTGCATATGCCTGTTTATATAGCAGTACAGGGAAGTTAAAACTCTGACGTTTCCTAGTCATTATTGTTTTACGCCTGTAGTTCTATGCAGATGTTGTCTGGACAAATGAAGAATATGTCAAGTATGGTGTGATTGTGTTCTTCAACTAATATGTTAATATTGCATCTGTTGTGCACCTAGACTGTAACAATAAGTTTATAGTTAAGTATAATTCAGTACTGCTAGGCTTCCAATTTGTGTGCAATAGCTAATACTGTTCATATGCTATATCATCCTTTGACATGGGAGCTGGTGTGCTGCCTACGACCGGGGTGGCATATCTTAACCCTTGTGCTTATTGAAGTTAAAGTTAACTTTAGAACGTCTATATTCCAACATACTATATAAAAATGTACTACTCTCTTTGAGATGTATCCAGGTGCAAATTTCCCGATGCTTACTGTATGTGTAAATACTTTTCCAAAGCAAAATGGATAGCCCTTAATTGTTTACACCTGAGCACCCATCAGTTAAGTCACTTAGGTTAGTTGTGAATTTTCTCTCTTCACAGTCCTATTTAAATAACCTTGAACTAATTGTTGGTTGGCCCCGATTCCCCCCCTAAGGGCCTCCCCTTAGCATTTGTTTAGTAACTAAACTCAGGAACGCAGATTCCCTTTAATTACCCTGCCATTTAACAAATGGCTACCATAATATAACGGCTAGTAATATTCCTATTTCTATATATATTTGATAGTTTTACATGCATATGGTTGAATATAGACCCAAGGGCTTTACAATGGCCCTATATGTTAATTTGGAAAATTTGAGGTCACTTTCTTAGGCTCTAATAACCACATTGGTAGAATTTAATGCTAGCATTCTCTCTGACTTTAAGCTTTGAAATGTATGTTTTTATCTATGCTTTATCATATGGAGATAATACGTGGTTTATGTATAGTACTGCATATCACTGTTGTTTGCCCTTACGGGTTGAGGGCTTATGTTAATGTTTATCTTGTACTGATCTATATATTACTTCAAAAAAACCAAAAAAAACTAACACTAACCCCTTGAAGATCACCTTACCGGGAGAAGTCTTCATCCAACCGGGCCGAAGTCCTCAACGTAGCAGGGAGAAGTCATTATCCAAGCCGGGCAAAGTGGTCCTCCAGACAGGCAAAAGTCTTCATCCAGACGTCATCTTCTATCTTCATCCATCCGGCGCGGAGCGGGTCCGTCTTCAAGACATCCGACGTGGAGCATCCTCTTCATCCGACGGCTCTTCTGGAATGAAGGTTCCTTTAAATGACGTAATCCAAGATGGCATCCCTTCAATTCTGATTGGCTGATAGAATTCTATCAGCCAATCGGAATTAAGGTAGAAAAAATCCTATCGGCTGATGCAATCAGCCAATAGGATTGAGCTGGCATTCTATTCGCTGTTCCAATCAGCCAATAGAATGCAAGCTCAATCCTATTGGCTGATTGCATCAGCCAATAGTATTTTTTCTACCTTAATTCCGATTGGCTGATAGAATTCTATCAGCCAATCGGAATTGAAGGGACGCCATCTTGGATGACGTCATTTAAAGGAACCTTCATTCCAGAAGAGCTGTCAGATGAAGAGGATGCTCCACGTCGGATGTCTTGAAGATGGACCCGCTCCGCGCCCGTTTGGTGATCTTCAAGGGGTTAGTGTTAGGTTTGTTTAAGGGGGTATTGGGTGGGTTTTAGAGTAGGGTTGGTTGTGTGGGTGGTGGGTTTTAATGTTGGGGGGATTTGTAATTTTTTTTACAGGTAAAAGAGCTGATTACTTTGGGGCAATGACCGCAAAAGGCCCTTTTAAGGGCTATTTGTAATTTAGTGTAGGGTAGGGCTTTTTTTATTTTGGGGGGGCTTTTTTTATTTTGTTAGGGGGATTAGATTAGGTGTAATTAGTTTTAAAATCTTGTAATTTGTTTATTATTTTCTGTAATTTAGTGGGGGGGTTTTGTACTTTAACTAATTTTATGTAATTGTATTTAATTTAGGTAAGTCATTTAATTATAGTGTAGTGTTAGGTATTATTGTAACTTAGGTTAGGTTTTATTTTACAGGTACTTTTGTATTTATTTTAGCTAGGTAGTTATTAAATAGTTAATAACTATTTAATAACTATTCTACCTAGTTAAAATAAATACAAACTTGCCTGTAAAATAAAAATAAACCCTAAGATAGCTACAATGTAACTATTAGTTATACTGTAGCTATCTTAGGGTTTATTTTATAGGTAAGTATTTAGTTTTAAATAGGAATAATTTAGTTAATTATAGTAATTTTTATTTAGATTTATTTAAATTTTATTTAAGTTTAGGGGGGTTAGGGTTAGACTTAGATTTAGGGGTTAATAACTTTAGTATAGTGGCGGCGACGTTGGGGGGGCAGATTAGGGGTTAATAAATGTAGGTAGGTGTCAGCGATGTTAGGAACAGCAGATTAGGGGTTAATAATATTTAACTAATGTTTTTTTTTTTGTCTCGTGTTGTTTTGTTTTGTTTTGTCTTGTTCTTTGTTGTTTTTTCTTTTTATGATATAATAAAATTTCAAATTTCAACATGCAAATAAGGTTTTAGTAACAATTATTGATTTCACAGAAGTATCTTCCTTCTCTCATTAATGTAATTAGATACATGTATACAAATGCCCGGAGCAGTGTGTTTTATTTAAATCTATGTATAATAATGTGATGACAAAAAGTGTGTTGTGACACTAAGAGTAAGTGTATCAATTGTATTATATCTTCAGGGATTCCTGATGTTTTTGTTTTGCTTTATTTTTTCTTGTCAATGGAATGGCATGTTGAATTGGTTAATAAATAATTATAAATAAAAAAAAATAATATTTAACTAATGTTTGCAAGGCGGGAGTGCAGCGGTTTAGGGGTTAATATATTTATTATAGTGGCGGCTATGTCTGATTCGGCAGATTAGGGGTTAAAAAAAATTTGTAAGTGTTTGCGATTTTATGGGTGTTAGTGTACTTTTTAGCACTTTAGTTAACAGTTTTATGCTATGGCGTTGGAGTGTAAAACTCTTAACTACTGACTTTAAAATGCAGTACCAGTCTTGACAGGAGAAGGTCTACCACTCACTTTTTGGCAGACTCGTAATACCGGCGCTATGCAAGTCCCATTGAAAAAAGAGGATACGCAATTTACGTAAGTGTATTTGCGGTATTTCCAAGTCTGGCCAAAAAAGTGAGCGGTGAGCCTCTACCTTCAAGACTCGTAATACCAGCGGGCGTTAAAAAGCAGCGTTAGGACCTCTTAACGCTGCTTTTTTAACCTAACGCACAACTCGTAATCTAGCCGATTGTCATTTTATACATAATATCATATTATAACATTTCTGTTTTCTACCCCAGACATATAGTATAATTAATTAAATACTTACAGCTACTATTGCAATATTTATTAGAATATATATTGTATTGTCTTGTGTGTCTAGTTGATAATTATGCTTAAGAGTTGTAAAATCCCATGTTGCCTCTAACAAGACACTTCAAATTTCATAGTTTGAGTTGTGCCACTTGGTAGGGTAGTAACATTCTGATGGACACATGGTTCTTTTTACTTACCATGTAGAATCATCTTCTACTGGCCCATATGTGTGTTCAGTCTGACTCAGCTCTGTGATTCCTGGTCGGGCTCTGCTCTCTGTCTTCTAATGGGCTGTGCTTCTTGACTCCAGGTCTGGCCCTTTTTAGTGGCTCTTACTATCTTTTCCTGTTCTTCATTTGGAACTTGAGCACCAATCCCAATTATTGTGCTATTTACTTATGACTATATAGCCTAAAGACAAGAGCTTTCTACGTTTCTGTTGTTCATTGCTGCTTGTATGTCTTGCTTCTTATTACTACCTGTGTATTATGCTGGTCATTAACCTCTGTGTGCCCAGCCAATTGCCATTTATGCCTCTTGCAATGACTATAGGCCAGATTACAAGTGGCGTGCTAAATATTGCCTTTGTAAAAACGATTTTGGCGCTCCACTGAGTAATACCAGAGCATGATAATGGTATTACAAGTTGATCGCAATTTGAACGCAAGCTCGCGTTTGCATTGCTAGGGAGCATTGTGCTAATGAGAGCGCACTTCATAGGCTCCAATAGGACCCTTGTTCTGATTTCATCAGATCTAATCGCTGATTAATTTTATAACTGCTAATTGCTACTGTGAGATTGTGGTATCAATAACTAGCCACCTGTAATGGCTGGTTATTTATTTGCGGGCACGTTATAAATTAGTGCTCCATTTTTAATCTAGCCCTATATCTTTGTTCATTGTTTATGCAATACAGGTTGGTACAATGTGATTGCAGAAATGTGTTTGTTAGAGTAGCACCTTTTTAGACAACATGTTTTACAGTGTGAGAAATGCCTCCAAACACACTATTGTGACCAGTAGCAGGCCATTTTTTATGCAAAATATTGATATCTTCTGCTGATGATCGTGTTTTTAAACCAAAGAAATACAAACAATACCCTTTTTACAATAAACAAACTTAAAGGGACACTGAACCAAATTTTTTTCTTTCATGATTCAGCTAGAGCATGCAATTTTAAGCAACTTTCTAATTTACTCCTATTATCACATTTTCTTCATTCTCTTAGTATCTTTATTTGAAATACAAGAATGTAAGTTTAGATGCCGGACCATTTTTAGTGAATACACTGTGTTGTTCTTGCTGATTCACCCACCAATAAACAAGTGCTTTCCATGGTCTGAACCAAAAAAATAGCTTATATGCCTTCTTTTTCAAATAAAGAAAGCCAGAGAACGAAGAAAAATTGATAATAGGAGTAAATTAGAAAGTTGCTTAAAATTGCATGCTCTATCTGAATCACAAAAGGAAAAATGTGGATTCAGTGTCCCTTTAAAAAAAATGTCTAAGGAATAGACTTGTGCAGCATCACAAAATGCAAATGTTTCAAAGCTGCAAGTGAAAAAGTTCACATGTAGCGTTATACTTATCTTTAGCGTGCTGGAGAGCTTCGCTAACCAGGACCTCTTCTTCACAGAGCCCCCACCGAGCTAATAGGAGGATTAGTGCGGTTCTCCAGCACGCTAGAGGTAAGTATTTAACCACTTGAAGGTAATTTAAAGAAAACAAATTAATACTGGCGAATTACATCAGTATTTTTAAGTTTTCTTTAAATTTCGACGATGCATTCATTCAGATATTCATTTGTGAAAACAAAGCGAATACTCATTTTTTGTTACAGATTTGTACAGCTCTAATAAGGAACATTTTATACAGTGTAATGCATTACAGACATGTGCAGCCGAGAAAAAAAAACGGTTTGTCCGAAATCTTTCTGAAATAATATTGGGGGAAATTAGTTTTCACAAATGTTCGTCAAATGCAATATTTGGCATTTGTTTTTATTTAAACTAAACAAATACTAAATATTCCTGGAACATTAATATTTGTTTTAGTTAAACTAATGTAAGTGTTTCTTTGCTACAGGTGAAAAAGTTTACCTGTAGCGTAATACTTATCTCTAACATGCGGAAGAGCTGCGCTAATCCCAACCTTTCCTCTTAGAGCCACAGGTCGTGCTTATAGGAGGCTTAGCGAGGCAGACCCCAGGGCCTGTGCTAAAGGACGGTCTTACACTAGAGCTAAGTATTTTACCCACAAAGGTAATTTAAAGAAAACAAATTAATACTGATGAATTTTGTCAGTATTTCTTTGTTTTCTTTAAATTTAGTTGGTGCATTCGTTACAATATTCATTTCGTGAAAACAAAATAAACGACCCTTTTTCATTATGAATGCTCAAGTCTTTTAAACAATAATATTTTTCCTTTGAAAACAAATACAATTGATTTTGCAACATATATATATATATATATATATATATATACAGTAACCCTGTATCTGAATCTGCAGTGTGTAGGTAATGTGGTAACTCCCACCAATAAGCAAGAGAGAAGTTTCCAGCTTATGGGAAGACATGCAAGTCTATTATTATATTATTGTCACCAAATTACAACAGGAAATACTGTACTTTTAAAAATATATATCCTTGAGTTTGTGCTCCCGTTAACGCAGCTAGACTTCCGCTTTTTCACATGTATTAAAACTTAAAAGTAAAAAGTTTTGTTGGTGTGCTACCCTGATGCAAGCAAAAAGACGATCTTCAAATATGATGACTGTGTTATCGTATTCCCCAAAAGACATTAATAAAGTGGGAAAAGTGGGAAAAAAACTAACATCCTTACTCACGCACATACCCGATCACATTTTCTTAAAGTGAATGTAAAGTAAACAATATTACCTAAAGTCAAACGATAAAAGTAAAAAAATGAGTGAGACTTTCATTCATGAAATCTTTAGTGTATACTTATCTTCAGAGATATTTCACTAGAAACGCTATACGGATAAGAGCCGATCCTCCACCCGCCATATTCAGGAATTGATTGACAGATGACTCATCATTGTTTCCCCTCCCCCCGGGGCACTCAGCTCCTTTGCACAAACGTCACTGCCGTAGGGAAACAACGATTAGTTGATTGCAGATGAGTCATCTGTTAATCAATTGCTGAATATGGCGACCGGAGGTTCAGCTCTTATCCGTATAGCGTTTCTAGTGAAATATCTCTGAAGATAAGTATATACACAAGATTTCATGAATGAAAGTCTCAATCATTTTTTAACTTCTATCATTTGACTTTAGGTAATAACTTTGAATTTACATTCACTTTAAGTGCGCTAACCAGACATGAAAAATGTATATTTCACATTCCAATGTTCTTCACATAGCAGGATATGTTCTATTTATCTATAAATATATATTTATATATATATATATGTTTTTTGTAAAATATATATCTAAACCTACATATCTATATGATTATATATAGTTATAGATATAAATAGAAATGTATATATATATATATATATATATATAACATATTTCCCATATAAAGAACATTGGAATTTGAAATATTTGCATTAGATACATAGCTAAACTCTTCATTAAATATGAATATTGCATAAATATGATTTTTCATGCTACTTGACCTCAAAGGGATCCAATGAACTTGTATATATGTTGTGACAGAACGTATGGTTTGGTGATAGAGGGAGGACATATAAGATTGTTTAATAAACGGCTGTAGGAGCCTATTAAACATAGGTGTGGCTCATGATTACTGCTCCTGGGGTTTAAAAGAAGGGTGACCATATTGCCGCTTTTAAAGGGGACACATATGAAAAATACATATGTCAGACTTTTTTCAGGGCTGTTTAAATAAATGTTTTGTATAAGAACCCTGACATGTATTTTTCATATGTGTCCCTTTTTAAAGCGGCAGTATGGTCACCCTATTTAAAAGGGAAGCCTTTCATAAGCTAACTAGATTACAGCCAGGCAGGTGGCCTGAGGTGGTGTGTGGTGAAATTATATATACTAAAGGTTTTGTTGAATTCGTCTTTTTTTTTTTTTTTTCAATAACTTTTTTATTGAGGTTATTTTAGCATAATACAGAAAAAAAAAAAAGCAATATTGTTTCAGTTTCACAAGAAAAAGACATTGAACGCATGCTTTCTAATCTAGTACAATAGAAATAACTTTGCTAACCTCCTTTTATCAAAATAACAATGATCACACTACGGAGATTGAACCTGACAATCAGAAGATCTAAAACTTAATATATCTCTTATACAAGGAAAAAGAAAATTTAATTTAAAATGATGTACAAACTAGTTCAGGTTGTATGTATATGTAACTCGCAATTTGACCAAACAGGGAAGGTAACCTGACAAGGGGGAAAAGGAAAAAAGAAAGAAAGAAGAGAGGAAAGAAAGAGAAAAAAAAAAAAAAAAAAAAAGGAAAAAAGACTATCTCCTATCTCTACACCCTCTCTCCTCCCGCCTCCCTCACCAGTCTCCCAATAAAACCAACTCAGTGTTTCTGAAGGGGAATATTAAGTATTGGACTTCGGCAGGTGAAAAGATCTTGATAAATTTTGCCCATTTATCAAGGAGAGCTCTCAAATCTCTTTTTGAATGTACTACTGTGGCTTTCTGTTCGATTAAGTATTGTTTTCTGAGATAATTTTTAATTTCTGTAATTGAAGGTACTATTATACTTTTCCAGTTCTTAAATATTAGTTTCTGGTTGCTAGAATTATCAGGTTCACAATTTTAAAATCTGTAAACCCGCCATTCCTGTCAACCAGAACAATGACATGGGTCTTTAATAACTTATATGGGGTAATTTTCAAGGTTTTATTTATCCAATACTCTATTTTATACCATAGTTGTGAGATTTTTGGACAATCCCATACCATGTGAGCTAGATTTGCGGCATGGAGACTACACTTGGGACATTTATTAAAATTCAGATTATACCATCTGTAGCCCCTCTCGGGAGTGTAATATGTTTGGTATAATAGTTTTAAATGTGACTCTCTCCAGGTCTTGGACAGGGTTGTTTCCATTGCTAATTGAATTGACCTAGCGATCTGCAATCCATCATTTATATTAACCTGTTTTTCCCACTTCTGCGCTAATCTTGTTAGATTGTCATTTCCTTTGTGGGAAACTAAAAGATTATACCATGTAGTTATTGAAAAGAGTCCTGCTCTGTTTAGTGATATCCAATTTTCTAGCTTATCCCATTTCCACTTCCACCTGTGTTTATTAATTAATTGCAACGCATAATGCCTGGTTTGAAGATACATAAAAAATTCCTGATTTTTAACCTTAAATTCCAATTTTAATTCTTCGAATGATTTGATGGTACCTGACTCTTGTTTAAAAAACTGCGAGATCTTAGTTAATCCTTGATTGTGCCAACCTAATAAGATTTGATCTTGTGTTCCCTCCTGAAATTCAGGGTTCCCTAAAAAGGTTTGGTAGACTGGGATTTGAGTATTTACCTGGATATGAGCCCCTATTTTCCTCCAAGCTACTATTATCGTGTGTATAGTCTTCAGGGCTTTTATTCGTTTGGGTACTTTTTGCGGAGGAGTATGTAAAAGTGAGACTGGGGATAACGGATTTGTCAGGCTTTGATCTAAATCGTAATCAGTTAAGTGATTTGATCTAGCTAGCCAGTCTGTCGCTATGCGACCCAGAAAGACTAGATTGTATATCTGGAGATCTGGTAGGGTCATTCCACCTTTTTGCTTGGGAAGTGTTAATCTCTTCAATGAGATTCTTGGTTTTTTGGCTTGCCATATAAAGTGGCGGAGGGCTGTGTAAAACTTCTTGATATCATATGCTTTTAAGAGTAAAGGGAGATTTTGAAATAGATACCCTATTTTGGGCAATAACACCATTTTAAACAGTGCTATTCGTCCTGCTATTGATAAGGGGAGATTTTGCAAGCTCCTCATCTGTTGTATTATTAGCTGTAAAGTGGGAGTAATATTTAATGTATACCATTCCCGCGGGTCCGCTGATATAATGATCCCAAGATATCTAAATGATTTAGAGACTGTTTTAAAAGAGTTGTCGGTTAGCGAATTATTTTTTCTCCTTAGCCATAATAATTCTGATTTAGTGCTATTCATTTTGTAGCCAGAGAAAAGACCAAAGGTCTCAATTATATTTAGCAATATTGGAATATTCTCATTGGTATTTGCTAAGTACACCAAAAGATCATCTGCATATAGGGCTACTTTAGCCTCTTTAATACCAATTGAGATACCTTCCAGATTTTGCCTAATTTTTGTTGCTAAAGGTTCGATTGCTAAATCAAAGAGCAACGGTGATAATGGACACCCTTGTCTGGTGCCTTTTCCTAGCTTGATTTTACCTGTAATCTGACCATGTACAATCAAGCTTGTAGATGCTTGCGTACAAAGGTTTTTGACTAGGGTGAGAAAATTGTTTGAAAATCTGTATCTAGTTAATCAGGCCCATTTATCAAGCTCCGTATGGAGCTTGAAGGGCCGTGTTTCTGGCGAGTCTTCAGACTCGCCAGAAACACAAGTTATGAAGCAGCGATCTAAAGACCGCTGCTTCATAACCCTGTCCGCCTGCTCTGAGCAGGCGGACAGGAACCGCCGGAAATCAACCCGATCGAATACGATCGGGTTGATTGACAGCTCCCTGCTGGCGGCCGATTGGCCGCGAGTCAGTAGGGGGCGGCGTTGCACCAGCAGCTCTTGTGAGCTGCTGGTGCAATGTTAAATGTGGAGAGCGTATTGCTCTCCGCATTTAGCGAGGTCTTTTGAGAGCATTTTACCAGCTTTGTTCCCAAATTTATACAAATTTGATTGGTATTTTAAATCAGAATATATTGTTTGTGTAGTAAGATAAGAGTCTCGTTCCTTCTTTGCGTTTATATATTCGTCCCATTTACCCCTAGTTGGAGAATTTAAATATCTATCATATGCAGTTGTTACTGAGAAAAATAATTGAGTTTCCTTCTGTTTGGATTGTCAATGTAGTTTTGCTGTGTATGCTATGATATCCCCCCTTATCACCGCTTTTGCGGTCTCCCAAAGGATCGCAGGGTTAGAGACTGAGCCTATGTTCAATCTGAAAAATTCCTCTAACCTAAGTTTTAACCATTCTCGAAAGTCTATGTTGTTATTTAGATGTTTGGGGTAAAAAAAACGTGAACCCATAGAATTTTTACGATTGAGTGGGATGTCTAACATTATTGGGGCGTGATCCGAGATACAAATTTCTGCTATAGTGGCTTTTGGACCTGTTTGGAGGCAGTTATTGTTTATTAACATCAGGTCAATTCTGGAAAGACTCTTAGTTGCTCTCGAGTGACATGTAAAAGCCTTAACCTGGGGATTCTGTGTACTCCAAATATCTTTTACTGCTAATGTGTGCTGTATATTGTTAAATAGTTTCATTTCCAGGTTATCTTTTTTTGTTTTCCTAATTGCTCCTTTATATCTGTACCTGTCCAGGGAAAAACATGGGGCCATATTAAAATCCCCCGCTATGACTAAATGGCCCTCGCTAACTTGTAAAAGTTGTGCCTGAAGAGTGTCCCAAAAATGATAATCGATAATATTCGGTGCGTAGAGATTACAAATGGTATATATCAGGCCCTGAGATTTTAACTTTAGAATCAGAAATCTGCTGCCAGGGTCTATAATGGTGAGCAATTTTTCGTAAGCTAAGCTTTTACCTAGAAGGATCGCAACTCCTTTTTTCCTATCTGGTGATGGGGCAACCAGAGTTTCTGCTACCCAGGACTGCTTTAGTTTTATGGACTCCTCAGTGTTTAAGTGTGTCTCTTGCAATAGTGCTATTGTAGTGTTTAATTTCTGTAAATGCGATAGAATGGTCTTTCGTTTTACCGGTGAGGTTATGCCCCCTACGTTCCATGATGTGATTTTTAGCATATCATTCTATTTCTGGGATGAGCCACAGATCCTAACATCTCAAAGCAAAAAAGAGTCACCCACAGGTAAGTAATAGGATAAAAACTAGCGGTTCGGGAGGCAGAGAGATAGAGAGGAGAGAAAAGAAGAGAAAGAAAAAAAAAAAGGGGGGGGGGAACAAAAGAGATAGGAAAAACGAAAGGAGAAGGGAATCTTGCTTATCAGTTACTATACCAAGCGAAGAGAGACCCATGAACATTATAAACTATATAACAGTCAGGTCGAGGACTATCTTTATTAATGTTTAAAACCATATTCCTCTAACTTTTTCACTGCTTCTTCCATTGAATCAAATGTGTTTTATCTTAAGTCTAGCAGGATAGACAACAGTTGCCTGCCAGCCTTCCTTAATCAGTTTCCCACATAACGGGGTGAATTCTCTCCTCTTCCTGGAGGTCTCTATTGAGAAGTCCTGGAAGAGGAGTATCCTGTTACCTTCATACATAATTGGTTGGTTTTTCCGATAGTGATGTAAGTATAGTTCCTTGTCTTGAAAGTTTAGGAATCTTGATATGATTGGTCTAGGTCTACTAGTGTTGAGTGCATTGTCTGAGGCTCTCCCTAAGCGATGGACTCTTTCAATTATGAAAGGTGAAGAGTTTGGGGGAATTTTTAACAAAGAAGGTAAAATTTTAGTCATGAAGTTCTGGAGATCTTCTGACATAGAGGGATCAGGAACTCCAATAATCCTAAGATTATTTCTCCTAGACCTGTTCTCCAGGTCGTCTAACTTTGCTTGGAGTTTTATGATCTCACTTTGGTTGTTTTCTATCATGGGTAAGTATGTGTTTGTTGTGTCTTCAATGTCGGAGACACGTTGCTCAACCTCTTGTATTCTTACAGAGAATTGTCTGATTTCTGTTGTGAGGGATGATAAGTCTTGTTTAATTTCTTTCCTTAGTGATTCAAATTTTGGGGAAATGGCTTCTAAGATGCTGGCTACCAAGTCTTGGTTATCTTGCATTGCTGTGACTTTATGAGTCTTCGAGGGAGTACTTTTGCTGCTATTCTCGACTATAGCTTCTGCGAAATTCTTATTTCTGCGGTCCTTATTCTTGGTCGTCATGCCTAGATTGTGTTTAGGAGTGACAAATTTATCCATTAAGTTAAAGAAAAACGAGAGAAAAAAAAAAAGTTGAGTGCCTCATGTAAGAGGGCTGAAAGCCCAATTGGGAGGTGATGTGAGTGTGGGGGGAGGGGGGTGTGAGATGGGAAAAAAAAAAAAAAAAGGGGGAGAACAAAGGAGTGGATTGTGGTAGGGGAGTGGGGTGAGGGGAATTAGCCATGAGTGATTGCGTGGCTGAAGTGTGGAGGGTATATTGGGGTAGTGATTGCGTGTGTTTGGGAGGAGGGAAAAAAAAAAAGGGGGGGGGAAAACCCAGAAGACCAGGAATGGCGATTAGAATAAGAAAATTTAGTGGCGCAGAAATTGAGCAATATGGACCCCTTCTCAAACCTCAAAATGCCACAAGGCCATCAATGAATATAATAATGTTAAACAATGACATAGCTGCACCTTCACTGTAAGGTATATGTGCCCCAGCTTTCAAAAAATTACTAATCAAATTTACTAGGTGTGGTTAAGGCAGTGATCCTCCCTTGTTTAAGGAAAAAAGAGTCAATTATAAGTTACTTTAACCCTCTCCTAAGAGAAGCTATGAGAAAATTAAGGGTTACCTCTCTGGAAGGACCAGATTTGTCTTGAGAATGAATATGACCTTATCTCAAGTGTTTTTTTTTTGATGAATGTTTTAATTGCATGTATTGAGGGAAAACTCTAGCAACCCCAGGTTAAATTTTAACCCTTTCCCCTGTCAGAGGGTGATTACACAGGAGTTCCCTGTAGATACCTCCGCTTAATTCGTAGACCCTCTGAGGTCCCTATTCCCTCTCCTCTCCTACTGAACCAATGAGTAATTAGCTAACTATGTAGCAAACCATTTTACCAAAAATGAACATGCACAAAACAAATCTTAAATGTTTGTAGAAAAAAAAAAATCACAAAATAAATACAGTGAGAAACTCTTGTGTGTCAGTATAGATTAGTCCAGATAATTGCCAGGAAAGTCTAAGTCAGTTCGTATAATATTGTTCAGTTTATTATTATACCAAACAATAACTTCCTTCCCTTTATGGATTAGTCTTGAGACCTCTTCGTTTGGTCCTTGCAAGATTATTTAGCTAAGAGATCCCCATACAAAATTGTAGAGATCTGTTAATATTAGCCAGCTACCATTTTGCATAAAAAATTGAATTATCAGGGAAAACATTCAGCTAGCATCAGGCTTTATTTTCTTCTCTAGATTAGATTACAGTCTCTTATGCTTTCAAGTTTCCTCAACCTCTTCCTCTCCTTTTCCTCTTCCCCCTCCCCAACTCCTCTCCCCCCTCTACGGTAAATTAAACGGGTAACTCGCACTCACCCCTTTGAAGCGATGTCGTCTTGGGATCCAGCCTTTCTCTGATGGGGCTTTGTAGAGAGAGCTAACGGTTATGCTTTACTAGTTAGCCTCTGACTCAGCAGGTCCTCGCCGCCGCCGTAGCCTTAGCAGATAAACAGGAGTGGGTTACTTGAAATTCCTGAAGTTGGCACTTTCCAAACTCAATTCCTCCTCGCAACATCGGTGGGGAGGTAAATCAAATGCAAAAGAAAAGGGAAACAGCCGCCGTTCAGGTCAGTTGACTCTCCGTGGATACCTTGGTCAAGCTGCTCCCCGCACGCAGCACCGGTGGGCGGGGAGCACAAAAAGGCGTGCAGGCAGGCAGCGTCTAATGGTGGGATGTGTTTGACAGCTTCAGCGAGCCCAAGCTAAGTAAGCGAGGTGAGTGACGAGCCCCCGGCACAAGTCTTCCAGGGACTGGCGGGGGAGGGTGCGTGTTACAGAGCGGGAGGTTGTGGAAGCTCCAAGACCATAAGGGGAGCCTGGCTGAGCGACCTTTTGCTCCAGGCTCCGGGCATAAAGTTCTTACTAGCGCCAATGTTGATTGCGCTATGGGGGGAACCACCTCGATCCTCAGGGGTGACTGCAGCTAAATTCTCCCTTCTAAATGATAGGGAATCCTGCCGCGATCGAACCGCCACTTAGGAGAGCTGCAGGGGGCCAGAATCTACTGCTTGCACAGAGGCTTGCGTGCAAGCTCCTCCTCTTCCTCTGAATTCGTTTTTTTTAATACACTTCTGTAAAGAGCATTTGTGTTGCTGCAGACAATGCAGACAAAGTCTTGCTGGTTGGGAAGCTTGTGCAGAGAAAGGACTTGTTCCTTTTGCCCTTCCTGTGAACAAACTGCATGCTGCTGTTAAAGTCACCTTGGTGTTGAAAATCTAAACTGGATTGTCCTCTATTGCAACAGTGGTAGCCAAAGATATGTGTTACATAGTCTATATGGGCACATATATATGTATGTGTCTCTAGATATCTATAAATACATATATACACATATAAATACATATATACACACATATAAACATATATACATACATATACATATTTACAAATGTATATTTATGTATATCAATGTTAAAGTTCTTTGCAGGTCTGAAACCTGGTATCATTTTTATCAGCCAGTGTATTATGATTGTAATTGTGTTTTTAAATGTATTTTTGATGTTTTTTTGTGCAACTTTTTAGTCCAGGGTAACCGTTAACCAGAGCTTTTAAATTCAATTGCACCCGGAGAAACGTGTTTACTTTCGACTTGTAATATGCACGCTACTTAGGATGCAGCCAGAATAAAACCCTTTTCACTTGCACACAACACTTAGCACGCCACTCGTAATCTAGCCCTATATGTAGACTATGGGCTAGATTATAAATTGAGTGCAAAAAATTGCTTTTGTGCTGGTATTTCAAGTTAGGTGCAATTTGAAAGCAACCTCGCGTTCGCATTACACAGAAGCATTGCGCTCACGAGAAGGAGCTTAGTTCTCATGCTATGACTACATTCACTAGTGAAGGGGGTAAGTTGTACAGCGATGGGCAGCAAATATTAATATATATTAATATATACATATATATGTATGTGTTTATATGTATATATACACAGATTAACCCATAAATTTTTATGTACAGTATTATATAATGATATATGTGTTTGTGTATATATTTATAGGTAGGTATATATATGTATATATATATATATATATATATATATATATATATATATATATATATATATATATATATAGGGATGTGCAGTCACTAGAGGCAGGTGAGGCAGGGCTTTACCTCTCATATGGGCAAAAATATATTTTTTTTATTGGCTTTAAAAAAATATATATTACAATCCCCCCCCCCCCAGCTACATGTTGTGCAATGGAGAGGCACAAGCAGGTCTGCCCACCATTACACAACATGCTGCGCCACCTACTGGATGAAAGTGGTTAAGATCATTGCATGACCCACAAGTGCTTATTTGAGGCAGGCCTCTTTGGTGCTGACCCAATCCAGTAAGAGGCATCAGTCAGAGGAACTTAGGGTTGGGGCTGGATGTTAAATTATATAAAACAAAACAAAAATGGAAAAAAACAACTTTCATTTATTTTGTTGCTGCCCTGTGCAGCTGCCAGATTTGCTTCAGTGAAAAAGAGAGTTCTGTACTTCCCCTCCAAGTGCAGTGGAATGTGCCACTGTCACTTCCTTACAGAGCAGGAAGAGATGCAGTGAGCAGCGTTTTAGCCACATTTTATTGAAGTTGCAACCTTAGATTTTGCTGAAAGGGATTCTGTTAGTGAAAATTATAATTTAATGAATGTGGTTTAGTGTTTTTTGTTTTTTTACTCTTCTACAGCAGTTTGAGGATCGTTTTTGTATTTTGTTTACTCAAACTTTACACCTACTACCTAAGCAGCTTGCCTCTGTACTTCACACTAGTTTATAGTCTCACTCTCTTACTGAACTTATAAATGTTACCTTAGCAGCTTGCCTCTGTACTGCACACTAGTTTATAGTCTCACTCTCTTTCTGAACTTATGAACTCTCTGTAGATCTGCAACTGTGTTTTCTCACAACATTATCTTACTATTATGCTGTTTGTATGGATGAGTTGTTATTTGACCAGAGTAAGCTAGACCAAAAGCATGGTAATGTAAAATGAAACCAATGAGTTATAGAAAATATTCTCCATGGCTCCTGTAGCTATAGTATTACATTTAAACCAGTGATTCCTTAGGTGTATGTTGGTCATCCCTGATGTAGACAACAAATAATAATTTATTAATGCTCCCATTCGTATGTGCTGTTCTGTTTCAGATATTTAAAATAGATTGTAGACTATTAGCATTTGATAGTTACTTAAAATATTACTTAAACATTCAGTGATGCCTCCCCCATTTCAGTGTTCCCTCTCTCCCCACTTATGTGTATCTCTCTACTCCCTCTCTCTCCCTCTCTCCCCCTTCTGTCTCACTCCCCTCTGTCTCTCTCCCTTCTCTCACTCTCTCTCTCTCTCCCCTCTGTCGCTCTCTCTCTCCCCTCTGATGCTCTCTCTCTCCCAGCTGATCCTCTCTCCCCACTGTCACTCTCTCTCCCCTCTGTCTCTCTCTCTCCCCTCTGTCTATCTCTCTCTCTCCCCTTTCTCTCTCTCTCTCTCTCTCCCCTCTGTTTCTCTCCCCTCTATCTCTCTCTCCTCTGTCTCTCTCTCACCTCTGTGTCTCTCCCCTCTGGGTCTCTCTCTCTCTGTCTCTCTCTCCCCTCTGTGTCTCTCTCTGTCTGTCTCTCTCTCTCTCTCTCTCTCTCTATCCCCTCGGTCTCTCTCTCTCTCTCCCACTCTGTCTCTTTCTCTCTCTCTCTCTCTCTCTCTCTCAATAATTTATTAATGCTCCCATTCATATGTGCTGTTCTGTTTCAGATATTTAAAATAGATTGTAGACTATTAGCATTCAATAGTCATTTAAAATATTACATAAAAATTCAGTGGTGTTTCCCCCCTTTCAGTGGTCCTTCTCCCCCCCCCCTGTGTGTGTGTCTCTCTATCCTTCTCTCTCTCTCTTTCTCTATCCATCTCTATCCGTATCTCTCTCTCTCTCTCTGTCTCTCTCCATCTCTCTCTCTATCCGTCTCTCTCTCTATCCGTCTCTCTATTCATATTTCTCTCTATCCATCTCTCTCCTTGTCTCTCCCACTCCCTCTGTCTCTCTCCTTATGTGTCATTCTCCCCCATGGTCTCTTTCTCTCTCTGTCTCTCTTCCTCCCCCTCTGACTCTCTCATCCCTTATGTGTCTCTCTAACCCTCTGTGTGTGATTGTGTCTCTCTCTCTCTTTCCCTCTCTCTCTTTCTCCCCCTGTCTCTCTCTCTCCCTCTCCCTCTCCCCCTGAGTGCTTTTCTGTGTTTCTGTCTACCTTTTATTTATTTAATTAATGAATTAATGGTGCCATCTGAGGGTGTGGCTTTAATTAAAAGGGTGGGGTCAAGCGCCACAGCATCTTTAAATTTCACCAGCCGCCACTGGATCAAGACATTTTTATATTTACTGAATAATGAACAAATCTATAAGCATAATTTGCAGCATTAAAGTAAAAAGTATGTTTTAAACATATTTTAATGGGCATGGATTTCTAGATCTCATAATCAGAGCAAGCATTTTGTTTTCTGGCAAGATTTTCTGTTAAAATCCTTTAGTCTATAATCAGATGTTTACTAAGTTGACCAGTTTTCCAAGACATCATTTAAAGGGACATGAAACCCATATTTTCTTTCATGATTTAGAAAGAGCATGCAATTTTAAATAACGTTCCAATTTACATCTAATATCTTATTTTCTTAATTCTTTTGATATCCTTTGTTGAAAATCATATCTAAATATGCTGCTAATTGGTGGCTGCACATAGATACCTCGTGTGATTGGCTCACCCATGTGCATTGCTATTTCTTCAACAAAGGATATCTAAAGAATGAAGGCGTATCCTAGCCAGTACCTCACCAGCCTCTGACGTCACCGCACATTATATACACAATGTATGTGTATATACTGTGTGTGTCTTTGTGTATATCTGTTTGTTTATATATCTGCATGTGTACTGTGTGTAAATTGAATATATATATGTGTGTATGTGTGCGTTTATGTGTGTAGGTATATGTGTTTGTGTACATATATACTGTATATATATATATATATATATATATATATATATGTGTGTGTGTGTGTGTGTGTGTGTGTATGTATATAAATCTTTATCTATACATATATATATGTGTGTATATGTGCATGTGTAATTGTTTGTGTGTATTTCACTTCTAATCCTCCTAGAGCATCACAGAGAAGTACATGTTTCACATAAATAATTTATTTCAAATTAACTTCAGTGAGTCATTTGTCATCATAATGTAACATTAATAAATAGTATTTTTACCAATGATTGACAGAACACAATACTAGTTAATTAAATAAAACACATGACTCTGAGGGCAAACTAACATGTTAATTATCTATTTAATGCATTAGCAGAACAGAGGATTTCCTGAATGCACGGAATTTAACAATTGCCTAATATTGGCCCTTTAGAGTTATAAATGCAGATACAGAAGCAATAGTACATTAAAACAAAGCACACTAATTAGGAAGCTCTAGAGACAACACACTATCCATATAGGAAACAAAAATAACACGTTATTTTTTGCACACACACATATTCTCACACACACACTTTCACACACATACACATATAAAACAAACACAAACATATACATACACATATAAAACACACATACACACACACACCCATATAAAACACTCACACACACACACTCACACATACACGCACATATAAAACACTCACACATACACACACACACAAATACACACACATATAAATACATACATACACACATATATTCATATACACACAGACACACACATATTTACATACATATACATACATGCACACACATACATACACATATACACACACACAAACACATATTCACACACATATATACACACAAACATATACATACATACACACACATAAACATACACACACATTTACATATACATACATACACACAAACATATATACATACACACACATATGTATATATATATATATATATATATATATATATATATATATATATACATACACACACACACATATATAAACATACATATATACACACACACAAACATACACATATGCACACACACACTTACATACACATATACACATATACATAAATACACACACACACATATATACATACACACATATGTACACATATACACGCACACACACACACATATACATACACACATACACATATACACACATACACACACACAATTTTAAATAGCAAGGAAAGCAGTTAAACAATGGAAACAAGCTGAAAATCCTCTATTTTAAAGTGTTAGTTATCAATACTTTTTTTATGTGAGTGCTATTTATATTTAACGTATAAAATATTATAAAATATTAGAAACATATTAGAAACGTTCAAATCTGGGATAAGACCCTCATAGAATACCCAAATATATCTTCCAAATACTCGCCCTTAACGCCACTAACTCATAACACCGAATTTAAACCTGGCCTTTCCATAACCCCTAAGCTGTTAGGGACACCCATCCGATCCCTACAAATTCACCACCTTGGAAACAAGCACCACTCTCCAAGTACAGATGACTTGATCTCAGCAGGTTTTGGTATTTTTAAGGACTGGCTTTTCTATAGACAATGCCACTCTTACATTATTTCCCACCCACAATCTAACAACCTGACAAGAACAATGACGCCATTTGAATCTTTTTGTAGTAAACCCACCCCAACCAGACACGCACTCTCAATCATTCAAGTAATGCTGTCACAACAACCACATGGATCCCTCCCACATTACATTGACAGATGGAATCAGGAGCTAGGAACAGACATCTCTCACGCAGATGCCCTACACATTTTCGCAAATATTAAAAATCTTCAGTTTCAAGTAAATTTGTAGAACTTAATTTAAAAATCAGGAAAAGATGGTACCTGACCCCAGAAAGGTGCAAAAAAATATATAGGCTTAAGTCAGCACATTGCTGGAGATGTGGGTCTTTGGAATGTCACATGTCTCATATCTGGTGGCAATGTAACAAAATAACCCCTATCTGGGTTGAAATAGCCAGAGAATCTAGTAAAATATTATGAGTCGATATGCCCCTTGACCCATGCTTGTGGCTATTCAACAAAGTCCCAACCAAGCTACCCACCCCATCAAAAAAACTACTGTGCATACTAAGCAATAGCTTTAAAATCCTGATCGCTAGGAAATGGAAAACAGAGACCGTACCGTCCCTCAGCCAATGGCACTTTGAGTGCCACCGTACAATATCTCTAGAAGAATACTCTTACATGAAAAACAAAAACATGGACTTATATGCCCAAATTACCTTTATGTGGGAGACGTACATACAAACATATCCTTCGCAACCACGCCCAGACACTCCATCATAGCTTCACACTAACTACTGCCTCATACGCTGCCGATACAATGCCAGACTCATGTTGGAATGAAACGCATGTTAAAAGACATCATCACATATTATATGTTGTTTAATAACTGTAACCATGGTTGTGTTTATCCCTATGTCCCCCCCCCTCTACCTTATTTCGCGCACACATCTGAAGTGTATTGTTTCAAAACGCAATTTACTTTATGTACTTTATTTCGATGTAAAAGTTTTTGATCTCAATAAACTTTTGAAATTCAAAAAAAAAAAATATATATTATAAAAGGCACATTTAATGGTGAAATAATGTCAACATAGGGTTGTCTTATGCAAGTTGCTATAATGGAGCAACTATGAAAGACAAATAATAGCAGATTTATCATAGTGTCTTCATTGTAGTGATCTGATGAAACTCATACCACTCGTATTTAATGGCAGTATACTATATAGTAATTGTGGCTCCTTATAGTTAATTGTTATGACTACTATAACACTGGTACTTATATTAAATAAACACTAGTAGTGTTATACCCCCTGAACATGAACTTGCCCACAAGTTAATCTGTTATCCCCACCACAAATAATAGTGATTCTGTTCATACTTAATTAACTCTAACTGTGTTTCAGTGTAATAAGCTAAACTGTGGCTGTCCCAGCCCTCAGACCATGATGAACACTAAGAATGAGATGGTCTCCACCTCAAACCAATAATAAAAAAAAATCATAAAAAAAATATGGTTCACCCAGTAGCAATAATAACATATTGTCTCTTTGAGACTTCTCAAATATAGTTATGTGACACAAGATATATCAATCATGAGCTCTTCATGAAAAGGCTGTAAAGACATTCTGAATGTTAGACTCTCACACAGCTATAAAATAGGTCTGGGAACCACATGGTTGAAATACATGACTTCCAGTGCAAACATCCTTTTCGATATTTCACAAATCTTCATGAGTGCTTTTAAAGGAAAATAAATTATATGAGTAGGTTAGTCTGAAAACAGTCTCAAACCCCTGAGGACTGAAAGCTACTAGAGGAAATACATTCTATACAACTTGGATCTTCTTTTTTTTTTTTTTTTTTTTTTTACCTGAGGTAATGGCTCCAAGTCATTCCATAATAATAACTCAATAACATGAGACTTGGCTGGATATAGCATTGCTTATTTACTACTTCCACATTAATCAAATGTTGGAGAACACGCTGTATTCTAGAGTCCTGAGGCTTTGCTGTAGTCCTACAATAGTGTACTGCATAACTGGGTCAAAAGCAAATCTCATTTCCGCCTCACATTTCTCCCTCTAGCCCTCTCTCACAACCTCTCTAGCTCACACTACAATGTTATTATTGGTTTGTTTCTGATAATGACTGCCATGTTCACCAACACTTTATTTCTCTTCCATTTTATTATCTCACTATAGTGGCATATATGGATTTATAATTCTTATGAATGCTTTAGGAGTTTGCTTGATGGTTTATAAGTATAGTTGATGAAAACATTGGTTGAAGGTTGTGGTATATGTGACATCAACTACCTCAGAGAGTGCAAAAAAAAGAAGAAATCCAGTGGAAAGTGGTAATAATTTCCTACAACCAAGTTAATGACTTCAGCTTGACAGATTACCAGCTTCATGACCTTATTGCCACAAAGATGATAATTTTAGGAAAACTGTATAATTTGTTAATTGGTTGGAAGCAGACACATGACCTTAGAAATTGTCTGAAGAAAAATAAGAGGATAATAATAACATATCTATTAATTTTGTTTTGCAAGATTTTGAAATCATGTTTATGGTTAACTCATTTATTGTTAAATACAGTTTTGAATTTAAAGGGACAGTGTTCACCAGAATTGTTATTGTTTAAAAAAATAGATAATCCTTTTATTACCATTCCCCAGTTTTGCATAACCAGCACTGTTATATTAATAAACATTTTACCTCTGTGATTACCTTGTATCTCAGTCTCGGCATACTGCCCCCTTATTTCAGTTCTTTTGACAGACTTGCATGCTAGACAATCAGTGCTGACTCCTAGGTAACTCCATGTTATCTATATGACATAAATTAAATAAAGCCCTCTAGTTGTGAAAAAATGTAAAAATGCATTCAGATATAAAGCAGCCTTCAAGGGCTAAGAGATTAACATATGAGCCTACCTAGGTTTTGCTTTCAACTAAGAATAGCAAGTAAACAAAACAAAATTGATAATAAAAGTAAATTGGAAAGTTGTTTAAAATGGCATGTCCTATATGAGTCATGAAAGTTTATTTTTGACTAGACAGTCCCTTTAATAAACATTATTTTCATAATATTACAAAAGAAATACGGGACAGTTTCATGTTTACTAAATATTTTGGGCTAGATAACAAATTACAACAAGCGATATCGTGTTTTTAGAAGCAGTTTTAATTGCGCTGATATTACAAGTTGAGCAAAATCATGATTGAATTTACGCCTCAATCTTTACAGCAATTTCAGAGCTGTGAATAACTGTTTTCCAAAACTAAAAAAGTTGCACAAAACACATAACAAAAATATATTACAAAGTACAGTTACAATCATATCAACACCATCTAAAAAAATAATTACCAAAAAAATTGCACAAAAAAAGTTATAAGGTTTTTAAAAAAATATATATAAAACACATAAAAACATTAATATATATGTATACATATTTTTAATATTTTCATGTCATGTATAAGCATTACAGTATGCGCATATTATAAACAAACATGTTAAAGAACATTGGAATATGAAAAATTCATAATTACATGTTGGGTTTGCGCCAATGAGAATATCTCATGGTGTTTGGGCGAGAGAATGGATGTTCTGACACTTTTTTGTCTCCATTGACTTCTATGGGCGGAATATGTGAACACGCACGCGATATTGTAAATTCAGATTTTTTCGCTAGTCGGGTTACCGCTGTGTTGTTTTTTTTTAACTTGTAATACAAGCACAACCAGACTAGCACAAAAAGCTTAACTCTAGCAGAGCTTTCGCAAATGCGGAAAAAAAAAATACAGTGACACTTATAATCTAGCCCTATATTAATAAATGTTACCATAAAGGTACAGTACCTTTATGAATAACATAAGATCAACATATTGTTTTAGATAGTAGTTATTTCTATGTCAGATATCAGCATAAAATGAATGTGTGTTAAAGAACAGTCACCTAAGTGCAAATATAAGTCGCTCTCATGCATGAGCCAAAGATGTTACTTTATCTCTCTTCCCCACTGATCGATTAGTTCAAGTCAATATCTTATACCAAGAAAAGAAGAAAAGTCATTTTGTATATTAGAGTGGGTCTGTAATTACCCCATGGTGACAAATAAAAATGTCTTAAAATTGCAAATTAGATTTGCACTATATCACTGAAATGCAGAGTGGGGTTCGCAATGCTATAATAAGATGAATGTGACTTTCTGATATCCTTCAATGAGATTATAGAAATGTCTATATCAAGTTATGTTATCATTCCAAAAATGTGTTCCCTTGCAGAGCATTGATCACAGACAGCCTTTCTAGGGAAAATGTAAAGGAAAACTCAAAGCTATGGAGAGCTATCATTTATAGTTAGTAACATTTAATGCCTTTAACTTATTAAAGTCAAATATTTCAGTGAAATTCAAATTTGAATATATCTGTGGTTGAGCTGCAACAAATTGCCTGAAGCTCATGTGCACATTTATAGAAACTTGGTAGAACATTTCAGATATACAAAATAATTCTTTGAACTGCTTTACAAATGGCAGAAACCATTATTTTCTGTTTGCACAAATCATTGATTAAATTTGATATGTTTTTATATTTAATTAAAAAATAATTTACATTTAATTTGAATGAAAATGTCACTTTAACAACTAGTTTACCGAAGGCATTACCAGGGGCTAGGAGGGGTTTATTCCCCAAATCTGAAGCAGTAAAGCCCTAAACAATTTTTTTAAACATTATAAGCCCTAGTACAACTTCCCACAAACCCCCTCTACAGGTCCCCTTTATAATCTCTTTAATCCATGTGGAGGCCAAGCTAAGCACTGTCCTTCTACGTCTTCACTCCTTAAACCAGATAGCTTAATGATCATTCAGCAACTACTTGTCTATAGAAAATCTAACCTTAAAGGGACATTGTACACTACATTTTTCTTTGCATATTTTTTTTTGAAGATGATCCATTTGTATAGCCCATCGGGGAGTGATTTTGTAACAATATATAGTTTTGCTTATTTTTTATTACCATTGTGCTGATTTTTAGACTCCTAAAGTATCTGATGTAAACTCAAGTCTACAGATTCTTGGTTGCTCTTGTATGTGTAATAGGTATTTTCATATGCAGGGGAGGAGGGGTATCTGTTCTCCCTGCTTACTCAGCCCCTTTCAGTTGGTGTCCCAGCCTAACTTCATCACCAGTGCTAAACTTCTAAGTAACAGGTAGATTATGAGTTATGCGCGCTATAGGGTTTTTAATGAACGCAACAAAAGTTGTGTTATTTCACCCTCCATAGTGCAGCCATTACAAGTTTTGAAACAGCCGGCTTGTGCGTGCGATATGGATGCATTGAGCTCCATACCGAACAAAATACAAGCGCTAATTTGTCGTGCTTGTGCACGCTTTCCGCATAGACATAAATGGGGAGAGCCGGTTAGAAAAAAACCTAACACCTGCGATCGCAGAATCAAAAGCTCTGTAACGCAGCCCCATTGATGTCTATGGGGAAAAAAAACTAACGTTTAAACCTAACACCCTAGCATAAACCCCATGTTGAAACACCCCTAATCTTCAGCCACCGACATCGCCGTCACCTACATAAAGTTATTAACCCCTAATCTGCCGCTCCCAATATCGGCGCCACCTAAAAAAAAGCTATTAACCCCTAAACCTCTGGCCTCCCATATCACTACCACTAAATAAACCTATTAACCCCTAAACTGCCAGCCCCCCACATCGCAACAACCTAAATTAAACTTTTAACCCCTAACCCTAACCTTAAACCTAACACCCCCTAACTTTAACATAATTAAAATAGAACTAAATTAAAGTTACAATTATTAACTAAATAATTTTTAAAACTAAATACATACTTACCTGTGAAATAAAACCTAAGCTAGATACAATATAACTAATAGTTATTGTGGCAAACTTAGCCACTTACGAACTATGCAGGAATTGATATTTAGGCTAATGGTTAAAATGTATGTTAAACTGTATGTTACTGTTTAAACTCCCTGCTGTTTCAGTTGGGAAACCCCTTGTTTTTAAAAAGTGTTTGTTTTTCCGGTTGAAAAAAAAAAGTTGTTGTTGACTCCCAAGCTATGTGTCGTCTAGTTCTTGGTGGAAAGTGGTTATTATTACAATTACCAAGAGTAGTTATTTGCTTGTCTCTGCTTACCAAAAAAGATATGACAGATCCTACTGCCTCTCTGCTACAATTACCAAGAGTAGTTACTTGCTTGTCTCTGCCTATCCAAAAGATATTAAAGATCCTACTGCCTCTCTGCTACAATTACCAAAAGTAGTTACTTTCTTGTCTCTGCCTACCCAAAAGATATTACAGATCCTACTGCCTCTCTGCTACAATTACCAAGAGTAGTTGCTTGCTTGTCTCTGCCTACCCAAAAGATATTACAGATCCTACTGCCTCTCTGCTACAATTACCAAGAGCAGTTACTTGCTTGTCTCTGCCTACCCAAAAGATATTACAGATCCTACTGCCTCTCTGCTACAATTGGTGGCAGCGGTGGGATCTGTAATATCTTAATAAGCCTACCGCACCATACCAGATGAGGACAGCAGGGACTACCAGAAGGTAAAACAGGCCATCCTGACTAGGTATGCTATTACCCCGGAGGCATACCGACAGCGGTTCCGAGACCTGAAGAAGCTGGAGAAAGATACCCACACTGAGTGGGCACATCAGCTAACCAGGGCCGCTAAAGGCTGGTTGCAGGCAGCCCAAGTCACCCAGTTGGAAGACCTTTTACAACTCCTGTTGATGGAGCAATTCTTTCAAGGGGTGTCCACTGAATTGCAAAACTGGCTGAGAGATCGAAAACCGTGTATGGTACATACCGCAGCGACCTTGACCAACGAATACCAAGACGCTCGGAGAGCTCAACGAACACAGCAACACTCCAGTATTGGGGTCACCCCAAACCCCACTGCAGCTCCCACACCTCTGCTATCTTTGTAACCAACAAGGGCACATTCAGAGAGACTGTCCTAGGAACAAGAAACGATCCACCTGGAACAACCAGAACAACTGGGCAACTGTACACTGCTACCAGAACGAGCCCCGACTACAGACCCAACCCGCAGTCTTCCACGAGGAACCCTTGGGCATCTTACATGAGGTAAACCCAGTACGCTTCGGACAACCTATGATATAAGATATTAGGCAGTATTGCCAGACGTGTGACACCTGCCAACGAGTAGGGAAAAGAGGAGACCGATATAAGGCAAAGCTACACTCCCTCCCCATAATAGAGGAGCCTTTTAGTCGAGTGGCAGTGGACCTCATTGGCCCCCTAGCCAAGCCTAGCCCCTCGGGGAAGAGGTATATACTCACGGTCGTGGATTATGCCACCCGATATCCCGAGGCGGTGGCTCTGGCTAATATTCATGCAGAGACCGTGGCGGATGCCCTCATCAAAATCTTCTCCCACATGGGATTTCCCCGGGAGATTATTTCGGACCGGCGCACCCAGTTTACGGCTGAGATTACCCACCAGTTGTGGAGAGCATGTGGGGTGAAACCCATTGTAAATTCTGCTTATCACCCCCAGTCTAATGGGCTCTGTGAACGATTTAATGGAACACTGAAACAGATGCTCCGCACGTTCATAGATACCCAGAAGAACTGGGAGCGGTTTCTACCCCATTTGCTTTTCGCCTACTGGGAGGTACTTCAGGAGTCCATGGGGTTCTCTCCCTTTGAATTATTATTCGGAAGGAGAGTACGGGGTCCCCTAGACTTAATCTGAGAGCATTTTGAGGGGGACATCACTAGTGACGGTACTCCTATCGTACCATACATGCAGGAGTTTAGGGAGTGCCTGGAGGCCCTGACTCGGACCGTCCACTCCAACCTTCAGGCGGCTCAAACCCGTCAGCTCCGTTGGTATGATAGGGGCACCAGGGACTGCAGTTTTCAGACTGGGCAGAAGGTGCTAATCTTAAAACCGGTCAAAAATTATAAACTGCAGGCCTCCTTGCAGGGCCCATACAAGGTGGTGGAACAAATCTGTGACACCACCTATGTGATCAGCCCATGTACTGGAGCAGGCGGTAGATGCATGCTCCATGTAAATATGTTGAAGCTGTACCATGAACGCGCAGAGGAGGTGAATGCTATTTGCGCCCCTGCCGCGGACGACGCAGACAGTTTACTCTTCCCAACTTCCTAGGAATGAAGAACCGGAACGAAGGTCTGGGAGAGGTACAATTGGGTGAGCGGTTAAGTCCTCGGGAATGAGCTCAAATAGCAGAGCTACTGCAGGAAAAGAGAGACACATTCTCTAACGTGCCTGGATATACCAGACTGGCCACCCATAGGGTAGAAACCCCATGGTCACCTCCCCATGCGTCAACCTCCTTACCGCATACCAGAATCGGTGAGAGAACATATGCAGAAGGAGATTGACGTGATGCTACAGTTAGGAGTGATTGAGCACTCGGACAGCCCCCGGGCCTCGGACGGCACGACCCGCTTCTGCGTAGACTACCGGAAACTTAATGATAAAACCGTTTCTGATGCGTACAATATGCCCCGGATAGATGAGCTCCTGGATAAAATGGCTCGAGGCCAGTACCTCACCACCATAGATCTGTGAAAGAGGTACTGGCAGATCCCACTAGCCGAGGATGCCATCCCCAAATCAGCGTTAGTCACCCCGTTTGGCCTGTACCATTTCAAGGTCATGCCATTCGGGATGAAGAACGCTCCGGCTACTTTCCAGTGAATGGTAGATCGGCTACTGGATGGGTCCCAAGAGTACGCATGTGCCTATTTAGATGACATAGCTATATTTAGCAGCTCCTGGGACGAGCATTTGAACCATATAGGGGCGATCCTAGATCGCATTAGGGAGGCAGGATTAACCCTTAAGCCTAGCAAATGTCATATAGGGATGGCGGAGGTCCAGTACCTAGGTCACCGAGTAGGTAGCGGGCAGCAGAAGCCCGAACCGGCCAAGGTAGAGGCCGTAGCCAAGTGGCCCACTCCCCGTACCAAGACCCAAGTGCTAGCCTTTCTAGGTACCACAGGCTATTATAGGAAGTCTGTACCTAATAATAGTACCCTAGCCAAACCCCTCACCGACCTCACCCGTAAAAACCTTCCTAAGATTGTTACCTGGAGCCCAGAGTGTGAACAAGCATTCCAAGAACTGAAAAACGCTCTCGTAAATGCCCCTATCCTTGCTGCCCCGGATCCAACTAAATGCTTTCTCATCCATACAGACGCTTCTATGTTTGGATTGGGAGCCAAGTCGGGGCTGATGGTGGCGAGCATCCTGTGGCCTACCTAAGCAGGAAACTGTTACCCCGAGAAGTTAGCTACGCCGCCATCGAAAAGGAATGCCTGGCCGTGGTGTGGGCCCTCAAAAAACTTCAGCCATATCTATATGGACAACAATTTTCCCTGCTCACAGATCACAACCCGTTGGTGTGGCTGAACAGGGTATCCGGAGACAATGCCCACCTGTTGCACTGGAGTTTGGTGCTGCAGACGTTTGACTTAACAATCCATTACCGACCTGGGAAGCAAAACGGCAACGCCGACGGGTTGTCCAGACAAACTGAACTTGAACCTTGATCTGTGAACACTCCTCCGAACCTCCCCAAGCCAATCCGTTGGGATCAGACTGGGTATGCCGGTTTGGTTCTGGGGGAGCATTGTGGCAAACCTCGCCACTTATGAACTATGCAGGAATTGATATTTAGGCTAATGGTTAAAATGTATGTTAAACTGTATGTTACTGTTTAAACTCCCTGCTGTTTCAGTTGGGAAACCCCTTGTAGGGGAGACTGTTTTTAAAAAGTGTTTTTCCGGTTGAAAAAAAAAAAGTCGTTGTTGACTCCCAAGCTATGTGTCATCTAGTTCTTGGTGGAAAGGGCTTATTATTACAATTACCAAGAGTAGTTATTTGCTTGTCTCTGCTTACCAAAAAGATATTACAGATCCTACTGCCTTTCTGCTACAATTACCAAGAGTAGTTACTTGCTTGTCTCTGCCTACCCAAAAGATATTACAGATCCTACTGCCTCTCTGCTACAATTACCAAGAGTAGTTACTTGCTTGTCTCTGCCTACCCAAAAGATATTACAGATCCTACTGCCTCTCTGTTACAATTACCAAGAGTAGTTACTTGCTTGTCTCTGCCTACCCAAAAGATATTACAGATCCTACTGCCTCTCTGCTACAGTTATATTGTAGCTAGCTTATGTTTTCTTTTTATTTCACAAGTTTGTATTTATTTTAACTAGATAGACTAATTAGTAAACGGTTATTAACTATTTACTAACTACCTATTTAAAATAAATATAATTACCTGTGAAATTAAACCTAGGCTGCCTTAAACTAAAACCTACCATTACAAAAATAAAAAAACTACCATTACAAAAAATAAAAAACTACCCATACAAAAAATAACAAACAAAATAATCCAAAATAATAAAAATTATTCCTATTCTAATACCCTTTTAAAAAAATAAAAAATCCAACCCAAAATAAAAAACCCGAATCTATAATAAACTACCAAGGGTCTTAAAATGGCATTTTTATGGGCCCTTAAAAGGGCCTTTTGTAGGGCATTGCCCTAAAGATAACAGCTCTTTTCCTACAAAAGAGAAACAAACACCCCCTAACAGTATACAAACCCCCACCCCCCAAACACACAAAATACAAATAAAGTAAAACCTAATCTACTCATTGCCCTTAAAAGGGCATTCAGATCTTTTTCCTGCCCTCAAAAGGGCATTCAGCTTGTTTATGAAATGCCCAACCCCTAATCTAAAAATAAAAACCCACCCTAAAATGAAAATATTTTTTTACAAAAAATAACAAATGAATCATCCAAAATAATAAAAATGATTCCTATTCTAATACCCATTTAAAAAAGAAAAAAGAAAAGAAACCTTTTCTAGAATAAACTACTAATAGCCCTTAAAAGGGCCTTTTGTAGGGCATTGCCATAAAGATATCAGCTCTTTTTCTGAAAAAAATACAAAGACCCACTAACATTACAACCACCCCCCCAAACCCACACAATAAAAAAAACTATCTAAAAAAATTAATCTACCCATTGCCCTGAAAAGGTCATTTGTATGGGCATTGCACGGGCATTGCCTTGAAAAGGGCATACAGCTCTTTTGCTGCCTTAAAAGGGCATTCAGCTCTTTTAAGAGTGCCCACCCCAATCTATAAAAAAAAACACCCCAAAAAACCTTAAAAAAACACTAACCCCTCAATCCGGCGGCTCCATCTTCATACAAGCGGCATCTTCATCCAGGCGGCTCCATCTTCATCCATCGCGGGACCGGCATCTTCTTCATCCCTGTGGAGGCAGAGCAGTGATGTGCGGAGGCGGAGGTCCAGGCGAAGGTCCAAGGCGGATTTCCAGACAAAAGTCCAATGGGGAGGTCGAGTAGGAGGTCCAAGGTGGAGGTCCAGGCGGAGGTCCATCTATCCAACGTGGAGGTCCTCTTCATGCGATCATCCGCCGCACACTGAGGATTGAAATGTAAGGTACCCCTTTAATACTGGGGTACCATTGCATTCCTATTGGCTGAAAAAATTGAATCAGCCAATAGGAATTAGGGCTGCTAAAATCCTACTGACTGTTCAAATCAGCCAATAGGATTTAAGCAGCTCTCATTCTATTGGCTGATTCGAATCAGTCAATAGAATAAGAGCTGCTTAAATCCTATTGGCTGGGTGGGCACTCTTAAAAGTGCTGAATGCCCTTTTAAGGGCAGCAAAAGAGCTGTATTCCCTTTTCATGGCAATGCCCATACAAATGCCCTTTTCAGGGCAATGGGTAGCTTAGGTTTTTGTTAGAGTTCGTTTTTTTTATTTTGGGGGGGTTGGTTGGGTGGTTGACTTTACTGTTGGGGGGTCTTTGTGTTTTTTTTACAGGTAAAAGAGCTATTTAACTTAGGGCAATGCCATGCAAAAGGCCCTTTTAAGGGCTATTGGTAGTTTATTGTAGGCTAGGGTTTTTTTAATTTTAGGTGTGCTTTTTTATTTTTATAGGGCTATTAGATTATATGTAATTTTTTTTATTTTTGATAATTTCGTATGTTATTTTTCGTAATTTAGTGTTTGTTATTTTTTGTAATTTAGTATTTTTTATTTTTTGTAATTAGATACCGCTAGATTTAGAGTTCTGCGGCCAAAGTGGTGCGTTAGCTACGCATGCTTTTTTCCCCCCGCACCTTTTAAATACCGCTGGTATTTAGAGTTCACAGAAGGGCTGCGTTAGGCTCCCAAAAGGGAGCGTAGAGCATATTTACCGCCACTGCAACTTTAAATACCAGCAGTGCTTACGGTAGCGGCCAGCTTGAAAAATGTGCTCGTGCACGATTCCCCCATAGGAAACAATGGGGCAGTTTGAGCTGAAAAAAAACCTAACACCTGCAAAAAAGCAGCGTTCATTGTTTCCTATGGGGAAATACTTCCTATGTCTGCACCTAGAACCCTAACATGTACCCCGAGTCTAAACACCCCTAACCTTACACTTATTAACCTCTAATCTGCCGCCCCCGCTATCGCTGACCCCTGCATATTATTATTAACCCCTAATCTGCCGCTCCGTACGCCACCGCAACCTACATTATCCCTATGTACCCCTAATCTGCTGCCCCTAACACCGCCGACCCCTATATTATATTTATTAACCCCTAATCTGCCGCCCCCAACATCGCCGTCACCTACCTACAATTATTAACCCCTAATCTGCCAACCGGACCTCACCGCTACTATAATAAAGTTATTAACCCCTAATCCTCCTGACTCCCGCCTCAATAACGCTATAATAAATAGTATTAACCCCTAATCTGCCATCCCTAACATCGCTGACACCTAACTTCAAGTATTAACCCCTAATCCGCCGACCGGACCTCACCGCTACTCTAATAAATGTATTAACCCCTAAAGCTAAGTCTAACCCTAACACTAACACCCCCCTAAGTTAAATATAATTTTTATCTAACGAAATAAATTAACTCTTATTAAATAAATTATTCCTATTTAAAGCTAAATACTTACCTGTAAAATAAACCCTAATATAGCTACAATATAAATTATAATTATATTGTAGCTATTTTAGGATTAATATTTATTTTACAGGTAACTTTGTATTTATTTTAACCAGGTACAATAGCTATTAAATAGTTAATTACTATTTAATAGCCACCTAGTTAAAATAATTACAAAATTACCTGTAAATAAATCCTAACCTAAGTTACAATTAAACCTAACACTACACTATCAATAAATTAATTAAATAAAATACCTACAATTATCTACAATTAAACCTAACACTACACTATCTATAAATTAATTACATAAAATACCTACAAATAAATACAATTAAATAAACTAACTAAAGTACAAAAAATAAAAAAAGAACTAAGTTACAAAAAATAAAAAAATAATTTACAAACATTAGAAAAATATTACAACAATTTTAAGCTAATTACACCTACTCTAAGCCCCCTAATTAAATAACAAAGCCCCCCAAAATAAAAAAATGCCCTACCCTATTCTAAAATAAAAATAGAAAAGCTCTTTTACCTTACCAGCCCTTAAAAGGGCCTTTTGCGGGGCATGCCCCAAAGAATTCTGCTCTTTTGCCTGTAAAAAAAACATACAATACCCCCCCCAACATTACAACCCACCACCCACATACCCCTAATCTAACCCAAACCCCCCTTAAATAAACCTAACACTAAGCCCCTGAAGATCTCCCTACCTTATCTTCACCACGCCGGGTATCACCGATCCATCCAGGAGGCTCCAAAATCTTCATCCAAGCCCAAGCGGGCGCTGAAGAGGTCCATCATCGGGCTGAAGTCTTGATCCAAGCGGGCGCTGAAGAGGTCCATCATCGGGCTGAAGTCTTGATCCAAGTGGGCGCTGAAGAGGTCCATCATCGGGCTGAAGTCTTCTATCAAGCGGCATCTTCAATCTTCTTTCTTCCAGATCCATCTTCATCCCGCCAACGCGGAACATCCATCCTAGCCGACGACTTCCCAATGAATGACGGTTCCTTTAAGGGACGTCATCCAAGATGGCGTCCCTCGAATTCCGATTGGCTGATAGGATTCTATCAGCCAATCGGAATTAAGGTAGGAAAATTCTGATTGACTGATCGGGCCTTTTGCGGGGCATGCCCCAAAGAATTCTGCTCTTTTGCCTGTAAAAAAAAACATACAATACCCCCCCCAACATTACAACCGTTCCGATCAGCCAATAGAATGCGAGCTCAATCTGATTGGATCAGCCAATCGGATTGAACTTGAATCTGATTGGCTGATTCCATCAGCCAATCAGAATTTTCCTACCTTTTCGTCTTCAATCTTCATCCATCCGGAGCGGAGCCTTCTTCAAACGAGCCGACGCGGAGCCATCCACTTCCAACGACGCCTATCTGACGAATGGATATTCCTTTAAGTGACGTCATGGTGGGTTTTAATGTTGGGGGGGTTGCATTTTTTTTAACATCCAAAAGAGCTGATTACTTTGGGGCATGCCCCGCAAAAGGCCCTTTTAAGGGCTGGTAATAGAGCTGTTAACTTTTGTAATGTAGAAAAGGGTAGGGCATTTTTTTATTTTGGGGGGCTTTGTTATTTTATTAGGGGGCTTAGATTAGGTGTAATTAGCTTAAAAATCTTGTAATATTTTTTTATTTTTTGTAACTTAGTTTGTTTTTATTTTTTGTAACTTAGTTTTTTTTTTTGTACTTTAGTTAGTTTATTTAATTGTATTTAATTGTAGGTATTTGTAGTTAATTAATTTAATTAAGTTAATGATAGTGTAGTGTTAGGTTTAATTGTAACTTAGGTTAGGATTTATTTTACAGGTAATTTTGTATTTCTTTTAGCTAGGTCGTTGTTAAATAGTTAATAACTATTTAATAACTATTGTACCTAGTTAAAATAAATACAAAGTTACCTGTAAAATAAATATAAATCCTAAGATAGCTACAATTCAATTATTAATTACATTGTAGCTATCTTAGGGTTTATTTTACAGGTAAGTATTTAGTTTTAAATAGGAATAATGTATTTAATGATAGTGTAGTGTTAGGTGTAATTGAAACTTAGGTTAGTTTTTATTTTACAGGTAAATTTGACTTTATTTTATCTAGGTAGCTATTAAATAGTTAATAACTATTTAATAGCTATTGTACCTAGTTAAAATAAATTTAAATTTGCCTGTAAAATAAAAATAAATCCTAAAATAGCTACAATATAATTATTAGTAATATTGTAGCTATATTAGGGTTTATTTTATAGGTAAGTATTTAGTTTTAAATAGGAATAATTAATTTAATAAGAGTTATATTTATTTTGATTTATTTAATTAATATTTAAGATAGGGGGATGTTAGGATTAGTGTTAGACTTAGGTTTAGGGGTTAATAATTTTATTATAGGTTGCGGCGGTGTAGGGGGGGCAGGATAGGGGTTGATAAATTTATTAGAGGTGGCGACGTTGTAGGGAGGGCAGATTAGGGGTTAATAAGTTTAATATAGGTGGCGGCAGGGTCCGGGAGCGGCGGTTTAGGGGTTAATACATTTATTATAGTTACGGCGGGGTCTAGGAGGGGCGGTTTAGGGGTTAATAACTTTATTTAGTTGCGGGGGGCTCCGGGGGTGCCGGTATAGGGGGTAGAACAGTGTAGTTTAGTGTGGGTGTTTAGTGACAGCTTATCAATAAAGCTGGGAAAAAGCCGAAGAGCAGTGAGATTGGATTAATGATAACTATCACAGTCTGCTGCTCATCGCCCTGTACTTGGTGCACAGCTTTTTGACAGCTTTTTTGATAACTTTGGCGATCGCATTCAGGTCCACGGCGGCGATGTGAGGCGAGCTTAGGCGGGCATATTGGGGCCGGCGAAGGCAGGTAAGTAGACAGCTTGATAACAAAAGGCCCTAGTATCTTTCAGTCCTTATAACTTTTTGTGCAATATTTTTTTAATATTTTATATTAGATAGTGTTATGAGTGTGACTGTACTTTAAAATGTATTTTTGATTTGTTTTGTGACACTTTTTATTCGAGTGTAACAGTTAATCAGAGCTCTGAGGTCGCGATATCGTCAAGCGATCGGGTATACTAAAAACTTGTAATACATGCACTACACGCAAACATTCATGACAAGCTCAATATCGAATACGCGCAGCCGTTTAGCGCGGCTCTTGTAATCTGGCCCTTTGTTTTAAAATAATGCTTTGCACTATGGTTGTTGTTAATGTTTTATTTATAAACGACCAATGGGGTTTTTTTTAGGGACACGGTTGTTTGATTGAACTCCTTATTGCTATGTGGATCGTGCTTCCTTGACATGTTTTGATGAAATTCTACTAGAAATTCCTGACAGCATGCGGAGAAAAGCATTTACTGTGCCAGCTTATGAGACTTCAATGCTTTGAACAAGTGAAAAAGTTATTTCTAAATGACACTATCTGCCTGAGCACTCAACACGACAAGTCGTATACTGGGGCTTAAGCTGCAATTAGTTTTGGTATTCAGCTCTTGTTGTTCATTCCCCAGATTTTTCTTTTTGTTGCTTGAATTCTCCATTCCTATTCATTAAAAAAACCATATGCATCTGTGGAAGCTGTTATAGATAAGCAAGAACTTCCTGACAAAGATACCTCAACCATATAAATAAAAGGTATGACTGGAAGAATAAAGGATTAAGAAAAAAATAAAGATTTGTAGAAACTCATACCAAGTAAGAGCCAGTTGGTTAATTTATTATGCATTGTATTTTATGAAAACGAAAACCACATTATACCTTTCATGGTTCAGATAGAGAATGCAATTTTAAGCAACTCTCTAATTTACACCTATAATCATTTTTCTTTGTTCTCTTGCTATCTTTATTTGAAAAGCAGTTATCTAAGCTAAGGAGCCGGCCCATTTTTGGTTCAGCACCCTGGATAGAGCTTGCTTATTGGTGTCTACATTTTGCCACCGATCAGCAAGCCCAACCCAGGTGCTGAACCAAAAATAGGCCGGCTCTTAAGCTTACATCCTTGATTTTCAGATAAAGATAGTAAGAGAATGAAGAAAAAAGTTATAATAGGAGTAAATTAGAAAGTTGCTTAAAATTACATGTTCTATATGAATCATGAAAGACAACATTTGTGTTTAGTATCCCTTTAATAGTGACATAAAGGTCCAAAAAGAAAAGGATATAATGTGTTAGAACATTGTATCCTGTAACTATTTCTTGCCTATAACTAAGGGATTGATCACAGTCTTGCTCTTGTGTTTAGTAGTGATCACAATCCAAATGATGCTACTGATGTTTCCATTCTCTGGGTATCCTTTGTTGAAGGAAATGTGGTGTGATAGGAGCGCCTAAAGGTGTATTCCCAGCTGCTAATTAGTTTATCCCTCAAATAAACAAAGTAAGGTTGGCACAAAAAGAAATTGAAAAAATTAGCAGCGCTAAATAGCTTGGAAATAATGTGCTAGTATTACGGTTTATATACCAAACAATATTTTTTATTATTTCTTTAAAATTCTATAATAACAACGTATTCATCAATGCAGTCTAGACAATAGCTCTCTTTAAAATTTAGGGACGTCTCCCTATAAGAGTTAATAGAAGAAAATATTCTATATAAAAAAATAAAAACAAATTTCCACAAAATGTTTTATGCTTTAAATACACATATCATTGGGATCTGTTTTACCAAACTTGTATTTTTGGTCAAACTTGGATCTTGGCAAATTCTAAAACCATGCTTAACAACTTTTAGAAATTCTCTGTAACGTATTTTGATAGTTGGAAAACGTACTATATTGAAATATCTATACGATGGGTGTCAAAAAACCTCTAGAAGTGTCCTTTTTAGTCTATGTAATAATACAAACTATCAATTCTCCTAAATTAGGATATAGTTCCACTTGTGTAGATACTTTATATACAAAATAAAGCTTGATATAAAAAAATGGAATAGTCTTTTCCCCACTTAAAAATTCAGCTGACTGCTGTTTGTTATCCTCGGCAATCCTTGTGCCTCAAAACTGGATATATAGGGAAGCAAATGTCTGTTTTTAGAACTATTTAAAACAACTTTTTTGTTGTTTAACTTGTATCCTTAATAGGAATGAAAAAATAAAGGTATCCTTTGTTGAAGGAGCAGCAATGCACTACTGGGAGCTATCTGAACTATGGCAAGAGGCATATAGGTGCAGCCACCAATCAGCAGCTAGCTCCCAGATCCTGAGCCTACCTAGGTATGCTTTTCAACAAAGGTTACCAAGGGAACAAAGCAAAATTGCCTAAAATTATATGCTCTATAATAATAAAATAAAAATGTTGGGTTTCATGTCCCTTTAATACTCTTGAAGCTTGAATTTGTTAAATCCCAAAAACATCACAAAATCATTGTCATTAATCACCAGATTTCATAATCCATAAATCAAATGTGCAGGAATAATGACATACAAAATTATGATTTGGTGAGTTTAGAGATTACATCACAGGTTGAAGGGCCTATATGTTGATTAAACACTTTTCATTATGTTTAATAATGCTTATTTGTAGGGTGTCCATTTAAAGGGACAGTATACACCAATTTTCATATAACTGGATGTAATAGAAACTACTATAAAAAAGAATATGCACAGATACTGATATAAAAATCCACTATAAAACCTTTTAAAAACGTTCTTAAAAGCTCTCAGTTTAGCACTGTTGATGAGGCTAGCCTGGGACACCCAGTGAAAAGGGTTGGGAAAACAAAATAAGCAGAAATTATCCAAAAAAATAAAGATTAATCCTATTCTAATAACCTTAAAAAAATAAACCTACCCCAAAATAAAAACCCTACTCTAGAATAAACTACCAAGGGCCCTTAAAATAGCCTTTTTTTGGGGGGGGGCCTTAAAAGGGCCTTTTGTAGGGTATTGCCCTGAGATAAACAGCTCTTGTACTCCAAAAAAAATACAAACACCCCTAACATAATACAAAACCCCACCCTCCAAACTACCAGGGTCCTTAAAAGGGCCTTTTGGGAGGGCATTAAAAGGGCCTTTTGTAGGGCAGCTCTTTTATTTAAAAAAAAAAATACAAACACCCTCTAACACTATACATTACACAAAATAAAAAACATATTATCAAAAATAAAAAAAGTATTCCTATTCTATACCCATAAAACAAAACCCACCCCAAAATAAAAAACCTAATCTAGAATAAAATACCTACTTTTTGTAGGGCATTGCCCTAAAAATATTAGCTCTTTTACTGCCCAGACCCTAACATGAAAAATAAAACCCACCCAATAAACCCTTAAAAAAGCCTAGCACTAACCCTCTGACGATACACTTACAGTTTTTGAAGTCCCGCTTGGACGAAGTCTTCATCCAGGCGGCCTCTTCAATCTTCATTCCGGCGGCGACATCCTGAACCAGGCGGAGAGAAGTCTTTATCCAGGCGGCCTCTTCAATCTTCATCCAGGCGGCATCTTCTATCTTGATCCCGGAGGAGCAGGTACATCCTGAAGACATCCGGCGCGGAGCATCCTCTTCATATGGTCGCCACCTTACACTGAATCTTCAATGCAAGGGACGTGATTCAAGATGGCGTTCTTTGCATTAATATTGGCTGAAAAATTTGAATCAGCCAATAGGAATTAGGGCTGCTAAAATCCTATTGGCTGTTCAAATCAGCCAAAAGGATTTAAGCAGCTCTCATTCTATTGACTAGTTCGAATTATGAGTTTTGAGTGCTATAGAGAAATTAACGAACGCAACAAAAGTTACGTTATTTAATTTCCTATAGCGCTGCTATTACAAGTTTGCAAACATACGCCTTTTGCGTGCGATATGGTTGCGTTAAGCTCCATACCGCAGACAATCAGAGCGCTGCTGAGATGTGCTTGTGCATGATTTTCCCATAGACATCAATGGGGAGAGCTGGCAAAAAAAAAACAACTAACACCTATGATCGCAGTTTAAACCTAACACCCTGACATAAACCCTGAGTCTAAACCCCCCTAATCTGCTGCCCCCAACATTGCTGACATCTGCCTACAGTTATTAACCCCTAATCTGCTGCTCCCAATATCACTGCTACCTAAATAAAATTATTAACCCCTAATCTGCCTCTCCCGATATCGCCGTCACTATACTACATTTATTAACCCCTAAACCACCAGCCCCCACATTGCAACAAGCTAAATTAAACTATATTAACCCCTAATCCTAACATAACCCTAACGTGACCCTAAACCTAACCCTAATACCCCCTAACTTTAACATAATAAAATTATTAACTAAATAAACCTATTAACTCCTAAACCGCCAGCCCCCCCACATCACAACAAGCTAAATTAAACTATTAACCCCTAAACATAACCACACCTAACTTTAACATAATTAAATTAGATCTAAATTAAATTTACAATTATTAACTAAATAATACCTATTTAAAACTAAATACCTGTGAAATAAAACCTAAGCTAGCAACAATATAACTAATAGTTACATTGTAGCTAGCTTAGGTTTTATTTTTATTTCACAGGTAAGTTTGTATTTATTTTAACTAGGTAGACTAGTTAGTAAATAGTTATTAACTATTTAATAGCTACCTAGTTAAAATAAATGTAAACTTACCTGTGAAATAAAACCTAATAAAACCTGCCTTACACTAAAACCTAACATTACAAAAAAAAAGTACAATTACAAAAAATATAAAAAGAAATTATCCAAAAAATAAATAAATATTAATACTATTCTAATACCCTTAAAAAATAAACACACCCTAAAATAAAAACCCTACTCTAGAAAAAACTACCAAGGGCCCTTAAAATGGCCTTTTGGGGGGGCCTTAAAAGGGCCTTTTGAAGGGCATTGCCCTGAGATAAACAGCTCTTTTACTAAAAGAAAAAAAAAATACAAACACCCCCTAACACTATACATTACGCAAAATATAAAACAAATTATCAAAAATAAAAAAAATATTCCTATTCTAATACCCATAAAACTAAACCCACCCCAAAATAAAAAAAAACCTAATCTAGAATAAAATACCAATGGCCATTAAAACAGTCTTTTGTAGGGCATTGCCCTAAAGATATCAGCTCTTTTTTTAAATAAAATTACAAAGTCCCACTAACATTACAAACCCCCACCCTGCCAACCCACAAAATAAAAATAAAAACTATCTAAAAACCTAAGCTACCCATTGCCCTGAAAAGAGCATTTGTATGGGCATTGACCTTGCATTTAGCTCTTTTACTGCCCAGACAACCCTAACCTGAAAAATAAAATCCACCCAATAAAACCTTAAAAAAGCCTAACACTAACCCCCTGACGATCCACTTACAGTTTTTGTCGTCCCGCTTGAACGATCTTCATCCCAGCGAAGTCTTCATCCAGGCGGCCTCTTCAATCTTCATCCCGGCGACGACGTCCTGATCCAAGCGGAGAGAAGTCTTCATCCAGGTAGCCTCTTCAATCTTCATCCCGACGGCGACGATGTCCTGATCCAAGCGGAGAGAAGTCTTCATCCAGACGGCCTCTGTTCAAATCAGCCAAAAGGATTTAATCAGCTCTCATTCTATTGGCTAATTCACGCCTTTTCCTCTGGCCGGTAAACTTACTCCGGTATCCAGCAAACACTTTCGGCATGCCGCACACCAAGCTACGCCTCCTTCTTCAGCTCGATCGGCTGAATCCTGGATGTAATCTCACCAATTGGACATGGATATGAAGCTTAAGGCAGCCAAATGGAGCCCAAGCCTGTCTTCTGGTACTCGTAATAGAAACAACAAAACAACACAGGGAGCTGTTAAAATGTAACTTTCAATCTTCAAATAAAAATAACCATTGTGGGGCACACAAAAAAGGCATAAGAACCCCTTGTCAGCAAACAGAGAATTAATGGGATCTAGCAGAACACATCCAGGGCTAGATTACAAGCAGCTGTGGTTGTAGAACTCACCTGTATTACAAGTTCAGCAGCAGTTATCTCAGATCTTTTGACAGACTTACATTTCAGGCAATATGTGCTGACTCATAAATAACTACACGGTAGTGAGCACAATGTTATCTATATGGCTCACATGAACTAACAGTACATGTTATTAGCTATTCACAGCCAGACAGTGAGATAAGAGGTGGACTCTTAGAAATCATCCTATGAGCCAACCTAGGTTTAGCCTTTAACAAAAAATAACAAGAGAAAAAAGCAAATCTGATGATAAAAATAAATTAGAAATGTATTTTAAATTACTGCCCTATCCAGATTACAAGTTGCACATTATTTAACACTTTCGCTCGTGCACAAACACGCCTGGGGGGTTGGCGGTTTAGAAGTTAATATTTTAATTATGTTATTTGTGGTTTAGGGGTTAATAACTTTATTATTTTGCAATGTGGGGGTTGACAGTTTAGGTGTTTGTTAATACTTTGTGCGGGTTAAGTGTTTTTATTTTTATTTCTTGTGGGCGGTTACGTGTTTTTTAGTTATTTCGTGCGGGCGTTTGCGTGTGTTGTTTTTTAAGGCCTCAGGTTTGCCTACGCTGCATCCAGGTGGATTCCTAAAAATGGCACGTGGATTCTTTTGGCTGCGCGCAACCAACATTCTTTTGGCTGCCTCGCGCAGCCAACATTCCTTTGAGGATGTGTGCGCAACTGGCAACGGCGACAGACACGTTACAAACGCGATTATAGTATAGATACTATATAACCTTTAAACCTCTAAATTTCTGCCTATTTCTAAGCCACTACAGCCAGCCTCTTATCACATGTTTTTGTATTTGCTTTTCACAACATTGTAATCTATTAGAAAACCCTATTAATAATTCATCTAGCTCAAATTTTGCATTTGCAATATTACACCTCCTATACCTTTCAACGACTTTTTCTTGGTTTCCTTTTGTTTTCAGCAGCTTTTCTAACAATATCATCGACCTCTTGGAAAATCATTATTATGCATAAATCTTGGCTGATTTTAAATATAGTAATTTGTATTTTTTTAATAGATATATTGCTCCGATTTCAATTTAACATTATTAAACTTCCCCAGACTTGAAACCACAAAATTGTCTTTCACAATTCCTATAGAGAGTAGAATTTGTATAAAAAATATGATTTACCTGTCTTATAAAATGTACACTAATCTCTTGGTATCCTTTGTTGAATATCATACCAATGTAGGCAGTGTGCACATGTCTGTAATACTACACACTGATGAGTTGCATGTAGTGAACTGTCTCTGCTATCCTGCAGCTCAAGTGTAGCTGATCACTAAAATTCAGTTTTTAGTAACGGCACAGATACTATTTGTTTTGTGTAGTAGCCGTGCATAGGATCTAGCCCTTTATAAGATCTATAATAAAATATAATATGTGAAAGAATGCAGAGGTATAATTAAACAAGCTCTTTGAATATGCCTATGGTCCAGATTACAAGCTGCACGTTATTTAGCACTTTTGCTCGTGCACAAAAAAGCCTGGGGGGTTGGCGGTTTAGAAGTTAATATTTTAATTATGTTATTTGTGGTTTAGAGGTTAATAACTTTATTATTTTGCGATCTGGGATTGACAGTTTAGGTGTTTGTTAATACTTTGTGCGAGAGGTTAGTTTTTTTTTGTGATACTTCGTGCGGGCGGTTACGTGTTTTTATTTTAATTTCTTGTGGGTGGTTATATGTTTTTTAGTTATTTCATGGCAGGTGGATTCTTTTGGCTGCACGCAGCCAACATTCTTTTGTCTGCCTCGCAGAGCCAACATTCCTTTGAGGATGCGTGCGCAACTGCCGATGGCGACAGACGCATTACAAACGCGATTATAGTATAGATACTATATAACCTTTAAACCTCTAAATTTCTGCCTATTTCTAAGCCACTACAGCCAGCCTCTTATCACATGTTTTTTTATTTGCTTTTCACAACAGTAGACTGCTAGTTCATGTGGCCATATAGATAACATTGTTTTCCTGCCCATGGGTTGTGCACAACACAGCACTAATTGGCTAAAATGCAAGTAAATAGATAAATAGTCATGTCATCAAGAGGCTGTCAAAAGAGGCTTATATACAAGGTAATCACAGAGGTAAAAAGTGTATTGATATTACCATGTTGGCTGTGCAAAATTGGGCAACGGGTAATAAAGGGATTAGCAATCTTTTTAAACAATACAAATTTTGGAGTTGACTGTCCGTTAAGTGGTTAATTTTGACTTTACTGTCAATTTAAAGGCTAAAGATTCTTCCTGAAGACTGCGGTAATAATCAACAAAGACATCAAGGTGTGGACTTTTAACATCAACATTTTTTGTAATACTTTTATAATTACTTAATTATCTATCATATTTATTTGTATTATTTAATGAAGAATACACAGTAGGATTGGAATTAGATATTATTCCAAATGGCACATAATACACTAAATCAAGTGTATCAGCAGGTTTGATATATACCCTGTCTAGCTTGGGGGACCTTAGCCAGATGCCGGTTATACATATTATATAAAATACTGAGCCATAGAAATGTAATTGTTAAGATTAGGCCAATGAGATCTTGTCTAACAGCTGCTAGTTTGTACGTTACAGCAACATTAAAGGTAATTGTTAACCTCTGTGGATATTACTTGCATTATTATTAATATGAGGATTCGTAACAGCAATCTGTTTGTACAAAGATCCTGCTTGAAATACAATTTTTAGTTGAATGTATATTGTTTTTCTAATGTCTAATCATATATTTAAATATATATTAATTTTAAATAAAGTTTAGCAATAATATGTTTTAATTACAACAATTAGAATATTATATTATTGCTGTAAAAGATGTTATGCTAATTCATAATTTTTGTTTCAGATGAGCCTGTAACGATTAGCCTCGGAAGCAGCTTCATAAATATAGCCTTGACCAGATAGGTCCAAATAAGTACATTCCTATACCTGTGCCTACCTATGTATGCTTTTCAACAAAAAATACGAAGAAAACAAAGTAAATTTGATAATAGAAGAAAATGAAAACCCGACATGCTCTATCTGAATCATGACATTTTACATAGATATTATTTTTTCATTTATAAATAATGTATTTCACCATAAATAACTTGACAATAGAAAAGTATTTTGCACTAAAATAAATAATGCAATTCATGTGCAAAGGGTATCGCATGACTTAACACAAGGATTTTATGTTCAAAGCCATTGTAATCTATTAGAAAACCCTATTAATAATTCATCTAACTCAAATGTTTCACTGCATTTGCAATATTACACCTCCTATACCTTTCAACGACTTTTTCTTGGTTTCCTTTTGTTTTCAGCAGCTTTTCTAACAATATCATCGACCTCTTGGAAAATCATTATTATGCATAAATCTTGGCTGATTTTAAATATAGTAATTTGTATTTTTTTAATAGATATATTGCTCCGATTTCAATTTAACATTATTAAACTTCCACAGACTTGAAACCCAAAAATTGTCTTTCACAATTCCTATAGAGAGTAGAATTTGTATAAAAAATATGATTTGCCTGTCTTATAAAATGTACACTAATCTCTTGGTATCCTTTGTTGAATATCATACCAACGTAGGCAGTGTGCACATTATTGGAATACTACACACTGATGAGTTGCATGTAGTGAACGGTCTCTGCTTTCCTGCAGCTCAAGTGTAGCTGATCACTAAAATTCAGTTTTCAGTAACGGCACAGATACTATTTTTTTGTGTAGTAGCCGTGCATAGTATCTAGCCCTTTATAAGATCTATAATAAAATATAATATGTGAATAAATGGAGAGGTATAATTAAACAAGCTCTTTGAATATGCCTATGGTCCAGATTACAAGTTGCACGTTATATAGCACTTTCGCTCGTGCACAAACACGCCTGGAAGTAAACTTTAAATGCGGGAGGGTTAGCGAGCATATTTCAAGTTCTATAAAATATTTGTGCACAAGTGAAACCCAATGCGTGCTAACTTCAGGACTTCAGATATTGTGACCTCATTCCCCATAAACTTCAATGAAGCGCATTGTTAAAAAAACACTTATCACTTGTGCACTAACCCGAAAGCAAGTTAGACCTACAGAGCTAAACCCGAAGGTTATAATGCATATTTTACATTCCAATGTTCTTCATATGGAAGAAAAAATTTTTATTCTTAAAGGGACACTGTACCCAAATTTTTTCTTTTGTAATTCAGAAAGAGCATGCAATTTTAAGCAACTTTCTAATTTACTCCTATTATCAATTTTTCTTCATTCTCTTGCTATCATTATTTGAAAAAGAAGGCATCTAAGCTTTTTTTGGTTTCAGTACTCTGGGCAGCACTTTTTTATTGGTGGATGAATTTATCCACCAATCAGCAAGGACAACCCAGGTTGTTCACCAAAAATGGGCCGGCATCTAAACTTACATTCTTGCATTTCAAATAAAGATACCAAGAGAATTAAGAAAATTTGATAATAGGAGTAAATTAGAAAGTTGCTTAAAATTTCATGCTCAATCTGAATCACGGAAGAAATATTTTGGGTACAGTGTCCCTTTAAATACGTATTTCTATATATCTGATACATTTTAAATGTAAATATATATATATATATATATATATATATATATATATATATATATATATATATATATATATATATATATATATATATATATATATATATATATAATATATATTCCAATATATCTATATAGATATATAAAGGTATAAAAATATACCGACATATATATATATAGGAATATATATTTAAAAATACACAGAACATTTTCTACTATGTAAAGAATATTGAAATGTAAAATATATACAGTAAATACACAGTAAAATACATTTTAAAATCGTAAATGTATTAATTTTTTTTTTTAAAGTTTTAAAGGACCAGTCAACACAGTAGATTTGCATAATCAACAAATGCAAGATAACAAGACAATGCAATAGCACTGAACTTCAAATGAGTAGATTTTTTTTCTGACAATTTTAAAAGTTATGTCTTTTTCCACTCCCCCTGTACCATGTGACAGCCATCAGCCAATCACAAATGCATACACGTACCATGTGACAGCCATCAGCAATTCACTAATGCATACACACTTATTCTTGCACATGCTCAGTAGAAGCTGGTGACTCAAAAAGTTTAAATATAAAGAGACTGTGCACATTTTGTTAATGGAAGTAAATTGGAAAGTTGTTTAAAATAGCATGCTCTATCTGAATAATGAAAGTTTAATTTTGATTGAGTGTCCCTTTAAGGTATTTGAGTGGAAAGGGATCCAAAGTGTATATATGTATATATACATGTGTATCAGGCCCCACTAAATCTGCAAAGACCCAGAGAAGTTCAATTTTAGACCTGTACCCATCAATGTCTTTAAGAAACACCTTAATAATCTAAAAATGAAAAACCAGTCTAGACCTGATCAAATCCCAGCAATGCTATTGAAGCTCAGTGCGCCGGCAATTGCTAAACCTGTCACAACCCTAATTAACAAATCCTTGGTGTCTGGATACATACCCAAACTTTTGAAGACTGCAAGAGTAGTGCCTATACATAAAAGTGATCAGTTAACCTCAGTTACTAACTATCACCCAATATAATTTCTCCCAGTATTGTCAAAAATCTTAGAAAAATGCGTCCATATGCAACTATGTGAGTATTACCAACAATTTAATTATCTGAACCCTGTTCAATAAGGTTTTTGCCCTAATTACTCCACTACAACTGCCCTCCTAAAAGTTTGCAACAACATCCAAACTGGCATTGAACAAGGAGCCAAACTGGAGCTATTTTCCTTGATTTTGCATAGGCCTTTGACACAGTAGATAATGACATACTACTGCTCAAACTAAAAAACTCAGGTATTGGTGATCATCCACTAACCTGGTTTCGATCATATGTATCAGATCGATCACAGTATGTCTCCATTTCTGGCAGTGACTCCCTCCCTCTCCCAGTCACGTGTGGTGTTCCCCAAGGTTCCATTCTCAGCCCCCTACTATTCACATTATTTATAAATGATCTGCCAAATGTCTGCAAATCCTCAACTGTACACATTTATGCAGACAACACGGTAATCTATGCAAACAATTCCGATCTGCCGCAGCTTGAGGCAGTGCTCCAAAGCCAGTTCACAGAAGTAGAAAAGTGGATCTCAAAAAACAAACTCTTCCTAAACACTGACAAAACTGTCACAATGATCTTTGGAACAGTACCTAAATTACACAAACTACAAAATTCCCATCTACGAATCAAAACAAAATCAAATTGCACACTGACCGCAGTCTACTCTTTCAAATACTTGGGTATGTTGTTAGACCCCAATCTATCTTTTGGCCTACACATAGAAAAACTGGCATCTGAACTCTATCCAAAACTAGGTGTCCTGTACAGAAACAAATCCTGCCTCAGTCCTACAGTAAAGGAAAAGATTGTACAGCAAATGCTGATGCCAATCATGGATTATAGGGATGTAGTATATGCACCTGCACCGCAAACTCACCTAAATAAACTTAATACACTGTATAACTCGTTCTGCCGCTTTGTGCTACAATGTAACTACAGGACCCACCATTGTGACATGCTAAAAGAACTAAACTGGCTGTCGCTGAAATCCAGACACACCCTCCATCTTTCCAGCCATGTGTCTAAGAGCTTTTCTGGGAAACTCCTACCCTACCTGAGCAGAATGCTCTCTCCAGCTGTTCCCACCTCCCATAACCTCTGTTCCAGTACCAGCACATTATTTAGTCTGCCTCCATAAAAAAAGAAAGCAGCTCGATCATACTTTTCCTACAGAGCACCACAATTATGGAACAACCTCCCGCACACTTTAAAATGTTCCCCAAGTCTAAAATTCTTTAAGAGATCCCTCTTTGCATATCTCAAAACAGAATGCACCTGTCATGGTTGATTATATATTTCCTACCTGTTCTATGTTAAATTTCGCATATATTATGTATTAATATTGTTTTTGTATTTTATTGTACCCTATTGTATCAATGCAATGTTTTGTGGACCCAGGACATACTTGAAAAAGAGAGAAATCTCAATGTATCCTTCCTGCTAAAATATTTTATAAATAATAAATATATGTGTTTATATGTGTATAAATATATATATGCAGCAATGATGGAGACCGCACTCGTAGGACTTTAAGAAATTCACCTTAGTGATATTTAATACCGTAACGTTTTGGGTTTTCCCCCTTTGTCAAACATAAAAAATTACAGTGCACATTCCTCAATAAATACCCCATACCCGATCACCAACATCCAGATATGCCCGCTGTGACTTCCGGTAGCATCTCCCAGGAGCAGCTGCGCGGCACTATGGAAGCCCATACGGGCCAACTGTAACAACAAAAGTGGAACACAAGACCGTAACTAGGCAACGGTCGTAAACAAATGTCCTTAACAAAACAGAACAGCCTTACAAGATAATCTGATACAATGTGCACCCCTATATCTCTACTTTAATCCATTAATTATGTAAACAATTTGTACATTATACCGTGAACTTGCTCCACTATTAATAGAAGCCTACCTATTCACACTATATAATTAGTGATGTCGCGAATTGTTAGCCGGCAAATAGTTCCCGGCGAACATAGCATGTTCGCGTTTGCCGCGGCGGGCGAACATATGCAATGTTCGATCCGCCCCCTATTCATCATCATTGAGTAATACTTTGACCCCGTACCTCACAGTCAGCAGGCACATTCCAGCCAATCAGCAGCAGACCCTCCCTCCCAGACCCTCCTACCTCCTGGACAGCATCCATTTTAGATTCATTCGGAAGCTGCATTGTTAGTGAGAGGAGGGACAGTGTAGCTGCTGCTGATTTAGTAGGGAAATCTATAGCTAGGCTAGTGTATTCAGTGTCCACTACAGTCCTGAAGGACTCATCTGATCTCTGCTGTAAGGACAGCACCCCAAAAAGCCCTTTTTAGGGCTGCTTTTTTTTTTTTTTCTGTGTAATCTAATTGCAGTTGCCTGCCTGCCAGCGTGTGTGTCAGGCTCACAGCGTATACTGTGCCCACTTGCCCAGTGCCACCACTCATATCTGGTTTAACAGTAGTGTAGATTTAAAAAAAACAACACTTTTTTGACTGTGTTAAATAATAGCAGTCAGTTTCCTTCACACGTGTGCGTTTAAAGGACCAGTCAACACAGTAGATTTGCATAATCAACAAATGCAAGATAACAAGACAATGCAATAGCACTTAGTCTGAACTTCAAATGACTACTAGATTTTTTTTCTGACAATTTTAAAAGTTATGTATTTTTCCACTCCCCCTGTACCATGTGACAGCCATCAGCCAATCACAAATGCATACACGTACCATGTGACAGCCATCAGCCATTCACAAATGCATACACACTTATTCTTGCACATGCTCAGTAGGAGCTGGTGACTCAAAAAGTTTAAATATAAAAAAACTGTGCACATTTTGTTAATATAAGTAAATTGGAAAGTTGTTTAAAATGGCATGCTCTATCTGAATAATAAAAGTTTAATTTTGATTGAGTATCCCTTTAAGTGCCTGCCTGCCAGGGCACAGTGTCACCCCACTGCAACTCATATCTGGTGTAACAGTAGTGTAGATTTAAAAAAAAAAAAAACACTTTTTTGACTGGATTAAATAATAGCAGTCAGTTTCCTTCACACGTGTGCGTTTAAGTGCCTGCCTGCCTGCCAGGGCACAGTGTCACCCCAGTGCAACTCATATCTGGTGTAACAGTAGTGTAGATTTAAAAAAAAAAAAAAAACTTTTTTGACTGTGTTAAATAATAGCAGTCAGTTTCCTTCACACGTGTGCGTTTAAGTGCCTGCCTGCCAGGGCACAGTGTCACCCCAGTGCAACTCATATCTGGTGTAACAGTAGAGTAGATTTAAAAAAAACAAGACTTTTTTGACTGTGTTAAATAATAGCAGTCAGTTTCCTTCACACGTGTGCATTTAAGTGCCTGCCTGCCAGGGCACAGTGTCACCCCAGTGCAACTCATATGTGGTGTAACAGTAGTGTAGATTTAAATATAAACAACACTTTTTTGACTGTGTTAAATAATAGCTGTCAGTTTCCTTCACACGTGTGCGTTTCAGTGCCTGCCTGCCAGGGCACAGTGTCACCCTGGTGCAACTCATATCTGGTGTAACAGTAGTGTAGATTAAATAAACTTTCATGATTCAGATAGAGCATGTAATTTTAAACAATTTTCCAATTTACTTTTATCACCAATTTTGCTTTGTTCTCTTGGTATTCTTAGTTGAAAGCTTAACCTAGGAGGTTCATATGCTAATTTCTTAGACCTTGAAGTCCACCTCTTTCAGATTGCATTTTAACAGTTTTTCACCACTAGAGGGTGTTAGTTCACGTATTTCATATAGATAACACTGTGCTCGTGCACGAGAAGTTATCTGGGAGCAGGCACTGATTGGCTAGACTGCAAGTCTGTCAAAAGAACTGAAAAAAGGGGCAGTTTGCAGAGGCTTAGATACAAGATAACCACAGAGGTTAAAAGTATATTATTATAAATGTGTTAGTTATGCAAAACTGGGAAATGGGTAATAAAGGGATTATCTATCTTTTAAAACAATAAAAATTCTGGTGTAGACTGTCCCTTTAAACGGGGAGTTTGGTCTGTCACTGTGAAGCGGGCGTAACCCTTACACTACCTGATCGATACAACATCATACCTGATGTTTTAAAGCATGTTATTCCAAACAATTTAGGAATGTTAGGTGATTTATGCCCTTTATGGATTAAAACATGACTCTGCATCAACTATGTAATTTTCCATGGGAGTTTTGCCATGGATCCCCCTCCGGCATGCCACAGTCCAGGTGTTAGTCCCCTTGAAACAACTTTTCCATCACTATTGTGGCCAGAAAGAGTCCCTGTGGGTTTTAAAATTCGCCTGCCTATTGAAGTCTATGGCGGTTCGCCCGGTTCGCCCGTTCGCAAACAGTTGTGGAAGTTCGCGTCCACCGTTCGCGAACGCAAAAGTTTAGGTTGGCGACATCACTATATATAATAAGGCATAATGATGGGGTATCAAACTGATACTGCATATAGTGACAGGCACACATACTTAGACTCTCTATATATATTCAGCATATCTGGCATCTAGTTAAAGGAATATGGCTATGCAGATACAGTTATGCAATGTTATCATCCACTATTCGGTCCTATATATACACTCCTAATAAACACCAAATAGGGCTATGCTATTGTATGACACTTAAGTATAACAAAATGATTCTACACTCCACTATCTTCATTTCACCAAAATAGGAGACACTTTTATACCAAACATGTCATAAGTATATTGAAAAGACGTATCTTAAGCATATTGAAAACTATGTTATAAAAAACATCATGCATATTACAAAAAGCATTGTAAATCAAAGTGTGTGTTCAGCCCTTTTGGGATCAACGTATCCAGGGTGTGGATCCACCTAGACTCCTTCTGTAACAGCACTCTTGCACAGTCTCCCCCTCTTGGTAGGGGGGGTACATGGTCAATGATGACATATTTCAGATCTTTCACTGTGTGCTTATACTTGGCAAAATGTCTGGCGACCAGTTGTTCAGAATCACCATTGGTGATTGCAGCCCGTATGGCTGCCCTGTGATTCGCCATCCTCGTACGCAGATCATCGGTCGTTTTTCACACGTAGAATCTGCCACAAATAGAATATAGCAGATAAATTATGAAGGTAGTTGTGCATGTAACACAATGTTTAATTTTGAACTTTTTATTTGTCCAAGGGTGTGTAAACTCTGTGCATTGGATTAATGCACTGCAGGTGGTACATCCTAAACATTTAAAACATCCCGTTTTCTTTCTTTGTTGTAGCCACGTAGAGCTGGTATACGCCTGTGTCATATCTGGTCTCATAAGCATATCTCTTAGTGATTTCCCTCTACGATAGCTTAATCTTGGGGACCTGGAGTCATAAAGAGGTAATCCTTTGTCGCTTGAGATTATCCACCAGTGCTCATCAAGTATGTTACTGTAGGATCTTTTATCTGGACTGTACGCTGTAACATAAGTTAGCCTTTCCATATTTTGATTCTCATTTCTTTGGTCACTGCTCGTTAGGGCTTGTTGTTGTGTCATTCCATAGGCCTGCTGATATGCTTCATTAATCACTTGTTCCTCATATTTTCTTTCTTTGAACTTCTGGTACATGCTCTTGAGTTGTTTCTCTTTCCTCTCTTCTGTAGAGTTGTTTCTCACTACTCTTCGAAACTGTGAGATTGGTAAGGCTTTTTTAGTACCTGGTGGGTGACAGCTGGTATATTGCAACATAGAGTTCTGGTCCGTTGGTTTAGAAAAGAGTTCTGTGTTTAATTTTCCAGAGTTCTTGCTGATTTTTAAATCTAAGAAATCAATAGAATCACAATGGCACATCATCTTAAATTTTAATTCTCTGCAAAGTTGATTCAGTTTGATGAACCATTCATCCAAATCACATTGGGCGCCCTGCCAGATCATAAACAAATCATCAATATATCTCCTAAAAAGGATTATATGTGGGTCTTCAAACATTTCAGTATGTTCTCTTTCAAATACCCCTAAGAAGATATTGGCGTAGATTGTTGCTACATTTGAGCCCATTGCCATTCCAGATATTTGCAAGTAGTAGTGGTTCTCAAATTTAAAATAATTCATCCTTAAGCAGAATTCTAGCAGATGTATTAGTGCTTCAGTGGGAGGCCCTATGTAGGGGTATCTTAATAATTCCTTTGTTACTGCTTGTATTCCTTCTTTGTGGGGATCACAGTATATAAACTGGTCAAGTCTAAGGTGACCAGTATGTCTGTGTCCTCGATGCCATCAATTAATTGCATTCATTTTATGAGCTCAATAGAATCCTTCAGATAAGAAGGTATCCTTTGAACCATTGGTTGCAAGACCTTGTCCAAGTAAGTGGCGATGGTTTGTAATATTGAGCCCCTGGCAGACACAATTGGCCTACCTGGTGGATGGTGGGATTTTTGTGCACCTTCGGGAGAGTGTATAGCACCGGTGTGATAGGGTATTCAACCATTAAGTATGTCAACAATGTCTGTGATATCTGATCTTCCGTTCTCAACTCATTGAGATATTCATTAATACTCTGTTTGAATCTTCGGATTGGATTACAGGATAACCTTTCATATACAGTTGTGTCATTTAATTGTGACATTATCTCACTTCTGTAGTTCGCATAATCTTGAATAACCAGGGCTCCCCCCTTATCCGCCGCACGGATGACAATCTTGGTATTCTCCTTCAGATTTTTCAGAGCTTGTCTTTCTTGTTTGTTCAAATTATTTCTGATACTTGATTTGTTGTTCCTGACAGTATCCAACATGTCTGTACTTGTTAATCTAGTAAAGGTTGCTATACTAGGTTGTTGGCTCCTTGGGTCAAATGTACTCTTTTTCTTTAGTTCAGTGGTTCCCCCTGTTGTGCCTGAAGGTGTGTTCATGTAGAATTCCTTTAATATAAGTGTTCTTTGAAATTTATAGGATTCCACTGCCATATCAAATTTATTGGTATATGTGGTTGGCACAAAACTTAATCCTTTGTTGAGTACATTTCTCTCTTCATGGCTGAGTTCATGACTACTTAGATTAATAATGTTGTCCATTAGTATCTCCAGTTGTGTCTGGGTGGCCTGCCTCTCCCGGCGGTTCTTGCGCCCCCCCCCCACTCATGTGGGGTCTTGGCGCTCCCTGTTTTTTGACTGTGTGGTCATGTGCATAGTTTCATCCCTCTGCCAGTCAGTAGAGGTTGATGGAGCTTCATTGTCGATAGCATTATCTGAACTATCTATAGTAGTTAAGTTTCTAGGTTTGTAAACCCTGGGCCGTCTGCTCATTATCCTGTAATTTCTTTCTTCTGGACTCAATGTCCATTGGTATACCCGTCTCTCACGGTAATCAGTGGTAACAGCCTCCCACTTTTTTTCTTTAATGGCTATCAACTCCCCTTCATATTTTTTAAGTTGTTTCTGTAATTTTGATAACCAGTCCTCATGTTGGTCATGTTCCAATTTAGTTAGATATCCACTTTCAAACTGTATGATTTCTACCTCTAGGCTTTTATATATATATGTATATATATATATTATTCTTTATAAAACGCCAATAGATTCCGCAGCGCTATCCATAGGTACAAAGATAAAAGTACAGTACAATACAATATAAAAGACACCAGACAAAGTTTAGCAAACAAATACGGGGGAATTGAGGGCCCTGTTCCTGTGGGAATTTACAATCGAGATGGGTAGGAGGGTGAGAAACAGGAGGTGGGGACAGTGAAGGTGAGAATGATGTTAGTGTGGAGTTAGATGAGGGCAGCTATTAGGCAAGTTGAATTAATATTGAAGCACATAAAAGTGATGCAGCATAGCTGTAAAAAGCTGATTAGAAAATATCACCTGAACATCTCTATGTAAAAAAGGAAAATATTTTACCTCAGTATTCACACCCCACTGTAAAGAGAATTTAAACAGCCAGACAGGATGCTTGCCCCAGCACAAGCTAGGGAGTGTGCATCTGTCATGTGAAAGCACAGTCATGTTATTTTCCTATTCAGTTTAAGTAAATTTCCAGGGGCGTACTAACAAGCGATTCAGCCCTTGTCCTAGGGCCCTGCATCTTAGAGGGCCCGCCCCCACTGCCATCATGCAGCACTAAGGATTTTTTATTTTTGCCTGGAACTTTTTTTTTTAGGGGGGACGACACAGTTGCGGCGGGGGGGGGGGTCGATCGGACGACAGGTGTTAGGCAAGCTGGCTGATGTACTCTGTTTAGTGCAATTTGGTACAAATTAGTGCAGCCTCCATTTCAGCCCCAGTCACATTCCTACAGCCTACAGTTATACAGCACCAGGAATGTGACCGGAGAGAAAGAGGGAGGAGTGTAATGAACCTGCCGGCAGTGCAGTCTAGGACAGAAGAGGAAGAGAGCAGGAAGACAGCAGCTGCAGGCAACACTATGCACTTTGCAACAGGCAACAAATTTGAAGGCATGATTCAATAAAATGTAAAAAGGAAGTATTTTTTTTTGGGGGGGGGGGCAAGAAGAGGCACTCCCAGAACCTAATAATACACTATTATAAATAAAATACTCAAATTAATCATAAAACCTATTAAATTGGTTTGGAGGTAAAACTGGCTGTTCTGCCAAGGCAACTCCTCCTATAATGTTCTACAAATTCACACACACATATATATATATATATATATATATATATATATATATATACAGGGAGTGCAGAATTATTAGGCAAATTAGTATTTTGACCACATCATCCTCTTTATGCATGTTGTCTTACTCCAAGCTGTATAGGCTCGAAAGCCTACTACCAATTAAGCATATTAGGTGATGTGCATCTCTGTAATGAGAAGGGGTGTGGTCTAATGACATCAACACCCTATATCAGGTGTGCATAATTATTAGGCAACTTCCTTTCCTTTGGCAAAATGGGTCAAAAGAAGGACTTGACAGGCTCAGAAAAGTAAAAAATAGTGAGATATCTTGCAGAGGGATGCAGCACTCTTAAAATTGCAAAGCTTCTGAAGCGTGATCATCGAACAATCAAGCGTTTCATTCAAAATAGTCAACAGGGTCGCAAGAAGCGTGTGGAAAAACCAAGGCGCAAAATAACTGCCCATGAACTGAGAAAAGTCAAGCGTGCAGCTGCCAAGATGCCACTTGCCACCAGTTTGGCCATATTTCAGAGCTGCAACATCACTGGAGTGCCCAAAAGCACAAGGTGTGCAATACTCAGAGACATGGCCAAGGTAAGAAAGGCTGAAAGACGACCACCACTGAACAAGACACACAAGCTGAAATGTCAAGACTGGGCCAAGAAATATCTCAAGACAGATTTTTCTAAGGTTTTATGGACTGATGAAATAGGCCCGTAGCTGGATTGGTAAAGGGCAGAGAGCTCCAGTCCGACTCAGACGCCAGCAAGGTGGAGATGGAGTACTGGTTTGGGCTGGTATCATCAAAGATGAGCTTGTGGGGCCTTTTCGGGTTGAGGATGGAGTCAAGCTCAACTCCCAGTCCTACTGCCAGTTTCTGGAAGACACCTTCTTCAAGCAGTGGTACAGGAAGAAGTCTGCATCCTTCAAGAAAAACATGATTTTCATGCAGGACAATGCTCCATCACACGCGTCCAAGTACTCCACAGCGTGGCTGGAAAGAAAGGGTATAAACGAAGAAAATCTAATGACATGGCCTCCTTGTTCACCTGATCTGAACCCCATTGAGAACCTGTGGTCCATCATCAAATGTGAGATTTACAAGGAGGGAAAACAGTACACCTCTCTGAACAGTGTCTGGGAGGCTGTGGTTGCTGCTGCACGCAATGTTGATGGTGAACAGATCAAAACACTGACAGCATCCATGGATGGCAGGCTTTTGAGTGTCCTTGCAAAGAAAGGTGGCTATATTGGCCACTGATTTATTTTTGTTTTGTTTTTGAATGTCAGAAATGTATATTTGTGAATGTTGAGATGTTATATTGGTTTCACTGGTAAAAATAAATAATTGAAATGGGTATATATTTGTTTTTTGTTAAGTTGCCTAATAATTATGCACAGTAATAGTCACCTGCACACACGGATATCCCCCTAAAATAGCTATAACTAAAAACAAACTAAAAACTACTTCCAAAACTATTCAGCTTTGATATTAATCATTTAATTCATTGAGAACATGGTTGTTGTTCAATAATAAAATTAATCCTCAAAAATACAACTTGCCTAATAATTCTGCACTCCCTGCATATATATATATATATATATATATATATATATATATATATATATATATATATATATATATATATATATATATATATATATATATATATAAATAAAACACAGAGAAAACCCTGCACTCACTAGCAAGCTCACAGCTAAGATTTAAAAGCAAAAATGGAAAGGTTAGTTACCGCATCTGGTCAAATGGAACAAGCCCAGGTACCACGTCAAGGTCCTTTCCAAAACCTGGGACCCTAAAACAGCCACACAATGCAAGCTCTCAAATCCAAACAAACTGGGAACAATGGAAGGGTGCACAGGCTTATGTAATCACCCCAGTAATATACAAAACACGGAAGGGAACTGCACTCCTAGACTGGACCGGGTACACATCCCATGACCCTGCAACATGCCTAGCCCTATATATATATATATATATATATATATATATATATATATATGTGTGTGTGTTGTTTTTGTTTGTATGAAAAATAAAGGCATTGTCATAGGATGCACTAGCTCCCAACATAATGGCTGCCCCCCATGTACTCCCCCACAAAGGCGGCTTCCCACCACCTTTGCCCAGGCTTTGCAGCAGCTCTAATTTACCCAGCCGATGGCACACCCAGTCCTGTGCTCTCCATTAAAGGGAAACTCAAGTCAAAATTAGACTTTCATGTTTCAGATAGAGCATGACATTTTATATATCTTTCCAATTTACTTCCATTAACAAAATGCGCGCAGTCTTTTTATATTTACAGTTTTTAAATCACCAGCTCCAACTGTTACAAGTAGATCACTCAAGGTTGGAGTGGGCTGGGGGTGCAGGGAGGGAGTCTGGACCGGATCTTTTTTATATGAATGATATAAATTATTGTGCTACAAATTTTTAGGCTGGTTATTTTTTAAAATGTACAGTGCTCTAAAGAATTGAAGCAGAAACATAAAGAAGGGACAGGACTCCAGAGGGATACAAATTATATCCCTCTGGAGTCCTGTCTCTTCTTTATGTCCCTGCTTCAATTCACTGGCACTGCTATGTGTTACTGACAGCTATGAGGGATAATATCACTGTTATGTGTTACTGACAGCTATGAGGGATAATATCACTGCTTTGTTACTGACAGCTATGAGGCATAATATCACTGTTATGTGTTACTGACAGCTTTGAGGGATAATATCAAATAACATAAATTAGGACAAAATATTCTCTAATAAAAATACAGAGGATAAATGGATAACATTTAAAACTTTGTTAAATAAATATATGTATCAACAAATACCATATGGTTATAAAAATTAAAAAAATCCAAGCCAATGTGGCTAAATAAAAATGTGTTAAGAGAAAATGTAGGGTATTTAAATTATTCAAAGAAAATAGTACAGACTCAACATATTATATTTATAAGGAATATAACAAAACATGCAAAAAAGCAATCATATTAGCCTAAATTGAAAATGAAAGATGAATTGCAAAGGATTCTATGTCTAACCCTAAAAGGTTCTTTAAGTACATAAATAGCAAAAAATCTAAGAAGGACAATATAGGTACATTAATATGTGTGGAGGGTAGCATGGTTAAGAGTGACAGGGAGAAGGCGGAGGTACTAAGATAGTTTTTTTATTCAGTATACACAAGAGAGAAACCAATGGATGATACTTTGGAACAAACTAGAACATGCCAGCCCATACCATTAACTGGGTTATGTATAGAGGATATCAGAAAAAAATAGATAATATAAAGGTAAATAAAACTCCATGCCCAGATGGAATACACCCAAGGGTGTTAAGGGAACTTAGCACTGTTATAGACAAACATCTACTCTTAATGTTTCAACACTCATTATCCTCAGGCATGGTACCCCAGGATTAGCGTAAAGCTGATGTGGTGCCACTCTTCAAAAAGGGAAGCAGGAATGATCCAGGAAGCTATAGACCAGTTAGTCTGACATCAATAGTGGGGAAGATATTTGAATGGATTATAAGGGATTATATTGATAAGCACATTTTTTTAAATAAGATTATGAGTTTAAAATAGCATGGCTTTATAAGAAATAGATCATGTCAAACAAATCTTGTTAGATTCTATGAGGAAGTAAGTCAAATATAGATAAAGGGGAATCAGTTGAAGTGATACTGGGGATAGCTGAAAATGTTAGCTCATGGATAAATAACTGGATAAAAGATAGGGAACAACGAGTAGTAGTGAATGGATAATACTCAGATTGGACAAAGGTAATCAGTGGAGTACCCCAGGGATCAGTACTGGGCCCTGTTCTTTTTAATATTTTTATAAATGACTTGGAGCAAGGATTAAATAGTGACATCTCTATTTTTGCCAATGATACTAAGTTAAGTAAGGTCATTAAATCAGAGCAGGATACACTTTAATTACAAAGGGATCTGCAAAAAAAGTATGGGCAGGTAAATGGAAAATGAGATTTAATACGGGAAAATGCAAGGTTCTACATTTTGGAAGTAAAAATAAGCAGGCAACGTATTATTTAAATGGGACAAGACTAAGCCAAACAGAGGAGGAAAGGGATTTGGGAGTAGTAATAGATAACAAGCTAAAGATGGGTGCACAATGCAGGGCAGTGGCTACAAAGGCTAATAAATTACTAGCATGTATTAAAAGGGGCATTGATTCAAGGGAGGAAAGCATAATTCTGTCACTATATAAATCCTTTGTAAGACCTCACCTTGAGTATGGAGTGCAGTTCTGGGGACCGATCACAAAAAAGATATTGCAGAACTAGAAAAAGTTCAGAGAAGGGCCACAAAGCTAATAAGGGGAATGGAGAATTTAAGTTATGAAGAGAGACTAGCCAAAATGTGTCTGTTTTCTTTAGAAAAAAGGTGCTTGAGAGGTGACATGATTACTTTATATAAATATATTCAAGGCCCAGAGATGGCAGAAGCTCTGCTTATTCCAAGAAAATTATTTATGACAAGAGGTCACAATTTAAGGTTGGAGGAAAGGAAATTTAATCTCCTGCAATGGAAATGTTTTTTTCACTGTAAGAGCAATAAAATTGTGAAATTCATTACCAAAGGAGGTAGTAAATGCCAATACCCTAGATACTTTTAAAAATTGTTTGGATACATTGCTGTCTAGAAACAAAATTCATGGATATGATTACTAGTATTAAATGGGTCACCTTTTAGTAGGATTATTTAAGCTTAACTGGATCTTTTTTAAGTATTTTAGATTTTTGTATAGGTTAAACTCGATGGACTTTGGGGTTTTTTTCAACCTCATCTACTATGTTATTATGTTTCAAAATATCTGTCAATCTCCCTCGGTCTGGGGCTCCAGGCTCCATCTCACTTCATGGAGTTTCAATGATCATGAGAACGGTGAGAAATCAGCCTAGAACTACACTGGAGGATCTTTTCAATGATCTCAAGGCAGCTGGGACCATAGTCACCAAGAAAACAATTGGTAACACACTACGCCGTGAAGGACTGAAATCCTGCAGTACCCGCAATGTCCCCCTGCTGAAGAAAGCACATGTACAGGCCTGTCTGAAGTTTGCCAATGAAGATCTGAATGATTCAGAGGAGAACTGGGTGAAAGTGTTGTGGTCAGATGAGACCAAAATCGAGCTCTTTGGCATTAACTCAACTTGCCATGTTTGGAGGAGGAGGAATGCTGCCTATGACCCCCAAGAACACTATACCCACCATCAAAAATGGAGGTGGAAACATTATGATTTGGGGGTGTTCACCACATCAAAGGGATGATGGACGGGGGCCATGTACAGTCAATTCTTGGGTGTGAACCTCCTTCCCTCAGCCAGGGCATTGAAAATGGGTTGTAGATGGGTATTCCAGCTTGACAATGACCCAAAACACATGGCCAAGGCAACAAAGGAGTGTCTCAAGAAGAAGCACATTAAGGTCCTGGAGTAGCCTAGCCAGTCTCCAGACCATAATCCCATAGAAAATCTGGGGAGGGAGCTGAAGGTTGCCAAAACATCAGCCTCGAAACCTTAATGACTAGGAGAGGATCTGCAAAGAGGAGTGGGACAAAACTCCTCCTGAGATGTGTGCAAACCTGGTGGCTAACTACAAGAAATGTCTGACCTCTGTGATTGCCAACAAGGGTTTTGCCACCAAGTACTAAGTCATGTTTTGCAAAGGGGTCAAATACTTATTTCACTCATTAAAATTCAACTTTTTTAAAATGCTTTTTTCTGGATTGTTTTGTTGTTATTCTGTCTCTCACTGTTCAAATAAATTATAGACTGATCATTTCTTTGTCAGTGGGCAAACGTACTAAATCAGCAGGGGATCAAATATTTTTTCCCTCACTGTATGTGTTACTGACAACTATGAGGGATAATATCACTGCTATGTGTAACTGACAGTTATGAGGGATAATATCACTGTTATGTATTACTGACAGCTATGAGGGATACTATCACTGCTGTGTTACTGACAGCTATGAGGGATAATATCACTGTTATATGTTACTGACAGCTATGAGGGATAATATCACTGTTATGTGTTACTGACAGCTATGATGGATAATATCACTGTTGTGTTACTGACAGCTATGAGGGATAATATCACTGTTATATGTTACTGACAGCTATGAGGTATAATATCACTGTCATATGTTACTGACAGCTATGAGGAATAATATCACTGCTACATTATCCCACAAAAGTGAGTACACCCCTCACATTTTTGAAAATATTTTATTATATATTTTCATGTGACAACACTGAAAAAATGGCACTTTGCTACAATGTAAAGTAGTGAGTGTACAACCTGTATTACAGTGTAAATTTGCTGTCCCCCCTGTATTTTTGTTCTTATAAGAGTAATTATTCTTACTGCAAAAGTGATTTTAACCCCTTGTCTGCCCCTCACTACTTTCTGCTCCATACTGTAGTGCATATAGGGAGGTGGAAATTTATTTTTTTGCACAAGCACTTGTAAATTTACAATATTTAGTTCTTATTAAAACTATTTAAGGAAAAAATTGTCTCTTTATATGGCAATTAAAAACATGGCAGGGGCATATGAGGTGAGAGGGGCACAGGAGATGGGAGGGGCAATAGGGTACAGGAGGGGCAGAGGAAGTAGGTATGTGGAGCAAAAAGGAGGTGGGGGGGCGTGTCTAGCCCACGCCATGAATAGTCACACTTCTTTTCGGCTCTGCATCCACTACAAGATCCTGTATTAAATTGTGCTGGTAATCTAACTAACTAAAGTGTCTTAGCACATATACTTGATACCTGGTGCCCACAGGAACTGTTAGATACCAGTATAACCTTATTCCAGCGCTGATAGAAGTGTTAAATCAGATTGACATAAAGAGAGGCTCTGGCCTACAATTGCTATCTTCACTAAAGCCCCCAAAGACGGTGGGTTCTGCAGGTTCGCTGCGCTACTGATACAAGATGGTGCATGCAGATATTTTCACTTTACTAATAGAGCTTGGAAACAAGCTTGACAGAGGATTTGATGATCTTGGCGCCATTATCAGGGGAGTTCCCGCGCAAGAAAACTTTGGATGCCTTACTAACGAAGACCCGGAACCTATGAGAATGTCTGTGACCATATCTCCTGTTCAGCAGAGTTTATCACCACGAGGAGTAAGCTATGGAGGTACCCCGGGCTGTGCTGCAAGAGATCAGAGGAAGTCTGATACTGTATATGATTTAACTAGCAAGTCACTCTCCAGCACTGGAGACACGCAGCCACATTTACCAATCTACACTGGCATGCCGAGCTTCAAGCCATCTTTATCTATCATAAGCATGCAGCCTATACTACGCTTTGATGGTCGGCAGGCAGGTGATCGTATGTCTGGGGCTCCTGACCGGGCGAGTGTGGCCGGCTCCCTGGGTGGGAACTCTGAACTTTTTTGCCTCCAGTTTGCGGGACATGTACTTTTTACAGAAACCCACTTACTTGAGAGATCTCAACTCCAGTGCCCTCAAGGATACAGATTTGTCACGCTAGTCTACAACATGCTGGAGCAATCTTATCTACGGGAAGGAGTAGGCTGACCTATACAGACTCTCCAATTACAATAAGTTAGACTATACAGTAACCAAGTTTAAGGCAATGTTTATTATGTCTTTATATATTAGTTGGGTTTGACATATGCAAACAGTTTATAAAATTAGTTTTAATTTCTCTCTGGACACATGCTTAATTCTAAGTAAGATTTCCTTCCGGTATCGCTAAAATCATTTACCAGCAGATGTCTACACGGCTGCAGATATTAATTGTTATGTGAGCTTGACAATTATGACTTATGTTAGGTAATATTTTGTTATTGGATTTATTATCGTCTTTCTCTTCATCTCCTATGCGTCCATATCTATATGTAAAGTTACCCTACACTATTCTCACATTCTATGACGTATATACTCTAGTTTTTGTGACCAGGGGTCGATTTGGGGCATATTATGTATATCTGTATAATGTGTTAAAATGCTCCATCATCATAACTGCATAATTTTTGCATAACTACTACTGCTAATTCATATTTAACTTAGGTGATATACACTCCTTACTCTATTTGATAACTTTCAGAGTGTTGCAGCTTTTATAGAATGTTCACTACTATATACACAGTCATACCACAGCATTATAAATATGTCACACTTTTTGCAGTATTAGATACAGTGACCCTCTTCTAGCCATATGCCTTGCTAATACCCTTTCTATGTTGTGATCCTGCTACTAGCGATTTCCTATCTCAGTACAGGAGACAAGAGAACTTCTACAGTTTCTTTCTATATATTGTCTCGCCACTCTTGAGCTTACTGATAAATGTTGTTCATTAACTACTGTATATACCGAGCTATATATGAGATTATGTTAACAGTCCCACTAAATCTATGGAATGTTGTTTACACTTGATATGCCATGAAGAGAAATCCTTCTGACACTTCATAACACCCTAAGCATGCAACTTCTGTCTGTTTTCACTAATGTTGGATTTTGTGTCTATTCTCTTTATTCCTAAGAGGAGTTAAATTTTACATATTTATACTATACTCCTGTGTATGTTTGTGTTTGCTTTTGGTGAAGACATGTAATATTACTACCTTTAGCATACTACATAGAGTTTAACTTTACTTAATTTAGAAAAGCACAGGTCCAGTATTGGTTCATAATAGTCTATTTGCATTATTTACATTTTGCGATTAAGAGCTCATGCCCTCTCTGTTATGGACCTTTATGTAATTACTATGGTTGTGTTTCTCCTCTCAGCGGCTGTTGAAATTCTAATGCTAAATAGAGGAGGCAGCTACATCTTTCTAATTAGCTTATTTATGTTCTTCTCTAAAACCTTCCCAGTTTATATGGTGGTTAGTGTTTAATAGATTTAGAAGTTTATAGGAAGTTTTGAATGTTTGTATCTCGTCATCAGCACTGTTCTTTATGCAATTTGTACCCTCATTGAAGGGATATGTGAACCCCTATTATTTTCTAGGTGCTGACCGCAGAACAGGTGTACTTCCCTCACACTCCTCTTAAAGCCCCTCCTGGTTGCTTAACTCCTAAAGAATGTACGTATGAGATATATAACCAGAGTGACCATAGATATCCATATGTCCTAAGAGTATTATTAATGTCACACGGTATAACTAATTCTATATTTCTTAAAATGCCCTTGTTTAAATATAGCCCCCCCCCTTGTCCCTCATTTGAAGAGCGGTGCTTACCCGCTGAATCTCCCCCCTCCCCATACTACATAGAGAGCCATTCAGTGAAATCTCATGAGATCACAGCAAAGGTAAAGCATTACCTCAGCACTGCTGATACTGATTGGCTTTTTTTTTCTTCAGCTTCCAGCTGGACAGCAGTTAAAGGGACATGAAACCCAATTTTTTTCTTTCATGATTCAGAGAGAGAATTACATTTTAAACAACTTTCTAACTTACTTCTATTGTTTAATTTGTTTAATTCTCTTGGTGTCATTTGTTGAAAGAGCAGCAATGCACTACTGATTTCTAACTATACACATGGGTGAGCTAATGACAAGTGGTAAATATATATGCAGCCACCAATCAGCAGCTAGAACCTAGCTGCTGAACACAATCAGCCAATCAGATTCAAGTTCAATCCGATTGGCTGATCCAATCAGCCAATCAGATTGAGCTCGCATTCTATTGGCTGTTCCGATCAGCCAATAGAATGCAAGCTCAATCTGATTGGCTGATTGGATCAGCCAATCGGATTGAACTTGAATATGTTTGGCTGATTCCATCAGCCAATCAGAATTTTCCTACCTTAATTCCGATTGGCTGATAGAATCTTATCAGCCAATCTGAATTCAAGGGACGCCATCTTGGATGACGTCCCTTAAAGGAACCTTCATTCATCGGGAGTTCATCGTGGAGGAAGGATGTTCCGCGTCGGCGGGATGAAGATGGAGCCGGAAGAAAGAAGATTGAAGATGCCGCTTGATAGAAGACTTCAGTCGGATGATGGACCTCTTCAGCCCACGCTTGGATGAAGACTTCAGCCGGATGATGGACCTCTTCAGCCCCCGCTTGGATGAAGACATCGCCCGGATAGGAGGAAGACTTCGGACCCTCTTCTGGACAGATCGGTGATACCCGGCGTGGTGAAGACAAGGTAGGAAGATCTTCAGGGGCTTAGTGTTAGGTTTATTTAAGGGGGTTTGGGTTAGATTAGGGGTATGTGGGTGGTGGGTTGTAATGTTGGGGGGGTATTGTATGTTTTTTTTACAGGCTAAAGAGCAGAATTCTTTGGGGCATGCCCCGCAAAAGGCCCTTTTAAGGTCTGGTAAGGTAAAAGAGCTTTTCAATTTTTATTTTAGAATAGGGTAGGGCATTTTTTTATTTTGGGGGGCTTTGTTATTTTATTAGGGGGCTTAGAGTAGGTGTAATTAGCTTAAAATTATTGTAATATTTTTATAATGTTTCTAAATTATTTTTTTATTTTTTGTAACAGTTCTTTTTTTATTTTTTGTACTTTAGTTAGTGTATTTATTTGTATTTATTTGTAGGTATTTGTATTTAATTTATTTATTGATAGTGTAGTGTTAGGTGTAATTGTAGATAATTGTAGGTAGTTTATTTAATTAATTTATTTATAGTGTAGAGTTAGGTTTAATTGTAACTTAGGTTAGGATTTATTTTACAGGTACTTTTGTAATTATTTTAACTAGGTAACTATTAAATAGTTATTAACTATTTAATAGCTATTGTACCTGGTTAAAATAAATACAAAGTTGCCTGTAAAATAATATTAATCCTAAAATAGCTACAATATAATTATTATTTATATTGTAGCTATATTAGGGTTTATTTTAAAGGTAAGTATTTAGCTTTAAATAGGATTCATTTATTTAATAAGATTTATTTTATTTCGTTAGATAAAAATTATATTTAACTTAGGGGGGTGTTAGGGTTAGGGTTAGACTTAGCTTTAGGGGTTAATACATTTATTATAGTAGCGGTGAGGTCCGGTCGGCAGATTAGGGGTTAATAATTGTAGGTAGGTAGCGGCGACGTTGGGGGGGCAGATTAGGCGTTAATAAATATAATATAGGGGTCGGCGGGGGTTAGGGCAGCAGATTAGGGGTTCATAGGGATAACGTAGGTTGCGGCGGTGTACGGAGCGGCAGATTAGGGGTTAATAATAATATGCAGGGGTCAGCGATAGCGGGGGCATCAGATTAGGGGTTAATAAGTGTAAGGTTAGGGGTGTTTAGGCTCGGGGTACATGTTAGGGTGTTAGGTGCAGACTTAGGAAGTGTTTCCCCATAGGAATCAATGGGGCTGCGTTAGGAGCTGAACGCTGCTTTTTTGCAGGTGTTAGGTTTTTTTTCAGCTCAAACGGCCCCATTGTTTTCTGGGGGAATCGTGCACGAGCACGTTTTTGAAGCTGGCCGCGTCCGTAAGCACCGCTGGTATTGAGAGTTGCAGTGGCGGAAAATATGCCTGTACGCTCCCTTTTTGGAGCCTAACGCAGCCCTTCTGTGAACTCTAAATACCAGCGGTATTTAAAAGGTGCGGGGAAAAAAAAGCACGCGTAGCTAACGCACCCCTTTGGCCGCAGAACTCTAAATCTAGCCGATAGGTTTTATTTTACAGGTAAGTATTTATTTACTTTAAACAAAACGAATAGTGCAGCCACCGAAAATACAGAAATTAATTTCCATGAATATTTAGAATGAAAATTTAGTAAGAAACGACATTTTATGGTCTGCGCATCTCTAGTTAACACCAAATTAATGACCTCCCCCTCATGATATTTTATGAGAAATAAATAAATGAACTAAAAATCAAAAAGCTAGCACATATGCTGGGCACTGACATTTTTTCTATCGTTACTACTATGGTTACATTTTTAGCAAACTATCAGTGTTAGACACTTGCAAAATAATAATTATAATAATAATAATAAAAACATTAGATAATGTTACGTGGAAGACAAGTAGAATACTTGATGCACAGTGCATAACAATACGTAGCATCAGATGCAAACTGCGCAAATCCAGCGCTATACAGAACTAATACTGTTAGTGCTTACCCCTGTTTCCAATCAAAACTCTAACGGCTAGATTACAAATGGCGCAGTAAAGAAAAATTTGCGTCAGTGAAGACACCGCTAGCATTAAGCTTTTTGCACTTGTTGGGTTCCACTGGTATTACAAGAGGCAAAAAAAAACGTATTTTGCGCTAGCGGTAATCCAAAAAGTGCAAAAATCCTAAGCTGGGTCTTCACGTGTGTGTGCATATAGAAATCAATGGAGACAAAAAAGTGGTAAAAAAAAACAGCCTACTTGCGCAAACGACCTGGCATTTTCGCATCCCTATAGAAGTCAATGGAGAAAAAAAGTGAAAAAACCTAAGATCCTATTAACCCATAAACCACCATCCCCCACAATGCAAAGTTTTAAACTAACATTTAAACCCTCTAACCTAAATCCCCCTAACTTAACCCAAATTAAAATACCCCTAAACTTAGTAAAAAAAAAATCTTAACTACTTACCTGTAAAATTAAATAAAAACCTAATCTTACCTTTAAAAATCAAAACCTAACATTACACAAAATAAAAAAACTAACATTACAGAAAAAACTAACATTACAGAAAAACAAACAAACCTAACATTACAAAAAGAAAAAGAAAAAACAAACATTACCCAAAATAAAAAAGCTAACATTTCAGAAAATAGAAAAAGTAATTACCAAAAATAAAAAAATATAATCCTATTCTAATACCCCTTAAAAAACAACACCAAAATAATAAAAGAGCCTATTCTAAAAATAAACTACCAATAGCTCTTAAAAGGGCCTTTTGTAGGGCATTGCCCTAAAGCGATCAGCTCTTTTGGTGAAAAAAAACCCACTAACCCCTCTAACATTACAACCCCCCAAATAAAAAAAAAAAACTAACTAAAAAAACTAAATTACCCATTGCCCTGAAAAGGGCATTTGGATGTTTGCCACTTAAAGGGGCATTCAGCTCTTTTGCTGCTTAAAAAATAAAATCCCTAATCAAATAAAAAATAAACCTACACTGACCCCAAAGTTGGTACTCACCGATGATGATGATGGGCATCTTTATCCATCTTCATTACACCAGTCCATCTTCATTGTGGTGGTCCATCTTCTAACTTTATCCCGGTGGATGATATGAATCTTAAAATTCAAATCAGCCAATGGAATTAAAGTTTTTTCCTTTAATTCTATTGGCTGATTTGAATTTGAAGATTTAAATCAGCCCATAGGAATGCTCCTCCGGATGAGGAGGAGCTCCCTGTCGCTGATCTGAATAGGAGGATCGACGTCGCTGCTGCCTTCACTGCCGCTACCGCCACAATGAAGATGGAAGAAGTTGAACCACCAGGATGAAGGTGGAGTGCCGCCCATAATCATCGGTGAGTACCAACTTTGGGGTTAGTGTTAGGTTTGTGTGTTTTTTTGGGGTGTATTTTTTTTATATAGATATGGGGTTTTTTGGGGGAAGCAAAAGAGGCGAATTTAACTTTTAGGGGCAATGGCCATCCAAATGCCCTTTTTAGGGCAATTGGTAATTTAGGTTTTTTAGTAAGCTTTTTTTATTTTGGGGGGTTGGTTGAAATGTTAGAGGGGTTAGTGGGGGGGTTTCACCAAAAGAGCTGATCGCTTAGGGCAATGCCCTACAAAAGGCCCTTTTAAGGGCTATTGATAGTTTATTTTTAGAATATTTTTTTTTTATTTTGGGGTTGTAATATGTATATATATATATATATATATATATATATATATATATATATATATATATATATATATATATATATATATATATATAAATATATATACTGTATATATTTTAAGGTATAATATATTAAAAAACAAGTGTATAAACTGTTTAAAACAGAAACACACCGGTCCAGGCAACTTCCGATCGTCTTCTCCCCAATAGCGGAAGTGAACCCGCTACTTCAAAGTAATCCAAGCACTTCCTACTACCACGTAGTGCTGTAGCAGTGGTGAAATCAAGCCACTTTGTGTAGAAATACGAAGAAGAAAAGAGCAGGCACTGCTGACGGGTGATTACCATAAAAGTTGTACATTTATTGAAAAAACAAGACAATAAAAAACAGCAAATGCTGGGCGCTTTTATAAAGCCAAATAATAGCAGACAGACAACAGGCACAGAGTCTGATGCGTTTCGCACCCCCTAGTGGTGCGTATTCATAGACATAGCTATTGCACTTAGTAAGCCCTCTTTATAGACATAACCTGCATGTAATAGGCTAGAAATCAGCCAATAGATAAAAAAATAACGATCTATAAAAAGTGAGCAGGTTAACTATACAAAGGTGGGCTAAAACGGGAAAAAGAAATAGATATATAGTTACATATGATCTCTTACAAATATAAAAAATTGATATGTATGCAACATATAATATGATACCAATTATAGATATATACAGCAAGCTATTCCAGAGATTCTATACTATTAACCTTGGATTAACCCTGTTTGTTTTTCTCTTTGCTTCAAAAATTATTGTGCCAGTACAATTAAAAGAACATATATATACATTTTTTAATCAAAAAATAAATATCAAAAACTTATATTAAAATTTATGTTGTTACAAAAATACAAATTTCATTATAAGAGAAACAAAAACATACCCTAAACAGGATAAACTGACTTAAGTAAGTCATAAATATTTGTTTGATGGACACCAGATTCCCACAAAGGTATAATTGAAGATTGACCTTAAATAAAATAAAATAAAGGAGCTATTTTGACCGACCAGAAGGGGAGAAAGGAAACATGGTATGGTATGGGACCATGGGATTACATGTGAACCAAGGCAGAAAAATCAACCAATGTACTTAGAGATTAATTATCATTAAAATAGTTATCGCATTCCCTATTCATGCCCATAGGAAGTCTTGTTTTTAATTTTAGCAACCAATATATCTTTTTCTCTAAGATCTTATATCTATTTCCACCTCTTATCGGTGTGATTGCTTGATCAATAGTTTTTATTGTCATATCTGCTTTGTTAGTAAAGTGGTACCCATTAAAGTGGTTAGCCACAGCAGAATACTTGTTATAGTTTTTGACATCTCTAGTATGTTCCCCAAACCTTTTTCTAATTTCTCTTGATGTTTGACCTGTATATTGGCACTGGCATAGATTACAAGTAAGAAGGTAAATTACAAATGTGGTACCAAAGTTTGCATAAAAGTCTATCTCAAACTGCTGTTTAGTCGAACTGCTTACAAAATGACTGCCCAATGACACATTAGCGCACATGAGACAGTTTCGTTTCACACATTTAAAATTACCTTTCTTATAGAGCGAATTTTGTTCTGGACTCTTACTACGAAGTACAATGCTGGGGGAGAGACTAATCTTTTTAAAAGAGGCTAATTCTTTTAAAAAATATTACGGCACCATCTTTAATATGAGGTATTAAACCCAAATTCCCAATAACTTTAAATAATCTGACTGATTATGTGATAGATGTAAAGCGTATGAAGGATAAAAAATATATTATCAATTCCTTTAATTCATCTAGAACATGACAGTTGTAAATCTACCAATGTCATATATTTACTTACCTGTAGTTGCGAGGTTCAGTACTTAGGGCAGACCTCAAGATTTCTGAAAACTAGGATACTAGAACATTTTAACAAAATAGAAAAAACAGATCATGGGATACCAGTAGATTGTAACCAATGCAAAAAGATACTCAATGCAAAAAGTATTTAATTTTACAGAAATTTTTTTTTTTGTTGTTAGTTTTTTTTGTTAGTTTTTTTTTGTAAATGTAAGTGTATTTTAATTTAGGTTAAGTTAGTCGGTGTTAGGTTAGGGGGTTTAGATGTTAGTTTATTACTTTGCATTGTAGGGGGGTTAGGGGTTAATAGTTTATTTAGATTGCTTGCATGGTGAGGGGTGGCAGTTTTTTTTCTCTTTTGATTTCTATGGAGGAATACATGCATGCGTATGCAAAAACTCAAGTTAGGATATTTGCACATTTTTGGTCAACGCTAGCGCAAAATACGTTTTTTTTGGAATTTGTAATATAAGTGTAACCCGAGAAGCACAAACAGCTTAACGCTAGCGGTGTTTTCGCCATTGCAAAAAAAAAGATTTACCCTCCCACTTGTAATCTAGCCCTTAATGTTTTAAGATAATTTAAGAACCTAGTTTTGTTTGCAAAATGTTCATTGTTTTGCAATTCGTGGGCACACCTCTTTAGAAAGCATCTTCAGCAGTTTTTTTTTGTTTTTTTTAACATTAAATGTTTTTATTGAGGTTGAAAATAAGGCTTACAAAAAGCATTAAATAATTACATACAGCACAAATAAGTTGCATATAATACAATCAATACAAACCAGAGAAAAGTAATAAAATATATGCAAATGATAAGTTCAAACAACAACATGATGGATACCATCTGCCAGATAAACTACATACCCTCCAAATGATCGTTGAGGTCACTTTTGTACCTTCTAGTAATATAAAGTTGTCTAGCAGAGGGTAATCATGACTAAAGGGAGACCACTTATGGATCTCCAGTATTAAACCTCATTTTACTTTTTTATATATAGATATAAGAAAAAATGTTGTAAACTTATATGCACAATTTCTGAAAAAACAGGGAGTTTCAAGGAAAACAACAAAAGAAGACACTGGTCACTGTTTAAGCATAGGCGGGCTATGAGAGGGGGTAAGCAAAGACTAATTGGGCGATAGGGCATGAAGCCTGTACCATCAGAAGATGCAGTAAACTAGAGTTAGTATTATTATGGCTTGTTTTAAATAAATATTTGCAACAACAACCTCGGGTGTATGAGAAGTCTGTGTATAATCTATCAAATCCTAATAGGGATATATAAGTCTATTACGTGGAGTCATAGCTTTAGTTATCAATTAAGGATTCTCTCTAAATATAGTTTGAAGGCATCGTCATTAAAGTACTAGGGAGTAAACATTATATGTCTTTGTTTCGCACATTTAAGGCCTGCCATTTTGGGTATGGGCCCTATACCCATAAACTGAAGGATCATAGTAATAATTAGATATCAATAGCAATTAGAAAGCATATGAAAAACAATTCGCCAAACATTGATATGCTAAAGGGAAATACAGCAAAAGAATAAAAATGACCATACACTCCTTAGTACGCTGCTAAACAGAAATAGTAGTACAAGCATTTGAAAATATAATATCTGCACAGAGAGAGAGTATATCATAGTACATTAACATTTTCCTAACTGTGGTAAACTAAATAAAAATAACTGTCACAACTGAACTAATATTTAGCCGATCATTTTCTTGCTATAAGTTTAAAGACAGCGTAGAAATAAACTTGCGCCTTCAACATGCACCTTTAAATTATGCATTATGTGTCTGGAGACATAATTCTGTCGCCCGAAAAATATAAAGGAATTGCTGCATCTCGCTCAATCACCTCAAGTTTGTGCAGTAGGCAATGGGATAGTCAGTTAGATGATAACAGGCAGATAAATAAAAATAAAGGGCTTAAACTTCATCTAGCATTGTAAGCAGTAGGATCGGAGGATTTAAAGATAACGCTAAAGTAGTCATAGGGTGTCCCATGTATATAGCATAGCCCCACTAGCTGCCTGCTTACTTAAAGAATCAGCCGACACCCACAGTGATGAAAACAATGAGTCGGTAATATGTCTCCGGAGTAGGACAGAGACAGGGGGCAACATGGCGTAGCCATTCAGAGGCTGTCTCCGTTGTTAAGTTGTTTTTAGCCCACACCAGTTCTCTGGGACAAAGATCCAACGTCAGCTGCGTTCCCATATTGCAGTCGACATATGGCAGTAAGATCTTTTGGCTGAATGGGTATATTACCATCAAGATGTGGAGGGAGCTCCCAGGAATTTCCTAACAGAAGAGGGATATGGCGTAGGCATCCGTGCACCTCGGCACCTCTCGCTTGTGAGTCCCGGCTTGTCTCAGTATAGTGCAGCAGAACAGGTACTTCCAATAAGGCCTCCGATGTTTCGATGGGCTGTGCAGCACCTTTCTTTTGCTGCCCAGCTGTACCCCTAAGAGTGACTCTCAGAGATAACGGAGCCGGAACTAGCTTTCCTGGTTCTCCCTCTTTCAGCTCGTGAAAGCTCCTCAATGTGCTAGAAGCACTCTGCATCACGGTTCCTTCCAGGTGTGGGCCAAGTAGATCAAGCAGGTCCCGCTGCAGTCTTGCAAAGTGGTCCGCTAGGGTCTTTTGTGCCTCTTTCTCCCACCGGTCAATTGCATCCATAATCCCCTCGCTACAACGGGAGGCCGCCATTATAGTCTCACCTTGTGAAGCTTGCAGGGTTTTTAGCTCAGTAGTTATGATCTTCGGTTCAGCAGCAATAGAACTGGACAGCACATACGGCTGTCATTCCTGACATATCAGGACTCAGGGAGGGTAAATGAGGAGCCAGGTCTGTTACTAGGCCTCCGCTGCGTTCCTCATCTATTCCGGTCTGCTTGGCTGGAATTCAAAGTTAAAAAATACAAAAATCCGTTCTTCAGATATTAATCAACAAGCTAGTTGAAATTCCAGGCTTTGATTATAAATTTGAGAAGCGATAGGCAACGGATCTATCAGCTCCCGGAGTCAGCTAAAATTAAAAGCAGCCATCTTGGTCGGTGTTCGGACCCGCCCCTTTCAGCAGTTTTTTTATCTTCTTGCAGTGGCCAGTTAGGGATAGGTATAAATGAGCTCCTAGATTGACTAAGTAATGACTGTGTAAAATGCTTTAGGAAGGGTTAGACTTCTATAAAATACACTCTAGTCTCCCTGAAGGTTGTCGGGGGAAAAACACAATTTTCAAAGATAAATTACAGATAAAACAAAAATAATAATAATGAACAAAATAAATAATAAAAGTATACTAGAACATTTTGTTTTACTATGCACAATTAATAATTATTTAGGGCTAGATTACAAGCTGAGCGCTAATTTAACGTGCACCCGTAAATGAGCAAATTAGCCCGTTTACAGACGCACAATAAATAACCAGCCATTATGAGTGGCTGTTTAATGCTACTGCAAGCTCGCGGTAGCACTTTGTGCTAGACTTCCTTAACCAGAGGTCAGACCTCTGCTTGTCCCCCAATTGCCCCCCAAAATAAAGTGTACTGGCCCTTAAAATAAAACAAATATGAGCATCTTATTTTTATTATTAAATAACTGCACAAAGCAGATATAAGGGGTTAAAGTGAGCAAATGTGGGGTGTTAGAAAAAAAACGCCATATATTCATATATATTTACATCTGCTGCCATCGCTGCACAACTTACCCAGTTCGCTGCGCTAGTTCTCATGCTGTGTCTGTTGGCATTAGAACGAAGCTCCCAAAGCTTCCAAGCAATTAGAATGCAAGGTCGCGTTCGCATTGAGGTTAACTTCAAATACCAGCACCCATTTGCGTGTGCTAGTATAACGAGTGAAGGGCAAATATCCGCCTTGTGAAAGCGTAATTTTGCACTCCACTCATAATCTAGCCCTTAATAGGAAATTCCATTATGAGTTTTATGTCCCTTTAAGGATTTTCAAATCACTATATCACTATTGTAAAAGCAATATTAAAGTTACCTTACAGCAAAAAAAATTTTTTTTTAATGTATTAGTCTTGAAATTCCTAAATAGAGTTTGCTGTAATACCTGATTCTCTCTAATCATTAGTCTGCAGAAATATGACAAACACCGCTATATTTCTTACATAAGACAATTGTACCCGTCTCTTTGGCGACAATATAAAATAGCAGCTTTTCCCTGGAATCCAGATGTAATCCTAAGAAGCAACATAAATTTTGCTTAACTTTGAGAAATAAAACTCTAATTATATGTGATCATCTAAGGGCATCTGTCAACAAGACAATAAATCATTTTCATCTTTAAATGGCTCTAAAGTGCATGCCATGTATTTGTATAATTCAAAATCTATACTCATCCTCAAGCTAAAACACTTCTCAGAATATATTCTCTTATGTGATAAAAGGCAAATTGCCATGACAACACAGTAATGATGCCCGCTGGGCATACTTAGATATCAAGTTACAAGAGTGTAGAATCTAAACATTGTGAAGGACAACCATTTTAAATATAAACTAATAACATTAGTTTGTAATGCAGTTTCATAGCAATATTCATCTGTCTCGCGTTTGTTTTACAGTTCACATTTATTACAAGTGGAGTGCTAATTTAACATGCACCCGTAAACAGGCAAATTCATTACGAATGGCTGGTTAACCCCTTAATGACCACAGCACTTTTTCATTTTCTGTCCATTTGGGACCAAGGCTATTTTTACATTTTTGCAGTGTTTGTGTTTAGCTGTAATTTTCCTCTTGCTCATTTACTGTACCCACACATATTATATACCGTTTTTCTCACCATTAAATGGACTTTATAAAGATATCATTATTTTCATCATATCTTATAATTTACTACAAAAAATATAAAATATGAGGAAAATTGGAATAAAAACACACTTTTTCTAACTTTGACCCCCAAAATCTGTTACCTATCTACAACCACCAAAAAACACCCATGCTAAATAGTTTCTAAATTTTGTCCTGAGTTTAGAAATACCCAATGTTTACATGTTCTTTGCTTTTTATGCAAGTTATAGGGCCATAAATACAAGTAGCACTTTGCTATTTCCAAACCATTTTTTTTTTTCAAAATTAGCGCTAGTTACATTAGAACACTGATATCTTTCAGGAATCCCTGAATATCCCTTGACATGGATATATTTTTTTTTAGTAGACATCCCAAAGTATTGATCTAGGCCAATTTTGGTATATTTCATACCACCATTTCACCGCCAAATGTGATCAAATACAAAAAATTGTTCACTTTTTCACAAATTGTTTCACAAACTTTCGGTTTCTCACTGAAATTATTTACAAACAGCTTATGCAATTATGGCATAAATGTTTGTAAATTCTTCTCTGGGATCCCCTTTGTTCAGAAATAGCAGACATATATGGCTTTGGCGTTGCTTTTTGGTAATTAGAAGGCCGCTAAATGCCACTGCGCACCACACATGTATTATGCCCAGCAGTTAAGGGGTTAATTAGGGAGCTTTTAGGGAGCTTGTAGGGTTAATTTTAGCTTTAGTGTAGTGTAGTAGACGACCCCAAGTATTGATCTAGGCCCATTTTGGTATATTTCATGCCACCATTTCACCGCCAAATGCGATCAAATTAAAATAAACGTAAAATTTTTCAGAATTTTAGGTTTCTCACTGAAATAATTTACAAACAGCTTGTGCAATTATGGCACAAATGGTTGTAAATGCTTCTCTGGGATCCCCTTTGTTCAGAAATAGCAGACATATAGGACTTTGGCATTGCTTTCTGGTAATTAGAAGGCCGCTAAATGCTGCTGCTCCTCACACATGTATTATGGCTAGCAGTGAAGGGGTTAATTAGGGAGTTTGTAGGGAGCTTGCAGGGTTAATTTTAGCTTTAGTGTAGAGATCAGCCTCCCACCTGACACATCCCCCCCCCTGATCCCTCCCAAACATCTCCCTTCCCTCCCCCACCCCACAATTGTCCCCGCCATCTTAAGTACTGGCAGAAAGTCTGCCAGTACTAAAAATTGTGTAGCTTCCCCCTCCCCACAGACCAACCCCCACCACCTAACTGATGTGTTTTTTTATCTGATTTGTTTATTTTTTTTTACAATTTTTTTTCATTTTCCTACACTTTTTTTCTGTACTGTAGCGGTTCCCACCCGCTCCCTCCCCGTGCACGCGCCCCCCCCCCCACCCTCCCGTCCACGTGCGCACATCAGTGCGTGCCCCCTGGCATCCCCGCCCACGATCCCGCCCCCCTCCACATCACGAGGGCCATCGATGGCCGCCACCCGCCTCCCGTTCCGGCTCCCACCCACCAACGCAGTAAGCCACCGATCTCCGGTGCAGAGAGGGCCCCAGAGTGGCTCTCTCTGCACCGGATGGCTTAAAAAGGTTATTGCAGGATGCCTCCATATCGAGGCATCACTGCAATAACCAGAAATCAGCTGGAAGCGAGCAGGATCGCTTCCAGCTGCTTTCCACACCGAGGACGTGCAGGGTACGTCCTCAGGCATTAACTGCCTTTTTTTTGAGGACGTACCCTGCACGTCCTCGGTCGTTAAGGGTTTAATGCAACCGCGAGCTTGCGGTAGCAATTTGGTTACTTTAAAAAATGTCCCCCAATTGCCCGCACATATCTACCAAAATTCAAACTAAACCTATGCCTAGAGTAGCAATGCATATTACAAATATTAATAAAGTGGACAATATAATTATAATAAAAAATAGTTTTTGCTTATAGCTAAAAAATATGTATTATAAATAAGCGTATTTTTTGTTTTTGTTTCTCTTTAGAGGTGATCACAAGTAAGGAGCGTAGATGTTAAATGTAAATTTTATTGTCTAAGGTAGGGTTTCCATAGCAACTATCTGATTTTCAAGAAATCCGACGTTAGATGGAAGCGTTAACACACTTACACCTACATGAAAAGAACTTTTAGCTGTCGGACACTTCTGTAGCTTACGGCTCCATTTTTTACGGCTCATTGGAAATTACCCCTGTCTGTCCAAAGTCCACTGTTAAGCAGCCAAGTAATTTCCTCTCCTTTCAGAAATGTATATAAAATAATAAAAAGCTTTACATTTTAACATTCCTATTGACTGACAATTACTCCCAACTTTTGGTGACTTTTTAATGTTCTTTAGTCTATATTCAATAAAAAGTCATGTTCACCACTTAGTTCTCAAAACACTTCTTCAAGCCACTTTTGAATATGAATATAGTTGCAAAAATGCTGGCAACTAAATTCCAACACATACAGAAAGAGAAGCACCTCCCTGACAAGGCCTAAAGGAGGCCGAAACGATTGTCTGGGGTTGCCATTTCCATTGTTTAAAAGACAATTGCCTGGTATTTCTTGGCTCTACTGGCATTGTTAGGCAGAATCAGACTGATATACTTCAGGAAAGGTCTCCTCTATGAAAAGCACAATTGGGCTAAAAGAAGCTACTCCCAGGTGGCAACTGGTCACAAAACAAGTCACTGTGCTGTTATTCGTTCCTGGAAGATTGCTTCTCTCTGTATGCAACTAAATTTCAACAAACCGTGCACACTCAGATATTATTTATTTATTAACCTGTAGAAGCTGTTGTAACAGAAATGCCTTCTGTAGGCTAAACATCTAAACTTCTAAAAATCTATTCCTGGAACATCTCCACACGTTGAGGGAACCAGAATCAACTATTGTAATAGTGTTAAATTTTAGAAAGGTTAATTAATTGTAATAGTTCAATGTCAGTATGTCAAGTTATACAACATGTTACTAGACATTCACGGGTAGGAGACATGGATAGGATTTTGAACCTATGGAAAGTTTGGATTGTACAGTTAAAGACCATGGCTCCAAGTGGCTTCAATTCAGACTGGGATCTGAAACTTTTTATATTATGGGTGTTGGTTTTTTATTGAATATTATAGTGAATATTCTTTGTTCAAATTTAAAAAAAAAGACTTGAGTAAGCGAATGTAAAGGGTTAAAGAGATACTAAACCCAATTTTTTTTCTTTTATGATTCAGATACAGAGGCCTACTTATCAATAGTGATGTCGCTAATTGTTCGCCGGCGAATAGTTCCCGGCGAACATAGCTTGTTCGTGTTCGCAGCGGCGGGCGAACATATGCAATGTTCGATCCGCCCCCTATTCGTCATCATTGAGTAAACTTTGACCCTGTATCTCACAGTCTGCAGACACATTACAGCCAATCAGCAGCAGACACTCCTTCCCAGACCCTCCCAGCTCCTGGGCAGCAGCCATTTTAGATTCCTTCTGATCCTGCATTGTTAGTGAGAGGAGAGACAGTGTAGCTGCTGCTGATTTTTTAGGGAAATTGATAGCTAGGCTAGTGTATTCAGTGTCCACTACAGTCCTGAAGGACTCATCTGATCTCTGCTGTTTGGACAGCACCCCAAAAAGCCCTTTTTAGAGCTAGAACATCAGTCGTTTATTTGGTTTTTTTTTTGCCTGTGTAATTTTGACTGTGAAACATCAGTCTGCTAGTGTAATCTAATTGCAGTTGCCTGCCTGTAGTGCCACCACTCATATCTGTTGTAACAGTAGTGTAAATTTAAAAAAAAAAAACTTTTTTGACTGTGAAACATCAGTCTGCTAGTGTAATCTAATTGCAGTTGCCTGCCTGCCAGAGTGTGTGCCAGGCCCACTTGCCAACTAGTGCCACCACTCATATCTGTTGTAACAGTAGTGTAAATATTTAAAAAAAAACTTTTTTGACTGTGAAACATTAGTCTGCTAGTTTAATCTAATTGCAGTTGCCTGCCTGCCAGCGTGTGTGCCAGGCCCACTTGCCAACTAGTGCCACCACTCATATTTGTTGTAACAGTAGTGTAAATATTTTAAAAAAAAACTTTTTTGACTGTGAAACATCAGTCTGCTAGTGTAATCTAATTGCAGTTGCCTGCCTGCCAGCGTGTGTGCCAGGCCCACTTGCCAACTAGTGCCACCACTCATATTTGTTGTAACAGTAATGTAAATATTTTTAAAAAAAACTTTTTTGACTGTGAAACATCAGTCTGCTAGTGTAATCTACAGGGAGTGCAGAATTATTAGGCAAGTTGTATTTTTGAGGATTAATTTTATTATTGAACAACAACCATGTTCTCAATGAACCCAAAAAACTCATTAATATCAAAGCTGAATATTTTTGGAAGTAGTTTTTAGTTTGTTTTTAGTTTTAGCTATTTTAGGGGGATATCTGTGTGTGCAGGTGACTATTACTGTGCATAATTATTAGGCAACTTAACAAAAAACAAATATATACCCATTTCAATTATTTATTTTTACCAGTGAAACCAATATAACATCTCAACATTCACAAATATACATTTCTGACATTCAAAAACAAAACAAAAACAAATCAATGACCAATATAGCCACCTTTCTTTGCAAGGACACTCAAAAGCCTGCCATCCATGGATTCTGTCAGTGTTTTGATCTGTTCACCATCAACATTGCGTGCAGCAGCAACCACAGCCTCCCAGACACTGTTCAGAGAGGTGTACTGTTTTCCCTCCTTGTAAATCTCACATTTGATGATGGACCACAGGTTCTCAATGGGGTTCAGATCAGGTGAACAAGGAGGCCATGTCATTAGATTTTCTTCTTTTATACCCTTTCTTGCCAGCCATGCTGTGGAGTACTTGGACGCGTGTGATGGAGCATTGTCCTGCATGAAAATCATGTTTTTCTTGAAGGATGCAGACTTCTTCCTGTACCACTGCTTGAAGAAGGTGTCTTCCAGAAACTGGCAGTAGGACTGGGAGTTGAGCTTGACTCCATCCTCAACCCGAAAAGGCCCCACAAGCTCATCTTTGATGATACCAGCCCAAACCAGTACTCCCCCTCCACCTTGCTGGCGTCTGAGTCGGACTGGAGCTCTCTGCCCTTTACCAATCCAGCCACGGGCCCATCCATCTGGCCCATCAAGACTCACTCTCATTTCATCAGTCCATAAAACCTTAGAAAAATCAGTCTTGAGATATTTCTTCGCCCAGTCTTGACGTTTCAGCTTGTGTGTCTTGTTCAGTGGTGGTCGTCTTTCAGCCTTTCTTACCTTGGCCATGTCTCTGAGTATTGCACACCTTGTGCTTTTGGGCACTCCAGTGATGTTGCAGCTCTGAAATATGGCCAAACTGGTGGCAAGTGGCATCTTGGCAGCTGCACGCTTGACTTTTCTCAGTTCATGGGCAGTTATTTTGCGCCTTGGTTTTTCCACACGCTTCTTGCGACCCTGTTGACTATTTTGAATGAAACGCTTGATTGTTCGATGATCACGCTTCAGAAGCTTTGCAATTTTAAGAGTGCTGCATCCCTCTGCAAGATATCTCACTATTTTTTACTTTTCTGAGCCTGTCAAGTCCTTCTTTTGACCCATTTTGCCAAAGGAAAGGAAGTTGCCTAATAATTATGCACACCTGATATAGGGTGTTGATGTCATTAGACCACACCCCTTCTCATTACAGAGATGCACATCACCTAATATGCTTAATTGGTAGTAGGCTTTCGAGCCTATACAGCTTGGAGTAAGACAACATGCATAAAGAGGATGATGTGGTCAATATACTCATTTGCCTAATAATTCTGCACTCCCTGTAATAGCAGTTGCCTGCCTGCCAGCGTGTGTGCCAGGCCCACTTTCCAACTAGTACCACCACTCATATCTGTTGTCTCTGTCTGGGAAATTATCTATCTATCAAATCTATCTATTGATCTATCAAATCTATCTATCTATCTATCGTATCTATCAAATGTATCTATTGCATCTATTGATCTTTCTATCTAATCTATGTATCTATCTATCTATCAAATCTATCTATCTCGTGGCAATGGGGAGTTTGCGGTTGTGAAAATGGACTGTTTGCGGTTGTTTGCAGTGCGTTAAACGGGGAACTTGGTCTGTCACTGTGAAGCGGGCGTAACCCTTACACTACCCGATCGATACAACATCATACATGTTTTAAAGCACGTTATTCCAAACAATTTAGGAATGTTAGGTGATTTATGCCCTTTATGGATTAAAACCAGACTCTGCATCAACTATGTAATTTTCCGTGGGAGTTTTGCCATGGATCCCCCTCTGGCATGCCACAGTCCAGGTGTTAGTACCCTTGAAACAACTTTTCCATCACTATTGTGGCCAGAAAGAATCCCTGTGTGTTTTAAAATTCGCCTGCCTGTTGAAGTCAATGGCGGTTCGCCCGGTTTGCCCGTTCGTGAACAGTTGCGGAAGTTCGCGTCCGCCGTTCGCGAACTGAATTTTTTTTTTTACTTGCATTCAATGGCACCAGTACGCTTGCCTGACATTGCCTAACTTCGCTGCCACAGACCTGAATACGTTCTTACTTATCAAGCCGTCAACTTACTTGCATTCGACGGCACCAATATGCTCGCCTGACATTGCCTAACTTCGCTGCCACGGACCTGAATACGTTCTCCATATTTAACAAAAAAGCTGTCAAAAAGCCGCGCACCAAGTACAGGGTGATGAGCAGCGGACTGTTGTTAACTAATAGTCATCGATCTAGCTGCTCGTCGGCTTTTTCCCAGCTTTATTTGTATACTGTCACTAAGCACCCACACTATACTAAACTGATTAACCCCTATCCCGCCTCTCCCCGACCCCGCCACAACTAAATAAAGTTATTAACCCCTAAACTACCGCCCCCGGACCCCGCCGCCACTCTAATCAAATTATTAACCCCTATTCCTCCGCTCCCGGAGCCCACCGCCACCTACAATATGTTAATATCCCCTAATCTGCTGCCCCTACACTGCCACCACCTACATTATACTTATTAACCCCTAATCTGCCACCCCCTATACCACCCCCACCTACATTATGTTATTAACACCTAATCTGCTGCCCCCTACACCACCCCCACTCTAATAAAGTTATTAACCACTATTCCTCCGCTCCCGGAGCCCACCACAACTAAATAAAGTTATTAACCCCTATTCCTCCGCTCCTGGAGCCCACCGCAACTAAATAAAGTTATTAACCCCTAAACCGCCAGCACCCCACATTGCCATAATCTAAATTAAACTATTAACCCCTAAACCTAAAAACCCACTAACTTTACATTAAATTTTAACTCATCCCTATTTTATAATAAATTTAAACTTACCTTTAAAATTACTTTAAACTATATTAAATTAATAATTAACCTACCCTAACTGTTATACTAAAACTACATTAAACTATATTAAACTAATAATTAATCTACCCTAACTATTATACTAAAACTACATTAAACTATACTAAATTAATAATTGATCTACCCTAACTTTTATACTAAAACTACATTAAACTACAAATTTAATTAACTATATTATATATTTAAACACCTAACCCTACTCAAATAATTTAAATCTACAATAAAAAATTACAAAGTTACAAAAAACTAACTAAGTTACAAAAAAATAACAAACACCAAGTTACACAAAAAAATAAACACTAAGTTACAAAAAATAAAAATAAAAATTATCAAAGATTTAAATTAATTACACCTAATCTAAGGGCCCTATGAAAATAACCCCCCCCCCAAATAAAAAAAACCCTAACCTACAATAAACTACAAATAGCCCTTAAAAGGGCCTTTTGTGGGGCATTGCCCAAAAGTAATCAGCTCTTTTACCTGTAAATAAAAAATACAAACAACCCACCAACAGTAAAACCCACCACCCACACAACCAACCCCCCAAATAAAATCCTAATCTAAAAAAACCTAAGCTCCCCATTGCCCTGAAAAGGGCATTTGGATGGGCATTGCCCTTAAAAGGGCATTTAGCTCTATTGCAGCCCAAACCCTAATCTAAAACTAAACCCACCCAATAAACCTTAAAAAATCCTAACACTAACCCCAGAAGATTCACTTACAGTTTTGAAGATCCGACATCCATCCTCCAAGAAACCGGCAGAAGTCATCATCCAAGCGGCCAAAGTCTTCATCCAAGCCCACAGAAGTCTTCACCCAGACGGCATCTTCTATCTTCATCCATCCGGCGCGGAGCGGCTCCATCTTCAAGACATCCAACGCAGAGCATCCTCTTCTGACGACGGCTTCTTCAGAATGAAGGTTCCTTTAAATGACGTCATCCAAGATGGCATCCCTTAGATTACAATTGGCTGATAGAATTCTATCAGCCAATCGAAATTAAGGTTGAAAAAATCCTATTGGCTGTTGCAATCAGTCAATAGGATTGAGCTGGCATTCTATTGGCTGATTGGAACAGTCAATAGAATGTGACCTCAATCCTATTGGCTGATTGGATCAGCCAAAAGGATGGAAGTTCAATCCTATTGGCTGATTGCAACAGCCAATAGGATTTTTTCAACCTTAATTCCAATTGGCTGATAGAATTCTATCAGCCAATCGGACTCTAAGGGACGCCATCTTGGATTACAACGTTTAAAGGAAACTTCATTCCGAAGAAGCCGTTGTCAGAAGAGGATGCTCCGCGTTGGATGACGTCACTTAAAAGTACCTTCATTCAGTAAGAAGACTCCGGATGAAGAGGATGCTCCACGTCGGATGTCTTGAAGATGGAGCCGCTACGCGCTGGATGGATGAAGATAGAAGATGCCATCCGGGTGAAGACTTCTGCGGCCTTGGATGAAGACTTTGGCTGGCTTCTTGGAGGATGGATGTCGGATCTTCAAAATTGTAAGTGAATCTTCTGGGGTTAGTGTTAGGATTTTTTAAGGTTTTATTGGGTGGGTTTTAGTTTTAGATTAGAGTTTGGGCAGCAATAGAGCTAAATGCCCTTTTAAGGGCAATGCCCATCCAAATGTCATTTTCAGGGCAATGGGGAGCTAAGTTTTTTTAGATTAGGTTTTTATTTGGGGGGTTGTTGTGTGGGTGGTGGGTTTTACTGTTGGGGGGTTGTTTGTATTTTTTATTTACAGGTAAAAGAGCAGATTACTTTGGGGCAATGCCCCGCAAAAGGCCCTTTTAAGGGCTATTTGTAGTTTATTGTAGGTTAGGTTTTTTTTATTTTGGGGGCTTTTTTATTTTCATAGGGCCCTTAGATAAGGTGTAATTAGTTTAAATTTTTGATTATTTTATTTTTTGTATCTTAGGCCTAGATTTAGAGTTGGGCGGTAGCCGTGAAAACCAGCGTTAGAGGGTCCTAACGCTGGTTTTTACGGCCCGCCGGTATTTAGAGTCAGTCAGGAAAGGGTCTAACGCTCACTTTGCAGCCGCGACTTTTCCATACCGAAGTCAATCAGAATCAAGTTCAATCCGATTGGCTGATCCAATCAGCCAATCAGATTGAGCTCGCATTCTATTGGCTGTTCCGATCAGCCAATCTGATTGGATCAGCCAATCGGATTGAACTTGATTCTGATTGGCTGATTCCATCAGCCAATCAGAATTTTCCTACCTTAATTCCGATTGGCTGATAGAATCCTATCAGCCAATCGGAATTCGAGGGACGCCATCTTGGATGACGTCCCTTAAAGGAACCTTCATTCTTCAGTTGGACGTCGGAAGAAGAAGATTGATCCGCGCTGGAGGTCTTCAAGCTGGAGCCGTTCGTCATCGGATGAAGATAGAAGATGCTGCTTGGATCAAGATGGTTGCCGGTCCGGATCTCCTCTTCTTCCCGGATAGGATGAAGACTTTGGAGCCTCTTCTGGACCTCTTCAGCCACTGCTTGATAGAAGATTTCAGCCGGATTATGGATCGCCAGCCCCCGCTTGGGCTTGGATGAAGATTTCGGAGCCTGGAGCGATCGGTGAACCTGGCATGGTGAAGATAAGGTAGGAAGATCTTCAGGGGCTTAGTGTTAGGTTTATTTAAGGGGGGTTTGGGTTAGATTAGGGGTATGTGGGTGGTGGGTTGTAATGTTGGGGCGGGTATTGTATGTTTTTTTTTTTACAGGCAAAAGAGCTGAATTATTTGGGGCATGCCCTGCAAATGGCCCTTTTCAGGGCTGGTAAGGTAAAAGAGCTTTGAACGTTTGTAATTTAGAATAGGGTAGGGCATTTTTTTATTTTGGGGGTCTTTGTTATTTTATTAGGGGGCTTAGAGTAGGTGTAATTAGTTTAAAATTGTTGTAATATTTTTCTAATGTTTGTAAATATTTTTTTATTTTTTGTAGCTTAGTTCTTTTTTATTTTTTGTACTTTAGTTAGTTTATTTAATTGTAGTTATTTGTAGGTATTGTATTTAATTAATTTATTGATAGTGGAGTTTTAGGTTTAATTGTAGATAATTGTAGGTATTTTATTTAATTAATTTATTGATAGTGTATTGTTAGGTTTAATTGTAACTTAGGTTAGGATTTATTTTACAGGTAATTTTGTAATTATTTTAACTACTTTAGCTATTGTACCTGGTTAAAATAATTACAAAGTTGCCTAAATATTAATCCTAAAATAGCTACAATATAATTATAATTTATATTGTAGCTATATTAGGATTTATTTTACAGGTAAGTATTTAGCTTTAAATAGGATTAATTTATATAATAAGAGTTAATTTATTTAGTTAGATTTAAATTATATTTAACTTAGGGGGGTGTTAGTGTTAGGGTTAGATTTAGCTTTAGGGGTTAAAAAATTTATTAGAGTAGCGGCGAGATCCGGTCGGCAGATTAGGGGTTAATTATTGTAGGTAGGTGGAGGCGACGTTGTGGGGGGCAGATTAGGGTTTAATAAATATAATATAGGGGTCGGCGGTGTTAGGGGCAGCAGATTAGGGGTACATAGGTATAATGTAGGTAGCGGCGGTGTACGGAGCGGCAGATTAGGGGTTAATAATAATATGCAGGGGTCAGCGATAGCAGGGGTGGCAGATTAGGGGTTAATACATATAATATAGGGGTCGGCGGTGTTAGGGGCAGCAGATTAGTGGTACATTGGTATAATGTAGGTAGCGGCGGTGTACGGAGCGGCAGATTAGGGGTTAAAAGAAATATGCAGGGGTCAGCGATAGCAGGGGTGGCTGATTAGGGGTTAATACATATAATATAGGGGTCGGCGTTGTTAGGGGCAGCAGATTAGGGGTACATAGGTATAATGTAGGTAGCGACGGTGTACAGAGCGGTAGATTAGGGGTTAAAAAAATATGCAGGTGTCAGCAATAGCGGGGGCGGCAGATTAGGGGTTAATAAGCGGTTAGGGGTGTTTAGACTCGGGGTACATGTTAGAGTGTTAGGTGCAGACGTAGGAAGTGTTTCCCCATAGAAAACAATGGGGCTGCGTTAGGAGCTGAACGCTGCTTTTTTGCAGGTGTTAGGTTTTTTTTCAGCTCAAATGGCCCCATTGTTTTCTATGGGGGAATCTTGCACGAGTACGTTTTTGAAGCTGGCCGCGTCCGTAAGCACCGCTGGAATTTAGAGTTGCAGTGGCGGTAAATATGCTCTACGCTCCCTTTTTTGGAGCCTAACGCAGCCATTCTGTGAACTCTAAATACCAGCGGTATTTAAAAGGTGCGGGAGAAAAAAAGCACGCGTAGCTAACGCACCCCTTTGGCCGCAGAACTCTAAATCTAGCCGTTAGTGTTTATTTTTTTGTGTAACTTACGGCTAGATTACGAGTTGTGCGTTAGGGTTAAAAAGCAGCGTTAAGAGTTCCTGACGCTGCTTTTTTCCTAACGCTGGTATTACTTGTCTTGAAATGACAGGCTCACCGCTCACTTTTTTGGTCGTACGCGAAAATACCGCAAATCAACTAATGTCAATTGCGTATCCTATATTTTCTATGGGACTTGCATAATGCCGGTATTACGAGTCTGACATAAAGTGAGCGGTACAGCCTCTCCTGTCAAGACTGATACTGCATTTAAAAGTCAGTAGTTAAGAGTTTTATTGACTAACGCCGTAACATAAAACACTTAACTAATGTGCTAAAAAGTACACTGACACCCATAAACTACCTATTAACCCCTAAACCGAGGACCCCCCCCCACATCGCAAACACTAAATAAAAATGTTTAACCCCTAATCTGCCGAACCGGACATTGCCGCACTATAAAAAATATATGAACCCCTAAACAGCCGCCGCCCTCCCGCATCGCAAACACTAGTTTAATTTTATTAACCCCTAATCTGCCGTCCCTAACATCACCAACATCTACCTACATTTATTAACCCCTAATCTGCCGCCCCCAACGTCGCCGCAACTATATTAAAGTTATTAACCCCTAAATCTAAGTCTAACCCTAACCCTAACACCCCCCTAACTTAAATATAATTTAAATAAATTTAAATAAAATTACTATTATTCACTAAATTATTCCTATTTAAAACTAAATACTTACCTATAAAATAAACCCTAAGATAGCTACAATATAACTATTAGTTACATTGTAGCTAGCTTAGGGTTTATTTTGATTTTACAGGCAAGTTTGTATTTATTTTAACTAGGTAAAATAGTTATTAAATAATTATTAACTATTTAATAGCTACCTAGTTAAAATAAATTTAAATTTGGGGCGGAGCCTGGCCACGCAGGAACATGGCTGACTAGATCCTGGCTCCTAAGCCCCACACCAGATGCTCGCTAAAATTAGGGGAGTAAATTGCCCAAAACCTGCACTAAACCCCGGGCACTAACTTATGAGGTCACCTGGCACAAAATAAGAGAGCAGCAAGAACTTTTTATCTGCACCACGGGACTGCAGAGCACTGAGACCTGCCAGATCACATGGGGCCTTAAGGTCCAGAACTTCCCGACAAGTAATCTGTGTAGCTGAGTTCCCGGGAGCCCTACCTTGCAATTTGGGGAGCAGCGGAGGACGGCGATCTAGTGTCTGCGGCCTTAGCTGTGCCGGTGAGCAAGAGGATTTTCGGAAACTACGCACAACAAGTGGGCTGGCTGTTTTCGTGGCTACTTGCCGCCATTAGACATCACCGGGCGCAACGCCCTGAGGCCGTCTTCAGCCAACAACGGAGCTCTCGGGGGCACATGAGCAGAGGGAATCGGAGAGGCGCACAAGCGACTGCTACACTCTGGAGGTCTAACGCAGGTAAACGCAACACAAGCCTCCATTGCAGGGGGTAACTTGATACACAAACCTGCTTACACGCCTGGGGCCTTTAGAGTCATAGTACCTCATGGCCTGACCTGACTGCTAACGATAGATAATCTTGCCACATACATGCCATTACATACCAAGTAAAAGAAAAGGAGATAAAAGAGTGGCCCTGCGGGATACACTATTTGCAGCACCAGAAATAATAAAGGGGCAGAAAAAGACAGCACATAGAGAGATTATTGATTTAACCATCTGCTCACACCCCAGGAGACCTCGTGGGTTCACTATTGAGCTGTGGAAAAGTAATAAGTATCTACAAACTATTTACCAGGACTAAGCCATTGCCCCTTATAAGCAGAATATTTTTAGAGTCAGCAGGCAGTCACAAACAGGAGATACACCCTATCCCCAGGCATGTCTAACAGAAAAAACACTAAGTGTGATAAAGGACCAAAAAGCGCTAACCTTACTAATTACATAAAAATGGTTAATTCGGGGCTTGACACTGGAGGCTCAGAATCTCTAACCCCTGTCCCAGCGCCTGACCCAACGGGCTCTATTTCTGGAACTCTGACTCAAGAACCCTTAACTAGAGATGACCTTAATGTAATTTCCTCCAAGGCGGACATAAATGTTGTTTTGACTGAAATGAGATCCTTGTTTGGGGACCTGAAGAAAGATTTTCATCAGATAAGAGAAACGGCAGGACTCTCTGCAAACCTAAGTAACATCTAACTCTCAATGTACTTATGAACAGGGGGAAGACATACAGTTCCTGTTGTCCAGGGTAGAGGACCTGGACAACAGAGGGAGAAGGAATAACCTGAGAATCAGGGGTGTCCCAGAGTCGGTCAACAATGCTGCTTTAGAGGGCTATTTACAAGACTTATTCCGCACCATAAAGGGTACACCAAGTTCAGCGGATATCCCTCTGGAGAGAGCACATCGTGCCTTTCGCCCACGATGCTCCTCTAAAGCACCCCAAGGGATATTATTATTAAATTCCTCAGTTATAAGGACAAGGACACAATCTCACAGAAAGCAAGGGCCATCAAGGACCTCACTCATGCAGGAATTCCTATACAGGTTTTCTCAGACCTGAGCAAGATCACCCTCCAAAATAGGAGGGACCTCAGATTTATCACCAGCCAACTTCAAGCGCATAGGATCCCATACAAATGGGGTTTTCCTGTGTGCATAATTGCCTCACGAAATGGCAAACAAGCCGTTTACAGAACACAAATGGACTTAAAAGATTTCTGCAGGATTCTAGAGATTGACATACCATCTCCTGTTGAGGGGGATACCCCTCCACGGGATCAAAATAACCCAGAAGATGTTTCTGATAGAGACATAACTAAGTAATTGAATAAAGATTAATTTGTGGACTCTGAGTTGCTGCTGAAGGCTGCTCCTGTTGACATTTGGGGACCCAGATAAGTGTTGTGTTTCTCTGTTAAATTACGTTGTTTCATTCCCCCTTACCTCTAAAGCATATTATCCTTATCATTGTATGCAAAATGTTAATAAAGTGAAGACAGGGGGGTGGTTTATGTGCAGTAAAGGAACTTGACCTGGTAGAGAGTTACTGGCCTTTGGGTAATTAGGCTCAGCTTCATTAAGAACCTAAGGTTGCTATCCAAGTAAGCTTACACTTATATCAGAGGATATTGCAGGCCAGAATAATAAGCAATCACTAAGATAAAACTAAATGGGACTCTACCTCCATTAGACAACTATGCCGGCGGAAGCTTAGTGCCACCCATGGGTTAGATAGAACACATAATAGACAGGATCCCATTATGCACCCCTACCCCTCATAGATTAGAACACCACCTTGAGGATTATGCTAGCACTATAGACATGAAACGGAAATACCACTTTGAAAGAGCTAACCTACATCGCAACCTACTAGCACCAATTACACTCACTAAATCCACCTTGGGTGGAGGAGATGCCTGGTTCTATATGCCGAAGGTCCTTCTGTAATGTTTGTTGTGTTTGAAAATGTCTCCCCTTTACGTTATTCACTGTTGTTGATGTTTTTGTTCCCTTGTTGCAGTTAGCATAAAGGGGGGTAGTTATCAAGCCGTCTACTTTTCTGACTTCGCCGGCCCAATACGCCCGCCTAAGCTCGCCTACCTTCGCCGCCGCGGACCTTGAATACGCGGACTGTGAGAGTTATCACTCATCCGATCTCGCTGCCCTTCTGCTTTTTCCCAGCTTTATTGCTAGCCTGTCACTAAGCACCCACACTAAACTACACTGTTCTATCCCTATACCGGCCCCCCGGAGCCCCCCGCAACTCAATAAAGTTACTAACCCCTAAACCGCCGCTCCTAGACCCTGCCGCAACTCTTATAAATGTATTAACCCCTAAACCACCGCTCCCGAACACCGCTGCCACCTACAGTACACCTAGTAACCCCTATCCTGCCCCCCCTACACCGTCGCCCTCTATAATAAAATTATTAACCCTATCCTGCTGATCCCGCACCTCTCCGCAACTAAATAAATAGTTTAACCCCTAAACTGCCGCTCCCTGAACCCCCCGCAACCTATATTAAACCTATTAACCCCTATCCTGCCCCCCCTACACCGTCGTCACCTATAATAAATTTATTAACCCCTATCCTGCCCCCCACTACGCCGCCGCCACTGTAATAAAATTATTAACCCCTAAAACTAAGTCTAACCCTAACCCTAACGCCCCCCTAACTTAAATATTAATTAAATAAATCTAAATAATATTTTTATTATTAACTAAATTAATCCTATTTAAAACTAAATACTTACCTATAAAATAAACCCTAAGATAGCTACAATATAAATAATAATTATATTCTAGCTATCTTAGGATTTATTTTTATTTTACAGGTACCTTTCAATTTATTTTAACTAGGTACAATAGCTATTAAATAGTTATTAACTATTTAATAGCTTACCTAGCTAAAATAAACTGAAATGTACCTGTAAAATAAATCCTAACCTAAGTTACAAGGAGGGCTAGGTATCCCAAACCTTGTATTGTACAAAAAGGCCATCAACCTTCAACAACAAGTAGAGATGAGTAACAACTCACAAGATAAAACATGGGTCCAGGTGGGTAAATCAATTCTGGGTATACATAACATAGGTTCCCTGAGGTGGATCTCAAACAAAAATAGGCCTAACACAATCAGCCAATACCCCTTCTTACGGGAATTCTTCCAACAATGGGACAAAACCCTGATTGACCACCCATACATCTCCACTAGTCCTTCCCCTTTGATGCCATTTATACAAAACCCAGATATCTCATTCACCAATGCCCAACAGACGAACTTGAACAAAGCACAAATAGACCAAACTATGTTTCACAGGCTTCTGACAAACAAAAAACTTAAGACTTTAGAGGAATTAAACAGCTCAGGTTTGAATATCTCTTGGTATTTTCAGACACAATTGCAGCACTACTTATCAACATATAAAAATGCAGAGAATATAACCAGACAGCTAACCCTTTTGGAAACACTTTGTCTATTACCACAATCCCCAAAACATTTAATCTCAATTATGTATAGACCCCTGACATCCCATAAAGATACTTACACACCTACTTTTATATGACAATGGCACCGTGAGATGGACCAGACTTTTACTGACGCAGAGTGGCAGAAAATATTCAGCAACCATAGCAAAGCATCCATATCCACTAGGATTTTGGAAACAAATTACAAGTTCTTATCAAGCTGGTATCTAACACCTGTTAGAATTAAAAAAAAAAATTAAGAAAACAGACGGGAGGTGCTGGAGGGGTTGTGGAGAATCTGGTACGGTTCTACATATATGGTGGACGTGTGGTCTAATAAGGCCATTCTGGCAATCTATATTAGACATAATGGACACTAAATTAAATATTACATTAAGTAGGAACCCTACCCTTTTGCTATTTCACGGCTTACCCAAATTAGTAGAGAAACCCAAAAAATACTTACTCTACCTCATGCTTAAGTCCCTCATCCCTAAAAACTGGAAATCAGTTAACGTTTCACAGGTCTCAGACTGGGAGAATCAGGTAGATAGATATTTATCTCTGGAAAGATACCGATACTTAAGAGATGATAAAATAGAGATCCACAAGTATATGTTGGAATGTTGGAAGCCCCTGCAGAGGTGATAGCCGGTGCTCTTTGTCTTTGTTATTTCCAATGGGGCATGGAGACCACCTGGTATGTACTTTCCCTCCCACCACCACCCCCTTTTTTTTCCTCCTCTCCTCCCACTCCCCTATCCCCCCTTCCTTTTCTCTAACTCTTAGAACTCGCTTTTTTCCTCTTTTACCTTCCTTCTCTATCATTACTTATAGCTGGCATGTGTCGAGGGCTCTGATGCATGCCAATACTTAGGCTCTATTGGGGTGTACGCTATCACACCCAAGTTTGCTTAATTTTGTTGGTTTATGGTTCAGTGCTAAGTGCCATCAAGAGTCATCATGAAGTCAAAATGCGGAATAACCTAAATGGAAAAACTGGTCAGTAAGATTGTGCATTATAAAGTGCAAACTATTATACAAGGTTTTCTCTGTTTTAAAGAGTATTTTTCTTACAAGATATTGGCCTAATGCCCTCCATCAGGGCTTATAAGGACAAGCAGAAGAGCAATGTACATTCCCTGTATAACATGAATGACTCTGTACGTTTGTTGTCTATGTATTGTTTTTGAATAACCTAATAAAGCTTTTGAAAACAAAACAAAAATTAAAAAAAAAAAATTCAAATTTACCTGTAAAATAAATCCTAACCTAAGTTACAATAACACCTAACCCTACACTATAATTAAATTAATTACCTAAACTAACTACAATTAAATACAATTGAAAAAAATTATCTAAAGAACGAAAAAACCCCCACTAAATTACATAAAATAATAAAATAATTACAAGTTTTTTAAACTAATTACACCTAATCTATTCCCCCTAATAAAATAAAAAAGCCCCCCAAAATAATAAAAATCCCTACCCTATACTAAATTGCAAATAGCCCTTAAAAGGGCCTTTTGCGGGGCATTGCCCCAAAGTAATCAGCTCTATTACCTGTAAAAAAGTACAATACCCCCCCAACATTAAAACCCACCACCCACACACCCAACCCTACTCTAAAACCCACCCAATACCCCCTTAATAAAACCTAACACTAACCCCTTGAAGATCACCCTACCTTGAGAAGTCTTCACCCAGCCAGGCCGAAGTCCTCAACGAAGCCGGTTGAAATGGTCCTCCAGACGGGCAGAAGTCTTCATCGAAGCCGGGAAGAAGAGGTCCACCAGATGGGCAGAAGTCTTCATCCAGGCGAAATCTTCTATCTTCATCCATCCGGCACGGAGCGGCTCCATCTTCAAGACATGCGACGCGGAGCATCCTCTTCCAACGAAGTCCAACTGAAGAATGAAGGTTCCTTTAAATGACGTCATACAAGATGGCGTCCCTTGAATTCCGATTGGCTGATTGGAACAGCCAATAGGATTTTTTCTACCTTAATTCAAGGGACACCATCTTGGATGACGTCATTTAAAGGAACCTTCATTCTTCAGTTGGACTTCATTAGAAGAGGATGCTCCGCGTCGGATGTCTTGAAGATGGAGCTCCACGCCGGATGGATGAAGATAGAAGATGCCGCCTGGATGAAGAATTCTGCCCGTCTGGAGGACCTCTTGTTCCCGGCTTCGATTAAGACTTCTGCCCGTCTGGAGGACCACTTTGCCCGGCTTCATTGAGGACTTTGGCCCGGCTGGGTGAAGACTTCTCAAGTTAGGGTGATCTTCAAGGGGTTAGTGTTAGGTTTTATTAAGGGGGTATTGGGTGGGTTTTAGAGTAGGGTTGGGTGTGTGGGTGGTGGGTTTTAATGTTGGGGGGGGTATTGTACTTTTTTTTTACAGGTAATAGAGCTGATTACTTTGGGGCAATGCCCCGCAAAAGGCCCTTTATTATTTTATTATTTTCTGTAATTTAGTGGGGGGGGGGGGTTGTACTTTAGATAATTTTTTTCAATTGTATTTAATTGTAGTTAGTTTAGGTAATTAATTTAATTATAGTGTAGTGTTAGGTGTAATTGTAATTTAGGATTTATTTTACAGGTAAATTTGTCTTTATTTTAACTAGGTAGTTATTAAATAGTTAATAACTATTTTATAACTATTCTACCTAGTTAAAATAAATACAAAGTTGCCTGTAAAATAAAAATAAATCCTAAAATAGCTACAATGTAACTATTAGTTATATTGTAGCTATCTTAGGCCTAGATTTAGAGTTTGGCGGTAGCCATCAAAACCAGCGTTAGAGGCTCCTAACGCTGGTTTTAGGCTACCGCCGGTATTTGGAGTCAGTCAGGAAAGGGTCTAACGCTCTCTTTTCAGCCGCGACTTTTCCATACCGCAGATCCCCTTACGTCAATTGTGTATCCTATCTTTTCAATGGGATCTTTCTAACTCCAGTATTTAGAGTCGTGTCTGAAGTGAGCGTTAGAATTCTAACGACAAAACTCCAGCCGCAGAAAAAAGTCAGTAGTTAAGTCGGTTTATAAAGCTCTTAATTACTGTGCTCTAAAGTACACTAACACCCATAAACTACCTATGCACCCCTAAACCGAGGTCCCCCTACATCGCCGCCACTCGATTAAATTTTTTTAAACCCTAATCTGCCGACCGCCACCTACGTTATACTTATGTACCCCTAATCTGCTGCCCCTAAGACAGCCGACATTATATTTATTAACCCCTAACCTGCCCCCCACAACGTCGCCGCCAGCTACCTACAATACTTAACCCCTAATCTGCTGACCGAAAAGAGACACCACCTACATTATAGCTATGTACCCCTAATCTGCTGCCCCTAACACCGCCGACCCCTATATTATATTTATTAACCCCTAATCTGCCCCCTCAACGTCGCCTCCACCTGCCTACACTTATTAACCCCTAATCTGCCGAGCGGATCTCACTGCTACTATAATAAAGTTATTAACCCCTAACCCGCCTCACTCCCGCCTCAAAAACCCTATAATAAATAGTATTAACCCCTAATCTGCCCTCCCTAACATCGCCGACACCTAACTTCAATTATTAACCCCTAATCTGCCGACCGAATCTCGCCGCTATTCTAATAAATGGATTAACCCCTAAAGCTAAGTCTAACCCTAACCCTAACACCCCCCTAAGTTAAATATAATTTAAATCTAACGAAATAAATTAACTCTTATTAAATAAATTATTCCTATTTAAAACTTAATACTTACCTGTAAAATAAACCCTAATATAGCTACAATATAAATTATAATTATATTATAGCTATTTTAGGATTTATATTTATTTTACAGGTAACTTTGTATTTATTTTAACCAGGTACAATAGCTATTAAATAGTTAAGAACTATTTAATAGCTAAAATAGTTAAAATAATTACAAAATTACCTGTAAAATAAATCCTAACCTAAGTTATAATTAAACCTAACACTACACTATCAATAAATTAATTAAATTCAATACCTACAATTACCTACAATTAAACCTAACACTACACTATCAATAAATTAATTAAATACAATACCTACAATTACCTACAATTAAAACTAACACTACACTATCAATAAATTAATTAAATACAATATCTACAAATAAATACAATGAAATAAACTAACTAAAGTACAAAAAAATAAAAAAGAACTAAGTTACAAAAAAATAAAAAAAATATTTACAAACATTAGAAAAATATTACAATTTTAAACTAATTACACCTACTCTAAGCCCCCTAATAAAATAACAAAGCCCCCCAAAATAAAAAATGCCCTACCCTATTCTAAATTAAAAAAGTTCAAAGCTCTTTTACCTTACCAGCCCTGAACAGGCCCCTTTGCGGGGCATGCCCCAAGAAATTCAGCTCTTTTGCCTGTAAAAAAAACACATACAATACCCCCCCCCCAACATTACAACCCACCACCCACATACCCCTAATCTAACCCAAACCCCCCTTAAATAAACCGAACACTAAGCCCCTGAAGATCTTCCTACCTTATCTTCACCCTGCCAGGTTCACCCATCCGTCCTCAGAAGTCTTGATCCAAGCCTCGGAAGTGTTGATCCAAGCCCAAGCGGGGCTGAAGAGTGACGTCCATCCTCGGGGCTGAAGAGTGACATCCATCCTCTGGATCCAAGCGGCGACTGAAGAAATCCATCCTTGGGCTGAAGTCGGAAGTCCATCATCTTGATGAAGTCTTCTATCAAGCCGCATCTTCAATCTTCTTTCTTCTGGAGCAGAGCGGAACCATCTTCTTCCAAGCCGACGCGGAACATCCTCTTCAACCGACGACTAGACGACGAATGACGGTTCCCTTAAATGACGTCATCCAAGATGGCGTCCCTCGAATTCCGATTGGCTGATAGTATTCTATCAGCCAATCGGAATTAAGGTAGGAATATTCTGATTGGCTGATGGAATCAGCCAATCAGAATCAAGTTCAATCCGATTGGCTTTAACCCCTAAAGCTAAGTCTAACCCTAACCCTAACACCCCCCTAAGTTAAATATAATTTAAATCTAACGAAATAAATTAACTCTTATTAAATAAATTATTCCTATTTAAAACTTAATACTTACCTGTAAAATAAACCCTAATATAGCTACAATATAAATTATAATTATATTATAGCTATTTTAGGATTTATATTTATTTTACAGGTAACTTTGTATTTATTTTAACCAGGTACAATAGCTATTAAATAGTTAAGAACTATTTAATAGCTAAAATAGTTAAAATAATTACAAAATTACCTGTAAAATAAATCCTAACCTAAGTTATAATTAAACCTAACACTACACTATCAATAAATTAATTAAATTCAATACCTACAATTACCTACAATTAAACCTAACACTACACTATCAATAAATTAATTAAATACAATACCTACAATTACCTACAATTAAAACTAACACTACACTATCAATAAATTAATTAAATACAATATCTACAAATAAATACAATGAAATAAACTAACTAAAGTACAAAAAAATAAAAAAGAACTAAGTTACAAAAAAATAAAAAAATATTTACAAACATTAGAAAAATATTACAATTTTAAACTAATTACACCTACTCTAAGCCCCCTAATAAAATAACAAAGCCCCCCAAAATAAAAAATGCCGAACCCTATTCTAAATTAAAAAAGTTCAAAGCTCTTTTACCTTACCAGCCCTGAACAGGCCCCTTTGCGGGGCATGCCCCAAGAAATTCAGCTCTTTTGCCTGTAAAAAAAACACATACAATACCCCCCCCCAACATTACAACCCACCACCCACATACCCCTAATCTAACCCAAACCCCCCTTAAATAAACCGAACACTAAGCCCCTGAAGATCTTCCTACCTTATCTTCACCCTGCCAGGTTCACCCATCCGTCCTCAGAAGTCTTGATCCAAGCCTCGGAAGTGTTGATCCAAGCCCAAGCGGGGCTGAAGAGTGACGTCCATCCTCGGGGCTGAAGAGTGACGTCCATCCTCTGGATCCAAGCGGCGACTGAAGAAATCCATCCTTGGGCTGAAGTCGGAAGTCCATCATCTTGATGAAGTCTTCTATCAAGCCGCATCTTCAATCTTCTTTCTTCTGGACCAGAGCGGAACCATCTTCTTCCAAGCCGACGCGGAACATCCTCTTCAACCGACGACTAGACGACGAATGACGGTTCCCTTAAATGACGTCATCCAAGATGGCGTCCCTCGAATTCCGATTGGCTGATAGTATTCTATCAGCCAATCGGAATTAAGGTAGGAATATTCTGATTGGCTGATGGAATCAGCCAATCAGAATCAAGTTCAATCCGATTGGCTGATCCAATCAGCCAATCAGATTGAGCTCGCATTCTATTGGCTGATCGGAACAGCCAATAGAATGCGAGCTCAATCTGATTGGCTTGGATCAACACTTCCGAGGCTTGGATCAAGACTTCCGAGGACGGATCAGTGAACCTAGCAGGGTGAAGATAAGCTAGGAAGATCTTCAGGGGCTTAGTGTTAGGTTTATTTAAGGGGGGTTTGGGTTAGATTAGGGGTATGTGGGTGGTGGGTTGTAATGTTGGGGGGGGTATTGTATGTTTTTTTTTACAGGCAAAAGAGCTGAATTCTTTGGGGCATGCCCCGCAAAGGGCCCTGTTCAGGGCTGGTAAGGTAAAAGAGCTTTGAACTTTTGTAATTTAGAATAGGGTAGGGCATTTTTTATTTTGGGGGGCTTTGTTATTTTATTAGGGGGCTTAGAGTAGGTGTAATTAGTTTAAAATTGTTGTAATATTTTTCTAATGTTTGTAAATATTTTTTTATTTTTTGTAACTTAGTTCTTTTTTATTTTTTGTACTTTAGTTAGTTTATTTCATTGTATTTATTTGTAGATATTGTATTTAAATCATTTATTGATAGTGTAGTGTTAGGTTTAATTGTAGATAATTGTAGGTATTTTATTTAATTCATTTATTGCTAGTGTAGTGTTAGGTTTAATTGTAACTTAGGTTAGGATTTATTTTACAGGTAATTTTGTAATTATTTTAACTATTTTAGCTATTAAATAGTTCTTAACTATTTAATAGCTATTGTACCTGGTTAAAATAAATACAAAGTTGCCTGTAAAATAAATATAAATCCTAAAATAGCTATAATATAATTATAATTTATATTGTAGCTATATTAGGATTTATTTTACAGGTAAGTATTTAGCTTTAAATAGGAATAATTTATTTAATAAGAGTTAATTAATTTCGTTAGATTTAAATTATATTTAACTTAGGGGGGTGTTAGTGTTAAGGTTAGACTTAGCTTTAGGGGTTAATACATTTAGGGGTTAATACATTTATTAGAATAGCGGTGAGCTCCAGTCGGCAGATTAGGGGTTAATGTTTGAAGTTAGGTGTTGGCGATGTTAGGGAGGGCAGATTAGGGGTTAATACTATTTATTATAGAGTTAGTGAGGCGGATTAGGGGTTAATAACTTTATTATAATAGCGGTGCGGTCCGCTCAGCAGATTAGGGGTTAATAAGTGTAGGCAGGTGGAGGCGACGTTGTGGGGGGCAGATTAGGGGTTAATAAATATAATATAGGGGTCGGCGGTGTTAGGGATAGCAGATTAGGGGTACATAGGGATAATGTAAGTAGCGGCGGTTTACGGAGCGGCAGATTAGGGGTTAATAATAATATGCAGGGGTCAGCGATAGCGGGGGCGACAGATTAGGGGTTAATAAGTGTAAGGTTAGTGGTGTTTAGACTCGGGGTACATGTTAGAGTGTTAGGTGCAGACGTAGGAAGTGTTTCCCCATAGCAAACAATGGGGCTGCGTTAGGAGCTGAACGCGGCTTTTTTGCAGGTGTTAGGTTTTTTTTCAGCTCAAACAGCCCCATTGTTTCCTATGGGGGAATCGTGCACGAGCACGTTTTGGAAGCTGGCCGCTTCCGTAAGCAACTCTGGTATCGAGAGTTGAAGTTGCGTTAAATATCCTCTACGCTCCTTTTTTGGAGCCTAACGCAGCCATTCTGTGGACTCTCAATACCAGAGTTATTTAAAAGGTGCGGCCAGAAAAAAGCCAGCGTTAGCTACGCGGGTCGTTACCGACAAAACTCTAAATCTAGCCGTTAGGGTTTATTTTATAGGTATTTAGTTTTTAATAGGAATAATTTAGTTAATGATATGAATATTTATTTAGATTAATTTAAATTATATTTAAGTTATGGGGGTGTTAGGGTTAGACTTAGGTTTAGGGGTTAATAACTTTAATATTGTGACGGCGACGTTGGGGGCAGCAGATTAGGGGTTAATAAATGTAGTTAGGTTGCGGGACATTGGGGGTGGCAGATTAGGGGTTAAAAAATATAATGTAGGTATCAGCAATGTTGGGGGCAGCAGATTAGGGGTTCATAAGTATAATGTAGGTGGCGGCGGTGTCCAGAGTGGCAGATTAGGGGTTAATAATTTAATGCAGGTGTCGGCGATGTCAGGGGCATCAGATTAGGGGTTAATAAGTGTAAGATTAGGAATGTTTAGACTCGGGGTTCATGTTAGGGTGTTAGGTGTAGACATAAATTTTATTTCCCCATAGGAATCAATGAGGCTGCGTTAGGAGCTAAACGCTGCTTTTTTGCAGGTGTTAGACTTTTTTTTAGCCGGCTCTCCCCATTGATTGGGGAAATCGTGCACGAGCACATTACACCAGCTCACCGCTGACTTAAGCAGCGCTGGTATTGTAGTGTGGTAATGAGCAAAATTTTGCTCAACGCTCACTTCTTGTCTTTTAACGACGGGTTTGTAATGCCAGCGCTGTTTGTAAGTGAGCGGTAAGCATAAACTGTAACTAATGTAGGTGGCAGCGGTGTCCAGAGCAGCAGATTAGGGGTTATTAATATAATGTAGGTGTCGGCGTTAGGCTTTTTTTCAGCTGGCTCTCCCCCATTGATTCCTATGGGGAAATCATGCACGAGCACGTTTTGCCATCTCACCGCTACCGTAAGCCACGCTGGTATTGAGGTGAGATGTGGAGCTAAATTTTGCTCTCCATTCACTTTTTTGCGGCTAACGCCGGGTTTGTAAAAAACTGTAATACCAGCGTTGTCTGTAGGTGAGCGGTGAGGGAAAACTGCTTGTTAGCAACGCACAGCCTTACCGACAACATTCGTTATCTAGACGCCTGTGTTTGTTATTTTTTTGTAACTTAGTTGTTAGTTTTTTGTAACTTTGTAATTTTTTAGTGTAGATTTAAATTATTTGAGTAGGGTTAGGTGTTTAAATATATAATATAGTTAATTTAATTTGTAGTTTATTGTAATTTTAGTTTAAAAGTTAGGGTAGGTTAATTATTAATTGAATATAGTTTAATATAATTTTAGTATAACAGTTAGGGTAGATTAATTAATAGTTTAATATAGTTTAATTTAAATCTAAAGGTAAGTTTAAATTTATTATAAGATAGGGATGAGTTAATATTTAATGTAAGGTTAGCGGGTTGTTAGGTTTAGGTGTTAATAGTTTAATTTAGTTTATGGCGATGTGGGGAGCTGGCGGTTTAGGGGTTAATAACTTTATGTAGGTGGCGGCGGTGTCGGGAGCGGCAGATTAGGGGTTAATAACTTTTCTTTAGGTGGTGGGGCGGCAGATTAGGGGTTAATAAGTATAATGTAGGTGGCGGCGGTGTAGGGGTTGAAGATTAGGGGTTAATAATTATAATGTAGGTGGCGGCGGTGTAGGGGTGGAATATTAGGGGTTAATAAGTATAATGTAGGTGGCGGTGGTGTAGGGGCGGAAGATTAGGGGTTAATAAGTATAATGTAGGTGGCGGCGGTGTAGGGGGCAGCAGATTAGGGGTGTTTAGACTCGGGGGTTATGTTAGGGTGTTAGGTGTAAACGTTACTTTTATTATATCATAGAAATCAATGGGATATCGGGCAGTAGCGAACATGAGCTTTCGCTGCTTTCAGACTCCCATTGATTCCTATGGCATCCGCCGCCTCCAGGGTGGCGGATTGAAAACCAGGTACGCTGGGCCGGAATAGTGGCGAGCGTATCTAGTAGATTTTTGATAACTTGCAAAAGTAGTCAGATAGTGCCGAATTTGCATTCGGAACATCTGTAGTGACGTAACCATCGATCTGTGTCGGACTGAGACCGGTGGATTGTATGTTACGTCACAAAATTCTACTTTTGCTGGTCTGTAGCCTTTGATAAATAAGGCAAATCAAGCTCTCCACAATTACGCTGCGGACATCCAGTGTATTTGCGGTTCACGGCTTGATAAATAGGGGCCACAGTATGCTATTTTAGACAACTTTATAAGTTACTCTTATTATCATTTTTTCTTCATTCTCTTGCTATCTTTAATTGAAAAAAGCAGGAGTCGAACCATTTTTGGTTCAGAACCCTGGATAGTGCTTGCTGATTGGTGGCTAAATTTAGCCACGAATCAGCAAGCACAACCCAGGTGTTGAACCAAAAATGGGTCGGCTTCTAAGCTTACATTCCTAAGGGATACTAAACCCAATTTTTTTCTTTTATGATTAAGATAGAGCATGCAATTTTAAGCAATTTACTCCTGTTATTAATTTTTATTTATACTCTTGCTATCTTTATTTAAAAAGCAGACATTTAAAGCTTAGAATCCAGTCCATTTTAGGTATTGGTGGCTAAATTTAGCAAACCAATAAGCAAGCATAACCCAGGTTCTGAACCAAAAATGGGACGGCTCTTAAGCTTCACATCCCTGCTTTTTAAATAAAGATAGCAAGAGAACGAAGAAAATTTGATAATAGGAATAAATGAAAAAGTTGCTTAAAATTGCACGCTCTATCTGAATCATTAAAGAAAAATGTGTGTTTAGTGTCCCTTTAGCTAAGCTAGGTAAGGTTTATGTCTTAAAGTTACTAGATTGCTCTAACTAACATTTGGAGTCATTGAAAAAGTAATGTATGTCCTTAAGAAATGAATTTGACTGTTCATGTTGTGGATATCAACATATTCGGCTATGGTTAGGATGCCATTTATCTTATCACATAAATAAAGTCAAACAGTTGCATCTGAAGACGTTCTCACTGCAATTAACTGTTTTATGCATTTTTTCGAACAAACTGGCTGTGCTCATAATAGTTTAAAAATGTTATAGGTAATCTATTTGTTTTAAGTTATCTGACTGGTAGTTATTGTAGTTTTCCCTTAGATAATAGTCACCTAAAGTTATGCGCTAAAACCGGTGCTTAAATAACGCTAAATATTTAGCGGTATCGCACTTTCCATAGCGCTGCCATTACAAGTTACAAAAAAAACCTCCTTGTGCTGTGCGTTAAGCTCCATACCGCACAAAAGCCAAGGCCTGACTTGACGTGCTCACGCACATTTTCCCCCATAGACATCAATGGAGAGAAAGTGTTGGAAAAAACCTGCGGTTGCGGAATGGCGATCGCTATAACGCAATCCACATTGATGTCTATTAGGACAAGAATGTTATGTAAAAACCTAACACCCTAACATAAACTCTAGTCTAGATACCCCTAATCCACAGCCCCCCAACATCGCCAAACTAAATAAAGTGATTAACCACTAAGCCGCCGCCAAGGCATCGCTAACACCTAAATAAACCTATTAACCCCTAAACCTCCACCCCCCACATCTCAACTACTAAACTAAACCTATTATCCCCTAAATAGCTGACCCCCCACATCACAACATCCTAAATTAAAGTATTAACCCCTAAACCTAACACCCCTCTAACTTAAAATTAAAGTTACAATATAACTATCTTAAAATAAATAAAAACTTACCTGCGAAATAAAAAAACTGGGATTAAACTATAAATAAAAATAATAACTATTTTAAAAAAAGAAAAGTAAAGTAAAATAAAATAACTAAGTTACAAAACTACAAAATCCTCACACTATGAAAAAAATAAAAAAATAACATTGCAAAAAAAATCAAACACTAAAATTACGAAAAAAATTATAAAAAAAATAACATTACAAAAAAAGAGAACTAGAATTACGAAAAAGAAACAAAAAAACAAAATTATCCAAAATAATAAAAATTAAATCTAATCTAATTCCACATTTATCTAATCTAATAACCCTATAAAAACAAAAAGCCACCCCAAAATAAAAACACCTCCTAATCTAACAATAAAGTACCAATGGCCCTTAAAAGTGCCTTTTGTAGGGCATTGCTCTGAAGCAATCAGCTCTTTTACCTAAATAAATGACAAAGTACCCCCTAACAGTAAAACCCCCTACCCAACCAACCCCCAAAAATAAAAAATCCTAAGTCTAAAAAGCCTAAACTACCCATTGCCTCTAAAGGGGCATTTGTATGGGCATTGCCCTAAAATGACAATCAGCTCTTTTGCTGCCCATAAAAAAAAATGAAAAAAGTCCTTATCTAACCCCCCCAAACAAAACAAAAAGCTAACACTAACCCCAAATATTTATTCACAGTTCCTGAAGTCCGGACATCCATCTTTATCCAGGTGGCGACAAATCTTCATCCAGGCGGTGACATTTTCATCCATCGCGGGGGCATCTTCTATCTTCATCCCTGTGGCACGGAGCTGAGGTGGCGCAGAGCTGAGCAGGACCGGCAGCAGCTGCAACATTGTCTTCATGCGATCTCCGCTGCACACTGAAGATTGAATGCAAGGTACCCCTTTTATATTTGGGGTACCTTGCATTCCTATTGGCTAAAATATTCAAACCAGCCAATAGGATGAGAGCTGCTTGAATCCTATTGACTGAGGACCGTCGCTCGGGATCCACGCATCAAGGAAGACTGCTTTATTTTTCGTTTTCTTTTTTAAATAGTTATGTTAGACTTATTTATTTAGGGGTTATTAGGTTTATTTAGTTTTGGCAATGTGGGGAGTCGGCAGTTTAGGGGTTAATACTTTAATTTAGTTTGGTGATGTGGGTGGGCCGCGGATTAGGGATTAATAGGGTTATTATAGTATTTGTGATGTGGGGGTGGCAGTTTAGGGGTTAATAGATAGTTTGTGGGTGTTAATCTACTTTGTAACATTTTTGTTATAAGTTTTGTGAAACATTTTGTTTTGCAAAATCCATACCTACTGTTCTTTAATTGTGGAATGGATTGTTGCAGTATAAGCTATAATGCTAGCGTAATAGCCTGACCGAACAACTTGTAATACTGGAGACCTGAAAATTCCACATTTAAAAGCCATTTTTTGAGTGCGGAATGGAGAGTTGCATTACAGGCTAAAATGATAGAGATATAGTCGTATCGCCGCGACTTTTAATACGGTAGACATGCCATTCCACGCGCAAAGGCCAATTTATCAGTGGTATAGCCATACCGCAACACTTGTAATTTAGCCGATTGTTAGCAATGTAGTTTCAGGATTATTTCCTTTATTATGTGAGTTATTAAAGGTATTATAAATATATGTGTATATATTTATAAATATATATATATATATATATATACTATATATATATATATAAATCTATTACATATATCTACTGTATATATATATTTGTTAACTGCAATGTATTCTATTCTGAGATAATCAAGGCCCTACCTTCTTTTTATGGATGTAAAATTATGTTTATCAGTAAATAATGATGTTTCAAGAACCATTTAGCTATAGACAGTTTTTTTAGTACTTAATAGACCTATTATGCTGCCTTTATTTGACTATAGAATTGGTATACAACTTATTTCCCCTGTACTGGGTGTACTCGCTGTACTGGATAACCATTCTCCTACATGAAATTGTATTTTACAAAGTGTCTGCATTTTTACATGAGCTATCTGATTTTGTCATTTTGTTATTTTGAAAATCAATATAAAATGTATTAAGAAAAAGAGAGAGGGTCAAGTTTCATGACTTCTTATTTCAGGCGATAGTGTGCAATAAAAAGATTTTGCACTTTGCTCAGCAGGTGGATGGAAAGTTCCTGCATCTCCTATGATAGAATTCTTATGAATTTTGAAGAGTTACAACCATGTTGACTTAGAAGCCAAAATTAAACTTTTATGGTTATGATAAAGTATGCAATTTAAAATGTATGTTCTTTTCTCTTAGTATCCTTTGTTGAAATGTAGATCCTTTGCGTCAGCATTCATATGTCTTGAGCACTATATGGGCCTTATTTATGAAAGTCCAGACAGACAAGATTCTGTCTGCCTGGCATCATGGCCAGTGGGCAGTAATACGCTGCCAGAATTTAACGCTTATGCAGTGCTGCCCAATGCTCGTGAGTGACCAAACGCACATGAGCATGTGCTGTTAATCACCACGGTAGGTTTTTTTCTGGGGTGACTTTAATCCCCCCAGCTCAAAACTGTCATATAGTTTAGTAAGTAGTGGTCTGATGACCGATGCTTCTTAACTACCAGCTGCTGACTCACTCATGCAACCCTGCACAAAAGGAGCTCCAAATCAGCATCGGCAGCTTGATTAATAAGGCCCTACGTATAACATTATTACAAAAGAAAATGTTTACCATATTGTAACAGCATTTTACTGACATTTGAAAGGGGCACGCAGCATATGAAAAAAATGCATCCTTATGCCTGACAAGGAACTGGTATAATGCAAGCTGCAGTTTTCTGTGTCATTACCCTCATTTGAGGCGGGTTCACTTAGTGAATCCGCTGTAGAGTTTTGTGTCACATGACATTTTAGCTATCATTTCCTCCTTCAAAGGTACTTGCTCTAGGAAAAAGCAACCTAATCCCCACTGTAGGTCTGCAAGTTTAGACCACACCTCCCAACTGTTCCGGCTCCTGCATGATTGAAAATGGTTGGGAGATCTGGTCCCCTTCCCTCCCACAGCTTCATACCACTCCTGTTTTAATGGAATGCTTCAGCTCAATTCAGGCAACACACAGTCATGCCAACAACACACCTAAAACTGCAACCACACCCACAACACCCCCAGACACTCCCACAACACACCTAAAACTGCAACCACACCCACAACACCCCCAGACACTCCCACAACACACCTAAAACTGCAACCACACCCACAACACCCCCAGACACTCCCACAACACACCTCTACCGAGCCTAAAGGCTAACGCGGAAACAGCTGCATTCGCAGCATAATAAATCTGCCCCTTAATCTTTTCCTCATAAAATGTTCAATGAACATGGTAACATTAGAGACAAAGTAGTCTTAAAAAAGAATATGTATTGCATATATTATGTTTATTTTGTCAGCCGCTGGGCAAACACAACTCTTTTGTTCTTTACCAGACAGTGTAACTTTCTTTACAGTTGTTGTGCTTAGATCAGTGTTGGAGCTTATTTGCACATGGCCCTAGTTATTCACACCAGAGAATATAAGCTAAACGTAATAAAGAAACCTTTCAATCGGTATTGCTGTAGAGCTTTGTAAAAATGGTCAAAATGGGTTTTAAGTCTTGAAAAATTGTGTTTTTTTAATATCTGACAGATTAACATAGTCAAAAAAACTTTGAAAAAAAATAACTTATGATTCAGATAAAGGGGCTTATCTATCAAGCTCTGAACGGAGCTTGAGGGCCCATGTTTCTGGTGAGTCTTCAGACTCGCCAGAAACACAAGTTATGGAGCAGCGGTCTAAAGACTGCTGCTCCATAACCCTGTCCGCCTGCTCTGATGAGGCGGACAGGAATCGCCAGAAATCAACCCGATCGAGTACGATTGGGTTGATTGACACCCCCTGCTGGCGGCCGATTGGCCACGAGTCTGCAGGGGGCGGCATTGCACCAGCAGCTCACAAGAGCTGCTGGTGCAATGCTGAATACGGAGAGCGTATTGCTCTCCGCATTAAGCGATGTCTGTCAGACCTGATCCGCAGTGTCGGATCAGGTCCGACAGATATATGATAAATAGGCCCCAAAGTGTGGATATTATTTCAAAACTGTTGCTATGGGTTCCTGTTATCAAATTTAGCTCTTTTGGAATTGTTTGCTAAAAGCTGTATATGAGAGCATACTGAGGTAGGCTTAGAAGCATGCATGTGTTCTGAGCACTATGGGCCAGATTACCAGTGAAGAGCTATGTAGCGCTTTTGCTCTCACACTTACTGCTCTTGAAGTAAACTTTTTGTGCGCATCAGGATACGCTATTACAAGTTGAAAGTAAAAAAAATTTGTGCGCTCTAACCAGGAGCGTACAAAAAGCGGAACTTACAATATCACGCGCATGATAACCTATTCCCTCCATAGAAGTTAATGGAGATAAAAAGTTGGGGGGAAAAACACTCGCAAGCTAATCTGAACCCATATTCTCAAACACGCTAATCCGACATAAAAATATGAGTATTTCACATTCAAATGTTCTTCACATAGCAGAATATGTTTTGATTTATAAATACATATTTCTACATATATTTGATGGTATTTTGGTACAATATATATATACATATATACACATACAAACACATAAATATAGATGTACACACATATACACATATATATATATATAAGTGCATTGGAGCCCTTTGCTGTCAAGTAGATGAAAACATGAAAAAGCATATATATGGAATATTTATATTTAATAAAGTGTTATATTGTGTGTTTACTGTAAATATTTCACATTCCAAGGTTCTGTACATAGCAGAATATGGTCTACGTATTTATAAATAGATATTCCAATATGTATCTGTATATCTATACTAGATATCTATATCTGTATATCTATACTAGCTATCTATCTATCTATCTATCTATCTATCTATCTATCTATCTATCTATCTATCTATATACAGGGAGTGCAGAATTATTAGGCAAGTTGTATTTTTGAGGATTAATTTTATTATTGAACAACAACCATGTTCTCAATGAACCCAAAAAACTCATTAATATCAAAGCTGAATAGTTTTGGAAGTAGTTTTTAGTTTGTTTTTAGTTATAGCTATTTTAGGGGGATATCTGTGTGTGCAGGTGACTATTACTGTGCATAATTATTAGGCAACTTAACAAAAAACAAATATATACCCATTTCAATTATTTATTTTTACCAGTGAAACCAATATAACATCTCAACATTCACAAATATACATTTCTGACATTCAAAAACAAAACAAAAACAAATCAGTGACCAATATAGCCACCTTTCTTTGCAAGGACACTCAAAAGCCTGCCATCCATGGATTCTGTCAGTGTTTTGATCTGTTCACCATCAACATTGCGTGCAGCAGCAACCACAGCCTCCCAGACACTGTTCAGAGAGGTGTACTGTTTTCCCTCCTTGTAAATCTCACATTTGATGATGGACCACAGGTTCTCAATGGGGTTCAGATCAGGTGAACAAGGAGGCCATGTCATTAGATTTTTTTCTTTTATACCCTTTCTTGCCAGCCACGCTGTGGAGTACTTGGACGCGTGTGATGGAGCATTGTCCTGCATGAAAATCATGTTTTTCTTGAAGGATGCAGACTTCTTCCTGTACCACTGCTTGAAGAAGGTGTCTTCCAGAAACTGGCAGTAGGACTGGGAGTTGAGCTTGACTCCATCCTCAACCCGAAAAGGCCCCACAAGCTCATCTTTGATGATACCAGCCCAAACCAGTACTCCACCTCCACCTTGCTGGCGTCTGAGTCAGACTGGAGCTCTCTGCCCTTTACCAATCCAGCCACGGGCCCATCCATCAGGCCCATCAAGACTCACTCTCATTTCATCAGTCCATAAAACCTTAGAAAAATCAGTCTTGAGATATTTCTTGGCCCAGTCTTGATTTTTCAGCTTGTGTGTCTTGTTCAGTGGTGGTCGTCTTTCAGCCTTTCTTACCTTGGCCATGTCTCTGAGTATTGCACACCTTGTGCTTTTGGGCACTCCAGTGATGTTGCAGCTCTGAAATATGGCGAAACTGGTGGCAAGTGGCATCTTGGCAGCTGCACGCTTGACTTTTCTCAGTTTATGGGCAGTTATTTTGCGCCTTGGTTTTTCCACATGCTTCTTGCGACCCTGTTGACTATTTTGAATGAAACGCTTGATTGTTCGATGATCACGCTTCAGAAGCTTTGCAATTTTAAGAGTGCTGCATCCCTCTGCAAGATATCTCACTATTTTTGACTTTTCTGAGCCTGTCAAGTCCTTCTTTTGACCCATTTTGCCAAAGGAAAGGAAGTTGCCTAATAATTATGCACACCTGATATAGGGTGTTGATGTCATTAGACCACACCCCTTCTCATTACAGAGATGCACATCACCTAATATGCTTAATTGGTAGTAGGCTTTCGAGCCTATACAGCTTGGAGTAAGACAACATGCATAAAGAGGATGATGTGGTCAAAATACTCATTTGCCTAATAATTCTGCACTCCCTGTATATATATATAAGCAAACAAGTAGAATGTAACAATTCAGAGACCTGAATTGAAAACAAGCGATACTCACAAGTTGCGCCAGTCAGAGGAACAGGAGATGATTGGCCGCTATTAGGGACAAACACTTTAAAAGGGTGAAACCCCAATAAAGTAAAAGTAACAGGTAAATGCACAGAGGGTTAATAGCGCTCTCAAATCCTAATAATAACAGAGTAGTATGCAGTTGATATGTATATATATATGAATAACAGAAAGTTCCCAGGATGTAGATAATGTTAGTGAAAGTCCATATGATGTTTTAAATATAGTGTGAACACCCTTACCAGAATTTACCTCAGTCATATGAGGTAAGTTGCCGCACTGGAAGGTATGCTTGGTGGTAGATTGATTCTGGATACCAGTGTATGCTTCTTATGATTTCATCCACCTCTTGGAGTATATGGGGATTTGGTTCCTCCAATTGTAGTCTCCCAAACTTCGTGTATAGGGGTGCTTGTCGCCTCTTGGAGTGTGCAGTCTTGGTATATACTTCCTCCTCAGAGCTAACCTCAATATTATGAGGTAAGTTTGAAGCTTTGGGAGGGAGATGATGGTTAGGTACACCTCAATTGGTCTGATCCAGAGTTTGTCTGTCTTTACTTGGGTCTTTATTTTCAGAATCCTTCCCTATGGAGTCTGTGTGGTATACTTGTATCAAATGGAATCTCTGGACTCTTTAATCTTTCATTCCTTGGTGAGAATCTGGCGGTGAGAATCTTGTCCGGAACTTTCAGGACTTTTTTGTTTCTCTGTTTTAGTCCTGCAGGTTTAGGAATATTTATTTAAAAATACAAAAAAAATACAAAAAACATATTCTGCTCTGTGTCGAACATTGGAATGTGATATATTTACAGTAAATACACACTATAACACTTTATTAAATATAAATATTGCATAAATATGCTTTTTCATGTTTTCATCTACTTGACAGCAAAGGGGTCCAATGCACTTATATATATGTAGATATCTATATATGTGTACATATGTATGTATGTGTTTATATGTCTGTAAATACATTGCTACACATATAAATACATAAATACATAGGTACACGCATATAAATATGTATGTATATGTATATATACATATATATATATATATATATACATATATATACATACATATACATATCACTATGTTAAAGCTTTTTGGCTGGCTTTTTTTTTTCTAACACCTGTGATCTCATATCTTTAAGCCTTTAAATCTTTTGCTTGCATTATTTTTTTAAATATTTTTTTATTAAATGGTGGTGTTATGAGTGTAACTGTACTCTTTAATGTATTTTTGACATGTTTTGGACACTTTTAAGTTAATCAGAGCTCTGAGGTTACGGGAATAATTCTAGCATAAATCCCAATTCCAATCACGCATTCGCATTTACTTTCAACTTGTAATAAGAGCGCAATTTAACTTGCGTGCAAATAAATGTAAAAACATGGTATTGCTTGCGCACATACGAAAGTGCTCCACTAGTAATCTGGCCCAAAGTGTATAACATTGTCATATAACCCTCTAGACTGCCCTAGTTTTTAACTAATATTCCAATGCCTGGTAGATTATTGAGGGCCAGATGACGAGTGGCGCTTTAAAAGTTACGTACGAATGAAAAGGGGTTTATATCTTTTATTCTAAAATATATATACACTTTAAAAAAAAAAAATACTGTATGTGTCTCTGCTTATGCACTAATATATTTTACATTGCAACTTTTGAGTTATTACACTCATAATAAGACTACCTGATAATAATATTTTTTTTTAAAAATTGCACTAAAAAATTATAAGAGATCAAAGATATACAGTAAGGTCTCCAGTACAGGTGTTAGAAATGGCTTTAAAATAGAGATACATACAGTACATACATGTCTAAATATGTATATTTATGTATATATGTCTATGCATATGTATTTATATGTGTATATATACAGTATATATATATATATATATATATATATATATATATATATATACACACACATTATACATATATACACATACAAACACATAAATATAGATGTACACACATATACACATATATATATAAGTGCATTGGAGCCCTTTGCTGTCAAGTAGATGAAAACATGAAAAGCATATATATGGAATATTTATATTTAATAAAGTGTTATATTGTGTGTTTACTGTAAATATTTCACATTCCAAGGTTCTGTACATAGCAGCATATGTTCGACGTATTTATAAATAGATATTCCAATATGTATCTGTATATCTATACTAAAAAAGTGTTTCGCAAAGCGGCCGTTGCTGTCGCAAAAAGTATTAACAAAAAACACCTAACCACCCGCACAAAGTATTAACAAAAAAACCTAACCTCTAAAACGCCAACCCCCACATCGCAAAATAATAAAATAAATTCTCTAATCCGCAAATTAAAATATTAACCCTGAAGCCGCCAAACCTCCACAACACAAACTACCTAATTACACTATTAACCCGTAAACACCAAAAACCTCCACAACGCCAACTACCTAATTACAATATTAACCCCTAAACCACCAACCAACCCCCCACAACACAAAAAAAAGTCCCCTAACCAAAAACCCCATAAATTAACCCTAATTATTTTACAAGATTTAAGATTAAATTAAAAAAAAAAACTAACTGAATACATGGGTGAGCCAATCACAATCAATATATATATGCAGGCACCAATCAACAGCTAGAACCTATGTTCTCTGCTGCCCCTGAGCTTGCCTAGATAAACCTTTCAGCAAAGGATAACAAGAGAAGGAAGCAAATTAAATAATAGAAGTACATTGCAAAGTTGTTTAAAATTATATTCTCTATCTGAATCATGAAAGAAACATTTTGGGTTTCATGTCCCTTTAAAAGGGCCTTTTGTAGGGCATTGCCATAAAGTGATCAGCTCTTTTAACCTAAATAAAGTACCAATTACCCCGTAAAACGAACCCCCCCCACCCAAGATAAAAACCTAAGTCTAAAAAAACCTAACCTACCGATTGCCCCTAAAGGAGCATTTGTATGGGCAAGATGTTGCCACCTGGAAGAAGACCTTCGCCGCCGGACTTCAGGAACTGTGAGTACCTATTTCGGGGTTAGATTTAGGGGTTTCTGGGGATTTATGGGTGGGGTTTTTTTTAGATTAGGGATTTTTTTTTTTAATGGCGAGCAATAGAGCTGATTGCCCTTTTAAGGGCAATGCCCATAAAAATGCCCTTTTAGGGGCAATGGGTAGCTTAGGTTTTTTAGACTTAGTTTATTTTTTTATTTTGGGGGGTTGTGTGGGTATGGGGTTACTTTTAGGGGGTACTATGTAATTTTTTTTAGGTAAAAGAGCTGTTTAATTTAGGCCCTTTTAAGGGCTATTGGTAGCTTATTGTTAGATTAGAGGGTATTTTTATTTGGGAGGGAGAGGAGTATTTTTATAGAGGTATTAGATTAGGTTTAATTTTTTTTATTTTTGATAAATTTGTTTATTTTTTTCAGTAATTTTAAATAGACTGCCCTCTGGGCAGGCTTATCGCCTAGGTATAGATATATATTGTACAAAATACCATCAGATATATATATAGAAATGTGTATTTCTGAATAAATAGAACATATTCTGCTATGTGAAGAACATTGGATGTAAAACATTCATATTTTAAAGTTGTGTGCCCAGCCAAAAGAAGCATTTAACCAAAAAACCTAACCGCTCACACCGAGTATTAACAAAAAAAAACACCTAACCACCCACACAAAGTATTAACAAAAATAACACCTAACCACCCACACAAAGTATTAACAAAAAAACACCTAACCACCCACACAAAGTATTAACAAAAAAAACATAAACGCCCGCACGAAGTATTAAAAAAACCCTAACCGCCCGCACGAAATAATATCAAAAAACCTTTACCAACCGCACGAAATAATAACAAAACAAAAACGCCCACGCAAAGTATTAACAAAAAACACCTAACCACCCGCACGAAGTATTAACAAAAAACCTAACCTCTAAACCGCCAACCCCCACATCGCAAAATAATAAAATAAATTCTCTAATCCGCAAATTAAAATATTAACCCTGAAGCCGCCAAACCTCCACAACACAAACTACCTAATTGCACTATTAACCCGTAAACCCCAAAAACCTCCACAACGCCAACTACCTAATTACAATATTAACCCCTAAACCACCAACCAACCCCCCACAACACAAAAAAGTCCCCTAACCAAAAACCCCATAAATTAACCCTAATTATTTTACAAGATTTAAGATTAAATTAAAAAAAAAAACTAATTACAAAAATAAAATTGTTTAAACCTAAACTAATACCCCTATAAAAAAGCCCCCCCAAAATAACACACCCTAATCTAACACTAAACTACCAATAACCCTTAAAAGGGTTTTTAGGGCATTGCACTAAGTTAAACAGCTCTTTTAGCTAAAGAAAATTACACAGTACCCCCTTACAATTAAAACCCTCCACCCAACCAGCCCCCCAAAATAGTAAAACCTAAGCCTAACAAAACCTAAGCTACCCATTGCCCCTAAAGGGGTATTTGAATGGGCATTGCCCTTAAATGGGCAATCAGCTCTTTTGTTGTCCATTAAAATAAAAAAGTCCTAATCTAAAAAAAAACCCTAACACTAAACTACCAATAGCCCTTAAAGGGACATGAACCCCCCCCAAAAAAATTTCATAATTCAGATAGAGAATACAATTTTAAACAACTTTCTAATTTACTTCTATTATCTAATCTGTTTCTTTCTCTTGAAATCATTTGTTGAAGGAGCAGCAATGCACTACTGGCTTCTAACTGAATACATGAGTGAGCCAATCACAATCAATATATATATGCAGGCACCAATAAACAGCTAGAACCTATGTTCTCTGCTGCCCCTGAGCTTGCCTAGATAAACCTTTCAGCAAAGGATAACAAGAGAAGGAAGCAAATTAAATAATAGAAGTACATTGCAAAGTTGTTTAAAATTATATTCTCTATCTGAATCATGAAAGAAACATTTTGGGTTTCATGTCCCTTTAAAAGGGCCTTTTGTAGGGCATTGCCATAAAGCGATCAGCTCTTTTAACCTAAATAAAGTACCAATTACCCCGTAAAACGAACCCCCCCCACCCAAGATAAAAACCTAAGTCTAAAAAAACCTAACCTACCGATTGCCCCTAAAGGAGCATTTGTATGGGCAAGATGTTGCCACCTGGAAGAAGACCTTCGCTGCCGGACTTCAGGAACTGTGAGTACCTATTTCGGGGTTAGATTTAGGGGTTTCTGGGGATTTATGGGTGGGGTTTTTTTTTTAGATTAGGGATTTTTTTTTTAATGGCGAGCAATAGAGCTGATTGCCCTTTTAAGGGCAATGCCCATAAAAATGCCCTTTTAGGGGCAATGGGTAGCTTAGGTTTTTTAGACTTAGTTTTTTTTTTATTTTGGGGGGTTGTGTGGGTATGGGGTTACTTTTAGGGGGTACTATGTAATTTTTTTAGGTAAAAGAGCTGTTTAATTTAGGCCCTTTTAAGGGCTATTGGTAGCTTATTGTTAGATTAGAGGGTATTTTTATTTGGGAGGGAGAGGAGTATTTTTATAGAGGTATTAGATTAGGTTTAATTTTTTTTTATTTTTGATAAATTTGTTTATTTTTTTCAGTAATTTTAAATAGACTGCCCTCTGGGCAGGCTTATCGCCTAGGTATAGATATATATTGTACAAAAATACCATCAGATATATATATATATAAATATGTATTTCTGAATAAATAGAACATATTCTGCTATGTGAAGAACATTGGATGTAAAACATTCATATTTTAAAGTTGTGTGCCCAGCCAAAAGAAGCATTTAACCAAAAAACTTAACCGCTCACACCGAGTATTAACAAAAAAAACACCTAACCACCCACACAAAGTATTAACAAAAATAACACCTAACCACCCACACAAAGTATTAACAAAAAAACACCTAACCACCCACACAAAGTATTAACAAAAAAAACAGAAACGCCCGCACGAAGTATTAACAAAAACCCTAACCGCCCGCACGAAATAATAACAAAAAACCTCACCAACCGCACGAAATAATAACAAAACAAAAACGCCCACACAAAGTATTAACAAAAAACACCTAACCACCCGCACGAAGTATTAACAAAAAACCTAACCTCTAAACCGCCAACCCCCACATTGCAAAATAATAAAATAAATTCTCTAATCCGCAAATTAAAATATTAACCCTGAAGCCGCCAAACCTCCACAACACAAACTACCTAATTACACTATTAACCCGTAAACACCAAAAACCTCCACAACGCCAACTACCTAATTACAATATTAACCCCTAAACCACCAACCAACCCCCCACAACACAAAAAAGTCCCCTAACCAAAAACCCCATAAATTAACCCTAATTATTTTACAAGATTTAAGATTAAATTAAAAAAAAACTAATTACAAAAATAAAATTGTTTAAACCTAAACTAATACCCCTATAAAAAAGCCCCCCCAAAATAACACACCCTAATCTAACACTAAACTACCAATAACCCTTAAAAGGGTTTTTAGGGCATTGCACTAAGTTAAACAGCTCTTTTACCTAAAGAAAATTTCACAGTACCCCCTTACAGTTAAACCCCCCCACCCAACCAGCCCCCCAAAATAGTAAAACCTAAGCCTAAAAAAACCTAAGCTATCCATTGCCCCTAAAGGGGTATTTGAATGGGCATTGCCCTTAAATGGGCAATCAGCTCTTTTGTTGTCCATTAAAATAAAAAAGTCCTAATCTAAAAAAAACCCACTAACACTAAACTACCAATAGCCCTTAAAGGGACATGAAACCCCCCCAAAAAAAAATCATAATTCAGATAGAGAATACAATTTTAAACAACTTTCTAATTTACTTCTATTATCTAATCTGTTTCTTTCTCTTGAAATCATTTGTTGAAGGAGCAGCAATGCACTACTGGCTTCTAACTGAATACATGAGTGAGCCAATCACAATCAATATATATATGCAGGCACCAATAAACAGCTAGAACCTATGTTTTTTTTATTTTTGATAAATTTGTTTATTTTGTCAGTAATTTTAAATAGACTGCCCTCTGGGCAGGCTTATCGCCTAGGTATAGATATATATTGTACAAAAATATCATCAGATATATATATAGAAATATGTATTTATGAATAAATAGAACATATTCTGCTATGTGAAGAACATTGGATGTAAAACATTCATATTTTAATGCCAGGTTTGCACACTTGAGACTATGTGATCGGATTTGTGCGCTCGAGAAGGGTGTTAGTTTTTTTCCCCACTTTTTTTCTCCATTCACTTCTGTGGGGGGAATACTTTAACGTGCGCGTAATATTCTAAGTTTGGCTTTTTGCACGCATTGAGTTAGTGCTTGTGCGAAAACAGTTTACTTTCAATTTGTAATACTAGAGCTACCCGACGCACGCAAAAAGTTTACTTCTAGCACAGTTAGCGCGCAAGCAGGAGCATTAAATACCACTCCACTTGTAATTGGGCCCTTAGTGTTTAATTACATTTTCTACTATGGTAATTATTTTTACTAATCTGTAATTACAATATAATATGTTGTATTGTATAATTTGTCAATAGGTTTTGAAAAGCTGTTGTTAAACAAGTCTCTTCACATTCAAGCCATAAACAGCTGAGAACATTCTCTGAAGACCGGAAGGATATAAGGCAATCAGAATGAAAACTTAAGAGAGACTTCTCTAGGTCATACTTGTCCAATTTTACAAACAGCAAGCACATTGCTTCAGTTACAAAAAGATCTGAAACAAGCTGTTTGCAATATCAATCAAATGAGGACAAGGTGTTTTAGGACAAAGTATACTATAACTTAACTGATAGAATGTTCTTTTCTATAGTCATTTGTTTTTGGATAACAAATCAATCTCAAGAGTAGTAACGATCTGCAATCAGTCTTTTTTATTTTAATGATCAGGAGACACAGGAACTATTAAATGCTTAGGCACATGAAATAAAAGGAAGTTTGCTAATAGAGCATTATATTTAAATGTTGTTGATCAATAATTTTAAAGCTAAGTTACAAATAGGAGAGAAGAGGAGAGAGGGGTATATATATGTAATAAGAGCTAGTGGGATTCGCACACACTTCCAATAGGAAATCAATTTCTAAGTATAGATTATGTCCGGTGCAATACCTTCCAGGACCACCCTGCAGGTCCCAAAATAATAGTATATAGAAAATAAAGGTAGCACACGTGTTCAAAAGGCTGAACCTTTTATTAGAGCAACGTTTCGGGGCTCCTGCCCCTTTCTCAAGCTAATTTACAACTGACAAACACACCCTTTTTAAAGGGTCCAACATAAAACAGGTGACCAATTACAGAGCAGGGGAGTGTCTAACAGGTACTTCACATCATCATATATACTGTGGAGAAAGAAAAAAAGTCAACACATCATTTTAACCCTTTACACCCCTGAAAACAAGAATTGGATAAACTATTAAAAACAATTGCAGCAAGTCACCAACCATATAAACATTGTTGCGTCAAGCAAAAATACCTAAATATACATTAAATCCACTGTATTTAATACTAGAAATAGTGTCTAATTTTTGTGTTACATGGAAATTATATCAATGGTAAAAGGTTGAACTCCCTGTTTAACCCCTTGGGGTGTAGAGTATTGAGGAGCCAAATCCATTTAGTTTCTCGATTAAGTAGGTCTCTCTGCCTGTCACCCCCTCTAAGTCTTTTGGGGGCACTGTCTATTATTAAATACCTAAGCTGATTAGCCTGGTGTCCCATTTCTGCAAAGTGGGCAGGAACTGGCAAATGCCACATTTTGATATTGCGTATGGTCGACTTATGTTGGCATATGCGGTCCCTTATCTTTTGGGTGGTCTCCCCAACGTATAGGAGCCCACAGGGAAACTTAAGCGCATAGACAACATAAGTTGAATCACATGTATAATATCCTTTGATATGATATTTCCTCCCTGTATATGGGTGGGATATAACTCCCCTCTTGATGACATTATTGCACTGTGCACACCCCAAACAAGGAAATGTGCCTTCCTTGGGTGTTCCAAAAAATTGTTTTGGAGTATCACTCTTAGATTTCTCAGATATGGCATGTACCAACTTCCTACCTATTGTATGACCCTTTCTGTATGCGGCCCTGGGGACCTCCCTGAATTCCTCAATCTCTGGACAGGTGTCTCGTAGGAGATACCAATGTTTTTTTATAATGTTGTATACTCTCTTACTCAAAGTGCTGTAAGAGCTAACAAAATTCATTCTTTTTCCTTTTGTTATATTCTAATAAGTGGATGTGTAGGTAATAAAAATTGGTGCAATTTTTGTGTTAACAGATTGTGTTGCAAACCCTTATCCAAAATCCTTTTTAGCTCTCTGAGTACATTATCTGTTGGATTAATGTTTAACTTTTCATAAACCAACACATCTGTTAGCTGACGCAAAATTTCTGCCTTATATTTTACTGTGTCCATCACGACCAACGCACCGCCTTTGTCCGCAGGCTTGATCATGATGGACACATCTTTCTCCAATTGTTGTAAAATTTTAAATTTGTTTAGAAAAATTATATCTGCCCTTATGTGTAGGATTTTTACATACCAAATTCTTATACTCATTATCCACAATTTGTATAAATGTTTCAACCGCCTCATTGTCACCTGAGGGGTTAAACATGCTTTTTACAGTGAGTCCCAGTGCTGTTGTATCAAAAGTCTCTTTATCACTATTATCACTTTGGTTAAATGCCAAATCCTCTCGAAGAGAAAAGAAGGCCTTCAATCTGATGCCCCTGTAAAAACGTGTAAGGTCTTTCATGAGAGCAAAGGAATCAGTTTGCTCTGTAGGGCAAAAAGTCAGTCCTTTGTTTAATACATCTATTTCCTGTTGTTGCAACTGTCTAGAGGACAAAGTAATGACATTTACCTCCTCCGGGCTGGTTTCGCTTGTGACCTGGTCCCCACTCCTCCTGCGTTTTTGCCCCCGTCTAATCCGCCTCCTCAATCTATGGCCTCCTGTCTGCGCTCCCCTAAAAAAGAAGCCGTTGCGGTGAGTGAGGTATCGGTACCTGTTGCTCCTGTGCCATGGGCCATTGCGGTGGTTATCCGTTCACCTCCGGAGCTGTCCGTACTTGATGTAGCACTACCGTCGGCGTGCCTCTGTGACCGTGGTTGCGTACCTGCCCGTGAAGGTCCACGATTGGCCATACGTTTGAAGGGGTGGTTCCACCGGTACACATTGCCGACATTGTAGTCATGCTCGTCACGCTTGAATTTTCTTCTCTTCCGCTCTTCCAGCTTGTAGGTACCGACTGCCTTCTCAATATCACCGTACATTTTCGCATATTCCTCATCTCCCAGGGTTGCAAGCAGTTTGGCCTTTTGTTCATCAATATCTTTTGTGAGTCCCGCTAGCTCTCTGTTGGAAAATTCAATATTTAATATAATTATGTCCATTGAGCTTTTATTCAAAATTTGTTGGTAAATGGTGCAGAACTCACTATTGTCAGAAAAGAACGTGGGTTGGAGGGGGGACCTTAGGCCTCTAGGTATGCGCTTTGTTTTATAGTATTCCGCCAATGTTGCTGCATGTATTTGCAAATTAATTTGCCTTTTCAAAGTCCGTTCCAAATCTCTTTTCTGTGACTCTTTATCAGGTGCTGTGAGGAAATCTCTGGCCCCCAGTGTCAGGGTGGCAATCCTTGCTGCTCCATATTCAGAGTAAGTGAACACTCCTGTATCACAGGACATGATGGTATATTAGGAGCAGCCTTGATCTATGAATAAAATAGTTGAAAAGTTCGTGGTGCTGATATCCCTGGAGGGTAAAGGTATATGTAATAAGAGCTGGTGGGATTCGCACACACTTCCAATAGGAAATCAGTTTCCAAGTATAGATTATGTCCGGTGCAATACCTTCCAGGACCACCTTGCAGGTCCCAAAATAATAGTATATAGAAAATAAAGGTAGCACACGTGTTCAAAAGGCTGAACCTTTTATTAGAGCAACTTTTCGGGGCTCCTGCCCCTTTCTCAAGCAAATTTACAACTGACAAACACATTGCGACAATATATTCAATTCAATGCAATGTCGAGAAAGCTGGCAAAATATTCAAAGGTGCCGACATTACTGTTTAAAGCAGTATCGCTGAGAAACGTTTTACTATGCATCACAAAGGGTGGTGATGCTGGCAAAATGCTTGACATGATTTATTACTCATAAAACCATGCAGAATATACTCTTGAAAATTATCCCTTATAAAACCTTCCAGTATCTTCCCCACTACTGATGTCAGGCTTATTGGTCTATAGATTCCTGAATCAGCCCTGCTTCTATTTCTAAAAAGTGGCACCACATTAGCTTTATGCCAGTCCTGGGTTAATATGCCTGAGGATAAAAAGTCTGAAAAAAATTAAGAGCAGAGGTTGGGCTATAAAAGTACTAAATTCCCCTAGAACCCTTGGGTGTATTCCAGTTGGTCCTGGAGTTTTATTTATCCATTTTTTCCTGATGTCATCTAGAGATAACCTACATACGAAAAGAGAAGCGCTCTACCAGGAACAAATAACAGCTCATCAGCTAGTTCTATGGCGATTTACACAGCCTCTGTTAGACCAGTGTGCTTTTCACAGAGGAAAACTTTCCTGAAGTATATCAGTTTGATTTCACCAAGTAAGGTCAGTCCAGCCCTGAAATACCAAGCACGTCTCCATTGAACAATGAACATGACGACCCCAGATAATCATTTTGGCCCCTTATGGACCTTGTCAGTGAGGTGCAACCACATTCCTCAAAGCACACTCAGTAAGGAGTCCACGTCTGGTTTCCCCGATCACCCTTAGGGAGACCTCCCCAGGATCATAATAATTTGCATACGAAAAGAGAAGCGCTCTACCAGGAATAAACAACAGCTCATCAGCTAGTTCTAGGGTGATTTACCACCCAGGAGCAGCCTCTATCAGACCAGTGTGCTTTTCACAGAGAATTTTTTTTCCTGAAGTATATAAGTCTGATCCCACCAAGAAAGGTCAGTTCAGTCCTGATATACCTGGCAATTCTCCTCTGAACATGGAACATGACAAACCCAGACAATTGTTTCGGCCTCCTATGGACCTCGCCAGTGAGGTGCAGCCACATTCTCTTTCTAAAAAAGTGGCACCACATCAGCTTTATGCCAGTCCTGGGTTAATACAGTGGGTATTGAAAAGAATTGCCCGTTGAAAATAATCACATTTTGTTGCTTTGCAGTCTGACATAAAGACAGACACAGTTTTTGTTTATCCAGTTGTAATCAGTTGTAACCTATAATATCCAAGTGAAAGATATAACACCAACATGTTAGGCAAAAATAAAGACAATTCAAAAACAGAATCACTGAGTTGGAAAAAAGGATCACCCCCTCCTAAAATTACTTGTAAATTCAATCAGGTGTAGCTAATCACCTTCTCAATGGTGCACACAAAGTCATTTGACCTTCAACTGTGATCAGCTGTGGGCATGTTGATTAGCTCAGCATGAAAATAACTTTCTTGGAACATAGTATTCCCTGGTGCAACTGAAGCAAACAATTAACTATTGGTGGCAAGGCACTGTCAAAAGATCTCCGAGATAATGTTTTGGACAGGTACAAGTCAGGAGATGGATTCAAGAAAATATCAAAGGCTTTTCAATGCTAAGAAGCACAGTGAAGTTTATTATTAAGAAGTGGAATGGTACAACACAGACTCTCTCTGGATCAGGATGTTGCTCTAAACTGGATGAAAGAGCCAGGAGGAAACTGGTCAGAGAGGCTACCAAGAGGCCCACAGCAACTCTGAACCAGTTGCAGGAATTTATGACAAAGAGTGGTGATTGTGTGCATGTGACAACAATATCACAAATTCTCCACAAATTTGGCTTGTATGGGAGGGTTGCAAGAAAAAAAGCCACTCCTCAAGAAAGGCTAAATGCAGTCACGACTGAGCTTTGCCATAACACACCTAGGAGAGTCTAAGGCCACATGGAAAAAGGTGTTATGGTCAGATGATATTAAAATTTAATTATTTGGCCTCAACACCAAGCGATATGTCTGGAGGAAATCCAATACAGCTCACCATCCAAATAACACCATACCTACAGTAAAGCATGGAGGTGGTAATATCCTGTTATGGGGTGTTTCTCTGCAGCAGGCACTGGAGCACTTGTCAGGATAGAAGGAATAATGGATGGGGAAAAATACAGTCAATTCTTGAGGAAAATCTGCTGCCCTCTGCCAGGAAGTTGTCAATGGGAAGAAGGTTTACCTTCCAACATGACAATAACCCAAAGCAAACAGCAAAAATGACCACACAGTGGTTGAAGGAGATAAAGGTGAATCTCCTTGCATGCCCTAGTCAGAGCCCAAACTTAAACCCCATTGAATATCTGTTGCATGTCTAGAAGACTGCAGTCCACAAGCGGTCACCATCAAATGTAATGGAACTGGAGCAGTTCTGCAAATAAGAGTGGGCAAATATTGCACAGTCTAGATGTGCAAAGTTAGTAGAGACATATCCCAACAGACTAAAGGCTGTAATTAAAGCAAAAGGTGGTTCAACAAAATACTGACACAAGTGAGTGATCCTTTTTCCAACTCAGTGATTCTGTTTATGAATTGTCTTTATTTTTGCCTGACATGTTGGTGTTATATCTTTTACTTGGATGTTATAAGTTGCAACTGGATAAAAAAAAAATGTTTCTGTCTTTATTTCAGGCTGCAAAGCAACAAATTGTGATTATTTTCAAGGGGGCGATTCTTTTCAATACCCACTGTATGCCTGAGGATACAAAGTCATGCAGAATATACTCTTGAAAATAATACCTTATAATACCTTCCATTATCTTCCCCACTACTGATGTAAGGCTTATTGGTCTATAGCTTCCTGGATTAGCCTTGCTTCTCTTTCTAAAAAGTGGCACCACATTAGCTTTATGCCAGTCCTGGGTTAATATGTCTGAGGATAAAAAGTCTTAAAAAATTAAAAACAGAGGTTTGGCTATAAAAGTGCTATATGCCCCTAGAACCCTTGGGTGTATTCAATCTGGACCAGGAGTTTTATTTATCCATTAAATAAATTAAATAAATTGTGGCTGTTCCGATCAGCCAATAGAATGCAAGCTCAATCTGATTGGCTGATTGGATCAGCCAATCCGATTGAACTTGAATCTGATTGGCTGATTCAATCAGCCAATCAGATTTTTCCTACTTTAATTCCGATTGGCTGATAGAATCCTATCAGCGAATCGGAATTCGAGGGACGCCATCTTGGATGATGTCATTTAAAGGAACCTTCATTCGGTGTTAGGACGGCGGAAGAAGAGGATGGTAGGAAGATCTTCAGGGGCTTAGTGTTAGTTTTTTAAGGGGGGTTTGGGTGGGTTAGATTAGGGGTATGTGGGTGGTGGGTTGTAATGTTGGGGGGGTATTGTATGTTTTTTTTACAGGCAAAAGAGCTGATTTCTTTGGGGCATGCCCCGCAAAAAGCCCTTTTAAGGGCTGGTAAGGTAACAGAGCTGTTAACTTTTTATTTTAGAATAGGGTAGGGCATTTTTTTATTTTGGGGGCTTTGTTATTTTATTAGGGGGCTTAGAGTAGGTTTAATTAGTTTAAAATTCTTGTAATCTTTTTTTTTTTTGTAATTTAGTGTTTTGTTTTTTTTGTAATTTAGTTTAGTTGATTTAATTGTAGGTAATTGTAGGTAGTTTAGTTAATTAATTTATTGATATTGTAGTGTTAGGTTTAATTGTAACTTAGGTTAGGATTTATTTTACAGGTAATTTTGTAATTATTTTAACTAGGTAGCTATTAAATAGTAAATAATTATTTAATAGCTATTGTACCTAGTTAAAATAAATACAAAGTTGCCTGTAAAATAAATATAAATCCTAAAATAGCTACAATGTAATTATTATTTATATTGTAGCTATATTAGGGTTTATTTTACAGGTAAGTATTTAGCTTTAAATAGGATTCATTTTTTTAATAAGAAATAATTTATTTTGTTAGAATAACATTATATTTAACTTAGGGGGGTGTTAGGGTTAGGGTTAGACTTAGCTTTAGGGGTTAATACATTTATTAGAGTAGCGGCGAGGTCCAGTCAGCAGATTAGGGATTAATACTTGAAGTTAGGTGTCGCAGATGTTAGGGAGGGCAGATTAGGGGTTAATACTATTTATTATAGGGTTTGCGAGGCGGGAGTGAGGCGGTTTAGGGGTTAATACATTTATTATAGTGGCGGTGAGGTCCAGTTGGCAGATAAGTTGGCAGATGGTAAGGTAGCGGCGACATTTGGGCAGCAGATTAGGGGTTAATAAATATAATATAGGGGTCGGCGATGTTGTGGGAAGCAGATTAGGGGTACATAGGTATAATGTAGGTTGTGGCGGTGTCCGGAGCAGCAGATTAGGTGTTAATAATAAAATGCAGGGGTCAGCGATAGCGGGGCGGCAGATTAGGGGTTAATAAGTGTAAGGTTAGGGGTGTTTAGGGGTGTTTAGACTTGGGGTACATGTTAGAGTGTTAGGTGCAGACTTAGAGAGTGTTTCCCCATAGGAAACAATGGGGCTGCATTAGGAGCTGAACGCTGCTTTTTTGCAGGTGTTAGGATTTTTTTTCAGCCCAAACTGCCCCATTGTTTCCTACGGGGGAATCGTGCACAAGCACGTTTTTCCAGCTAGCCGCTACCGTAAGCAACGCTGGTATTGAGAGTTGAAGTGGCGGTAAATATGCCTCTAAGCTCCCTTTTTGGAGCCTAACGCAGCCCTTCAGAGAACTCTCAATACCAGCATTATTTAAAAGGTGCGGGGGGAAAAAAACACGCGTAGCTAACGCACCCCTTTGGCTGCAAAACTCTAAATCAAGCCGATAGTTTTACACTATGCAATGTTCAGAATCTCAGAATCTCAGAATCTTAGTGGCACAGCTGCTTTCTATAGAATGAGGGATATGCAGGTTACTCAGAACAAAGGCTTTTCCGTTTTGTTTTGCTTTTTTGGTTCAGTTGAGTGGATACTTATTTTATACACATATAAAGACATACATGCAACTTAATATACTACAAAATTATTTTGATTTAAAAAAAATCTGTTTTATTTAAAAATGAATGTAAGAGAAGAGAAATATAGAGTGTGTGAGGGATAGGGGAATCGAGAGAGAGAACTAGAAAACTAGAGTTTAGAGATGCTAGGCAAGGGTGGCTATCAACGGAAGAGAGAGATGAAGCAATACAGGGACAGATACCTGGAAGGAAACAGAGAGGAAGACAGATAGTAATAAAAGCCGGAGGAAAGTGACAGAGAGATAGATAGGAGGAGAAGTATTAAGAATAAAAGTAAATATATAAGATAATAAGAGGGAGAAAAGGGGGAAGGGTGGTTGAAAGATAGAAAGACAGACTGACAAGGGCTTGGAGATTGTGAAATGATGACAGCATAAGTAGATAAATATGTGTCATTTCCAGGAGTGTGGGAGTAAAAGTAAGTAAGATGAGGGATGGCAAGAACTCCAACTAGAAGGGGGAGTAAGGAAAAAGACAAGTAGTTGAAAGAAAAAAAAGAAGACACAAAAAAAAAAAAAAAAAACATTGAAAAAAAAGTAAAATCAGGGACAGAGTTAAGATTATGCAGCTCTAAGGTCGGGGTGTGTATATTATTTCATGATGCTGAAGGTGTCATCATATTAAATTATTATTTGTAATCTATCTCAGTGTCAGTATTATAAAAAATACTGTATAGAAGCAAATTCAGTAGGTATGTTTGTATGTAGTATTAGCACAACTAGCAGATCCCCTTCGTGTATACAGGATTTAAGATTGCAAGGCTGCAGTAGAAAGCATGTACACACAAGTGAACTTAGGTTGGACGGGCTATAGAAATTCCAAAGGGAGAATCTAGTAAGCATGAAAAACCAAATGCTCAGTACACTAATGTGCCTTCTTTTTATCTCCTCTAAACAGAGGAACACATCTAAATCTTATTATACTTACATTTTATGCATTTCAGATCATGTACTCCATTGTACATCCAAGCAGTGTGTCACAAAGAAGCCCAAGAATACTTAAAGAACCCAGTAATTTGCAGCTATATATGTTGAAAAAGGATAGACTCATACCAATATCCACTACTTATCATGCCGCCCACTATCACAGACAGTATATATGATGACATATTTCAGATACAGAAGAAAATGTACATGTAATCCAAATAACACTACATACCGAGAATTAGAACACATTAAAAACCAAGACTATGTCAATTACTTCAATACTAACAAGTAACTACTTACGGCTTCAATGACAAAAATAATTTGAAATCTTAACTGTTCATTGTAAAACCATAAATAATGAGTTTGTTAGTTTTGACGCTAACATATAGGGTGAACTCTTAGTTCAATCATTTTTAAACACAAACATTTGTAAATATGTGCAGCTATGTCAGATTATGTGCAAATATGTCAGATATCACCAATATGATCTGCAGATACAAAATACCTACTACTTGTGCTATATCATCCTCTTCAGAAAGGCCAGCAACATTCCCATCTCCCATCCACTCATATGACTCTCAGAAGGTAAACACCTTTTAGGGAGCTTGTGGGTAAAAATGTCACTTATCATTGAATTATGACTTTATAAAGAAAAAAGGCCATATTGCTATTTATAGAACATCTGTTAATATCATGTAAATTTGTGGCATATTTTAATACTTTGCAAACATTTTTTTTTATGATTTGTCTTGAACTTTACTGAACTTTATTGTTAATTTTTAGGCTTTAACAACAGTGCTCTACAAAATGTAACCTTTGTTTTTATAGGTCTAGAATATGATTAGAAACATAGAAACATACGCCTAGATTTAGAGTTTTGTCGGTAAAGACCCGCGGTGCTAACGCTGCTTTTTTCCCAGCACACCCTTAAGACAACGCTGGTATTTAGAGTTGTCTGAATGGCTGCGTTAGCCTCAGAAAAGGGAGCGTTGAGCATAATTTAGCTCCACTTCAACTCTCAAAACAAGCGTTGCCTACGGTAGCGGTAAGCTGGAAAAACTTGCTCGTGCACAATATCCCCATAGGAAACAATGGGGCTGAGCTGGCTGAAAAAAAAACCTAACACCTGCAAAAAAGCAGCATTCAGCTCCTAACGCAGCCCCATTGTTTCCTATGGGGAAACACTTTCTAAGTCTGCACCTAACACCCTAACATGAACCCCGAGTCTAAACACCCCTAACCTTACACTTATTAACCCCTAATCTGCCACCCCCACTATCGCTGACACCTGCATTTTATTATTAACCCCTAATCTGCCGCTCCGGACACCGCCGCAACCTACATTATCCCTATGAACCCCTAATTTGCTGTCCCTAACATTGCCGACACCTATATTATATTTATTACCCCATAATCTGCCCCCCCAACGTCGCTGCCACCTACTTGCACTAATTAACCCCTAATCTGCTGACCGAACCTCTCCGCCACCATAATAAATGTATTAACCCCTAAACCGCCGCACTCCCGCCTCGCAAACACTATAATAAATTGTATTAACCCCTGATCTGCCCTCCCTAACATCGCCGCCACCTACCAACAATTATTAACCCCTAATCTGCCGCCCCAACGTCGCCGCTACTATAATAAAGTTATTAACCCCTAAACCTAAGTCTAACCCTAACACCCCCCTAACATAAATATAATTTAAATAAAACGAAATAATATTCCTATAATTAAATAAATTAATCCTATTTTAAACTAAATACTTACCTTGAAAATAAACCCTAATATAGCTACAATATAACTAATAGCTACATTGTAGCTATTTTAGGATTTATATTTCTTTTACAGGCAACTTTGTATTTATTTTAACTAGGTACAATAGCTAGTAAATAGTTAATAACTATTTAATAGCTACCTAGTTAAAATAATTACAAAATTACCTGTGAAATAAATCCTAACCTAAGTTACAATTAAACCTAACACTACACTATCATTAAATTAATTAAATAAATTAACTACAATTACCTACAATTAAATTTAATTAAATAAACTAATCTATAGTAAAAAAAAAAAAAAAAACACTAAATTACAGAAAATAAAAAAATATTACAAGAAGTTTAAACTAATTACACCTAATCTAAGCCCCCTAATAAAATAAAAAAGCCCCTCACAATAAAAAAATGCCCTACCCTATTCTAAATTACAAACGTAATCAGCTCTTTTACCAGCCCTTTAAAGGGCTTTTTGCGGGGCATTTCCCCAAAGTAATCAGCTCTTTTACCTGTAAAAAAAAATACAACCCCCCCAACATTAAAACCTACCACCCACATACCCCTACTCTAACCCACCCAAACCCCCCTTAAAAAAACCTAACACTAACCCCCTGAAGATCTCTCTACCTTGAGTCGTCTTCACCCAACCGGGCCGAAATCTTCATCTTGGATGATGTCACTTAAAGGTACCGTCATTGTGTAAGAAGACTCCAGATGAAGAGGATGGCTCCACGTCGGCTCCTTGGAAGATGGCTCTGCTCCGCTCCAGATGGATGAAGATTGAAGACGTCACCTGGATGAAGACTTCTACCGGATGAAGGACCTCTTCTGTGCACCTTGGATGAAGATTTTTCCCCGGTTGGGTGAAGACGACTCAAGGTATGGAGATCTTCAGGGGGTTAGTGTTTTTTTAAGGGGGGTTTGGGTGGGTTAGAGTAGGGGTATGTGGGTGGTGGGTTTTAATGTTGGGGAGGGGTTGTATTTTTTTTTACAGGTAAAAGAGCTGATTACTTTGGGGCAATGCCCCGCAAAAAGCCCTTTAAAGGGCTGGTAAAAGAGCTAATTACTTTTGTAATTTAGAATAGGGTAGGGCATTTTATTATTGTGAGGGGCTTTTTTATTTTATTAGGGGGCTTAGATTAGGTGTAATTAGTTTAAACTTCTTGTAATATTTTTTTATTTTCTGTAATTTAGTGTTTGGTTTTTTTTTTTACTATAGTTTAGTTTATTTAATTACATTTAATTGTAGGTAATTGTAGTTAATTTATTTAATTAATTTAATGATAGTGTAGCATTAGGTTAAATTGTAACTTAGGTTAGGATTTATTTCACAGTTAATTTTGTAATTATTTTAACTAGGTAGCTATTAAATACAGGGAGTGCAGAATTATTAGGCAAGTTGTATTTTTGAGGATTCATTTTATTATTGAACAACAACCATGTTCTCAATGAACTCAAAAAACTCATTAATATCAAAGCTGAATAGTTTTGGAAGTCGTTTTTAGTTTGTTTTTAGTTATAGCTATTTTAGGGGGATATCTGTGTGTGCAGGTGACTATTACTGTGCATAATTATTAGGCAACTTAACAAAAAACAAATATATACCCATTTCAATTATTTATTTTTACCAGTGAAACCAATATAACATCTCAACATTCACAAATATACATTTCTGACATTAAAAAACAAAACAAAAACAAATCAGTGACCAATATAGCCACCTTTCTTTGCAAGGACATTCAAAAGCCTGCCATCCATGGATTCTGTCAGTGTTTTGATCTGTTCACCATCAACATTGCGTGCAGCAGCAACCACAGCCTCCCAGACACTGTTCAGAGAGGTGTACTGTTTTCCCTCCTTGTAAATCTCACATTTGATGATGGACCACAGGTTCCTAATGGGGTTCAGATCAGGTGAACAAGGAGGCCATGTCATTAGATTTTCTTCTTTTATACCCTTTCTTGCCAGCCACGCTGTGGAGTACTTGGACGCGTGTGATGGAGCATTGTCCTGCATGAAAATCATGTTTTTCTTGAAGGATGCAGACTTCTTCCTGTACCACTGCTTGAAGAAGGTTTCTTCCAGAAACTGGCAGTAGGACTGGGAGTTGAGCTTGACTCCATCCTCAACCCGAAAAGGCCCCACAAGCTCATCTTTGATGATACCAGCCCAAACCAGTACTCCACCTCCACCTTGCTGGCGTCTGAGTCGGACTGGAGCTCTCTGCCCTTTACCAATCCAGCCACAGGCCCATTTATCTGGCCCATCAAGACTCACTCTCATTTCATCAGTCCATAAAACCTTAGAAAAATCAGTCCTGAGATATTTCTTGGCCCAGTCTTGACTTTTCAGCTTGTGTGTCTTGTTCAGTGGTGGTCGTCTTTCAGCCTTTCTTACCTTGGCCATGTCTCTGAGTATTGCACACCTTGTGCTTTTGGGCACTCCAGTGATGTTGCAGCTCTGAAATATGGCCAAACTGGTGGCAAGTGGCATCTTGGCAGCTGCACACTTGACTTTTCTCAGTTCATGGGCAGTTATTTTGCGCCTTGGTTTTTCCACACGCTTCTTGCAACCCTGTTGACTATTTTGAATGAAACGCTTGATTGTTCGATGATCACGCTTCAGAAGCTTTGCAATTTTAAGAGTGCTGCATCCCTCTGCAAGATATCTCACTATTTTTTACTTTTCTGAGCCTGTCAAGTCCTTCTTTTGACCCATTTTGCCAAAGGAAAGGAAGTTGCCTAATAATTATGCACACCTGATATAGGGTGTTGATGTCATTAGACCACACCCCTTCTCATTACAGAGATGCACATCACCTAATATGCTTAATTGGTAGTAGGCTTTCGAGCCTATACAGCTTGGAGTAAGACAACATGCATAAAGAGGATGATGTGGTCAAAATACTCATTTGCCTAATAATTCTGCACTCCCTGTAGTTATTAACTATTTAATAGCTATTGTATCTAGTTAAAATAAATACAAAGTTGCCTGTAAAATAAATATAAATCCTAAAATAGCTGCAATGTAACTATTAGTTATACTGTAGCTAAGCTATATTAGGGTTTATTTTCTTGGTAAGTATTTAGTTTTAAATAGGATTAATTTATTTAATTATATAAATATTTTGTTTTATTTAAATAATATTTATGTTAGGGGGGTGTAAGGGTTAGGGTTAGACTTAGGTTTAGGGGTTAATAACTTTATTATAGTAGCGGCGACATTGAGGGTGGCAGATTAGGGGTTAATAATTGTAGGTAGGTGGTGGCGATGTTAGGGGGCAGATTAGGGGTTAATACAATTTATTATAGTGTTTGTGAGGCAGGAGTGCGGAGGTTTAGGGGTTAATACATTTGTTATATTGGCGGCGATGTCTGGTCGGCAGATTAGGGGTTAATAATTGTAGTTAGGAAGCGGCGACATTGAGGGGGCAGATTAGGGGTTAATAAATATAATGTAGGTGTCTGCGATGTTAGGGGCAGCAGATTAGGGGTTCATAGCTATAATGTAAGTGGCGGCGGTGTCCGGTCGGCATATTAGGGGTTAAAACATTTTATTAGAGGGTTTGCAATGTGGGGGGACCTCGGTTTAGGGGTACATAGGTAGTTTATGGGTGTTAGTGTACTTTGTAGCACAGTAGTTAAGAGCTTTATGTTCCGGTGTTAGCCCAATCAGATTGAGCTCGCATTCTATTGGCTGTTCTGATCAGCCAATAGAATGCGAGCTCAATCTGATTGGCTGATTGGATCAGCCAATCGGATTGAACTTGATTCTGATTGGCTGATTCCATCAGCCAATCAGAATATTCCTACCTTAATTCCGATTGGCTGATAGAATCCTATCAGCCAATCGGAATTCGAGGGACGCCACCTTGGATGACGTCCCTTAAAGGAACCGTCATTCGGCTAGTAGGCGTCGGGAGAAGAGGATGTTCCGCGTCGGAGGTCTGCAAGATGGATCCGGAAGAAAGAAGATTGAAGATGCCGTTGATAGAAGACTTCATCCGGATCATGGACCTCTTCAGCTCCCGCTTGGATGAAGACTTCATCCGGATCATGGACCTCTTCAGCTCCCGCTTGGATGAAGACTTCAGCCGGATCATGGACCTCTTCAGCCCCCCGCTTGGGCTTGGATCAGGACATTGGAGGAGCTCTTCAGGACGGATCGGTGAACCTGGCAGGGTGAAGATAAGGTAGGAAGATCTTCAGGGGCTTAGTGTTAGGTTTATTTAAGGGGGGTTTGGGTTAGATTAGGGGTATGTGGGTGGTGGGTTGTAATGTTGGGGGGGTATTGTATGTTTTTTTTTACAGGCAAAAGAGCTGAATTCTTTGGGGCATGCCCCGCAAAGGGCCCTGTTCAGGGCTGGTAAGGTAAAAGAGCTTTGAACTTTTGTAATTTAGAATAGGGTAGGGCATTTTTTATTTTGGGGGGCTTTGTTATTTTATTAGGGGGCTTAGAGTAGGTGTAATTAGTTTAAAATTGTTGTAATATTTTTCTTATGTTTGTAAATATTTTTTTATTTTTTGTAACTTAGTTCTTTTTTCTTTTTTGTACTTTAGCTAGTTTATTTAATTGTATTTATTTGTAGCAATTGTATTTAATTAATTTATTGATAGTGTAGTGTTAGGTTAATTGTAGGTAATTGTAGGTAGTTTATTTAATTAATTTATTGATAGTGTAGTGTTAGGTTTAATTGTAAGGTTAGGATTTATTTTACAGGTAAATTTGTAATTATTTTAACTATTTTAGCTATTAAATAGTTCTTAACTATTTAATAGCTATTGTACCTGGTTAAAATAAATACAAAGTTACCTGTAAAATAAATATAAATCCTAAAATAGCTATAATATAATTATAATTTTAAATTGTAGCTATATTAGGATTTATTTTACAGGTAAGTATTTATCTTTAAATAGGAATAATTTATTTAATAAGAATTAATTAATTTCGTTAGATGTAAATTATATTTAACTTAGAGGGGTGTTAGTGTTAGGGTTAGACTTAGCTTTAGGGGTTAATACATTTATTAGAATAGCAGTGAGCTCCGGTCGGCAGATTAGGGGTTAATAAGTGTAGGCAGGTGGAGGCGACATTGTGGGGGGCAGATTAGGGGTTAATAAATATAATATAGGGGTCGGCGGTGTTAGGGGCAGCAGATTAGGGGTACATAAGGATAACATAGGTGGCGGCGCTTTGCGGTCGGCAGATTAGGGGTTAATAAGTGTAGGTAGGTGGAGGCGACGTTGTGGGGGGCAGATTAGGGGTTAATAAATATAATACAGGGGTCGGCGGTGTTAGGGGCAGCAGATTAGGGGTACATAAGGATAACGTAGGTGGCGGTCGGCAGATTAGGGGTTAAAAAAATATATTCGAGTGTCAGCAATGTGGGGGGACCTCGGTTTAGGGGTACATAGGTAGTTTATGGGTGTTAGTGTACTTTAGAGTACAGTAGTTAAGAGCTTTATAAACCGGCGTTAGCCCAGAAGGCTCTTAACTACTGACTTTTTTCCTGCGGCTGGAGTTTTGTCGTTAGATGTCTAGCGCTCACTTCAGAAACGACTCTACATACCGGAGTTAGAAAGATCCCATTGAAAAGATAGGATACGCAATTTACGTAAGGGGATCTGCGGTATGGAAAAGTCGCGGATGAAAAGTGAGCGTTAGACCCTATTTTGAGTGACTCCAAATACCGGCGGTAGCCTAAAACCAGCGTTAGGAGCCTCTAACGCTGGTTTTCACGGCTAACGCCAAACTCCAAATCTAGGCCATAGTAAACACCAAAATGTTATTGTTTAAAAAGAAAGATATTCCCTTTATTTCCCGTTCCCCAGTTTTGCATAACCAACACTGCTATAGAAATACACTTTTTACCTCTGTAATTACCTTGTATCTAAGCTTCTGCTGACTGCCTCCATATCTCAGATCTTTTGACAGACTTGCATCTAAAATTAATTTAATGTGCATGAACACAGTTTTATCTATAAGAAATACATGAACTAACACCCTCTAGCTGGGAAAAACTGTCAAATGAATTCAGATGAGAGGCGGCCTTCAAGGGATTAGAAATTAGCATATGAGCCTACCTAGGTTTAGCTTTCAACTAAGAATAACAAGAGAACAAAGCAAATTTGATGATAAAAGTAAATAAGAAAGTTGTTTAAAATTACATGCCCTATCTGAATTTATGAAAGTTTAATTTAGATTTTACTATCCCTTTAAGCAATAGCATTAAATAATAAATACTTTATACTCACCACTTGAAGTCTTCTTTTTTACTATTGGCTGATTTAAAAAAAAAATAGAAATCCTTCTATTGCCTGATTTAAAAAAAATAAAAAATCAGGCAATAGAAATGCCAGCTAACTCTAATAAAATGGACAACTGTCTGTAAAATTGTCAGTGTGCTGCTTGACAGCATGAAGATAACTTGAAAGGTTAATAGTATAGTAGGGTTAGGGTGCAGTGGGGGTAAGGGTGCGTAAGTGGTTAATAGTGTAGTAGGGTTAGGGTGTGGTGAGGGTGAGGGTGCCTAAGGGGTTAATAGTGAAGGGCTGTGTTTATTAGGTTGCTGTTTTTGAATTAAAAGAATAAAGACTGCACACATGTATTAATGGTTTGTATTAATACATTATTTCTTTATTCTTTTTAGTATTGTAGGCTGTCATAGGTAGACTTGGTTGTGTGATATGTAAAAGGGATCCTTTCCTTTATATCTTAAAGGAAGTATTGCCGATAGGCGTGTTGAGTTCTATAGTAACACGCCTCTCAGTGATATTGCCTTTAAACACTGGTTTCAGCAATTTAGAATATTTAGCTGGCTTTCTCGTTATGACAACGGATCCCTTTTGTTTCAAACATCAGGGCCATAGTGAGAGTAAAAAACGCAGGATAATATAAATTTTGTGTGTAAAGACAGTAATAATAAAACTTCATGAGTTTGGGGAATAACATTTATCATACAATTTGCTGAACTTTACATTCAACTTGACATAAACAAAACCAGTGATTTTTATACATTTTATCTAATTTTGGCTACTTAGGAAACACAAAGCTAAATGTGACGATTCCTTTCTTGGTTATTCACACAGCTAGACATTTTTTTCCATAAACCACATCATCCTCAGACCTGAAAATCATTTTATTTTCTAAATCTCTCATTTGAAAAACCTGTTATTTCTGTATATAAAAGGATTTGGATTCCATCTCTGATCTTAAGATCCACAATAGTCATAATTGGTCAAATAGCGGTGGTGTGCTCCTTTACTTCTGAGATGAGAAAAAGATTGATTTAACATCTCTTTTACTGCTCTTTGTCAATAAATCTTTGATATAAGGCACTGGGCAATGATTTATTGTGTCTGTAAAACTACATACTGTGCAGAATGAAGACAGAAATGACATAAAACTGACAGATCACAGTCACTATGGAGAGTTTTCAGTAGTGAAGATGTCAATCACTGTGTCTCTTCACAATGCCTTAAATGAAGCTTTACAAAAAGATCAGGATGTAGAGGGCATTTCTGAAAATACTGGTAACAATCTTTCTATGACAAATCCTGTAAGAAATCAAATAACCCTGTTATTCAGAATGCTGGCACCTTTTTTTGTAGGCACAAGATTTACTTGATTGTTTTTACAAATTTGATTACTTCTCTATTATAACGTTTTAGTTCAATTTATCAATAATTTAGATTCTGATGGCCTTTAAATAGAGAATTAGTTTTCATATGGATTTGCAAAGTACAAATAGTCCTCCTTAATGCACGTTTATATTTAAAATAATGCACAAAAATAGTAATTAGAATATCTTATGAGTCTTTACATACAATGTGACTGCTAACCTCAGTCCTCCACTCCTTTTTTATCCCTGTGAACCCTAGGGTTGCCACCTCAGCCATGTTTTCCTGGACACTTATGGGTTACACATGCTGCAGGGTGTGCAGGGAAGAACATGAATAGCACAGACAATTAATAGCAAACACAAAGGTCAGTCTGAAACTTAGGTTAAGAAGCAGGGGTCATAAGACTGCTGCTCGTTAACTCACCAGCCACCTCTGAGGGATGCGATCAGGATGATTCACACCCCCTGCTAGCATGCTTGTGCAATGTTAAATGCCAACAGCGTATGCTGTCGGCATTTAGCGATGTCGAACAGACATGACCGTCCGACATATGATGAATCTACCCCTTAGTGTTGATCATGTACGTCCGACATATGATAAATCTACCCCTTAGTGTTGATTGTGTCCGTCCGACATATGATAAATCTACAACTTAGTGTTAACCATTCTAAGAAAAGTCTCAGTGTTCCCCACTAGAGAACACCCATTCTTTTTATTTGGTGTTTGCCTGTCATGTTGTGCATTTGATAAAGGTGCTAAAAGGCGCAGAACCATCATCCATATTTTATAACAATGAAATAAAAGTGACTGTATCAAGTTATTTGGTGGAGCCAATCTGGGCTTTAGACAATTAGTAACACAAACAAAGCAAGAGAAAATAGTAATAGTGCTACAAAACAGCTACTGGTGACTGAGAAACAGTACACAAATTCAAAACATGCTACTTAAAATCCTACTAGCATACTCTTGTTAATAGAAATAATAAAAAAAATAATAAGACCAAATGTTAACCATTATAAGAAAAGTTTCAATCAATGCCCCCCACTAGAGAACAACGAGAACATCTGTTCTTTTGTAAGAATAAAAAACAGCTGCACAGGGACTCAAGCATGGGTGCAAAACCCTTAGGGAAAATTATAAAACAAAATTATTAATACAACACATAGCAGGTCTTAGTGCAAAGCCCATAGTAACAATAAAAAACTAAATTATTAGCAAAAGTCTGGCACTCTCTTACAAGCACACAGCTAGATTAAAAGCAAAATGGAAGAATTAGTTACAGCATTTGGCCAAATAGTGAAAGGCCCAAGACTGCGTCAAGATCTCTTCCTCCCTGGGTCCCTAGTCTAAAGCCACACCATATATACCCTCAACCAAACACAATTAGACACAAACAAGAGTGATATGGACCCTTTGTAAGTTCCCTAGACACATACAAATCACAGAAAAGGTCTGCACTCTGAAACTGCACTGGGTACATATGCCCCTGCAAAACTCACAACCCTGGGTGCTCACCAGCACTCACAGACAGCTGCACAGCTTTCAGAGACTCAAGCAGTTAACCCCAGACAAGCCTGTGTGCAAAGCCCATAGGGAAAATTATAAAACAAAATTATTAACACAACACAGAAATTCTGGCACTCTCTTGCAAGCACACAGAGAGATTGAAAACAAAATGGGAGAGTTAGTTACAGCATTTGGCCAAATGGTGATAGGCTCAGGACCACGTCAAGGTCTCTTCCTCCCTGGGTCTCTAACCTACAGCCACACAATACATGCCTTCAACCAAACACACTGAGATATAAACAAGGGTGACACAGGCCCTTTGTAATTTCCTTACACACATACAAAACACAGGAATGGACTTCATTTTCAAACCGGACTGGGCACAGATTCTATGACTCTGCAAAACTCACAGCCCTGGGTGCTTACTAGCACTCACACACAGCTGCACAGCTTTCAAGAACTCAGGCAATTAACCCTAGTCAAGCCTGGGTGCAAAGCCCATAGGGAAAATACAAAACAAAATGATGAATACAACACATAGTAGGAAGCAATATATGTATATGTATATATATATATATATATATATATATATATATATATATATATATATATATATATATATATAAAAGCAAATTTTAACTACCATCTCTCATTTTCATATGTGGGTTGGACATAGGGTTGGCACATTACTGAAAAAATAGCAGATGTGGTATTTAACACAAATGTCCATAAATAATCGTTCAGTATAACCCACAAGCTAAAGCTACTATGATTTATTTCAAATGGTGATTTGTGTAAATTAGATTCTAACACACTTACAGTAAAATACATTTCACAGTAGCAGGGCTTTTATTTCTGTATTTTTATGCTGAACCCCAAAAATACAGGCTACATCAGTAAAATGCCAACTGGGTGGGCATATTTCCTAATAATTTGCTCATGAGACCCTAGTCACTAACTACATATATATTGCCCATAAAACAATGTCACGTTTTGTAGATATTCTGAAAAACCATTGTGATTATTATTAATTTTGTTAAATATTTAGTATTATTTTATATTCTATTTTTATTCTCTTTTACTTGTAGTTTCGGGAAAATATTTTGCACAGGTTTATTTTCACTTTCTAGAATTCATTTATTTGTAAACCATGGGGCAAGACTTTTTATTAGACATAAATCATGTGTATCCCTGTACATTTACCATCAATTTCTTTCAAATGGCAGGGAGAGTCCCAATTACTATTGGGAATTCAACTCCTGGCCACCAGGTGGAGGCAAAGAACACTCCAGCAAAACCTTAAGTATCCTCCCCCTTCCCACAATCCCCAGTCATTCTTTGCATGTGTACATCGTAGGTGGTGTGCAAAGATGGTATCTAAACAAAATCAAGTTTTTAATCCTTTAATGGGTACTTTTCCCTGCAAGCAATGATTGGGGTTATGCTGTGTCCATGTAATCCTCTTTGTGTATCCCTATACATTTAGCATCAATTTACCAATAGTTGAAGGAACATGGAAGTATAACTGAGAACATAATTATCAAAATTACATTCTATGATCAAATTGAGCCCTTTCTATAACACTATAATGTAACTTAGCTCCCTTCTATGAAAGCATATATAGACAGGCTCAGAAGCGTGTAGGGGTTCCATGTATTAAGCAGCGAATGCTGCATTGGAGCTCATGCAGAGCGATCTCATGTGAGCCTGCTTTCCGCAATATAAGAAGCAGCTTCTATTTTACATTCCTATGTTCTTCACATAGAACAAAATGTACTTTTGTATTATTAAATATATAGATATATTTCTATATATATCTGATAATGTTCATGTAAAATTCTATATAGTGAAGAACATTGTAATGTGAAATATTAATAATTCATGTCGGGTTTAGCACACTTGAATAAACACAAACGAGTTAGCGCGCGAGTATGGGTGTTTGTTTTTGTTTATTTTTTTTTGCAATTGTTTTCAATGGGGGAATACGGTCACGATATTCAAAGTAAAAGCTTTTTGTTTTAAACTTATAATACAAGCACAACGTGAATCGAGCAAAAAGCTTCCATCTAGCATAGTTTATGCACGGGCAGGTGCGCTAAAGAGAGCTCCACTGCTAATCTAGCCCTTAATAGTTACAGGGACATGAAACCTTAATATGTTTATTTCATGTTTCACATAGAACATACAATTTTAAACAATTTTGCAATTTACTTATATTATCATTCTTCAGCATTGATATCCTTTATTGAAGGAGCAGCAATGCACTACTGGGAGCTAGCTGAACACATCTGGTATACCACATATTATTATAATTTATTAGCAGAGCACCAACAGATTCCGCAGCCCTAATGACAAGGTATATGTGTGTAGCCACCAATAACCAGCTAGTAGTGTGCTGCTGCTCCCGACTCCTGAGCCTACCTAGGTATGCTTTTGTGCAAAGGATTCTAAGAGAATGAAGCAAATTAGTTAACTGAAGTACATTGGAAAAGTGTTTAAAATGTTATGTTTTATTTAAATCATGAAAGATAAATGTTGGGTTTTATGTCCCTTTCCCCAGTACAACACTATCTTTTAAGTAATTACACAATTAAATAACTCACTCCCAGAACCATACCACGACAATACACCTGAGCCCCTAACTGCCCTGCAGTTGGTTTAATAACCAACCCATTATTTAAAGGGACACTGAACCCAAAATTTTTCTTTTGTGATTCCGATAGAGCATGTCATTTTAAGCAACTTTCTAATTTACTCCTATTATCAATTTTTCTTTGTTCTCTTGCTATCCTTTTGGTTCAGACCCTGGACAGCACTTGTTTATTGGGGGGGGGGATTTATCCACCAATCAGCAAGAACAACCCAGGTTGTTCACCCAAAATGGGCCGGCATCTAAACTTACATTCTTGCTTTTCAAATAAAGATACCAAGAGAATGAAGAAAATTTGATAATAGGAGTAAATTAGAAAGTTGCTTAAAATTGCATGCTCTATCTGAATCACAAAAGAAAAAAATTTGGGTTCAGTGTCCCTTTAAGAATTTAGCCATGATAGGTTGTGACATGTTCATACATAAGTATTAATCTATCTCAGCATCTGTGAAATGCTATAATCGATTAGCAAAAATAGTGGGCAAAAAAGCTTTCCTGAAACACAGTTACATACATATTGAACAAATTATTGGCATCTGTTCCCTTTAAGAATATTTAAATGGCAATATCAATTATATATACATTTTGTTACATATTAAATAAAGAGCAGTATTACCAGTTTTATTAGAAAGAATTTGAGGATGTACCAGTAATAATTTAAGGGGTGAACTCATTAGTGTAGTACCCCAAAATCTCAAAAATGTCAAGTCATAGATTTGCCCAGGAGTCTTTTTATTTTTTATTTCCCTTTACTATTTCAAAGGAGAGAGGTAAATGAGGCGTAAAGGCAATTTTAGCAAGAAAATCATGGATGCATATTAGAAAATGAGAATTCCTACTCAATTTTTAAAACACATAAGCAAATTATATTAATGTGTATTATATATTATTATTTATTTATAAAGAAATAATTGTGTGTTTAGCCAATAGATCTACTTTTGATCACAAAGTAAATGGGGTGCCATTATTTCACGACCCAGCTAGGTGGCGCCCTACATTTAGAAGAAGTGCATACTACATCACATCCCAACACATTTGAGGTTTCTAATATGTTACAAACATTGTGAAAATTAATTTGCCTCATATTAACATATGTCTCATGCTATTGTATCCATATATTTCTGATAGTTGTTTCAGTAATAAACAAGTTACTATAACATTCAAGCAGGCCATGGCAGAGTCCTGTGCATATTATTTAGAACATTGGATTTATTTGAGTCTGCATCTCTTACCTCCTGGGGAAATTAATTTGTGAAGTGGTTTAGGCTCAAACATAGGTGCATGAAAGTTTTAATGCAAATTGATATTTGCACAGATACTGCAATACTGGTCTATTTTGGATAAAAAAGAGCATAACTCAAGTTAAAGGCATGTTACACACTAGATAAATACTAGTGATTTATTAAAAGTATACAATATTATGCTGATTTATTTTTAAAATTATATTAGTTGTTTAAATGTTGAAGATAAGTGTAAAGTTTTAGTTTACATAAATTAATTGGCACCAAACATTCCCATAAAAAAACAAACACACAAACTCTTCCTATCTCCTTTGCTGTGACCAGTTAGGAACAGGTATAAACGAGTTACTAGATTGCACAGACAATGGCTTATGAAGTCTAGATTTCCAATTCTTATGGGATTTGGAACATTTTCAAAGTTAAAGGGATACGAAACCCAAAATTTTTATTTCATGATTCAGATAGAGCAAACAATTTTAAACACCTTTTTAATGTACTTCTTTTATCTAATGTGTTTTGTTGTCTTGGAATCCTTTGTTGAAAAGCATCCCTAGGTAGGCTCAGGAGCTGGGAGGAAACTGTTGATTGGTGGCTGCCAGGGAAACCTTAAGCACTTGTGGGGCCCTGGGCAAAATAAATTTGCTGGGCTCCACAGTCCAGTGCTCTTATCCTCACCTCCTGCATGTCCTGCCCCCTGTATGGCACACCGCTGTCCTAGCACTCAGTGTTACCTATATAAAGATTAACAGTATATATTACATCTCATGACAACATAAACTAAATTCATGATATACACTGCACCATATCATGCCCTCACCTCTGAAAGTATGGGGGCCCTCAAAATCCGGGGCCCTGGCTGGATGCCCCTTTTGCCCTGCCCAAAGGGCAGGCCTGGTGACTGCATATATATGCCTCTTGTGATAGGCTTATCGATTTGTTCAGCTAGCTCCCAGTAGTGCAGTGCTGCATCTTTAAGAAAGGATAAAAAGATGACTGAAGATAAATTGATAATAGAAGTAAATTGGGAGGTTGTTTACAAATTTATGGTGTATCTAAATCATGGAGAAAAAAAACAGGTTTCATGATACTTTAAATCACAGGGGGGGGGGGGGAATAAATAATGAAGTATTTTGCAAGATATTTTGTATTACGCATAATTAAACATTTTATTTGACAAAGTCAATAAGTTTAACTGTTAATAATTGACCTCAGCAGGGACCCTGAGATAAGAACAGACTTATCTCATTTAAGAGGGTAACTAGGTTACAACATGGCAGCACTCATTGCTTTATCAAAACTGAAAATAATTTGAAGGCCAACAAATTTCAGAATTTAGTTTAAGTAAAAGAGATAAAATAATGATCCTTTGTTTTTACTTCTCATAATTCATTATTTTATATTGTATATTCAGTGCGTTATGTCCTCTAAATGTTGTCAGGTCTCCCTTTAAAGGGACATTAGGCTCAAAATTTAAATTCCAACAAAGGAAGATTCCAATCTTTCCAAAAAATGTGTTCAATACCATGAACATGGGATTGGATTTTATTGTATTTCTTTATTTTTAACAAAACAATCAATTTTTTTTATGAGTCAAGCACATCCATAGTTGATAATTTCCACAATATTTAATCTCCATTTCACCACATCAGCATGGTTAACAGATATGGGGGCCCATAGCAGCCAATGTATAAATACTCAGTATCATTATAAAGTGCAGAATGCTCATTATCAGTGTGTATGTGTGTATATATATATATGTGTGTGTGTGTGTGTGTGTATATATATATATATATGTGTATGTGTGTATATATATATATATATATATATATGTGTATGTGTGTGTATATATATATGTGTGTGTGTGTGTGTGTGTGTATATATATATATATATGTGTATGTGTGTGTATATATATATATATGTGTATGTGTGTATATATATATATATATATATGTGTATGTGTGTGTATATATATGTGTGTGTGTGTGTGTGTGTGTGTGTATATATATATATATGTGTATGTGTGTGTATATATATATATATATGTGTATGTGTGTGTATATATATATATGTGTGTGTGTGTGGGTATATATATATGTGTGTGTGTGTGTGGGTGTGTGTGTATATATATATATATTATAATCAGAAACATTATACAGAGAAGCATGTATATAATAACTATTGCTTTTTACTAAGTTACCTTCGGGAGGCCCAAAAAAGATTTGCACAAGGGCCCTCAGTTGAGTAGGTCTGCTCCTGTTGGCAACACTAAGTTCTAGTTATTGTAAATCACATGATATTTTGACTTAGTACCCAAGCAAAAGATCTCAGTTTCCAATAAACAAGACAGAATGACAAATTGTTAAATCCTAATAAATTGCCAATACAAATTCCATTTATACTGTAAATTATGACCATGAAAATACAATTATAAAAACAAACGTTTTAAGAACACCATTACTAAACACCATTTCTAGATATTGGGTTGGGATTTCAGTTTTCACATGTTTTCTGCAGATCTCATAAGCTATATGATGTACATGTCTGTGCTGCCCACTACTATAGTATAGTGATTAATATAAGTTTAATGAATCTAGACCATATACTTATATATGCTTCTAAAAAACATAATTTATCTAAGAATTTACCTTATAAATTCATTTCTTTCATATTGGCAAGAGTCCATGAGCTAGTGACGTATAGGATATACAATCCTACCAGGAGGGCCAAAGTTTCCCAAACCTCAAAATGCCTATAAATACACCCCTCACCACACCCACAATTCAGTTTAATGAATAGTCAAGTAGTGGGTGATAAAGAAAGGAGTAAAAAGCATCAACAAAGGAATTTGGAAATAATTGTGCTTTATACAAAAAAATCATAACCACCATAAAAAGGGTGGGCCTCATTGACTCTTGCCAATATGAAAGAAATGAATTTATCAGGTAAATTCTTACATAAATTATGTTTTCTTTCATGTAATTGGCAAGAGTCCATAAGCTAGTGACGTATGGGATATCAATACCCAAGATGTGGAACACCATGCAAGAGTCACTAGAGAGGGAGGGATAAAAATAAACAACAGCCATTTCTCGCTGAAAAAATAATCCACAACCCAAAATATAAGTTATTCTCATAATGAAAAGAAAAACTTAAAACATCAGCAGAAGAATCAAACTGAAACAGCTGCTTGAACAACTTTTCTACCAAAAACTGCTTCGGAAGAAGCAAATACATCAAAATGGTAGAATTTAGTAAAAGTATGCAAAGAAGACCAAGTTGCTGCTTTGAAAATCTGATCAACTGAAGCTTCATTCTTAAAAGCCCACAAAGTGGAGACTGATCTAGTAGAATGAGCTGTAATTCTCTGAGGCGGGGCCTGACCCGACTCCAAATAAGCTTGATGAATCAAAAGCTTTAACCAAGAAGCCAAGGAAATAGCAGGGGCCTTCTGACCTTTCCTAGGACCAGAAAATATAACAAATAAAATGAATAGCCTGTTGTAGTAAACGAACAATACTAGATATGTCAGAATCCAATTCTTGTTGTGCTAAATTCTCCAACCAAAAAGTTGATGCAGCCGCAACATCAGCCAAAGAAATTGCAGGCCTGAGAAGATGACCTGAATATAAATAGGCTTTCCTTAGATAGGATGCAAGTTTCCTATCTAAAGGATCTTTAAAAGAAGTACTATCTTCCATAGGAATAGTGGTACATTTAGCAAGAGTAGAAATAGCCCCATCAACTTTGGGGATCTTTTCCCAAAACTCTATAGAAATTGCTGGTAAAGGATACAATTTTTAAAACCTTGAAGAAGGAATAAAAGGAGTACCTGGCTTATTCCATTCCTTAGAAATCATATCAGAAATAGCATCAGGAATAGGAAAAACCTCTGGAGTAACCACAGGAGGTCTAAAAACAGCATTTAAATGCTTACTAGTCTTAATATCAAGAGGACTAGCTTCCTCAAAGTAATTAACACTTCTTTTAACAAAGAACGAATATACTCTATTTTAAACAAATAAGTAGATTTTTCAGTGTCAATATCTGAGGGGGGATCTTCTGAATCAGATAGATCCTCATCAGAGGAGGATAAATCATTATGTTGTCGGTCATTTGAAATTTCATCAACTTTATGAGAAGTTTTAAAAGACCTTTTACATTTACTAGAAGGCGGAAATGTAGACAAAGCCTTCTGAATAGAATCAGTAACAAATTCTTTAAAATTCATAGGTATATCATGTACATTAGAAGTTGAAAGAACTGCAACTGGCAATGCACTATTACTGATGGATACATTCTCTGCATGTAAAAGTTTATCATGACAAACATTACAAATGACATTTGGAGATATAATTTCCACAATCTTACAACAAATGCACTTAGCTTTGGTAGAACCGATGTCAGGCAGCAAAGTTCCAACAGATACTTCTGAGGCAGGATCAGATTGAGACATCTTGCAAAATGTAAATGAAAAAACAACATATAAAGCAAAATTATCAATTTCCTTTTATGACAGTTTCAGGAATGGGAAAAAAATGCAAACAGCATAGCCCTCTGACATAGAGAAGGCAATAGGCAAACAGCAATGGGGTATAAAAATAAGGAAAAATTTGGCGCCAAGAATGACGCACAACGTAAGAGAAAAAATCTTGGGGCCAACAAGATCCGGAAATGACACACTTGCGTCACTAACGACGCAACTGTGTGTAAGGCTTCTGCGTCAACTAGGACGCCGGAAGTGACTAACTTGCGTCAACGGACGTACTTTTTCGCGCCAAAAAAATTCTCGCGCCAAGAATGATGCAATAAAGTCTAGCATTTGGCGCACCCGCGGGCCTAATGCTGCCTGCAATTTGTAAGTAAAAAGTAATCAATTTGAAAACAGACTGAACCCCAGGTAAGAAAAAAATATTTCTTAGTATATTTAATTTCCCAAATATGAAACTGACAGTCTGCACAAGGAAATACATGAACCTGACTCATGGCAAATATAAGTACAATACATATATTTAGAACTTTATATAAATGCATAAAGTGCCAAACCATAGCTGAGGTGTCTTAAGTAATAAAAAACATACTTACCAAAAAGACACCCATCCACATATAGCAGATAGCCAAACCAGTACTGAAACAGTTATCAGTAGAGGTAATGGTATATGAGAATATATTGTTGATCTGAAAAGGGAGGTATGAGATGAATCTCTACGACCGATAACAGAGAACCTATGAAATAGACCCCCGTTAGGGAAATCATTGCATTCAATAGGTGATACTCCCTTCACATCCCTCTGACATTTCGCTGTACTCTGAGAGGAATCGGGCTTCAAAATGCTGAGAAGTGCATGTCAACGTAGAAATCTTAGCACAAACTTACTTCACCACCTCCATAGGAGGCAAAGTTTGTAAAACTGAATTGTGGGTGTGGTGAGGGGTGTATTTATAGGCATTTTGAGGTTTGGGAAACTTTGCCCCTCCTGGTAGGATTGTATATCCCATACGTCACTAGCTCATGGACTCTTGCCAATTACATGAAAGAAAGAGTATATTTGTCATGGTATAGCCCCAAACACTTACAGAATTAGAATCATTGTACCTGTTGCAACCTCTCCTGAACATCGGTTCAGTCTGCCATGCCCTGTGTGAGATCTCTATATGGTCCATATTTGTGCAGTCTGTTAGTGTGTCAGTATCTTACCTTGAAGGTTCTCTCACCCTCACTCACTTCTCTGTCATCTACTGTGTCTCACTCTCTACCTGTGTTTCCACTAAACCAGTCCCCAGGCTTGAGGCCTAAAGCACATCAACATGCTGAAGGAAATGGGAGCATGAGCTCCACTAACCTTTTCCTGTTTTCATATACTTAAATGACTTAAATGCAAAGGGATTCAAAGCACTATATATATACAATATATATATATATGTGTATGTGTGTGTGTGTCTGTGTGTGTGAATGTATTTATGTGTTTATATGTTATGCTATAAATACATATGACAAGATATATATAAATATATATACATATCCATATTTAGACATGTATATTTATGTATGTCAATGTTAAAGCCCTTTGCCTGCTTTTTTTTTCCTAACACCTGTGACCTCATACTTTTGAGCCCTTATACCATGTTTGTGCAATATTTTTGTAATAATTTTTAATACATGGTGTTATTATGAGTATAAGTGCACTTTGTAATGTATTTTTGATGTGTTTTGTGAGACTTTCTGTGTTAACAGTTAACCAGAGCTCTGAGGACGCCCTAACCCGACAAGCGTTAATTTGAATTGTGTTCAAGTGATCCTGTTTACTTTCAACTTGTAATACGAGCGGAAAACCCGATATGCGCAAGCTGTTAGCGCTCCACTCGTAATCTAACCCTGTATGGGTGGCTTTTCAGATATCAGATCTGATCTTTTTCCAACACAGCAATACTGGTATTTTTGACATCGGGATCATTCCGTTGATGAAAAGCAATAAAGCCAATAAACATAAATCTTTCTCAAAAGGATTAATTATCTGTAATAAAATGCATTTGCAACATACTTTCATAATTTATTTTAGCCACTTCTCCTGTAATTCAACTCAAAAACTTGTATTTTCCCAATATTCTCTGGAAAAGCTGCAGGATTCAGAACCTTAACCCCACAACATTTTACAATATGCCCCTATCTGGTCGCAGCAATGAAAAATAGATAATCAATGCTTAAAGGGATAGTAAATTCCAAATTAAATTCCATGATTCTGATAGGGCATGTCATTTTAAACAACTTTCTTTTTACTTTTATCATCAAATTTGCCCTTTCATTTGGTAGTCTTCGTTTAAAGCTAAACTTAGGTAGGCTCATAAGATAATTCCTAAGCCCTTGAAGGCCGCCTCTTATCTGAATGCTTTTCAAAATGTATAGATACAGTATCAAAAGACAAAAACACCTATGGCTCTGACTATAGGCTATCTAGCTAGCCCGGGGAAATAGGATAGTTAGATATATAAGTTCAGAACGCCTCAAATTAGGGCTAGGTGAATAGGACTTCCGATGGTTGCTAGTGATAGTGGTCTTGGTTATGATCGATTTTATTATAACATGGATTGTCCTGAATATACAGTCAAGAATAAAAATGGATTACATTTATATAATCATAAAAGACAAAATTGGTTAAAAAATTGTGGATCCACAATGCACAGTTGATAATATAAAAGTATATAATAAAACAATAGTGATAAAAACAATGATGATAAGCTGAGTTGGGCCGTCCAACACGTGGACTTTGGGCCTGGTGATATGGTCTGTTATGAGTCATATTTGATTTCTATAATCAGAATTAATTAAATTAGAGTATTGGGACCCTGATTTAGAGGGATCTCAAATGTGTGAGATTTAGTCGTATAGAAATTAGTGTGTAGATAGTGATGCAGTGTCAATGACACGGATTAGTGTATTTTAATTAGTGTATTGGTTACAATGTGGTAAAGCAAGTGATTACTTGGTGGGTACTTGATCAGTTATGCAACAATTCAGCCGTGTGACAAAGGAAAACTAATGAATAGAGTGATCAACAATTTGTGAATTAATTACACACAAAAAAACACAAAAAAACACTTAGACAAAAAACTATGTAAAGTGTGGTGAAATAGGGGATGATAAATTGCCACAATATGGCAAAAAATTTGGTAAAAAAACTGTATCACAAAACACTGTATTACAAGAAAAAATTAGAGAAAAAAAGTGAAAAAAATTGTGATGAAAAAATGCTTGTGCACAAAAAGAAAAATAAGTAGTAATCCAATGATATTAGAAGTGTAAATAAAAGTTATAGTTAGATGGAAATAACCTTGTTTCCTGAAGGTGAGAACCCCTTTAGTTTAGTTTTGTTTCTGACAGTGAGAATCCCCGTGATGGATCCTGATTGTCCCCCCGTAGGTGACTAGTAGTCTCTCCTGGTGGAAGGAACCTTCTTGTTCCTGATTGCGAGAATCCCTGTACTTGGATCCTGTTGAACTCTCAGAGTCCTAAAACATAAATACTGATTGTACAGGATATGATATAGAATTTGAAATTATGCTTACCAGGTCTTAGGTCGATGCGTTTTGACCTTATCTAGGTCTTTCTCAAGACTTCAGGAAACAAGGTTATTTCCATCTAACTATAACTTTTATTTAGACTTCTAATATTATTGGATTACAACTTATTTTTCTTTTTGTGCACAAGCATTTTTTCATCACAATTTTTTTCACTTTTTTTCTCTCATTTGTTCTTGTGATACAGTGTTTTGTGATACAGTTTTTTATCACATGTTTTGCCATATTGTGGCAATTTCACCACACTTTACATTCGGCTAGATTACGAGTTGTGCGTTAGGGTAAAAAAGCAGCATTAACAGGTCCTAACGCTGCTTTTTTACGCCCGCTGCTATTATGAGTCTTGCAGGTATAGGTGTACCACACACTTGTTTGGCCTTACCGCAAAACGACTTACGTAAACTTTGTAAAGTCTTTTTTCTATGGGAATTCCATAGCGCTGATATTACGAGTCTGTCCTGGGAGGCCAAAAAGTGAGCGGTACAGCCTACCCTGTCAAGATCCCTAATGCATTTAAAAGTCAGTAGTTATGAGTTTTACACTACAACGCTGTAGCATAAAACTCATAACTAAAGTGCTAAAAAGTACACTAACACCCATAAACTACCTATTAACCCCTAAACCGAGGCCTTCCTGCATTCCAAACACTATAATAACATTTTTAACCCCTAATCTGCCGCTCCGGACACTGCCGCCACTTACATTATATTTATGAACCCTTAATCTGCTGCCCCCAACATCGCCGACACCTACATTATATATATTAACCCCTAATCTGCCTTCCCCAATGTCGCCGACACCTACATTATATTATTAACCCCTAATCTGCCGCCACCAACGTTGCTGCCACTATATTAAAGCTATTAACCCCTTAACCTAAGTCTAACCCTAAACCTAACACCCCCTAACATAAATATAATTTAAATAAATCTAAATAAATATTCCTATCATTAACTAAATTATTCCTATTTAAAACTAAATACTTCCCTTTTTGTGGACGATGTCCTTCTTACAATGACTAGGTCACTTATATCCCTCCCAAACCTATACCAGGTATTAAAAGATTATTCCGATATTTCGGGGTACAAGGTTAACCTAGAAAAATGTGAAGCTATCCCCATTGCCCTTCCTGTCCACACTAAGAAACTCATCGAATCTAATTTTGAATTTTTATGGACTACAGAATTGATTAAATATTTAGGGATTAAAATCTCAAACAATATAGCAGACCTTTACAGACTTAACTACGTCCCTCTATATAAAATGATTAGAAAGGATATAAATACATGGAAAAAAGGCGGATTCTCATGGTATGGCCGCTTAGCGGCAATTAAAATGAATATCCTTCCGAGACTTTTATATCTTTTCCGGGCCCTTCCAATTAAAATACCTTTGATTGACCTTAGTAAACTTGATAGGTTTTCTGAGAGGAAATAAAAAAGCTAGAATTCCATCTCATATCCTACATCAACATAGACAATTGGGAGGGGTGGGAGCACCAAATATAATATACTATTATCAAGCTGCAAGGTTAGCACAGACCACCCTACTGAGCAAGAAAACAGATGACCTGGTGTGGGTGCGGGTGGAGACACTAATGACAGATTACAAAAACCCAGACGATATCCTTTGGGATCATTCGAGACAACCCTTTAAGGGAACGTCGGCTTCGAAACTTACGACAGAGATGATGCAATCTTGGACTTCGCTGTCCAGATCTTTAAATCTAATGCCAGTAGACTCGGTTGTACGACCAATAAAGACCCTACTAAACCCAGACTTTCATTCACACATGGGGAAGTGGGAAAATAAAGGACTGTATAGAGTAGCAGACTTTCTCTATAAAAATAAAATAGCTACATATCAACAAATTCAAGACAAAATTCACCCCGAGAAAATGCAATGGTTTCTATACCTACAAGTGGCTTCTGCTATCACCAAATTTAGGACACATAGTTCCACAAAACAGCTAACAACGCTCAAGCATTTCTGCAACACAACTAAACGCCACAAAAATTTTATTTCAGCCATATACTTAGCGATTCAGAGAGCTAAACTCACCTCTAAAACTTCACTGATGGAGAGGTGGGAAGGGGAATTAAACAAAATATATTCTATTGAAGAATGGGAAACAATACTATACACATCTAGTAAGGGATTAATTAGTGCAGATTTCAGAGAAAACTGTATTAAAACATCTTTCAGATGGTACTTGACCCCTATAATCACCTCCCATTACACCCAAAGGGGCAGCAAACTCTGCTATAGAGGATGTGCTGAAATGGGGACATACATCCACATGTGGTGGGAATGCCCACAGGGCAAACAGATATGGGTTAGATTATCTGAATTACTTAGTGAAGTATTATCTGAAAACATTGCTCTAACAGCATCACAAGCACTCTTAAATGAACATATAAAACCTTTTAATGCACCTATTAGTACATTTATACGCACTCTTTGTACAGCCACTGGAATATATGTGGCACGATACTGGAAATCAGGAGTACCCTCATGGGAGGAAGTTATAGATAAGATCCAAGTTACATATAGAATGTCGGAAACGGCAGCCCATATTAAAAATAATTACGAACAATTCTTAAAAATATGGTATTTTTGGATCCTGACGGGACACTAGGAAAACTAGAGGTAGATGGGGGTCACAACAGCATAGGGAAAAGAGGACTATAGACAGGACCTATAGGGCGACTCATAATGGTCATTAGGCAATAGCGACCTGAACTGTATCCAAAATTGGTGGGGGCCCCTTTCCTGGATCTGCAGCAAGAAGAGAAGAAGCGACAGGCAAGTTGAACGTAGTTTAATCTTATGTTGGTTTATTTTTGTTATTAAGTTGTGTGGGGAGAGGGAAGTGGGGGTGGGAAGGGAAATATACACAAAGTAAATATAACGGGCAGGGAAGAAGGGAGAAATGACAAACTGTTTGATATGTTTCCTTTTGTTATTCCCTAAACCAAGCTCTCATAATTTTGAAACTGTGCTTAGCTAAGAGACAACGCAGGTCTGATGGTATGCGATACAGAAGATATATATGTTCATTTCTGTATAATAACAGACTTTTGGATATCACCTTCACAAAGGAGTATTGAATACTGGACTTGAACTCTTGCTACGAGATTAGTGGAGGTGTTATGATTTGCACTAAATGAACAATGTGATCTGTGTTTGTTGTTTATAATATAATAAAAATTATTTCAACTAAAACTAAATACTTACCTATAAAATAAACCCTAAGCTAGCTACAATATAACTAATAGTTACATTGTATCTAGCTTAGGGTTTATTTTACAGGCAACTTTGTATTTATTTTAACTAGGTACAATAGTTATTGAATAGTTATTAACTATTTAATAACTACCTAGCTAAAATAAATACAAAAGTACCTGTAAAATAAAACCTAACCTAAGTTACAATAACACCTAACACTACACTATAATTAAATAAATTAACTAAATTAAATACAATTAAATAAATTACATACAATTAGCTAAATTAAATTAAATTAGCTAAAGTACAAAAACAAACAAACACTAAATTACAGAAAATAATAAACAAATTACAGATATTTAAACTAATTACACCTAATCTAATAGCCCTATTAAAATAAAAAAGCCCCCCCCCCAAAATAAAAAAAAGCTAGCCTAAACTAAACTACCAATAGCCCTTAAAAGGGCCTTTTGCTGGGCATTGCCCCAAAGTAATCAGCTCTTTTACCTGTAAAAAAAATACAAACAACCCCCCCCAACAGTAAAACCCACCACCCACACAACCAACCCCCCAAATAAAATACTATCTAAAAAAACCTAAGCTCCCCATTGTCCTGAAAAGGGCATTTGGATGGGCATTGCCCTTAAAAGGGCAGTTAGCTCTTTTGCAGCCCAAAGTCCCTAACCTAAAAATAAAACCCACCCAATACACCCTTAAAAAACCTAACACTAACCCCCTGAAGATCGACTTACCGGGAGAAGTCTTCATCCAAGTCGGGCTGAAGTCCTCAACGAAGCAGGGAGAAGTCTTCATCCAAGCCGGGCGAAGTGGTGCTCCAGACGGGCAGAAGTCTTCATCCAGACAGCATCTTCTATCTTCATCCATCTGGCACGGAGCGGGTCCATCTTCAAGACATCCGACAAGGAGCATCCTCTTCTGCCGACGGACTAACGACGAATGAAGGTACCTTTAAGTGACGTCATCCAAGATTCTATCAGCCAATCGGAATTAAGGTAGAAAAAATCCTATTGGCTGATCCAATCAGCCAATAGGATTGAGTTTGCATTCTATTGGCTGATTGGATGAAGACTTCTCCCGGTAAGTTTTTAGGTTTTATTTTACAGGTACTTTTGTATTTATTTTAGCTAGGTAGTTATTAAATAGTTAATAACCATTTAATAACTATTGTACCTAGTTAAAATAAATACAAACTTGCCTGTAAAATAAAAATAAACCCTAAGCTAGATACAATGTAACTATTAGTAACTATATTGTAGCTAGCTTAGGGTTTATTTTATAGGTAAGTATTTAGTTTTAAATAGGAATAATTTAGTTATTGATAGGAATATTTATTTAGATTTATTTAAATTATATTTAAGTTAAGGGGTGTTAGGGTTAGGGTTAGACTTAGGTTTAGGGGTTAATAACTTTAATATAGTGGCAGCGACGTGGGGGGTGGCAGATTAGGGGTTAATAAATATAATGTAGGTGTCGTCAACATTGGAGAAGGCAGATTAGGGGTTAATAAATATAATGTAGGTGTCTGCGATGTTGGGGGCAGCAGATTAGGAGTTCATAATATAATGCAGGTGGTGGCGGTGTCCAGAGCGGCAGATTAGGGGTTAATAATATAATGTCGGTGTCGGCGATGTCGGGGGTGGCAGATTAGGGGTTAATAAGTGTAAGATTTGGTGTGTTTAGACTCGGGGGTTCATATAAGGGTGTTAGGTGTAGACATAAATGTTATTTCCCCATTGGAATTAATGGGGCTGCGTTAAGGAGTTTTACGCTGCTTTTTTGCAGGTGTAAGACTTTTTTTCAGCCGGCTCTCCCTGTTGATTCCTATGGGGAAATCGTACACGAGCATGTACGACCAGCTCACCGCTGACTTAAGCAGTGCTGGTATTGGAGTGCGGTAAGGAGCAAAATTTTGCTCAACGCTCACTTCTTGTCTTTTAACGACGGGTTTCTGAAAACTCGTAATACCAGCGCTGCAGGTAAGAGAGCGGTGAGACAAAACTGCTTGTTAGTACCACATAGCCTTTAACACAAAACTCGTAATCTAGGTGATTGTTTTTTGTCTAAGTGGTTTTTTTTGTTGTTTTTTGTGTGTAATTAATTCACGAATTGTTGATCACTCTATTCATTAGTTGTCCTTTGTCACACGGCTGAATTGATGCATAACTGATCAAGTGTCCACCAAGCAATCACTTGCTTTACCACGTTGTAACCAATACACTAATTAATACACTAATCAGTGTCATTGACACTGCATCACTCTCTATACACTAATTTCTATACGACTAAATCTCACGCATTTGAGATCCCTCTAAATCAGGGTCCCAATACTCCCAATTAATTCTGATTATAGAAATCGAATATGACTCATAACAGACCATATCACCAGGCCCAAAATCCACGTGTTGGACGGCCCAACTCAGCTTATCATCATTGTTTTTATCACTATTGTTTTATTATATACTTTTATATTATCAACTGTACATTGTGGATCTACAATTTTTTAACCAATTTTGTCTTTTATGATTATATAAATTTCATCCCTTTTTATTCTTGACTGTATATTCAGGACAATTCATGTTATAATAAAATCGATCATAACCTAGATTACTATCACTAGCATCCATCGGAAGTCCTATTCACCTAGCCCTAATTTGAGGCACTCTGAACTTATATAGCTAACTATCTGAATGCTTTTGACAGTTTCTCACAGCTAGAGGGCGTTAGTTCATGTGTTATATAAATAACATTATGCTTATGCACGTGGAGTTATGTAAGAGTCAGAACTAATTGCCTGAAATGCAAGTCTGTCAGAAGATCTGAGATAAGGAGGCAGTCTGCAGAAGCTTAGATACAAGGTAATCACAGAGGTAAAAAGTATTTTTCTATAACAGTGTTGGTTATGCAAAACTAGGGAATGGTAAATAAAGGGATTGACTATCTTTTTAAACAATAACATTTTTGCTGTTTAATATCCCTTTAAGAGGCTTTTCAAAGGGTATGTAACTGAATTGCAAAACCATGTAAATATACATTTATTTCAATAAAGGTATTTTGTAATGTACTGCTAAATTGCTAATACATACTTTGCATTCAGAAAAAATAAATGAAAATGTCTTTAATGTCCCTTTTACTAACCAATGCAAAGTCTTAATTATATGATCTTCCTCATTGTTGGATCCAGTGTTTGATCATATAACAATTGAACAATATAAATATTCAAGTAAATTGCAATCAAATTCACATGATAAAGCTGTGCACTGCCTTAATAATTCACACTGCCCCTTGGGACTTTATAAAATTCAGATTTGAAATAAATGTATATTTTATACATATGATAATTATCACATTTCTTTTATCAAAGTTCAAATTTTGATAGCAGTGACACAGGTGTGAAATGACCTTTTATAAACTTTATATTTCTCATTAAATGAGCATTGAAAGGTTAATCCGTCCTAGTAACATAAAGTTTTGCAAATTCAAATATTGCATCACTTTGCACCTGCACAAATGTCATTGTCATTTCTTGCATAGTATGGGGCATCTGAGAAACCATTATTCATATCCTCAAGGATATAAAACTTGATTACGCTATATCAATAGTGTCCTAGTTAAGGCCCTAGGGCCACAATACAGCCCTCCTGTACTTTTATCTATCTTCCAATTCCCAAACAACTCCTCTACTCTGCCTCATATGTAACAAACATTATCCTGCAGCTGACCCATTCCAATACTCACTATACTGATCCAATATATTCCTTTATGAAGCGTTTGTGGTGCTTATCTTGTTAAAGATTATCTTGCTGATTGATTTTGTATAATTTTGTATACAGTTTTTTTAAAGATTATCTTTATTGAAAGTAAGCATTTTAGAGTTGATTAAAGGGATAAAAATGTTTGAAAAGAATATTTTTTAATGTGTTAGGCATTTTATGATTGCGCTATTGCTTGTATATAACTATGCATTTACAACCCTGCAATGGAGTGAAACTCCTAGTTAAAGGGTTACTAAACACAATTTTTTTCTTTAATGATTCAGATAGAGTATGCCATTTTACTCCTATTATCACTTTTTATTTGTTCTCTTGCTATCTTTATTTGAAAAGCAGGAATGCAACTCTTAGGAGCTGGCCCATTTTTAGTTTAGCACCTGGGGATAAATTTAGCCACCAATAAGCAAGCACTATCCAGGGTGCTGAAACTAAAATGGGCCGGCTCCTAAGCTTTGCGTTACTGCTTTTGAAATAAAGATAGCAAGAGAACAAAGAAAATTGATAATTGGAGTAAATTAGAAAGTTGCTTAAATTGCATGCTCTATCTGAATCATGAAAGAAAAAAATTGGGTTTAGTATCCCTTTAAATTCAGCTCCAGAGCAGCAATGTAACAATAAGAGCTAGCTGAACACATAAAGTGACCCAATGACATGATTCATATTTATGTAGCCACCAATCAGCAGCAGCTAGCTCCCAGTTGTGCATTGCTGTTCCTAAATATGACTTGAAAAGGAGAAGTAACCAGCGCCCAGGACTGATATCTGCTCACTATAAAGAAGACCCCCTAATAGGTCTAGAAAAGGAACAATGGATCAGGATATATAGGAGCGCCAATGGCTTAGATATACCACAGGAAATAAAAAGTCAAAATCGTCTCCAATAGTTTCTATGTTCCAAAATCAACCAAATATTTAATATATAAAACCAATATAATTCTGATCTCCAGAATCATAAAAACACAAAATACAATAAAAACACAAAATACATATAGCGAAGCTTAAAATACAATACAGTAAATGATTTGAAATACAACAGATAACAGATTGAATCTAATCCGGTTGGTTAGACTGGATGACCAATATCTAATGTTCCAGTTTTCGTGAGTCCTCTTAAAAACCTTCTAGTAGGTACATAGTTTTGTTTATCAAATACGCGTGCAAATAAACCTAGTGTCCAATAAATAATGTAATAATAGCTCAATTGTTCTTATCGAAGTGATAAGATCACTAATAAAGTGATACGAGACCCACTATTAGGTCAACAGTGCATACAAATTTTGCAACATTTAAATCATGTGAAAAATCAAAAAAAGGTACAATGTGTTGGGTTCCTTAAGCTGTCAAATAACCATATTATGAATTTGTAGAATATGACACACAATAAAAATAAGTAGTGAATGTGGTCTTAAAAATCAAAAAATAATATCAAAAAATAAGATAGAGTGATGAGAAAAATAATATATATAATAACAAAATTAAATGTGAGATCCTACCAATGGGATTTTAAACTAAACTGGTACCAGCTATTACCTCAATTCTCCTGATTGAATCTGGGTGATGGACTCAATGGTCCGATATTGCGTTATTATCTTAAAAACAGTAAACAAATACAACAAGCTATATTAATTACCACAAGCTATGTGATTAGGACAAGCTATAAAAATATAAAAACGACAAATAAACAGAGAGTGTGTATAGTTTGGCCAAAACTAGTCCACAAACTCCTAAAGGTGTGTTTCCACAACTTTGAATAACTTAAAATGATGATATAACAATAATAGTGTCCTTTAAGAGTCTTTTGGTAAATCCTTAAAAGTCTGCCTTTTAAACAGGATTATGACAACAAACCATCATTTCTGAGAAATCTATCTCATACTGATGAGTTAAAAAAAAAAAGAACGAAACAGGCTTGTCTAGTGAGTGATTTCTGGTTTGTTGTCATAATCCTGTTTAAAAGGCAGACTTTTAAGGATTTACCAAAAGACTCTTAAAGGACACTATTATTGTTATATCATCATTTTAAGTTATTCAAAGTTGTGGAAACACACCTTTAGGAGTTTGTGGACTAGTTTTGGCCAAACTATACACACTCTCTGTTTATTTGTCGTTTTTATATTTTTATAGCTTGTCCTAATCACATAGCTTGTGGTAATTAATATAGCTTGTGGTATTTGTTTACTGTTTTTAAGATAATAACGCAATATCGGACCATTGAGTCCATCACCCAGATTCAATCAGGAGAATTGAGGTAATAGCTGGTACCAGTTTAGTTTAAAATCCCATTGGTAGGATCTCACATTTAATTTTGTTATTATATATATTATTTTTCTCATCACTCTATCTTATTTTTTGATATTATTTTTTGATTTTTAAGACCACATTCACTACTTATTTTTATTGTGTGTCATATTCTACAAATTCATAATATGGTTATTTGACAGCTTAAGGAACCCAACACATTGTACCTTTTTTTGATTTTTCACATGATTTAAATGTTGCAAAATTTGTATGCACTGTTGACCTAATAGTGGGTCTCGTATCACTTTATTAGTGATCTTATCACTTCGATAAGAACAATTGAGCTATTATTACATTATTTATTGGACACTAGGTTTATTTGCACGCGTATTTGATAAACAAAACTATGTACCTACTAGAAGGTTTTTAAGAGGACTCACGAAAACTGGAACATTAGATATTGGTCATCCAGTCTAACCAACCGGATTAGATTCAATCTGTTATCTGTTGTATTTCAAATCATTTACTGTATTGTATTTTAAGCTTCGCTATATGTATTTTGTGTTTTTATTGTATTTTGTGTTTTTATGATTCTGGAGATCAGAATTATATTGGTTTTATATATTAAATATTTGGTTGATTTTGGAACATAGAAACTATTGGAGACCATTTTGACTTTTTATTTCCTGTGGTATATCTAAGCCATTGGCGCTCCTATATATCCTGATCCATTGTTCCTAAATATGAGCTGCTTTCAACAAAGCATACAAAAAAAAATTAAGTACATTTGCACTATCTGAACCATAAATGTTTAAAGGGTTAGAAATATTTACTTTTGTAACGTTATAAAAAATATGTTATCACACAGTTAAAGTTTAATAGATTATTACCAATTAATTCTTCCCTTGAAACAAAGCTTTAATGTTTTGGAAAATCATATTTTAATTTCCCTTGTAAAAGGCCGTTACGACCGCCCATAAATGTAGGCTGTAGTTACACATAATGTATGCCACCCCCACCTCCAATGGTGCTTCAGCACTGATCCCTTAATTAGCATATTTAAATAACAGTTTTTCCTCAATCTTGGCATGCACAATCTAATGTGTGGGCACTCGCATGCGCAATGAAATGTCACCAAGTCCTCCATTTTTGTGTACCTGCTCTTCTCAGGCACATCGTGTTTGCTACTCATAATCATATAGCCATATAGCTGCTGTTTTAGGCAGCTTGCATTGACTTCCGAATGTCAATCTGAGCAATAGAATGGGGGTTAAAAATGTAAACATGCAACACCCACAGCGTCGCCCGGGCTTAAGCGCTCTGGTGCGCCACTCCCACTCCTATGTCCTGTACCTCTTCGTCGACAGCAAGGTGATGATGATGCAGCTGCTGAAACTCCAGGAGAGAAGATAGATATGTGCATTCGCTGCCTAAACTTAATGTAAATGCGCATGCGGGACGCCACCATGGTTCTACCTATATAGAACACTGTAATTAGACAGCATAATGAAGCAAAAGAAGGGTTTGGCAGAACTTATATTTTCAAGTCCAATTTTCAGGTAAACGATAAAAATTGGCTAATAGTTGTTATTTGATGAATTATACAATAAAATTTGATGTTTTTAAGCAAAATTATTTTTTTTTTTTGGGGGGGGGGGGGTTCCTATCTCTTTAATTTTAAATTCCATGTCCCTTTAAAATAATTTCTGCAATTTATTTACAAGACCTGCAACTGAAAATAAATTCCAGTATAAAAGATTGAGTATCCGAGTATCCTTCTTCATTTTTATCTATATATTTCCATATATAACTACATATATATATATATATTAATATTTCTACAGCAGCAGTGGTAGTCAGCACACCCAGTGTGAGAAGGACACATAGATACACATAGACACACGGAGTTTGCTCCAACTTACTTTATTGTAATGTTTCTGTTCACATTACACAATAGATTCAGGTATAAATGACGATATGACTAGCAGCTCAGGAAAAAACATAGATATGGTCAGACGCGTTTCCTAGTGCATACAGCACTTAATCCTCACATTGTCCTCAGTGACCAAGTAAATAAATTCCAGTATAAAAGACTGAGTATCCTTGCTCATTGTTATCTATATATTTCCGTATATAACTATATATATATATTTATATTAATATTTCTATGCTGAAGTGACACAATATGCAATGTTTAACAAAGAAGAGGTGAACAACTTGTCTTGTTGCTCACAAGAAACAAAAATCATGATCACAACACTGGGAAAATCCGTTGTTCAAACAACTTCATGCAGTGCCTATTTGTATTCAATTATTTAATTACTGTCATTTTAATTTACTCTATTCTCATTACTCAAAGTGAGACTTGTAACCTTAAGCACATCACGGCTTTGTGCTGGATAGGTGTTTCTTTACATACTCCATTGTATGATTTTTTTTAAATATCAAGATGAAATATGTGGTTAAGTAACAGACGCCATTTTGAAAGTACAGTTTTTCATATTGAGATGTGGGGCAAGGTGACATATGCGGCGTCGCCCCCAAAATCCGGTGACGCCGGTTTTTACGCTGTTTTTGTATCACATATACAGCGCCGCATATAAATGTGGCACGTATATTTCACCCGTCGGATGCAATTTTTACTCCCATAAGCTAACATAGAACCGCATCGCAAATAAGTATCACGTATTCAGCGCAAAGACTTACGTGGAATAAATGGAGATATTTTACTCCATTTTCACCTCGCCACACATAGGCAGGCGCAGCAAGCCTTATGCTGAGTATGTGAGCACCGTAACTCTCGTAACTGCCTGAAAATATTAACATACACCTAACGCATGTCCAATATCTACCTGTCAACCGCAATAACTCATAAACTATATTAACCCCTAATCCGCCAACCCCCACGTCTCGAAACACATAATTAACCCCTAATCCGCCAAAACCACACAATGCAATAATCCTATTAAAACTATTAACCCCTAAACCACCATCCCCCACCAACGTAATAAACTTAATTAACCTATTAACCCCTAATAAGCCAAACCCACAAAACGCAATAATCCTATTAAAACTATTAACCCCAAAACCACCAAACTCACACACCGTAAATAGCTAATTAAATTACTAAGACCCCTAACCTAATACCCCTTAACCTAACACCTACATTAACCCCAATTACCTAAATCAAAAAATACTAAGTTACAAACAATTAAACTAAAAAAGTTAACTTTACTTAAAAATAAAAAAACTAAGATTAAATTAATCTAAGATTACAAAAAAATAAAAAATCTAACATTACAGAAAATAATAAACAAAATTATCCAAAATAAAAAAAAATTAACCTAATCCCTATGAAAATAAAAATCCCCCCTAAAATAAAAAAACCCTAATCTAATGCTTAACTACCAATAGCATTTAAAAGGGCCTTTTGTAGGGCATTGTCCTAAGTTAAACAGCTCTTTTCCTTAAAAAAAATACTAAGTACCCCCTCTAACAGTAAAACCCCCCACCCACCAAACAACCCAACATAAAAAAAAACTAACACTAAAAAAAACCTAAACTACCCATTGCCCCTAAAGGGGCATTTGTATGGGCATTGCCCTTAAAAGGGCGTTCAGCTCTTTTACTGCCCTGAAAAGGGCATTCAGCTCTTTTAAGAGTGCCCATTAAAACCCTAATCTAAAAAAAAAAAAAAGGCTTACTCTAACCCCCAGATAGGTACTCACGGTTCCTGAAGTCCGGTGCTGAAGTCTTCTTCTAAGCGGCGACCTCTTCTTTCTTCATCCAGGACTGTGGAACTGAAGACCAGAGACCGTGGAACTGAAGACCGGCGACTTGCGGAGCCATGGAGCGTGGAGATCCTCTTCGTATGATCACCGCCGCACACTAAGGATTGAATTCAAGGAACGCGTTTAAATATGGGGTACCTTGAATTCCTATTGGCTGATTTGATTCTTGAAATTCAAATCAGCCAATAGTATGAGAGTTACTGAAATCCTGTTGGCTATTTCAGTAGCTCTCATCCTATTGGCTGATTTGAATTTGAAAAAAAAAAATTTAATCGCGTACCTTAAATTCACTATTCAGTGTACAGCGGTGATCGTACGAAGAAGATCCTCCACGCTCCATGGTTCTGCGGTCGCCAGTCTTAAGTTCCGCGGTCGCCAGTCTTCAGTTCCGCTGAATGAAGATAGAAGAGGTCTCCGCTTGAAAGAAGATGTCGGCCGCTTGGAAGAAGACTTCACCGCCTGGAACAGGACCTTCTCCACTGGACTTCAGGAATGGTGAGTACCTATTTGGGGGTTAGACTTAGGTTTTTTTTAAAAATTTGGGGGTTTGTTTTTTTTAGATCAGGGTTGTAATAGGCACTCTATTTAGGGGGGTTTGGTGGGTGGGAGTTTTACTGTTGGGGGAATTAGAATTTTTTTTAAATGCAAAAAAGCTGTCTAACTTAGGGCAATGCCCTACAATTTGGTAAGGGCTATTGGTAGTTTAGCATTAGATTAGGGAGGGTTTATTTTGGGGGGCTTTTTTATTTTCATAGGGATTAGGTTTAATTTTTTATTTTGGATAATTTTGTTAATTATTTTCTGCAATGTTAGATTTTTTTATTTTTTGTAATCTTAGATTAATTTAATCTTAGTTTTTTTATTTTTAAGTAATGTTAGCTTTTTTATTTTAATTGTTTGTAACTTAGTATTTTTTAATTTAGGTAATTGGGGTTCATTTAGGGGGTGTTAGGTTAGGAGGTGTTAGGTTAGAGGGCTTAGCAATTTAATAAGTCATTTGCATTGTGTGGGTTTGGTGGTTTAGGGGTGAATAGTTTTAATAGGATTATTGCATTGTGTGGGTTTGGCGGTTTAGGGGTTAATAGTTTTAATAGGATTATTGCGTTGTGTGGGTTTGGCGGATTAGGGATCAATATATTTATAAGGTTTGTTGCAATGTGGGTTAATGGATGATTAGGGGTTAATACTTTTACTAGGTAGATCGCTATGTGACTGAATGGCAGATTAGGGGTTAATACATTTATTAGGTAGATTGCAATGTATGTAAATGGCGGATTAGGGGTTAATAGTTTAATTAGGCATATTGCGTTGTGGGGGGTTGTCAGTTTAGGGGTTAATACATTTATTATTAGTTGCGAAGTGGGTTTGATGGCGGATATAGGGATTTTATGTGTCGGGTTTATTTTTATTTTTTTACTTTCTTAGGCGCCGGCAGTTTCTAAAGTGCCGTAAGTCACTGGCAACTCCAGAAATTTGTAGTTACACTCATTTCTAGACATCGCTAGTTTATCCGATTTACGGCACTATATGAACTGCCGGCGGGGTTTATGTAATACCCTGATGTGTGAGGTAAAATTACGGGTGGCGCGGGTTTCAGCGCTTGCGCTGAAGCCTGCGCCGTATATGTAATCTCGCCCATTGTGTCAGTAACAAATATTTAGTGGTTGTAAAATCAACAGTATTTGTTTTTTATGTTTGTTTTTTTAATTAACAGTATTGCTTATTCCATTTGAGCTAGGGCATTATGGGTATACAGTGCATGTGATGTTTCATTGATATGCATTATACCGTAAAATTGTTCATTATATAATGTTTTCTATCTTCAATTCTAACTTCAATATGGTGACACTTATGACTAGAGGGAAGCTGAGAATAGCCTGGATACTATACAGTGTATTAGTGATTAATGTCCTTTTGATTGTGAGCAATACGGATAGCAAATATTTAAAAAAAAATGTGTTTTGTGAAGGTGAATTGATGCTATGGGGCCGATTTATCATTTTGCGGGCGGACATCAATAAAAGTCGACAGCCGACACTGTCAGCATTTATCATTGCACAAGCATTTCTTGTGAAATGCTTGTGCAATGCCGCCTCCTGCACATTTGCGGCCAGTCGGCTGCTAGCAGGGGCTGTCAATCACCTCCTAGGTTGCTGACGAGTTAAGACTGCTGCTTTTTAACTTCAGTTTTAGGGGAACCTCAAACTATGGGGGTAGATTGCAGCATCTGCTGCTTGATAAATATATCGCTAAATGTAGGACCATGCATGCCATGGAGAGTAAAACAAATATTTTTTTTGTTTCATGTGGTGGCATTTTCCAATATTATGGTATTTCTGCAAACTAAAGTTATTTTCTAAAAATGATTAAAAAGATTATAAGTTATATGGGTTTCTCACAATAAAACAAAAGTTAAAATTAACAAGTAAATGAAACGAGTACGAAACAGCTAAAACTCTGCCACATGGGTGGGAAATGGCTCGACACTGAAGGCGTTAAAATGCACAAAACAAATAACTTTTAGAAATGTTAAAAATGTTTTTGTAATTTATACTCGCTATGATTATTTTTATGTCCCATTTACTTTTGAATTGACGTCCTCTTTATGTTCTATATTCATGGGGAGGTTGTAACAATAAAAAATCATTTGAAAAATGGAAAATGTGGAATTGTGACTAGTATGTGCGTACATTGGTGGGACACTGTAGTTATACATAAGTGTGTTAACAACAGCAAACTGTTTTGGTATTTAAGTCTAATTTAAGGGATTAAATGCCCTATCATCCTGAGGTGTGATAACTGCACAACTGTATAACCATAACACATTTAGTAACAATAATAAATAAAAAACCACGAGAACAGTGGTGGAGGTAAAAACCCATGAGTCATATTTTTTTTACAACACTTACCCACAAGGGGTGACTAAGTGGACTAAGTGCAAACCCTTGCAAAGAATGGTCACAGGCCCAGGCTACTGACATAAAGCCGATCTCAGCTACAACGCAATGAGTCGGGATCAGATCTTAGAGAGTTGTTCGGCCCACCGCAACCCAGATCCCTCAGCAGCCAGGGCCCAGACCAATCATTAAGCTTGAGTGCCATACATAAAAACTCCATACAAGTAGGTCCAGGATCAGTTAGTCGAACAGGATGCTGAAACCTGGGGAGCTGAAGCTACAGTCTTCGGACTTACGAAGATAGGTTGACTAACCTTCCCCAGGCCTCAGTCGAGCTAAATGACCTCCTAATGAGTATGCCCTAACAGATTGCCCCCAGCCTGTAAACACAGGAGAGAGGGTGGGGAAGCTTGTAGGAGTGTATATATGTGTGAATATATATATATATATATTTAAATATATATATATATATATATATATATATATATATACAGTATCTCACAAAAGTGAGTACAACCCTCACATTTTTGTAAATATTTTATTATATCTTTTCATGTGTCAACACTGAAGAAATGACACTTTGCTACAATGTAAAGTAGTGAGTAGTGAGTGTACAGCCTGTATAACAGTGTAAATTTGCTGTCCCTTCAAAATAACTCAACACGCAGCCATTAATGTCTAAACCGTTGGTAACAAAAGTGAGTACACCCCTAAGTGGAAATGTCCAAATTGGGTCCAATTAGCCATTTTCCCTCCCCAGTGTCACGTGACTTGTTATTGTTAAAAGGTCTCAGGTGTGAATGGGGAGCAGGTGTGTTAAATTTGGTGCTCTCACACTCTCTCATACTAGTCACTGGAAGTTCAACATGGCACCTCATGGTAAAGAACTCTCTGAGGATCTGAAAAAAAGAATTGTTGCTCTACATAAAGATGGCCTAGGCAATAAGAAAATTGCCAAGACCCTGAAACTGAGATGCACCACATTGGGCAAAACCATACAGCGGTTTCACAGGACAGATTCCACTCAGAACAGGCCTCGCCATGGATTACTGGAACCATGTTCTGTGGTCCGATGAGACCAAGATAAACTTATTTGGTTCAGATGGTGTCAAGCGATTAGAGTTTGAACACTGCTGATTTGCATTCTCAATTCCTTGGATATTTTTTAATATCTCTTTCCTGTTTTATACAGTTCAACTACCTTTTATCGCAGATCCTTTGACAATTCTTTTGCTTTCCCCATGACTCCCCATGAATCCAGAAATGTCAGTGCAGCACTGGATCAAAGATGCAAGGGTCTGTCAGGAGTTCAGAAACTCATAGACCTTTTATACACACACAGTAATTACAAGCAAACAGAACACAGTTGATTGATAATAAATGGCTTCAGCCAAACATTAACCATGAGTGAAAGAAAAGTTTTTGTGTTATCATTCATATTCTCTGAAAAATGGCCAAGAAATCATAAATTCTGCCAGGGTATGTAAACTTATGAGCACAACTATATATATATATATATATATATATATATATATATATATACATATATATATATACATATCCACCTTTAGACATGTATATGTATGTATGTCTATGGTAAAACCCTTTGTCTGCCTTAGACCTCATATCTAAGAGCCCTTATAATTTTTTGTGCAATATTTTTTTTAATAATTTTTTTAGATGGTGTTAATAAGTGTAAGTGTACTTTGTAATGTATTTTTGATGTCTTTTGCCAAACAGTTAACCAGAGCTCTTAGGATGCAGAAATGATTCTTTCTTTGCATTCAAGTGACCTCCTTTACTTTCAACTTGTAATACGAGCGACACGCACAAACATCCGCAATGTACCCGTTATCACTTGAGCGTAACTGTTAGCGATCCACTCAGAATCTTGCCCACTATCCTTTCTTTAAACCTTTTAAACATTTCAAGTTTACATGTTTGCCAAAATTATTACAAACAATATTTAAAAAGAGAACAGTTGGGGGAACTTCCAGGCGGCCATGACAGGTCGCTTAATTGTTAGCTGCTGAAGGCTTCTTCATTAAAACTAGTGTATGGAACATATGTGAGGGGAACATCATAAGGGAGGGGCTACTGGGACAGAACAATGGTTGAGTTTTGGTGTGCCAGGCGTGGGGGTTGCAACAGAGATAAGGAGAGAAGGCATTGGTCAGGAGAAGGGTCAGGGGAGGGGCTATGGGAAAGGTGTTATAAGGAGAGGGACTGCAGGAAGGAGTCACTAACCTTTTTTCTTTGTTGCAGAGAAGAAGCTTGAAGATGACGGCAAGGAATAGGAGAATCCCAAGGAGATACTTGGATGAGGGTGAGACGGTATGGAAGACCAGGGCGATCCAGGCACAGAAGAGGATCAGGAGGATGGAGAGAGCCAGGAAGGAGCAGCAAACAGCCCAAGGAGAGGTGATATCCGGCGGAGCATCGGTAGAGGTTGGTGCGATGGCGGTGGTGCAGGTAAGCCAAAGGGAAGTTAGCACCCCATGCAGGGGGAACGGAAGTGCAGGTATGGGGCCGCTGGGGAGCGGTGCTGGAGGGGTGGATGGGCCATGTTTCTCCCGGGGGGTAGCGGCAGTAGTCTGGAGATGTTTAGGGGGAGTCCCGCCTCCAGCTTTAGCTCCATTCCATTGGGGCAGGGGGGTGGCAGCAGTGCGCGCAGGAACCCGGAGGTTATTAGGGACGCATGCGAGCGGCAGCAGATAGGCAGTGGAGCGCATCGCGCAGGCCCAATCAACGTCACCGTGGCTAGGAGGGGCCCCGGTGACGATAGGCTAAGGGGTGGTCACATGGGTGGCATTGAGCGTGCGCGCGCAGCCGGAGACTGTAGGGCGGAGGTCACGCAATGGGGGCTGCCATCTTGGGAGCAGGATGGGTTTTCAGGAGGCCCATATGCAGCAGGTGGTAACGGGTGGGACAGGAACTCATGTAGAATAGGAGCTGCGCAGCGGGGGTACGGGTGGGGGGATGGGGGACAGAGGATGCTTACGGCGGTCCCAGTGGGCCGAGTGAGCCACTTTGGAGAATGCAAAACGGACCAAGGGAGTAGAGGGAGGGAGCATGGGGAAACTGGGGGCAGGGACATAATTGGGAGCAAGGAGCGGAGAGGGGAGCATGGGCAGCGAGGGGGGGTATGGGGAACCCAATAGTATAGATGTATTTAGGAGAGGGGGGAGGAGGGCATTAGGCCGGAAAAGAGAGTTAGGGGAATGGAGGGGAGCATAGGAAGTAAGAGACTGATCAGGGACTTGGAGGGGAATAGCTATAGGTTAATAGAGGAAGAGTCAGAAATAAGGGAGTTGGAAGGGGAGAAGGACAGAGGAAGGAAGCAGAGGAAAGGGGGGGGGTCAGGGGGCAAAGGAAATAGGGCAGGATGAGACAGAAAATTCAAATGTCAGCGGGAGAGGGGGGATGGCGCAGGCACCGGGAACCCAAGAAGTAGGAAGGAATATTAACGTTTCTATGTTACCCCCACAGAGCTCAGAAAAGGAGGCATGCCCACTGGAGCAAGCACGACAGCAGGAGCCAATGGAAGTACCCAGCAGCAATGCGGGGGAAAACGTTGTGGTAGCAGGAGCAACCCCATTAAGATTGGAGGAAGCAGGAGCAGCAAAGCAGGTGGGTGCATCCGGAGCCGCAGACGGTGGACAAGGGGCAAAACAAGGTAAGAAAATATTGTGCTTGAGCAGTTATGTATCCTATAGTTCATCGGAGTTTGACTCTGAGGACGAGAACGTAAAGGGGGAAGGGGAGAAGAGGATACTAAAAATAGTGAGGAAAATCTAAGCAAAACAGGGCAAAGGCTCGGGGAAGGGGGTAGCAGCACAAGAGCGGGAGGAGGCGGGAGAAGTTTTTAATGGAGATGACGAGGTAACAGGAACCATGTTAATGCCATTAACAACGCATTTAAAAGCGAAGATAATTGCCAGGGCGCAGAAAGGGAAATATGTGGACATATTTGAAATAACTAGGGACGCAGCGGCTGTTAAATCCAGGGGCGAGGAGGGTAAAGGGAAGAAGGGTAAGCAAACATTTACAGAGTGGGTAAAAGGGATACTCATATACGCGGAGTGTTTTTTAGCAGCCAACCCGGGGAAGGTGAAGGGCATGTTAAGGTACATCCATTTTATTGCAGAGTGTTACACGACATATGGTGGGTTTGCGTGGAAGGACTACGACACGGAATTTAGGAAGGGTAACCTGCAATTAGGAGACAAAGGAAGGAGGGACTTTGGTATAAAGATATTAGACCTATACACCAGGGTAATGAGGGTGCAGGATGGTCAAGGGGGGCGGGGCGCAATGTTTAATGCTAATAAGAGCGGGAGAACCGATAACAAGGAGTGCTGGGCGTACAACAAAAAAAAGTGCGATGGGGGGGGGAGCATGCAGGTTCAGACACATTTGCAGATACTGTGGCGGGGCGCACCCGGAGGTAGACTGCAGAAAAAATGGAGGTAACAACGGGTATGGGAGACAGTCCTTTCGGAGCCAAGGAAACACAGGTGGAGGGCATGTTGGGGGGATTAGCACCAACCCCGCTGAGAATAGATAGATTGGTTCGCGAGCTGCAATCATACCCTATCATGGAGGATAGAGATTTATTAATTGAGGGGTTGAGTAAAGGATTTACAGTACCAGTAAAAGGGGTGGTAACGGGGGCTATGAAAGCTAGAAACCTAAAATCAGCAGCGGAGCTCCCGGGGATACTGAAGGAGAAGCTAGGGAAGGAGGTAGAATGTGGGAGGATGGCTGGCCCATTCACAGAAAAGCCAATAGTAGATCTAGTCATTTCCCCCTTGGGGGTGGTGCCCAAAAAGGAGGAAGGGAAATATTGCATGATACATCACTTTTTCATACCCAAAGGGTAGGTCGGTAAATGATGCTATCGATAAAGCGGAAGCAGCAGTGCAATACCAATCATTTGACAGCGCGGTGCAGTTGGTAAGGAAAGCAGGGAGAGGGGCCATGATGGCTAAGATAGATATTGAATCGGCCTTTCGGCTACTGCCGCTGAGTCCTCATAGTTTTAAGCTGATGGGGTGCAAATTTGAAGGGAAATTTTATGTGGATAAATGCCTACCAATGGGGTGCTCCATATCATGCTCAATTTTTAAGAAGTTTAGCACTTTTCTGCACTGGTTAGCGGTAGCAAGGCAAAAGAGGGATTCAATAGTCCACTACCTGTCCGATTTCATGGTAGTAGGAGGGGCGGGTACTGACAAGTGTGAAAGCATGAAAGCAGGGCTGATAGGGTTACTCGAAGAAATGGGGGTCCCAGTGGCAGACAAAAAGACAGAGGGCCCTTGCGCAAGACTAGCATTCCTGGGCATAACAATAGATTTGGTGAAAGGGCAATGCGAGCTACCCGAGGATAAGGTGGAAAAGGCTAGGGCAATGATAGCATGGATGGCGACACGGAAAAAGGTAACGCTAAGGGAGATGCAGAAAACCTTGGGGGTATTGAACTTCGCATGTAAATTAATCCCAGAAGGGAGGATTTTCAAAAGGCGATTGGAAATTAGCACGAAGGGCGCAAAAAGGCCAGAGCATATGATTAGGGTGGCAAAGGAGATGAGGGAGCACCTGAAAGTATGGGACCAATTTTTGCAGGAATTCAACGGGGTGCGCATATGGCAGGAGGTAGCGCCTGCGGTAGAGTTGGAACTATACACGGATGCGGCAGGGGGAATAGGTTACGGAGCATACTTTCAAGGGAGGTGGTGCGCGGGAGGATGGCCCGAAAGATGGAAGGAAATAGGATGGGTTAGGAACTTGGTACTGCTGGAACTATTCCCCATAGTGGTGGCCATGGAGCTATGGGGGGTGGAGCTAGCAAATAAGACAATAATATGCTGATCAGACAACATGAGAGTGGTAGAGGTCATCAATCAGCTATCCGCATCATCATTGCCAGTAGTTAGGTACCTAAGGTACTTGGTTTTGAAATGTTTAAAGCATAACATCTGTGTCAGGGCCAAACATATTCCGGGTTTCAGAAACGTAGTTGCTGATGCGCTATCCCGTTTTAAGTGCGAGAAGTTTAGGGAGCTTGCACCCAATGCCAGACAGGAAGGTGAATGTTGCCCTATGCTTCTTTGGCAGATTGGCAGCGGATAGAAGGAATCGAGGAACTGGTCGAGAAAGCCTTGCCACCAAGTACATGGGCAGTGTACAGGAAATATTGGGGACAATGGTGCAAGCATAGGGAGGAAGCAAAAGGAGGGGAGGAGGGGAGATTCCTAGGGTGGTTGATGGTACTGCGGAGAAAAAGCGTATAAAAGGGGAGGCTGTGCGCAGTATTAGCGGGGATCTCATATTGTGCGCAGCTATATGGGGGAATAGATTGGTCCAGGAAGTTCATAGTAAAGAAAATTGCAAGGGCATGGGGAAGAGAGGAAGAAAATGGAGCGGATAAAAGGGAACCAATAACGGAAGACAGATTACAAAAATGACAAGGGAGTTAGAAGGGGTGTGCGCAAGCCGGGACAAGGCGCTAATCTTCAGAACAGCGTTTATAGTGGCATTTCACGGAGCAATGAGGATAGGGGAGCTGTTACCAAAGAACAGGAAAATAGGTAAAGGGGGGTAGAGATAGGGGATGTAAGATGGGGGGAGGAAGCTGTACTGATATTGGTAAGACGATCCAAAACAGACAAGGAAGGTAAAGTGGCATGGATAAACATGGCTAAAACAGGGGGAGCACTGTGCCCGGTGGCCTGTGTTAAAGAGTACCTAGCAACAAAGAGGGAAGGGGGCCGCGCATTCCTGCGGCATGCAAATGGCTCGGATGTAACAACCTTTCAGTTTAAAAACGTACTACAAAGGGTAGTAAAGAAGTTGGGATGGGAAAATGCACACCTCGCGCCGCATTCATTCAGAATAGGGGCAGCGACCGCCGCAGCAGGTAGGGGTTGTTCAGAGGAACAGATTAAAAAGCTAGGGAGATGGAAATCTGCAGCATACAAATCATACATAAGAATACAGAAAGAGTAAGGCTTCATTTAAATTGTTCTAACTGTTAAAAATGGTTGTTTTTGTTTATTACAGGCAAAGCATTAAGGGTGTGGATAGTAGGGCATTCCTACATTTACTGGGCACAGGCTAGGGCAGCAGCATCGGTGCAGGGATTACATTTGGGTTTATCGCACAAGGAAGTTAGCATTAGATGGATAGGAAAAAGAGGTATGATGTGGGATGAGTTAGTGCCAACAATACAGCAGGCAAGGCGAAGATGGGGGTGTCCTGATGCCCTGATTATACATCTAGGGGGGAACGACATAGGAGCATACCCGCTCAGAGAGCTAGAGGAGAAAGTGATAGGAGGAATGAGATGGTTAAAAATAGCATGGCCATCGGTGCGGGTGATATGGTCCAATATAGTGTCAAGGATATACTGGCGGAACTCTTACACGAGCAAAGCAGGATATAGATCAAGGAGAAAAGTGAACCAAGTAGCAGCAAAGGTAATGAAGGAGATAGGGGGCAGAGTAGTGGAACACCCATTGATAGCGGCAAAGTAGGAGGAGCTATTCAGACGAGATGGAGTGCACCTAACGGATGAGGGGAATGACCAACTGCTGGCGGACATCAGAGGGATGTGCCGAGAGTTGGTAAAGGTAAGGAAAGGTCACGAATGGCGGAAAGAGGTTGGCCGAAAGAGGGGCTCTTTTTGTGGCAGTGAAGTTTGTGCACGGCACGTGGGCGGGGCAGAATGGGGGGTGGGAGGATCCCGCGGCATACTCAGCCCTGAGGGGTGATCCAGTGGTCTATCTAGGGGGAGGGCTATGCCGTGGGTTCTCCCTTCTCCAACTGCCCTGCCAGGGGGGGTAGTTGTTACATCCCCCTAGGCGTGGTTCCCAAAATTCTGTTTTTTAATGCAGTGGCATTATTTGGTGTTTTAAAGTTGATTTTATGGCTGAATTTTGCAAGATATAGTTTTAAAGATGGCAAAATTCAATTAAGTAATAAATTGTGACCTTTCCACATTTCGCCATAACTACTGTGTCTGTGTCTTTATTTTAGATAAGTCTTAGATAAGTTAAAATGGGGATCGTGGGTTCAATGGTTTTATACGGGTAATGGGTCAAAGGAATGCAGCCTCCTCACCTTAAACTAGTGTATGGAACATATGTGAGGGGAACGTCATAAGGGAGGGGCTGCTGGGAGAGAACAATGGTTGAGTTTTGGTGTGCCAGGTGTGGGGGTTGCAACAGAGATAAGGAGAGAAGGCATTGGTCAGGAGAAGGGTCAGGGGAGGGGTTATGGGAAAGGTGTTATAAGGAGAGGGACTGCAGAAGGAGTCACTAACCTTTTTTCTTTGTTTCCCACCCACCCACCCTAGACGCAGCAGAGCACGATGCAATAATCGAAGAGGTCACGTGAGAAAGCAGTAGCAGCACGGCTAAGGGCGGGACGTTGACTAATTGGTTGAGTCGCAGTAAGACCACCCATGCTTCTCAATAAGGGGAAGAACACAGCGCAACCGAAGGGCAGCAGATGACCTGGCGGTCTACGCTGGCTGGAGGATAGAAAGCGGCAGCTGTTTTTTGTAGTATTGATCATGCAATCACAACAAGCGGTGAAGTTTGTGCATGGCACGTGGGTGGGGCAGAATGGGGGGTGGAAGGATCCCGCGGCATACTCAGCCCTGAGGGGTGATCCGATGGTCTATCTAGGGGGAGGGCTATGCCGTGGGTTCTCCCTTCTCCAACTGCCCTGCCGGGGGGGGGGGGGTAGTTGTTACACCCCCCTAGGCGTGGTTCCCACAATTCTGGTTTTTAATGCAGTCGAATTATTTGGTGTTTTAAAGTTGATTTTATGGCTGAATTTTGCAAGATATAGTTTTAAAGGTGGCAAAATTCAATTAAGTAATAAATCGTGACCTTTCCACATTTCGCCATAACTACTGTGTCTGTGTCTTTATTTTAGATAAGTCTTAGATAAGTTAAAATGGGGATCGGGTTCAATGGTTTTATACGGGTAATGGGTCAAAGGAATGCAGCCTCCTTACCTTATCTAACCACAATCAGCTTTTATATCCACCATCGCTTGGCTATACACAGCTCATGAGTTTCAGCTGAAGGAGCCCTTTAATTTGAGCTAATTATTTCCCTGATCAATGCCAGCTACTGTTACCGGAGATTTTCTGAGGTTGAGGCCTCCTAACTAACCCCCCGGCGGAGCGCATTCGGGCCTCTGTCATTATGGACTACCCTGAGAGTACTGATCCTGCCCACCTTTCAGAGTAAAGCTTCTATAACACACAAGCCAAGTATCCCCAACACAGACGTACCTATCATGGAAGCTATTCAAATACTGAGGGAAATAGGCAGCTTACTCTCTGCCTACCAACAGGATTTCTCAGATGCCATTGGAGAAGCATTTCAATCTACCCTAGATGGCCCTTCTATGTGCATTTATGTGTCTGTCCCTGAGAGCGATCACAATGATGGCGACAAATCCAGGACATCGGATGAAACTCTAGTGAATCCCCAGTGGGTGCCGTGTGAGGGGTCAGGAGCTTTTCTAGCGAAAAGGAGAGCATTGGATGCGGCTAGCGACACATGTCATGTAGGGCTCCACTTAGTGCTTACCTCCCATCACGCTGCTGCAGTGAAGGTCTCGAATGCTGATATCGAGGTAGCGGTGCAACTGCCTGACAGTGCAAAGACCCAACTACAACTCACCTCGCTTCTAGCTGATACCGTTACAGAGCCAAGTTCCCTGGCGCAAGATGGAAGAGGGGATTTTGCAGCTAACATGCGTCTCCAGCGGATCCCAGAAGGCCATCAGCTATATGTTGCACAGTTCCTCGATGAACTGGGTCCCCTGGAACATCGTAGGTCGATGGAGGCAAGGCCTAGAAGACTGATACAAGAATGGCCAATGACTAAACTAACTGTGATACGTTTCCCTGTTACCGCATTCCTCTTTCTCATGCTTGTCCTCCGGGACACACAGAGATCTGCATGGCTGCTCACACTACAACAGGTAAAGTTTTCCAGTGTATAGGTATAGGCTGAGTGACTCGCTATGTTTTCTAAGATGGACCCACCTCAACATATGCTCAGACTTTCCATAATAACCACGTTAAGTTTAATGGCCGCTCTACATCTGATATAGTTATCTATATGTTCGTTCCGTTTGGACAAAGTTACTGGTACTATTATTATTTTATCACCATAATTTGTTTTGAGTATATTTGTAGGAATTCTCTATGGGGACTACTAATGTTCCATTTGAACAAAGTTACAGAAACTATTACTATTTCATCACCATAATTTGTTGTGAGTATATCTGTGGGAATTCTTTATGAGGATTATTAATGTTCCGTTTAAACAAAGTTATTTACCATAATTTGCTGTCAGTGTATTTGTGGGAACTTTTTATGAGGACCATTATTGTCTGAGCTTATATGTCTCCCTTTGTATTGGCCACTCTCATGTTATTATACATTTGTCTGTTACAGTTTTCATTTCCCTCTCCTTCCCTTTAGAACTGAAGTAGAGTTGCCAGCGGCCATGGCAGCATATTTCACCCACACTTACAACAAGAGGATTCTCTTTGTTCATACCTAACTGTATAACACTGTGCATAGGTAGCACAATGCATGCCTGAAATCAAAATGTCTTGTTACAAGAGATTAAGATCACCTTGTCAGCTAGATCTGTAGACCCGTGTATTTAAGATGCTCATAACCTATGGGATTAGTGCTGCTCTGCAACAATTCAATTTACTATGTAAGAAATGTGAATACGCTAATAGGTATTACAAAAATTGCTTTATTGGAAGATACCAGTTAAAACTGGCGTTCTCTTGATACCATCCTTATTCTTTTACCCTAGCTCCTCAAGCGGTACTACCTGTAAACCTGAGCAATAATGGTCTGACCATGCTAACCTTATCCTTCCTTATTAATTACCATAACTCACATCTCTACTAAAATTAGGCCCTGGTAACTTTATTGAGAATGCTTGTAGCCTTGTAAGTAATTACCCAGTGCCTTAACGTCACGTATCTTAATCTTCACCACTCGCTGCAAAATGCTATTCACACTGCTTCCCGTGGTGAGGATCCTTTATATTGCTGAAGCTAACAATATTATGCGGATACTTGGCAATATTTAGCAACTTAGACAATATCACACCTAAAGAAAAGCAACTTAAAATCTGAGGTTAATTTGAGACCCATGAGTGGTCTCCTTGATATCAATGTACCTTCTGTAGCTCGTATTCTACAGATCATGAGGTCCAAAAGAGACCTCTGGAGTGGGTGTGAAGGTCTATAGCTTTATTGGCATGTCTTTCTATGCTGTTTAACTGAAACAATTTCTTAATATTCCCTGACTATATTATTGATGACAGCTTGTTCAAAATGTGAAATATGATTGTATTTTTTTCTCTCTCTCCCTGCAATACCTTGTTTGTATGCCACACCATAAAATCTCAATAAAAAACAATAAAAACAAAAAAAACAAAAAAAAAACATCTCAGCAATTTCTTTGTAAAAGAAAAAAAAAAAAAAAAAAAAAAAAAAGAGAACAGTTTAACTAAATTGTTATATCATCATCAAAGTCATTTTAAAGCTTTGTGTGAAAAGGTACATATGAGGGAGGGTTGGTGTCTTTATTTGTTTAAAATGCTATATATTTACACATCACTTTACAACTGTCACAGAAATATATTAAAAGCATAAGATATAAGTTGTTTAATGAAAGTGAAATGTAATTTTATCTTTGAAGATGTAGCTTTTAGATGAACGTTTGACATTAAGATAAGGAGATAAAAAGTTTAAAAATATATCTTTTTTTTTTTTTGCATGACAAAAGGTTCAGTTAGACCTTAACTGAACCTTAAGGCCTGATTCAGGGGCAAAACTACAGGGGGTGCAGAGGTCGCAGGTGCGACTGGGCCCCTGAGGGTGGGGGCCCATCTTAAAAAAAATAAATAATTTTTTTATATTTTTTTTTTATAAAAAACGTGAACCTACCACTGCCTGCACTGATATCATGTGAGTGTGACATGACTACAGGGGTTAGTGTTTGTGTTTTACCCATTGGTGTTTATGTGTGTGTGTATGGTGTGTGTGTGTGTATGTATGTGACTGTGTGTGTATTTATGCATGTATGTGTGTGTGTATGTTTGTGGAACCAGCAAATTACAGACCTTGTTACTACAGCATGGGGGGGCAGGGGGTAAACAGTGTCATTATACAGTACCACTATATACAGCATGGGGGGGGGTGGACTATGTCACTGACTACTGTGGTCACTTTATAAAGTACTGGGCGGGTAGGGTCAGGCCAGCCATCTCACAGACAGATTACAGACTGTGTCACTAACTCACTATATACAGTACTGGGGGGTTAAACAGTGTCACTATATATATATATATAAATATACAGTAATAGGGGGTCAGACCATCTTACAGACTGTGGGCACAGGGTACCTCCTTTTGCAGTCCTGTGTTAAATCTAAAAAAAATAAAAATAAAAAAATAAATATTAAATTCACCTTTTTTTGGAGGGGGGAGGGGTGGTGGGGGGGCCCTTCTTAGATTCTTGCACCTGGGCCCTGTGGTTTCTAGTTACGCCTCTGGCCTGATTGCTCCCTGATCTTCCACAGCTTTATTGGTGTAGAGTGACACACCTCAAAGGCATAAACATAAAGTTTTTTCCAGTATAAAAAAAACAAAAACAATACTTTTTAACCTTTTAGTAAAAGGCAACACATTCCATAAAAAAATATCCAATCAGCTGATTTTAGGATAGGCTGTGGAGGAGAGAAATGTGAAGCATCTGTATAAGAGTTAAAAGTTGCATTCGCCAACCAGGAAAGCATAAGTGGATGGGTCACAATACGCAATATCACTGGGCTGCGCTAACAAGTCCATGGTAACATTTACAAGAGAATGCATATGTACAGGGAAGGACCAGCACCTCCCAAAGACTACGTAGGTACACACAAGGAGAGAATAAGATGGATATTTATCAAGCTGTCACCTATGTTGCATTCGCCCGCAACAATACGCTCGCCTAACATTGCCAAACATCGCGGCCGCGGATCACAATACGATCTCCATATTTATTAAAAAAAGCCGTAAAAAACACACGCACCAAGTACGAGGCGATGAGCATCGGACTGTTGTCAACTAACAGTCATCGATGACGCTGCTATTCATGTTTTTCCCAACTTTATTTATAACATGTCACTAAACGCCGCCACTATACAAAAATGTTTAACCCCTACTCTGCTGCTCCCTGACATCGCCACAATCAAAATAAAGTTATTAACCCCTATCCCGCCGCTCCCTGACATCGCCGCAACCTAAATAAATGTTTTAACCCCTATCCCCCCTGACATCGTCGCAACCTAAATAAAGCTATTAACCCCTATCCCTCTGCTCCTCGACATCGCCGCAACCTAAATAAACATATTAACTCCTAAACCTCTGGCCTCCCACATAACCACCACTAACTAAACCTATTAACCCCTAAACCGTCAGCCCCCCAGTTGCAAAAACCTAAATTAAGCTATTAACCCCTAAACCTAACAACTCCCTAACTTTAAATTAAAATTACAACATCCCTTTTTTCAAATAAATTAAAACTTACCTGTAGAATTAAAATAAACTCATTTAAACTATTAATTAACCTACCCTAACTATTATACTACAATTAAATTAAATTAAACTACCAATTAAATAAACTAAATTACAAATTAAAAAAACCTAACCCAACTAAAATTATTTAAATATACTATAAAACATTATTAAAAGTACTAAATTACAAAAAAAACAAACAAACACTAAGTTACAAAAGCAAACAAACACTAAATTACGGGGAAAAAAAATTTTTTTATCAAAAATATTTTTTTTACACCTAATCAAATAGCCCTATCAAAATAAAAAAGCCCCCCCAAAATAAAAAAAACCCTAGCCTACAATAAACTACCAACGGCCCTCAAAAGGGCCTTTTGTGGGGCATTGCCCCAAAGATAGCAGCTCTTTTACCTGTAAAAAAAAAAATACAAACCCCCCCAACAGTAAAACCCACCACCCAACCAACCCCCCTAAATAAAAAAACTATCTTAAATACCCTAAGCTACCCATTGCCCTGAAAAGGGCATTTGTATGGGCATTGCCCTTAAAAGGGCATTTAGCTCTTTTACTGCCCAGACTCTAATCTAAAAATAAAACCCAGTCAAAAAAAACCTTAAAAAAGCCTAACATTAACCCACGACGATCCACTTAAAGTTCTTGAAGTCCCACTTGAAGGATCCAGCCGGCGAAGTCATCATCCATGCGGAAAGAAGTCTTCATCCAGACTGCATCTTCTATCTTAATCCAGCCGGTGAAGTCCTCATCTAGGTGGCAAGAAGTCTTCATCCAGATCGCATCTTCTATCTTCATCCAGCCGGCGAAATCCTCATCCAGGTGGCAAGAAGTCTTCATCCAGATGGCATCTTCTATCTTCATCCATCAGCGTGGAGCAGGCCCTTCCTGAAGACATCTGGCGCGGAGCATCCTTTTCATACGGTCACCGCTGTACACTGGAACTTCAATGCAAGTGATACAATCCAAGATGGCATCTTCTATCTTCATCCAGCCGGCAAAGTCATCATCCAGGCGGCAAGAAGTCTTCATCCAGATGGCATCTTCTATCTTCATCCATCCGGTGTGGAGCGGGTCCATCCTGAAGACATCCGGCGCAGAACATCCTCTTCATATGGTCGCCGCGGTACACTGGAACTTGAATGCAAGTGATGCAAACCAAGATGGCGTTCCTTGCATTCCTATTGGCTGAAAGATTTTAATCAGCCAATAGGAATAAGAACTGCTAAAATCCTATTGGCTGTTTCAATCAGCCAATAGGATTGAGCTCTCATCCTATTGGTTGTTCCAATCAGCCAATAGGATTGAGCTCTCATCCTATTCTCTGTTCCAATCAGCCAATAGGATTGAGCTCTCATCCTATTGGCTGTTCCAATCAGCCAATAAGATTGAGCTCTCATTCTATTGGCTGATTGGAACAGTCAATAGGATGAAAGCTCAATCCTATTGGCTGATTTGAACAGCCAATAGGATTTTAGCAGCTCTAATTCCTATTGGCTGCTTAAAATCTTTCAGCCAAAAGGAATGCAAGGGACACCATCTTGGTTTGCGTCACTTGCATTCAAGTTCCAGTGTACGGTGGCGACCGTATGAAGAGGATGCTCCGTGCCGGATGTCTTCAGGATGGACCCACTCCGCACCGGATAGATAAAGATAGAAGATGCCTTCTGGATGAAGACTTCTTGCCGCCTGGATGATGACTTTGATGGCTGGGTGAAGATAGAAGATGCCATCTGGATGAAGACTTCTTGCTGCATGGATGATGACTTTGCCGGCTGGATGTATCCTTCAAGCGGGACTTCAAAAACTGTAAGTGGACCGTCGGGGGTTAGTGTAAGGCTTTTTTAAAGGGTTTTTTGGGTGGGGTTTTTTTTTAGATTAGGGTCTGGGCAGTAAAAGAGCTAAATGCCCCTTTAAGGGTAATACCCATACAAAAGCCATTTTCAGGGCAATGGGTAGCTTAGGTTATTTTAGATAGTTTTTTTATTTGGGGGAGTGGTTGGGTGGTGGGTTTTACTGTTGGAGGGTATTTGTATTTTTTTTATAGGCAAAAGAGCTGATATCCTTGGGCAATGCCCCACAAAAGGCCCTTTTGAGGGCCATTGGTAGTTTATTGTAGGCTAGGGGGGGTTTTATTTGGGGGGGGCTTTTTTATTTTGATAGGGCTATTAGATTAGGTGTATTTTCTTATTTTTGATGATTTTGTTTTGTTTTTTCGTAATTTAGTGTTTGTTTTTGTAACTTAGTGTTTTTTTGTAATGTAGTACTTTTAATAATGTTTAATAGTATATTTAAATAATTTTAGTAGGGTTAGGGTTTTTTTAATATTTAATTTAGTTTATTTAATTGGTAGTTTAATTTAATAGTAGTATAATAGTTAGGGTAGGTTAATTAATATTTTTAAAATAGTTTATTTTAATTCTACAGGTAAATTTTTATTTATATTAAGATAGGGATCTTGTAATTTTAATTTAAAGTTAGGGTGTTGTTAGGTTTAGGGGTTAATATCTTAATTTAGTTTTTTGCAATGTGGGGTTAATAGGTTTAGTTAGTGGTGGTGATGTGGGGGGCCAGAGGTTTAGTGGTTAATATGTTTATTTAGTGACGGCAGTGACGGGGAGCGGCGGAATAGGGGTTAATACATTTTATTTAGGTGTCAGCGATGTCGGGGGCAGCAGATTAGGGGTTTTAGACTCAGGATTTATGTTAGGGTGTTAGGTGTAAACGTAACTTGTTTTCTACCATAGAAATCAATGGGATATGCTTCATTCTCTGGCAGCATCGAAAATAAGCTTTCAGTGCTTTCAGACTCCCATTGATTTCTATGGCATCCGCGGCCTCAAGGGTGGCAGATTCAAAACCAGGTACGCTGTGTCGAAAAAGATGCAAGCGTACCTGTTAACTATTTGATTAATGGGAAAAAGTGTCAAATAGAGCCGAATGTGTATTCGGAACATCTGTAATGACATAAGCATCGATCCGCGTCGGATTGAGATCGCTGGTTCGTATATTACGTCACAAATTTCAACATTTGCCGGTCTTGAGGCTTTGATAACTAGGTCGGATCAATCTCACAACATTTATGACGTGGAATTACAGCGTATTTGTGGTTTACCGCTTAATAAATAGGCCCCTAAGGGTGCAAAGCCTCAGGGATCCCCCTCACAGGAATCCAGATATCAAGGTGCAAAAAAGGAACAAAGAGACAGCACATCCAAAAGGAAAACCTTTAATGAAGAGAGCTCTCAACATTAAAAGTTTCCCTTATGGATGTGCTGCCTCTTTGTTCCTTTTTTGCACATTTACCAGAGAAGAGTTAGCACCACCTACATCACTCTAGAGAAATTTATCATTTCAATTTGATTCTTCTGCATGAGGTTTTAAATAACTTTCCAATTTACTTCTATTTTCAATTTAGCTTCATTCTCTTGATTTCTTTTATTAAAAGGTTCATCAATGCACTCTGGGAACTAGCTAAAAACATCAGTAAACCAATGACAAGAGTCATATATAAAGTCAGCAGCTAGTTCCCTGCTCCTGAGCCTACTTATAAATCCTTTTCAACAAAGGATACCAAGAGAACAAAGCATATTACATACTAGAAGTAAATCGGAAAGTTGTTTTAAATTGTGTGCTGTATCTGAATCATGAAAGAAACTTTTGGGTTTAAGGTAAAAGATAATAATACAAGATGCAACAGCATTCGATGGACACTAAGGAATATTTTACCAAATTACAAGTATATGGTCAGGGGAAACATACAACCTTGCTATCAGCACATACAGTTTGAGAAGGTTTGCAAGGTGTCTGAATGTCCATTTTTCCGAAAGTTTTGATGCAAAGGATAGAAAAAGATATGTTAATAATTGGTATAGTCAAGGTATGACTTTTTTGGGAAATAATGTACTATGTTTATTTGAAGGATGACAGAACAGTTGCAGTACAGAGGTAGACTGAAAACAAAAAGTAAACTTACAATTTCTTCATACCCATAGGGGCTGATTTATCAAATACCGGGCGGACATGTTTTGTTTTCTGCATTTAACATTGCACAAGCATTTCTTGTGAAATGCTTGTACAATGCCGCCCCCTTCACATTTGCAACCACTGCTTCTTAGCTCATGATTCCGGCAAGCTGGAAACATCGGGGGTAGAAAGTAGCATCTGCTGATTGGTAAATCTACCCCCTAGTAGGAAAAAAAAAACAGACAAGAAAACAGTGGTGTACATTTATAATAGTAAATAGCTCCATGGCATAATGTATTTCCAATTCTATGATCTCCTAATGTTTCATCTAAGAATGTTATAACAAATCAGTGATCTCGGGTTATCTATTGCAGTACATGACCATTTCATGTGTCCATGGTTTCCTGTTTTGAGAAATCTATGCCACAAATATCATCCAACAGTGTTGGAATGGGTTGACTATAGGGTAGCAGATTTCAGGGGATCCTAGAACAACACAAACACAAAAACTAAATATACCATTGCAAATAAAACTATTGTGTTACTGGACATAAAAGGCATCTTAATTCATGTCTGAATGTAAAGTTATACAAGATAAAAATAAGTATAGGGATGAGAATTAATATATTACTAATATGATAGTAAAGAGATTTAATAAATGTAAGTTTTTTTTTCACACTGAACTTGTTGACATATTCAGGAACTAGCAGGGTTCATTCCCAAAATATTATGTAAAGGATTATTATTTATTATTATAATTTATTTATGAAGCACCAACATATTTTGCAGCGCTGTCCATGGGTACAATTCATTTAATTAAAACAATGATATAAAACTTGTAAGAGACAGGACAAAATTTACAAACACATACAGGAGGAATTGAGGGCCCTATTCCCGTGGGAACTTACAAGGGTAAGTTAGGTAAGGGTAGGAGGTTAAGAAACAGGAGGTGAGGACTGCAAGATTGAGAAAGATATTAATGCAGAATTAGATAGGGGAAATGTTGTTAGTAAGTGAAATTAATTTATTATTGAGTTGGGTGGTAGGCTTCCCTGAACAGAAAAGTCTTCAGAGAGCATTTAAAGGAAGAAAGATTAGGGCAAAGCCTGACAGCACGAGGGAGAGTGTTCCAGAGGGTAGGTGCTGCACGACAGAAGTCCTGCAGTCTAGCATGGGAGGAGGTGATAGTCGAAGATGCAAGGAGCAGGTCATTGTTGGATCTAAGTGGAAAGGCTTTTAGTATACTTGTTTATTAGAGAGGATAGGTAGTGGGGAGAGCGTTGTATGTAAGGGTGAGAATATTGAATTTAATTCTGCTGTGAATGGGGAGCCAATGAAGGGACTCACAGAGAGGTGCTGCAGATACAGAGCGATGGGAAAGGTGAATTAGCCTGGCAGAGGCATTAAACAAGGATTGAAGGGGGGAGAGGTGGGAAAGAGGAAGGCCAGTAAGTAGGTTATTGCAGTAGTCAAGGGTTTGGTATCCTATATACAGCGCCGCATATAAATGCGGCACGTATATTTCACCTGTCGCCCGCAATTTTTACTCCCATAGGCTAACATGGGGCCGCGTCACAAATCGTTATCCAATATTCAGCGCAAGGACTTACGTGGCGAAAATGGAGAAATCTTACTCCATTTTCAACTCGCCATACAAGACAGCCGCAGCAGGCCTTGCGCTGAGTATGGGAGCACCGTAAATAAAAAAGCCCCCCCCAAATAAAAATACCCCCTACTCTAATAAACTACCAGTAGCCCTTAAAAGGGCTTTTTGCAGGGCATTGCCCCAAGATAATCTGCTCTTTTACAACAAAATACACCAAGCCCCCCCCTAACAGTAAAACTCCCCACCCACCAACCCCCCCCCAATAAAATAACCTAACACTAAAAACTCTAAACTACCCATTGCCCTGAAAAGGGCATTTGTTGGGCATTGCCCTTAAAAGGGCATTTAGCACTTTTACTGCCCACCCTATCTAAATAAAGTAAAACCTTCCCAAAAACCCTTAAAAAACTAAGCGGAGCTAAAGACCGGCGACCCTGGAACTGAAGACCGGCGACCGCGGAGCCATGGAGCATGGAGGATCCTCTTCGTACAATCTTTGCCCACACACTGGATAGAGAATTCAAGGGACGCGATTAAAAATGGCGTCCCTTAAATTCCTATTGACTGATTTTATTCTTCAAATTCAAGTCAGCCAATAGGATGAAAGCTACTCAAATTCTATTGGCTGTTCAGATCAGCCAATAGGATGAGAGCTATTGAAATTCTATTGGCTATTCAAATCAGCCAATAGAATTTCAGTAGCTCTCATCCTATTGGCTGATTTGAACAGCAAATAGGATTTGAGTAGCTTTCATCCTATTGGCTGATTTGAATTTGAAGAATCAAATCAGCCAATAGGAATTCAAGGGACACCATTTTTAATCGCATCCCTTGAATTCTCTACCCAGTGGGCGGCGAAGATCATACAAAGAGAATCCTCCACGCTCCATGGCTCCGCGGTCGCTGGTCTTCAGCTCCGCGATCTTCAGTCTTTAGCTCCGCGGTCTTCAGTCTTCAGCTCCGCTCTGCAAAGGATGTTCCAGGAAGAAGAAAAAGAGGTTGCCTCTTGGAAGAAGACTTCACCGCCTGGAACAGGACCTTTTCCTCCGGACTTCAGGAACGGTGAGTAGCAACCTGGGGCTTAGACTTAGGGTTTTTTAAGGGTTTTTTTTGTTGGGTTTTATTTTATTTAGATAGGGTGAGCAGTAAAAGAGCTAAATGCCCTTTTAAGGGCAATGCCCAACAAATGTCCTTTTCAGGGCAATGGGTAATTTAGGGTTTTTAGTGTTAGGTTATTTTATTTTGGGGGGGATTGGTGGGTGGGGGGTTTTTACTGTTAGGGGGGGGGCTTGGTGTATTTTGTTGTAAAAGATTATCCTGGGGCAATGCCCTACAAAAAAGCCCTTTTAAGAGTAGATTATTAGAGTAGGGGGTGTTTTTATTTTGGGGGAGGGCTTTTTTATTTTCATGGCATTAGGTATAATTTTTAAAAATTTGATCATTTTCTTTTTTATTTTATGTAATCTTAGATTTTTTTTATTTTCTGTAATTGTAGCTTAAAGGGACAGTCTACTCCAGAATTTTGATTATACTGTCCCTTTAATTTATACTTAGTTTATTTGTAATTTTAAGGTAGTGCTAGTTTTTTTTAATTTAATAGTAACTTTAGTATTTTGTAAATTAGGTAATTTGGGTTCATTTAGGGAGTGTTAGGTTAGGGGGGTTAGGTTTGTTGCGTTGTGGGCTTTGGCGGTTTAAGGGTTAATACTTTAATAGGTTTATTGCATTGTGGGCTTTGGCGGTTTAGGGGTTAATAGTTGTAATAGGTAGTTTGCAATGTTGGGGTTGACGGATTTAGGGGTTAATAATTTAGTTATTACTTGCGGTGTGGGTTTGATGGTGGATATAGGGGTTAATAGTTTAATTAGGCTTATTGCATTGTTGGTGTTGTCGGTTTAGGGGTTAATACATTTATTATTAGTAGTGAGAGGGGGATTGCAGATATAGGGGGTTTTACGTGTCAGGCTTATTTTTGGGAGACGTGTTAGACTGTTACGGGAGATTTGATATTTTCTTTACTTTTCTTAGGTGCCGGCAGTTTCTAAAGTGCCGTAAGTCACTGGTGACTCCAGAAATTTGTATTTACGCTCATTTCTGGACATCGCTAGATTATCAGACTTCCGGCACTTTATGAACTGCCTGCGGGGTTTATGTAATACCCTGATGTGAGTTGCAACGCTTGCGCTGTGAGTTGCAATGCTTGCGCTGAAGCCTGTGCCGTATATGTAATCTTGCCCCAAGTCGGGAAATACCAAGGGAGTGAATCATTTGCTTTGTGGTGAAATTTGCTTTTTGGAAATATCAGTCTTGAACATGTTAATCTTTAGGTGGTGAGAGGCTATCCAGGAAGAGATACCAGATAAGCAGTCGCTGGCATGAGAAAGGACAGAGGGAGAGAGGGAGATCCTTGAGGTACTCCAACAGACAGAGGCATTGGAGAGGAGAAGTCACGAGCAAATGACACAGAGAAGACCTGTGAGAAAGATAGGAGTGAATCCAAGAAAGAGCAGTGTCACAGAGGCCAAAAGAATGAAGGGTCTGTAGGAGGAGGGTTAACTGTGTCAAAGTTGGTGGAGGGGCAAGTGTGTCTAGTGCAGAGGAGAGAATTTTGTAATAGTGGGCTGTATCAGGGTAGGTTATAGTGGAAGTCTTAGTGAGGAGATCTTGAATGATTTTTGAAAATTGGAGCGGATCCACAGCGTGTAGATTTCTACAGGTGGGGGGTGGGGGTGGGATGGAGAAGTGGGTTTAGCTGTTGCATTAATATTATAGGAGACCAGGGCGACAGGTGAGGTCAGATATAGAGCATAGGTAGGAAAATACCAGTTCGATGGAGTGTGCATCACGGTGAGAAGGGAATTGGGTGGATTGTGAGAGACCAAAGGTGGATGTGAGTGAAAGAAGTTTAGGGGCAGCAGGGGCAGATGGGTTGTCAATGGGAATGTTGAAGTCCCCAATAATTAGGGTTGGTATATTTGTAGAGAGAAAGTGAGGAACCTGGTGGCGAAGTTGTCAAGGAATTGGGAGATCGGTCCAGGAGGGCAATAGATGACTGCCACTCTGAGGGACAGGGGGGGGGGAGAACAGGCAAATACAGTGGACTTCAAAGGAGAAGAAGGAGAGAGATGGGATTGGAGGTAGGCACTGATAAGTGCAGGAGGGGGAGAGCAGGATCCCAACACCACCGCCATGTTTCTCACCTGGCTTATGGGTATGCCTAAAGTGAAGACCACCATGTGTGAGAGCAGCAGTGGAAACAGTGTCAGAAGAAGATAACCAGGTTTCGATAATTGCTAAAAGGGTGACAGCATTTGATATAAACAGGTCATGAATGGTTGTAAGTTTGTTGCAGACAGTATCAGAGTTCCATAGTGCACAAGTGAGAGGAGTGTGTGCACGTATGGGATGCATTGGATGGGAATGAGGTTATGTGTGTTGCTTTTGTTAAAGTTTTTATAAGGAGTGTGTGATTGGATAATGGTAGGAATGTAGGTGGGCCTAAGATTTGGAGAGATGTTGTCTGATACGTATAGCAGCAAGATGGAAAGTAAGAGTAGGTGAGCATGAGATTTATAGCAGTGGGGGTATATCTGTGAGGTGGTGCAGTTTAGTGACATAGATTTTAAAATAGAAAGTAGTTAATGAGAGCTAAGGTAAGGAGAGGAAAGGAGAGAGGGGCCAATATAAACTGCATGTGGAGCAGGGTAAGGTATGAGCATGTGAGTCTGTCTGTGGAATAGGCATGAGACTGTTAAAAGAAAAGTAGTCCTGAAAACATAGCAGAATATTAAGGGCAATAGATTGTTTTTGAAATGAAAAAAATGTAGCTTGCCTCAAATCTTCTTCAATTCTTGTATAATTCTCAGTGGTGCCACTAAAATATGGTAACTTAGATAGATGGGAGCTTGGAGAGATGGAATGCTCAGCAAATGCTACCCCTTAGCTGGTCTGAAATGTATAAGGCTTCATCAGACAGCTGAGTTTACTAAATTAAATGATTGAAGACAGGGAGATAGGTTACACCCAGGTGAGAAGTCTAAGAATTACAACAAGACAGAGGGATGGATTCAAGAAAGGAAATTGGGTGGGGATTAATTAATTAGTTAAGCAAAGTTAGAGCATAAAGAGATACACATGCTGGGTACAGGATAAGAACAGATTATAGGAGTAGACAGTGGGTTAAAGTGACACACCAGAGGTTAACAACAGTGTCATAAAAAGATCCAGTAAAAAACTGAGGTTTAAAGGGACGTACCAGGGATCACAACAGTGTAATAAAAAGATCCAGCAAAAAACAGAGGTTTAAAGGGACGTACCAGGGTTAACAAATGTGTAATAAAAAGATCCAGCAAAAAACAGAGGTTTAAAGGGACGTACCAGGGATCACAACAGTGTAATAAAAAGATCCAGCGAAAACAGAGGTTTAAAGGGACGTACCAGGGATCACAACAGTGTAATAAAAAGATCCAGCAAAAAACAGAGGTTTAAAGGGACGTACCAGGGTTAACAACAGTGTAATAAAAAGATCCAGCAAAAAACAGAGGTTTAAAGGGATGTACCAGGGATCACAACAGTGTAATAAAAAGATCCAGCAAAAAACAGAGGTTTAAAGGGACGTACCAGGGATCACAACAGTGTAATAAAAAGATCCAGCAAAAAACAGAGGTTTAAAGGGACATATTATTATTATTATTTAAAGGGACACTGAACCCAATTTTTTTCTTTTGTGATTCAGATAGAGCATGCAATTTTACGCAACTTTCTAATTGACTCCTATTATCAAATTGGCTTCATTCTCTTGGTATCTTTATTTGAAATGCAAGAATGTAAGTTTAGATGCCGACCCATTTTTGGTGAAGAAACTGGGTTGTTCTTGCCGATTGGTGGATAAATTCACCCACCAATAAAGAAGTGCTTTCCATGTTTTTCTGAACCAAAAAAATCGCTTAGATGCCTTCTTTTTCAAATAAAGAAAGCAAGAGAACAAAGAAAAATTGATAATAGAAGTAAATTAGAAAGTTTCTTAAAATTGCATGCTCTATCTGAATCACAAAAAAAAAAAATTTGGGTTCAGTGTCCCTTTAAATATATTTAAGTTGTAACATACATACAACAATCTTTACAATTCAAGATGTCACATCTTTATACTTGGATTTTGTAAAGACGTTTGATACAGTGCCACATGAGAGATAGGGAGCAACGAGTAGTAATACAAAAGATAGGGAGCAACGAGTAGTAATAAACGGATCATACTCAGATTGGACAAAGGTAATTAGTAGAGTTCCCCAGGGATCAGTTCTCAGCCCTGTTCTTTTTAATATTGTTATTAATGACTTGAAACAAGGATTAAATAGCAACATCTCTATTTTTGCAGATGATACTAAGTTGTGTGAGGTCATTAGGTCAGTGCTGGATGACATTGCTTTACAAGGTGATCTACAAAACATAGAAGAATGGGCAGGTAATTGGAAAATGAGATTCAATACTGGAAAATGCAAGGTTCTTTATTTTGGAAGTAAAAATAAGCAGGCAACCTATTATTTAAATGGAACCATACTTAGCAAAACAGAGGAGGAAAGGGATTTATGAGTAGTAATAGAAAACAAGCTAAAGATGGGTGCACAATGCAGGGCAGGTTCTTCTAAGGCTAATAAGATACTAGCATGTATTAAAAGAGGCATTGATGCAAGGGAGGAAAGCATAATTCTGTCACTATATGAATCCTTGGTAAGACCTCACCTTGAGTATGTAGTATATTTCTGGGGACCAATCTCAAAAAAATATATTGCAGACTTAGAAAAAGTTCAGAGAAAGGCCACAAAACTAATAAGGGGAATGGAGAATGTAAGCTATCAAGAGAGGTTAGCCAAACTGGGTCTGTTTTCTCTAGAAAAAAAGGCGCTTGAGAAGTGACATGTTTACTTTATATAGATATATTCAAGGCCCATATACAGAGATGGCAGAAGCTCTGTTTATTCCAAGAAAATTGTTTGTGACAAGAGGTCCCAATTTAAGGCTGGAGGAAAGGAGATTTAATCTCCTGCAACGTAAACATTTTTTCACTGTAAGATCAATCAAATTGTGGAACTCATTACCAAAGGAGGTAGTAAATGCCTTTACCTTAAATACATTTAATAATGGTTTAGATCAAGTTCTGGCTAGAAACAGAATTTAGGGATAGGATTGCTTGTGTAAAAAGGTCACCTTTTTAAGATCAACTGGAGCTTGTTTGTAAGTATATTAAGATATGTATAGGTTGAACTCGATGGACTTCTGTCTTTTTCTTCAACTTCATCTAATATGTTACAATGTATGTTACTATGTTACTAAAACAATATTATTGCATCATATATAAATATTTTAATTTTGCTATATCCTAATCTAAAGGATTTACAACAAAAAATGGATATGAAACCCTCAAAAAATGATTGTGTTATTCAGAGAGAACATACAATTTTTTAAAAAAAGTTTCCAAAATACTTAAATGATCAAATTAGCTTAATTCTCATGGTATTCTTTGATGAAGAGATACCTAGCTAGGGCCTAGATTTAGAGTTCGGCGGTAGCCGTCAAAACCAGCGTTAGAGGCTCCTAACGCTGGTTTTGGCCGCCCGCTGGTATTTGGAGTCAGTGATTAAAGGGTCTAACGCTCACTTTTCAGCCGCGACTTTTCCATACCGCAGATCCCCCTACGCCATTTGCGTATCCTATCTTTTCAATGGGATCTTCCTAACGCCGGTATTTAGAGTCGTTTCTGAAGTGAGCGTTAGAGCTCTAACGACAAAACTCCAGCCGCCTGAAAATAGCAGGAGTTAAGAGCTTTCTGGGCTAACGCCGGTTCATAAAGCTCTTAACTACTGTACCCTAAAGTACACTAACACCCATAAACTACCTATGTACCCCTAAACCGAGCTCCCCCCACATCGCCGCCACTCGATTAAAATATTTTAACCCCTAATCTGCCGACCGCCACCTACGTTATACTTATGTACCCCTAATCTGCTGCCCCTAACCCCGCCGACCCCTATATTACATTTATTAACCCCTAACCTGCCCCCCACAACGTCGCCGCCAGCTACTTAAAATAATTAACCCCTAATCTTCCGACCGCAAAGCACCGCCACCTACGTTATCCCTATGTACCCCTAATCTGCTGCCCCTAACACCGCCGACCCCTATATTATATTTATTAACCCCTAATCTGCCCCCTCAACGTCGCCGACACCTGCCTACACTTATTAACCCCTAATCTGCTGAGCGGACCTGAGCGCTACTATAATAAAGTTATTAACCCCTAACCCGCCTCACTAACCCTATCATAAATAGTATTAACCCCTAATCTGTCCTCCCTAACATCGCCGACACCTAACTTCAATTATTAACCCCTAATCTGCGGACCGGAGCTCACCGCTATTCTAATAAATGTATTAACCCCTAAAGCTAAGTCTAACCCTAACACCCCCCTAACTTAAATATAATTTACATCTAACGAAATAAATTAACTCTTATTAAATAAATGATTCCTATTTAAAGCTAAATACTTACCTGTAAAATAAATCCTAATATAGCTACAATATAAATTATAATTATATTATAGCTATTTTAGGATTAATATTTATTTTACAGGCAACTTTGTAATTATTTTAACCAGGTACAATAGCTATTAAATAGTTAAGAACTATTTAATAGTTACCTAGTTAAAATAATAACAAATTTACCTGTAAAATAAATCCTAACCTAAGATATAATTAAACCTAACACTACCCTATCAATAAATTAATTAAATAAACTACCTACAATTACCTACAATTAACCTAACACTACACTATCAATAAATTAATTAAACACAATTCCTACAAATAAATACAATTAAATAAACTAGCTAAAGTACAAAAAATAAAAAAGAACTAAGTTACAAAAAATAAAAAAATATTTACAAACATAAGAAAAATATTACAACAATTTTAAACTAATTACACCTACTCTAAGCCCCCTAATAAAATAACAAAGCCCCCCAAAATAAAAAATTCCCTACCCTATTCTAAATTAAAAAAGTTAAAAGCTCTTTTACCTTACCAGCCCTGAACAGGGCCCTTTGCGGGGCATGCCCCAAGAATTTCAGCTCTTTTGCCTGTAAAAGAATAAATACAATACCCCCCCCCCCAACATTACAACCCACCACCCACATACCCCTAATCTAACCCAAACCCCCCTTAAATAAACCTAACACTAAGCCCCTGAAGATCTTCCTACCTTGTCTTCACCATACCAGGTTCACCGATCCGTCCTGAAGAGCTCCTCCGATGTCCTGATCCAAACCCAAGCGGGGGGCTGAAGAGGTCCATGATCGGGTCAAAGTCTTCATCCAAGCGGGGCAGAAGAGGATCTTCCATCCGATTGAAGTCATCATCCAGGCGGCATCTTCTATGGTCTTCCATCCGGAGCGAAGCGGCAGGATCCTGAAGACCTCCAGCGCGGAACATCCATCCGGCCCGACGACTGAATGACGAATGACTGTTCCTTTAAGGGACGTCATCCAAGATGGCGTCCCTCGAATTCCGATTGGCTGATAGGATTCTATCAGCCAATCGGAATTAAGGTAGGAATTTTCTGATTGGCTGATGGAATCAGCCAATCAGAATCAAGTTCAATCCGATTGGCTGATCCAATCAGCCAATCAGATTGAGCTTGCATTCTATTGGCTGTTCCGATCAGCCAATAGAATGCGAGCTCAATATGATTGGCTGATTGGATCAGCCAATCGGATTGAACTTGATTCTGATTGGCTGATTCCATCAGCCAATCAGAAAATTCCTACCTTAATTCCGATTGGCTGATAGAATCCTATCAGCCAATCGGAATTCGAGGGACGCCATCTTGGATGACGTCCCTTAAAGGAACAGTCATTCGTCGTTCAGTCGTCGGGCCGGATGGATGTTCCGCGCTGGAGGTCTTCAGGATCCTGCCGCTTCGCTCCGGATGGAAGACCATAGAAGATGCCGCCTGGATGATGACTTCAATCCGATGGAAGATCCTCTTCTGCCCCGCTTGGATGAAGACTTTGACCGGATCATGGACCTCTTCAGCCCCCCGCTTGGGCTTGGATCAGGACATCGGAGGAGCTCTTCAGGACGGATCGGTGAACCTGGATGGTGAAGACAAGGTAGGAAGATCTTCAGGGGCTTAGTGTTAGGTTTATTTAAGGGGGGTTTGGGTTAGATTAGGGGTATGTGGGTGGTGGGTTGTAATGTTGGGGGGGGGTATTGTATTTATTCTTTTACAGGCAAAAGAGCTGAAATTCTTGGGGCATGCCCCGCAAAGGGCCCTGTTCAGGGCTGGTAAGGTAAAAGAGCTTTTAACTTTTGTAATTTAGAATAGGGTAGGGAATTTTTTATTTTGGGGGTCTTTGTTATTTTATTAGGGGGCTTAGAGTAGGTGTAATTAGTTTAAAATTGTTGTAATATTTTTATTATGTTTGTAAATATTTTTTTATTTTTTGTAACTTAGTTCCTTTTTATTTTTTGTACTTTAGCTAGTTTATTTAATTGTATTTATTTTTAGGAATTGTGTTTAATTAATTTATTGATAGTGTAGTGTTAGGTTAATTGTAGGTAATTGTAGGTAGTTTATTTAATTAATTTATTGATAGTGTAGTGTTAGGTTTAATTATATCTTAGGTTAGGATTTATTTTACAGTTAAATTTGTTATTATTTTAACTAGGTAACTATTAAATAGCTATTGTACCTGGTTAAAATAATTACCAAGTTGCCTGTAAAATAAATATTAATCCTAAAATAGCTATAATATAATTATAATTTATATTGTAGCTATATTAGGATTTATTTTACAGGTAAGTATTTAGCTTTAAATAGGATTAATTTATTTAATAAGAGTTAATTTATTTCGTTAGATTTAAATTATATTTAACTTAGGGGGGTGTTAGTGTTAGGGTTAGACTTAGCTTTAGGGGTTAATACATTTATTAGAATAGCGGTGAGCTCCGGTCATCAGATTAGGGGTTAATAATTGAAGTTAGGTGTCGGCGATGTTAGGGAGGGCAGATTAGGGGTTAATACTATTTATGATAGGGTTAGTGAGGCGGATTAGGGGTTAATAACTTTATTATAGTAGCGCTCAGGTCCGCTCGGCAGATTAGGGGTTAATAAGTGTAGGCAGGTGTCGGCGACGTTGTGGGGGGCAGATTAGGGGTTAATAAATATAATCTAGGGGTCGGCGGTGTTAGGGGCAGCAGATTAGGGGTACATAGGGATAACGTAGGTTGCGGCGGTTTACGGAGCGGCAGATTAGGGGTTAAAAAAAATATGCAGGGGTCAGCGATAGCGGGGGCGGCAGAATAGGGGTTAATAAGTGTAAGGTTAGGGGTGTTTAGACTCGGGGTACATGTTAGGGTGTTAGGTGCAGACGTAGGAAGTGTTTCCCCATAGGAAACAATGGGGCTGCGTTAGGAGCTGAACGCTGCTTTTTTGCAGGTGTTAGGTTTTTTTTCAGCTCAAACAGCCCCATTGTTTCCTATGGGGGAATCGTGCACGAGCACGTTTTTGAGGCTGGCCGCGTCCGTAAGCAACTCTGGTATCGAGAGTTGCATTTGCGGTAAAAATGCTCTACGCTCCTTTTTTGGAGCCTAACGCAGCATTTGTTTGAACTCTCGATACCAGAGTTAAATTTATGGTGCGGCCAGAAAAAAGCCCGCGGAGCGTTAACAGCCCTTCTACCGCAAAACTCCAAATCTAGGCCTAGGTGTCTGGAGCACTTCATGACAGGTGCTGCCATCTAGTGCTCTTGCACATAGATAACAGTCTTGTAAACCTGCAGCTATTTAGTGCTTTAGACATTTGTACACGCTTGCACACTTGTGAGCTTATTTCCCTACTTTCAAAAAAATATACCAAGAGAACAAAGTAAATTTGATAATAGAAGTAAATTAGAAAATTGTTTAAAGTTGCATGCTCTACTATAATCATGAAAGAAAATTTCCAGTTTCATGACCATTTAAAGAAAAAAAAAAAGCAATTGGCAAGATTACAAGTATGAGTGCTCCGCGCTCGATATGGACTTTTCTCAATTAATTTCCATTGCGCCGATATTACAAGTCTTTAAAAATCACAATTGCGCATGCGCAATCGCTTTTTAAGCAACAATCCTTTCAGCGCTTGAAGAGTTGTAGTTAACAGTTTTTCACAATATAAAAGTTACATGAAACACTTCAAAAATACATAACAAAGTACAGTTACACTCATATTAACACTGTCTCTTAGTTTCTAGCCAGAACTTGATCTAAACCATTATTAAATGTATTTAAGGTAAAGGCATTGACTACCTCCTTTGGTAATGAGTTCCACGATTTGATTAATCTTACAGTGAAAAAATGTTTACGTTGCAGGAGATTAAATCTCCTTTCCTCCAGCCTTAAATTGGGACCTTTATCTCCATCCAGGCAGCGAGAAGTCTTCATCCAGACGGCGATACTTTCATCCATCCCGGGGGGCGTCTTCTATCTTCATCCCGGCGGCACGGAGCAGAGCCATCCTGAAAGCCAATCCCATCCTGCACCGAGCGTCCTCTTCATACGGTCACCACCATACACGGAAGTTGAATGCAAGGTTTCAAAATGGCGTACCTTGCATTCCTATTGCCTGATTTGATTCTTTAAATTCAAATCAGCCAATAGGATGAGAGCTTCTGAAATATTATTGGCTGTTCAAAACAGCCAACAGGATAAGAGCTACTGAAATCATATTGGCTAATTTGAACAGTCTACTTCTTAGAGCTCCATGCAATCTGGAGGCCTATCCAGAGTTGGCCCCTGTTAAGACTGGAGTAATTTCTAATGTTTCAGTTAGACAATATCACAGTAGTGGCTTACATCAATCAACAAAGTGGCACTGGTACTCAAAGTGCCTTAGCAATGAAAGAGCTAGCCCACATTCTGACTTGAGAAGACCGCCATCATTGCATGATTTCTGTCACGCCGCACCACTCTAGCTGTTTCTAGGGACAGGGCGCCTGCTGTCTGCTTGTTGCCTAGGAGGGAGTCGGCTCCTCTCTGCGTGTGGTGGTGACATCATCGCCGCACGCTTCCTCCTGCAGAAGCCGGTTTGGATCTCCTGTGGCACGAATCCTGCACCTATGTAAGTAACTTTAGTCCTACCTATCACTGCCCAAGTATAGGTGTTACTTACTGTTCTCCTGGGTGTTATTGATTTGTATGCTGGATTGATACTGCTGCTGAACTTTGCTTGTCTGACCACTCTGCCTCTTTAACCCTTAACTGTTGGATTGATACTGCTGCTGAAAGTTGCTTGTCTGACCACTCTGCCTCTTTAACCCTTAACTGCTGGATTTATACTGCTGCTGAACTCTGCTTGTCTGACCACTCTACCTGTTAACCCCTATCTGCCCTGGATTGCCTCACTGTTGCCAAACCCTGCCTGCCTGACCATCCTAGTGGTTTACCCCTGGACTACCTTACAGTTGCTGAACCCTGCCTGCCTGACCATCCTAGTGGTTTACCCCTGGACTGCATTACTGTTGCCGAACCCTGCCTTCCTGACCACCCTAGTGGTTTGTTTCTAGTTTCCTGCCTGTTGCCGCCAAGGACTGTCCTGCCATTTATCTGATCTTACAAACCTACTCTGCTCTGGGATATTCCCTATCATTCCGGCTCAATGCCGGGATAACAAGACTACTGGTACCCCCCTTGGTTTAGGGTTGATCCATTTTGAGTCAGCACCCCTGACCCTGACTGTGGGAGTCCTTCATACCGAACAGCTGCAGTTCAAGGTCATTCATTCACCAGCACAGGCTGTAATCCTTGGTCTTCCTTTGCTTCGTATACACAATCCACAGTTTGACTGGGCTGAAGGACAACTGGCCTCCTGGGGTGCTTCCTTTTTCCATTCCTGCCTTGCTAACGTCACTCCTTTACTCCGTATCCCCATAGCCAGTATACAGACTTCTCCAAACCTTCCCTTAGTATATACGGACTTCACAGATGTGTTTGAGAAAAAGGCAGCTGACGTGCTACCACCCCAAAGTCCTTATGGCTGCAAAATTGACCTATTTTTCCTAAATGGAGGACTTATCCACTTTCCAAAGCTGAAACCAAATCTATGGAGGAATATATCCAAGAGAATCTAGCTAAAGGCTTCATTCGCCCCTCCTCCTCTCCTGCTGGGTCAGGCTTCTTTTTCGTCAGTAAGAAGGATGGTGGGCTCAGACCCTGCATCAACTACAGGGCCTTGAACAATATAACTATCAAGAACCGCTATCCCATTCCTTTGATCACCGTGCACTATGACTTGCTCCAGAATGCTCGCTTCTTCACCAAGTTAGACTTACGTGGGGCATACAATCTGATCCATATCTTCCCAGGCCACGAATGGAAGACCACCTTCAACACAAGATCTGGGCATTACAAATACCTTTTAATGCCCTTTGGGTTATGTAATGCCCCTGCAGTCTTCCAGGCATTTGTCAACAATGTCTTCCATGACCTCCTCAATTGCACTGTCATCAGTGTCTGCCTAGATGACATCCTTATCTTCTCTTCCACTCAGGAAGAGCATCATAAGCACGTGAGACAGGTACTTCAATGTCTCAGGGACAATTCTTTAGTAGCCAAATTAGAAAAATGTGAGTTTGACCAAGTTCAGATCCAGTTCCTTGGTTATGTCATCTCGAAAGAAGGTTTTGCCATGGATCCTGCTAAACTCACCGCAGTTTTAGAGTGGCCCCAACCTTCTTCATTAAAGGAATTGCAGAGATTCTTGGGGTTCTCCAATTATAACCACAAGTTTATAAAGAACTTTACTCAAACAGTAGCTCCACTCACTGAAGTGACAAAACGGAACAAAGACTGTAAACATTGGCCTCCTGAAGCCATAAATGCCTTCTCTCATCTGAAAAAGCATTTTGTTCTGCTCCTGTGCTCCGCCATCCTGATCCTGACCTTCAGTTCACTTTAGAGGTTGATGCATCCGAGATAGGGGCTGGAGCAGTTCTAACCCAAAGGGAACCTTTAACCTCCAAGTTGCACCATGTAGCCTTTTTCTCTAAACGTTTTACTCCTGCAGAGAGAAATTATGATGTGGGTAATTGGGAACTCTTAGCCATTAAGATGGCATTGTAGGAATGGCGTCATTGGTTGGAAGGCACCGCTAATCCCATTCAGATTCTCACCGACCACAAGAATCTGATTTACCTAGAGACAGCTCATCGACTCAATCCCCGACAGGCCAGGTGGGCCTTGTTCTTTTCCTGCTTTAACTTTGTGGTCTCTTCCTGGGACCAAGAACAAGAAGGCGGATGCCCTTTCCCGTCAGTTTCCTCACTCAAGTGATTCCTCTGAAATTCCTATTGAACATATCATACCCCCCTCCTGTGTGGTTGCTCAAATGAATACCACCCTTCTTCAAAGACTGCAACGTGCCCAGTCCAATAAACCTCCCAAAGCCGCCGTGGCTTCTGATATCTTTATTGTATCTCTGAACCTACGCACTCCCTTACTGTCCTGGGCTCATGACAGTAAACTCTCAGGACATCCTGGTTTGACAAGGACTTTTAAACATCTTTCCCAACACGTATGGTGGCCTATTATGAAGGCTGACGCTCAGGATTATGTAAAAGCCTGTATAACTTGTGCTGCCAACAAAACTCCCTGATCCTTGCCTCCCGGCTTGCTCCAACCATTGTCCATTCCCAAACAACCATGGACACACATAATAATGGACTTCATTGTGGACCTCCCACCTTCTGACCAACATACAGTTATCTGGGTTGTGGTGGATCGCTTTTCCAGACTGGCTCATTTTGTACACCTAACAAAACTACCTTCTGCCCAAGAATTATCGTCTCTTTTCCTTCTGTATGTGGTACAACTCCATGGCATTCCTGTGAATATTGTTTCTGACAGAGGTCCACAATTCATTTCTACATTTTGGAGAGCCTTTTGTAAGTTGATTGGAACCACGGTTTCATTGTCTTCTGGCTACCATCCTCAGACCAATGGTCTAACTGAGAGAGTAAACCAGGATCTTAAGGCTTATCTTAGAGCCTTTGTCAACGCTCTCCATACCAACTGGTCCGAGTTGTTACCCCTAGCGGATCTGGCAAGAAGCACTCATTGGCACTCTTCTCTTCGATGTTCTCCATTTCAAGCTGCAGCAGTGTATCAACCTTGTGTCTTCCCTGTTTCTGCTCAATCCACTAGAGTTCCTGCTGCAGACCGACGTTACTGAACTCACTACTCATTGACAACGTATCCGCTCTCAGCTACGTTCAGCTGTCTCTAGATATAAGAAGTTTGCTGATCATCATAGAGCTTCTGTACGTGCCCTCTCAGAGGGTGAACGTGTTTGGGTCTCTACTAGACACATTCGTCTACGTCATCCCTGTCAAAAATTGGGGCCTAGGTTTATTGATTCTTACAAAGTCCTGAAAAGACTGTCTCCTGTTGCCTAAAAAGTTACCTAGCCCAAAACTCTGCGCATACACCCAGTCTTCCATATCTCACTACTCAAGCCTTACATCAGGAACAGATATACCCAGCTCCGAGCTCCTCCTCCTCCGCTCCTGGTCTGTGGTGACCCTGAATATAATAATAATAATAATAATTTGCGATTTATATAGCGCTTTTCTCCCTGTGAGACTCAAAGCACTTTACAAATATACCAACATAAGACATAAAAGTTAGGAGTTTCTGAAGGTCAGATAAGCGGACTGAATGCCTGATGGAAGAGGTGGGTTTTTAGCTTTTTTTTTAAAGTCTTTAAGGACGGTGCCTCTCTGATTGCGCACGGTATAGAGTTCCAGAAAGCAGGGGCAGCGTGGCCAAATGCTCTGGAGCCTGAGTTTGTCCTTATTCTTGACACTGAGAGGAGGGATGTGTTGGCAGACCTAAGTGAACGGGTTGGGATGTAGGGTGTCAGGAGCTCTTTCAGATACTGTGGGCCTTGGTTGTTTAAGGCTTTGAAGGTCAGCAGGCCAATTTTAAAATATGTTCGCATTTAATTGGAAGCCAATGCAGGGAGTGGAGAACAGGTGTTATGTGGCAGGAGCGAGTTTGATTGGTCAATAGTCTGGCTGCTGCATTTTGTACTGTCTGAAGGCGATGGAGTTCTTTTTTTTTTTGTGAGGCCCAAGTAAAGTGCATTGCAGTTATCTAGCCTAGAGGATACAAATGCATGGATTAATGTTGGCATATCATCCGGTGGAATTAAGTGTTGTATCCTGGCTATGTTTTTCAGATGAAAGTAGGCAGATTTTATTACGGAGGAAATCTGTTGTTTAAAAGATAGTCCAGCGTCAATTAGCATTCCGAGGTTTCGTACCTTTGCTGAACTAACGAGTTTAGAGCCTCCAAGCTCTAGGCCAGTTGGGTGATCGTGGGATATTTTTGATGCCCGGGGTCCCCTCCCCAAGAGTAACTCTGTTTTGTCCAGGTTCACTTTGAGACAGCTAGCATTCATCCATTCTATGAGGTCTGTTAAGCAATTGTTTATGCGACATGCTGGGTCTGTAGTATCTGGAGCAAAGGAGAAGAAGAGTTGTGTGTCATCAGCATAACAATGATACCTTAGGCCATGTTGGTTAATGATGTCCCTCAGTGGTAGTAAGTAGATTGCAAATAGCATGGGAGACAGGATAGATCCTTGTGGAACTCCGCAGGCCAGTTCTGTTGGTGCTGATGAGCTTGATCCTGATATTACTCTCTGTGATCTACCAGCGAGGAAAGATTTAAACCAGTTAAGGACTGTGCCTCCTAGACCACAGATGTACTGCAAGCGCTCTATTAGAATCCTATGGTCAATGGTGTCAAATGCAGCTGAGAGATCCAGAAGGATTAGAATGGAGTAATCACCTTTGTCTCTTGCCATGAGGAGATCATTTAGCACTCAGACTAGCGCTGTTTCAGTGCTGTGGTGGCATCTGAAGCCTGACTGGAAAGGATCGAATATGTTTAGGGCTTCCAGTTGAGTTGCCACTACTTTTTCAATTACTTTCCCCAGAAATGGGAGGTTGGATACTGGTCTGTAATTAGTCATGCAGTCTGGGTCTAATAAAGGTTTCTTTAGGAGTGGTTTTACCACAGCTTCTTTTAGAGGATCTGGGAAGTCTCCTGTTTTTAGCGAACACTGCACTATTTTTGCGAGGACTGGGGCAAGTGTTGCTAAGATCCTGGTTGCTAAGATCCTGGACTCCAGATACAGACGTAGACTACTGGAGTATCTGGTACATTGGAAGGGTTACTCTGTGGTGGATCGTTCCTGGGCTCATGCCCGTGATGTGCATGCTCCATCCTTGGTCTCTAGATTCCATGCTTCTCATCCCTTGAGGCCTACTCAGGTTCCCGGAGGGAACCCTTGAGAGGGGGGCTATGTCGTGCCGTGCCACTCTAGCTGTTGCTAGGGACATGGCGCCTGCTGTCTGCTCATTGCCTCGGGGGGAGTCGGCTCCTCTCTGCATGCAGTGGTGACATCATCGCCACATGCTTTCTCCTGCAGAAGTTGGTCTGGATCTCCTGTGGCACTAATCCTGCACCTATGTAAGTAACTTTAGTCCTACCTATCACTGCCCAAGTATAGGTGTTACTTACTGTTCTCTTGGGTGTTATTGATTTGTATGCTGGATTGATACTGCTGCTGAACTTTGCTTGTCTGACCACTCTGCCTCTTTAACCCTTAACTGCTGGATTGATACTGCTGCTGAACTCTGCTTGTCTGACCACTACCTATCTTCCCTGGATTGCCTCACTGTTGCCAAACCCTGCCTGCCTGACCATCCTAGTGGTTTACCCCTGGACTACCTTACTGTTGCAGAACCCTGCCTGTCTGACCATCCTAGTGGTTTACCCCTGGACTGCATTACTGTTGCCGAATCCTGCCTGCCTGACCACCCTAGTGGTTTGTCTCTGGTTTCTTGCCTGTTGCCGCCAAGGAATGTCCTGCCTTTGGTGAGTGCTATTTATCTCATCTTGCAAACCTACTTTGCTCTGGGATATTCCCTATCATTCCGGCTCGATGCCGGGATAACAAGAATACTGGCCGAGTTCGGTCTGATAGAGGAGTATCCCACTAGCATTACAATTTCAGATATTCAGGTAATAGCTAGGATAAAACAGGAAAGGGCCTCAGTAATTTTATATGCACTTACATAGCCTCTCAGGACTTGGTACTCAGATCTGGTACCATTGTCCTCAAGTCAGCCTTGGTATCTTCCTCTCAAGAAGGACCTTCTCTCTCAATTTGATGGCATGGCAATTGAATGTCTGATTTTGTTTCATAGAGGGTTTTTTTCAGATCAAGTGTGTCACTTTGATTAAGGCCAGTAAGCTTGTTTCAAGACAAATTTATCACAATGTCTGGAAAATTTTCCTTTCCTGGTTTCAAGATTATTCAAATACTTCATTTTTTTTTATTTTACTTTTTGAAAGATGGTCTAGATATGGGTTTATCAGCCAGTTCCTTAAAGGACACATTTCTGCCCTTTAAGTCTTGTTTTACAAGAAGATTTCAAAACTTCCTGACATTGAAACCTTTGTTAAAGATTTGGTCAGAATAAGACCAGGCCTGCTTCCCCTCTTTAAAACCTTAACTTTTGAGGGTTTCTTCAAGCTCAGCTGTTTAAACCTATAGGGTCCAATTTATTAAAGTGCGGATGGACATGATACAATGTAGCGTATCATGTCCGCCGCACATCGGCATTTATCATTGCACAAGCTGTTCTTATGAACTGCTTGTGCAATGCCGCCCAGTTAGCAGGAGGTGTCAATCAGCACAATTGTATAGGGTCGGGCAGATTGAAGACCGGAGCCTCAGAGGCAGCGGATCAGTTATGGTGCAGCGGTCTTTAGATAGCTTGATAATTCGGCCCCATAGTCTTAATATTCAACTATTGTCTTGAAAGGTTCTCTTTCTCTTAGTAATTTCCTCATCATAAGAGTAAGAGTGATCTTGTGATTATCCTTACCTAATTTTTTTATCAGGATAAAGCAGTTCTAAGGATTAACTACTCTTTCCTTCCTAAGGTTGTTTATTCTAAAAACATAAATTAAAATAAAAAAAATTTAAAAAAAAGCTAAAGAGAGATCATTACTTAACTTGGATGTTGTATGGGCCTTGAAATTTTATCTTGATCAGATGTTCAAGGCAGCTATTTGGTCATCCATCATTTCATACCTTTACCAATTTCTACCATTTTGACACGTTTGCCTCTTCTGAGGCTGTTTTTGGTAGGAAAGTTCTGCAGGCTTCTGTATTGGCTAGTACCTTTATCTGCCTTAACAGTTTTTCCCTCCCTATTTAATGGTGGTCTGATGGACATCACAGCTTGGGTATAGGACCCCATATGTGATGGCTCGTGAATTCTCACAATCTTATGATAGAAAGCAAAATGTATGCTTACCGAATAAATTAATTTCTTTCATGATGGTGAAAGCACAATTTGACTAAAAGAGGCTGCTCTCATGGGGTAAATCACCATAGAACAAGCAACTTAGCTGTTTTTCATTCCTGGTAGAGTTCTTCTCTTTCTGTATGTATTTGCAATATGACCCTAGGGAAGTCTCCCTAAGGGTAAGGGGTGAAACCAGACATGGACTATTTGCCTAATGTACTTAGAGGAATATGACTGCACTAGTGATATCGCGAACATAAAATTTTCAGTTCGCGAACGTGAACTTCCGCAAATGTTCACGAACGTGCGAACCGGGCGAACCGCCATAGACTTCCATAGGTCCCCACAGGGACTCTTTCTGGCCACAATAGTGATGGAAAAGTTGTTTCAAGGGGACTAACACCTGGACTGTGGCATCCCGGAGGGGGATCCATGGAAAATTACATAGTTGATGCAGAGTCTGGTTTTAATCGATAAAGGGCATAAATCACCTAACATTCCTAAATTGTTTGGAATAACGTGCTTTAAAACATCAGGTATGATGTATCGATCAGATAGTGTAAGGGTTACGCCCGCTTCACAGTAACAGACCAAACTCCCCGTTTAACGCACCGCAAACAACCGCAAACAGTCCATTTGCACAACCGCGAACTCCCCATTTGCACAAGGTTGGATACCAAGCTAGCCATGTCCCGTTCCTTGTCCTCACTGATGTCATTGAAGGTCTCTTCCTCCACCCAGCCATGTACAACACCAAGGGTCCCCGAAAGGTGACAACAAGCCCCCTGGGACACCTGCTGTGTTTGGTCTTCCACCTCCTTAAAGCCACCTTCCTCCTCTGACTCCTCTTCTTCAGACTCCTCTCTCTGCATTGCCTCACTCTGCATTATTATAAGGTGTGTTAAGTAGTACTATTCCTATCAGTTTAATCCCTGTTACGTCCCCTATCAGGGGATGTGTATATGGCATCGATTTTAGGAACCGGGAGATGGGAAAAGATGCTTGGTCGGTCCTCCTACTTCAAATTTAAGGCACTGCGTGTGCAATCTAATGTGCCACCAGATAGGAGTGGTGTGTTAAGTAGTTCTATTCTTTTCAGTTTAATCCCTGTTACGTCCCCTATCAGGGGACGTGTATATGGCATGGATTTTAGGAACCGGAGATGGAAAAAGATGCTTGGTCGGTCCTCCTACTTCAAATTTGGGGCTCTGCGCGTGCAATCTAATGTGCCACCAGATAGGAGTGGTGTGTTAAGTAGTTCTATTCTTATCAGTTTAATACCTGTTACATCCCCTATCAGGGGACGTGTAAATGGCATCGATTTTAGGAACCGGGAGATGGAAAAAGATGCTTGGTCGGACCTCCTACTTCAAATTTGGGGCACTGCGTGTGCAATCTAATGTGCCACCAGATAGGAGTGGTGTGTTAAGTAGTACTATTCCTATCAGTTTAATCCCTGTTATGTGCCTTTTTTTTGGTTTGGTTTTTGAGCACCAGAGGCCAGAAAAATTAGGAATGTACACATGCCTGAAAAATTAGGTATTGTTGCAGCCGCTGCTGTAGTAACGGCCAGAAAAATTTATGTTTGTTTCCCAGGCAGAAAGTGCCCTAAAACATTGCGGCTTGAACCCTAGCTGGTGGCGGATAAGTCACGCAAGTCATCCGGCATTCAGAGATAAAATACAGCAGCGTGTGGACCATTTTTAGCCCAAGGCAGCTCATCTCATCAGGCCTTTTTTAGTCGAATGTATCGCCCACTGTCAGTCCCTTCGGGATCCATCCCTCATTCATCTTAATAAAGGTGAGGTAATCTAGACTTTTTTGACCTAGGCGACTTCTCTTCTCAGTGACAATACCTCCTGCTGCACTGAAGGTCCTTTCTGACAGGACACTTGAAGCGGGGCAGGCCAGAAGTTCTATCGCAAATTGGGATAGCTCAGGCCACAGGTCAAGCCTGAACACCCAGTAGTCAAGGGGTTCATCGCTCCTCAGAGTGTCGATATCTGCAGTTATCTGCAGTTAAGGTGAGGTAGTCTGCTACCTGTCGGTCGAGGCGTTCTCTGAGGGTGGACCCCGAAGGGCTGTGGCAATGCGTAGGACTTAAAAAGCTCCGCATATCCTCCATCAACAACACGTCTGTAAAGCATCCTGTCCTTGCCGGCGTGGTCGTGGGAGGAGGAGGATTACTTTCACCTCTTCCCCTGTTAGATTCCCGTTGTGCTGTGACATCAACCTTATATGCTGTGTAAAGCATACTTTTTAATTTCTTTTGGAACTGCTGCATCCTTTCCGACTTGCGGTAATTCGGTAACATTTCAGGCACTTTATGCTTATACCGGGGGTCTAGTAGTGTGGACACCCAGTACAGGTCGTTCTCCTTCAGCCTTTTTATACGAGGGTCCCTCAACAGGCACGACAGCATGAAAGACCCCATTTGCACAAGGTTGGATGCCAAGCTACTCATGTCCTGTTACTCGTCCTCAGTGATCTCACTGAAGGTATGTTCTTCCCCCCAGCCACGTACAACACCACGGGTACCAGATAGGTGACAACAAGCACCCTGGGATGCCTGTTGTGGTTGGTCTTCCTCCTCCTCCTCCTCCTCAAAGCCACATTCCTCCTCTGACTCCTCTTCCTCACAATCCTCTTCCAGCGTTGCCGCAGGTCCAGCAAGCAATGCTGATAAGGCTGTTTCTGGTGGTGATGGTGACCACAACTCTTCCTCTTCACGCTCATCTACGGCCTGATCCAGCACTCTTCGCAGGGCACGCTCCAGGAAGAAAACAAATGGTATGATGTCGCTGATGGTGCCTTCAGTGCGACTGACTAGGTTTGTCACCTCCTCAAAAGGACGCATGAGCCTACAGGCATTGCGCATGAGCGTCCAGTAATGTGGCAAAAAAATTCCCAGCTCCGCAGAGGCTGTCCTAGCACCCCGGTCATACAAATAGTCGTTAACGGCTTTTTCTTGTTGGAGCAGGCGGTCGAACATTAGGAGTGTTGAATTCCAACGTGTCGGGCTGTCGCAAATCAAGTGCCTCACTGGCATGTTGTTTCGCTGCTGGATATCTGAAAAGTGCGCCATGGCCATGTAGGAATGCCTGAAATGGCCACACACCTTCCTGGCCTACTTCAGGACGTCCTGTAAGCCTGGTACTTATGCACAAAAGCGTTGTACGATCAGATTACACACATGTGCCATGCACGGCACATGTGTCAACTTGCCCAAATTCAATGCCGCCAACAAATTTCTTCCGTTGTCACAAACCACTTTGCCGATCTCCAGTTGGTGCGAAGTCAGCCACTGATCCACCTGTGCATTCAGGGCGGACAGGAGTGCTGGTCCGGTGTGATTCTCTGTTTTCAGGCAAGTGAACCCCAAGACGGCGTGACACTGCCATATCCGGGATGTGGAATAGTACCTGGGGAGCTGGGGTGTGCCGTTGATGTTGTTATGGTTGCCTCCAGGCTGGCTGGAAGTTGGACCGTAGAAAAGGATGCTCCTAGCGCTCACCAAAGGAGCAGCAGCACCGTAGACTCTATAACTGCTGCGTAGCCACCATAAGTAATGCAGACTCTATGAACCACCGCTGCTGGGCTGGTATCTCGCCGTCTGCTCTGCGCCCTGGACCTATGACCAGGCTTCAGTAGGTGAACCTCTTCCTTCTGTAGCAATCCCTGTAGCTAAGGGAGTATGAAGAGCATAGCAATCCCTGTAGTGATTATAAGCTGTATCCTACAAACATGAGTCAAAGCTTCAAGTTAGAGGGTCAACATAGGTCTGATGTGCTGGAGCACACAGCCTGCTTTTTATTGAGGTTACATGCAAACAGGACACTCTCAGGGGGAGGCATAAAATCCCCCATCACACATTTGATATTAGATAGAGAGACACTCCCTTTGACAGGCCACAACATTACTTCAGCAGATAACATTTTACACACAATAAAACAATGCAGTCCACCTTATCACTACTAGAAGTCTGATTAGACAATGGGAAAGTTTATCACTAAACTTAATTAGAGCTGATCCCAGCAAACTTGTATTTAGAATGCTTCTTGAAGCTGAGCAAAGTTATCTCTGTAGTTCTGACCGAAGGGTCTGTCACATAGCACTTAATGGCACACAATGAAACTGAACCAAGTGGGAGAAAGCCAGGGACAAGTCATTTCACAGGTCTGGGGACATAGTCTTAAAGGGGCATTGTTCACCAAAGTCACAATATGTCCCCAGACGGTTCTTAAAGGGCCACACACACCCAACAAAAGTCAATATGTCCTCAGGGGCACAATCTTCCAGGGGCCATAGTCATGTGGAAGGAGGCTGGCAAATAGGCTTCTCCAAAATCCAGGGAAGCAGGGCAATTTTCCATTTAAAGGGCCAGTTACAAACAGCAGTTTGTAACATATCTCCCCTTTTGGAGGGAGACTAACCAGGCACCTGACCTTCTGCCGGTCAGTGCCTAAGTTAGTCTCGCAACCCACCCACAAATAATCGTTAGCAGCAAAGTAGCCCCCCCACAATACGTAGTACTGGCCTGTAAGTTCCAGGTTGTAGGATGAAAGTGTAGCATCCTCGGCCTTCCTGGCGCAGCTGGGCAAATAGCTGATGGTACTTGGGGGGCAGAGGCCAGCGGCACTCTGCCCTGGTGCCAGCGCTTCTGCTGGGGTGAGGGGTTTGCAGGCCATTTCTGCAACAAGGACAAGGTCTGTAGGGCAGAGGCCAGCAGCGCTCTGTCCTGATGCCAGCTCTTCTGCTGGGGGAATTGGGGCATAGTCCTGCCCGGTGGCAAAGGGAACGTGGGGGTCAGTGGGGGTTAACATCTCCACTGTTAACCCTGGGCCCAAGTTAGGAGTTAGCTGGGGAGGGGGAGATTGGCTTACCTCCTCCTCCTGATACTCCGGCGGCCGTTGGGAAGGGAGGTCGATGCTCTCTGCTTCCTGTGGAACATGCTGCGGCTGGGGAGAGAGACTGGTTGTCTCCTCTCCCTGGAAGGCACACTCCGGCTGGGGAGGGAGGTCGATGCTCTCCCCTCCCTGTAGCTGGGTCTGTCGCTGGGGATCTGGGCCGCCTGCCCAGCATCCCTGTAGGGCCGGTAGAGAGACTGCGGTCCCATCTCCACCTGCCTGCTGGGGGTCCTCCCAGGACCAGTCTATGAGGCCTGCTGCCTCTGGTATCTCTGGTTGGGGTTGGGGAAGGAGACCAGTTGTCTCTTCCCTCTGAACAGTATACTGCCGCTGGGGAGGGAGGTCGCTGCTCTCCTCTCCCTGTGGAACATGCTGCGGCTGGGGAGAGAGACCAGGTGTCCATACCCTCAAACTCCACAGTTGGCGCTCAAAGGCTCGTGCCGCTTCGTTCTCAGTAGCCAATTCCCGGATGAGGCGACTGACTACCTCCTGTGCAGGGTCTGGACCATATCGGACTAGCCGCCTCTTTACCTCTGGAACGAAATCAGCGCCCTCATATCGACGGATCAGGTTGAGGTGCTCTTCACAGGGTTCTGACCAGTGTCTTGTCAGCTCCATGCTGCTGTAGGTAGGGACGCTGCGCAGTGGCTAGCGTTGCCCTCAATTACTCTCCTATGATACCAGTGCTGTTGTGGTGCTGCTCCTTGCGCTAGGACGCGATCCCACCGCTGCCGCCAAATGTTACGGTTGCCTCCAGGCTGGCTGGAAGTTGGACCGTAGAAAAGGATGCTCCTAGCGCTCACCAAAGGAGCAGCAGCACCGTAGACTCTATAACTGCTGCGTAGCCACCATAAGTAATGCAGACTCTATGAACCACCGCTGCTGGGCTGGTATCTCGCCGTCTGCTCTGCACCCTGGACCTATGACCAGGCTCCAGTAGGTGAACCTCTTCCTTCTGTAGCAATCCCTGTAGCTAAGGGAGTATGAAGAGCATAGCAATCCCTGTAGTGATTATAAGCTGTATCCTACAAACATGAGTCAAAGCTTCAAGTTAGAGGGTCAACATAGGTCTGATGTGCTGGAGCACACAGCCTGCTTTTTATTGAGGTTACATGCAAACAGGACACTCTCAGGGGGAGGCATAAAATCCCCCATCACACATTTGATATTAGATAGAGAGACACTCCCTTTGACAGGCCACAACATTACTTCAGCAGATAACATTTTACACACAATAAAACAATGCAGTCCACCTTATCACTACTAGAAGTCTGATTAGACAATGGGAAAGTTTATCACTAAACTTAATTAGAGCTGATCCAAGCAAACTTGTATTTAGAATGCTTCTTGAAGCTGAACAAAGTTATCTCTGTAGTTCTGACCGAAGGGTCTGTCACATAGCACTTAATGGCACACAATGAAACTGAACCAAGTGGGAGAAAGCCAGGGACAAGTCATTTCACAGGTCTGGGGACATAGTCTTAAAGGGGCATTGTTCACCAAAGTCACAATATGTCCCCAGACGGTTCTTAAAGGGCCACACACACCCAACAAAAGTCAATATGTCCTCAGGGGCACAATCTTCCAGGGGCCATAGTCATGTGGAAGGAGGCTGGCAAATAGGCTTCTCCAAAATCCAGGGAAGCAGGGCAATTTTCCATTTAAAGGGCCAGTTACAAACAGCAGTTTGTAACAGATGTGGAGCAAGACGCAGCAGCAGAAGAGGACTCAGCCGAGGAGGTTATGGAAGAGGATGGAGTAGGAGGAGTAGAGGAGGTGGCAGCAGGCCTGCCTGCAAGTCGTGGCGGTGTCACCAACTCCTCTGCAGAGCCATGCATTCCATTCTTGGCAGCCGTCAGCAGGTTTACCCAATGCGCAGTGTAGGTGATATACCTGCCCTGACCATGCTTTGCAGACCAGGAATCAGTGGTCAGATGGACCCTTGCCCCAACACTGTGTGCCAGACATGCCATTACTTCCTTTTGCACAATCGAGTACAGGTTGGGGATTGCCTTTTGTGCAAATAAATTTCGGTCGGGTACCTTCCACTGCGGTGTCCCAATAGCTACAAATTTTTGGAACGCCTCAGACTCCACCAGCTTGTATGGTAAAAGCTGGCGGGCTAAGAGTTAAGACAAGCCAGCTGTCAGATGCCGGGCAAGAGGGTGACTTTGTGACATTGGCTTCTTACGCTCAAACATGTCCTTGACAGACACCTGACTGTGGGCAGATGAGCAGGAACTGCTCAAGGCGAGAGACGGAGTGGCGGATGGTTGAGAGGGGGCAAGGAGGACAGCAGTGGTTGTCGTGGCTGAAGATGCTGGACCAGGAGGAGGATGGCGGCTTTGAGTTTGTGTGCTGCTTGTACTCATGTGTTGATCCCATAGGCATTTGTGATGTGCGATCATGTGCCTTCGCAAAGCAGTTGTACCTAGGTGGGTGTTGGACTTCCCTCGACTCAGTTTCTTTTGGCACAGGTTGCAAATGGCATCGCTGTTGTCAGAGGCAGACACACACAAAAAATGCCACACTGCTGAGCTCTGCAATGACGGCATTCTGGTGGTGGCAACAGCATGCGTTGATTGGGGTGCTGTCTGGCTGACCCCGGGTACCGATGCATGCTGTCTGACTGTGCCACTAGCTCCTTGCGACGACCTCCCCCTGCTTCCAACTAGTCTCCTCCTCCTCTCTGTCTCCCCATCTGAAGTTTCCCCCTCTTCTTCTTCTCTTCTAGCGGGCACCCACGTGACATCCACGGACGCATCTTTATCATCAACCGCTTCACTTGTATCTGACAACTCAGCAAAGGAAGCAGCAGTGGGTACAACATCATCATCGTCACACCATACGTCCATGTGTGTAATGCTGCCTGACTGAGACATATCCGTGTTATCTACATCCTCTGGCAATAATGGTTGCGCATCACTCATTTCTTCAAAATGATGTGTAAATAACTCCTCTGACAGATCAAGTGAAGCGGCTGTGGTGCTAGTGTTGGTGGTGGCGGCAGGCAGGCGAGTGGTAAATTGAGAGGTGCCCGAAGCTAAGCTGGAGGAGGATGGTGCGTCAAGGTTCCGAGCGGAAGCTGTAGAAGATTTGGTGTCCTGTGTTAGCCAGTCAACTATGTCCTCAGAACTTTTCGAGTTCAGGGTACGTGGCCTCTGAACACTGAGCATTATTCTAGGGCCAAAGGGAATCACAGCACCACGAACACGACAGCCCCTGCGGGGTTGCCTGCCTCTGCCTGTCATTTTTTTTCGATTAGTGGTACTATGCGTGCAAGCTACTGTGACAACAGATATGAGTGGCACTGTCCACTGGCAGAAGTTGGAAGAGTAGACACTGTAGGCCTGACACACACGCTTGCAGACAACTAACTGCTATTCAATCTATTACAGTCAAAAAAACATTTTTTTTTAAATGTACACTACTGTTATACCAGATATGAGTTGCACTGGTGTGACATTGTGCCCTGGCAGGCCCTGAAACGGACACGCGTGAAGGAAACTGACTGCTATTATTTCACAGTCAAAAAAGTGTTGTTTTTTTTAAATGTACACTACTGTTACACCAGATATGAGTTGCACTGGTGTGACACTGTGCCCTGGCAGGCAGGCCCTGAAACACACATGTGTGAAGGAAACTGACTGCTATTATTTCGCAGTCAAAAAAGTGTTGTTTTTTTTAAATGTACACTACTGTTACACCAGATAAGGAAGCCCTGGACGGCACCTATGCAGGGGAAGGGCATTTGACCCCTGTATAGGTGTGACAGAGCGGTGTGAGTTAGGTGGGGGTGGCTAAGGGTAGCGAGGTGGGGCTTGGATTTGTATATAAAAGGAGGGGGAGGTCCCAGAAAGAGCGCCAAAACTTGTGAACAGAGGGTAAGTGTGGAAGAAAGCTATCTTTGTTGCACACTTAGCTTCTGCATCATGGCGAATCGGGACATAGTAGCAGCGGTGGAGGCCCTGGCCCAAGCCAGGGGTGCAGACTGGGTGCTGGAGCAGCTCCAGAAGGCAGGGGCTGCTCCGACAGCGGAGGTCGAGATGACGAGAGGCAGGACATCACGGCCTCCTCAGGGCCGGCCGGTGAGGAGGGCCAAGCCGCCTGAGAGGCTCAGTCCGGAGCTGTGTAGCGGTAACGCTGCGAGAGGCAGAAGCCTGCGCAGCAGAAACGTGGAGGTGACATCACCTGGGGAGCCAGTGAGTCGGAGGAGCAGGACATCGACGCCGGCTGGGCCCGCACGGAGGCCTGGGCTGGTGCAGGAGGCTGGCGATCCGGTCAATAGTGGGGCCGGAGGAAGCACGGCCCGCGGAGGGAAGCGGAAGACGAAGGGGACAACGTGCGTCGAGGACGGAGGTAAGTAGTAAGGAGGCTGGAGGAGGCTGAGGCACAAGATCTGGAAGAGGGAATTTTTGGAAATTTTTTCGCTGCTGCCCCTGGAGCAGTTCGTGGAGATTAAAGAGGATCCAAAAGGGGAACAAGGGAAGAAAGAGGAAGAAGAGAGGAAGAAGAGGTATCGAAAGCTGCCAAAGACGTTTTCAAATTGGTCCCGGGCTTTCTGTATCCTGGCCAGTGTGACCGCCCAAAAATACCCGGAGCAAGGCTCAGCTTTGTTCTGCTATTATGATGAGATCTCGGCTGCTCACCGGACGTATGGAGGCATGGCGTGGTTGAGGTACGACGAGCAGTTCCGACAGCGAATCGCGGTACGTCCGGACATGAAGTGGGATGATCGCGACATGGGCATATGGTTGGAGATGATGACGCCACTTCGAGGAGGGCAGTCCTTTCGTGGGGCAGGAACAAACACGGGCGGGGCAGGATCGACAGCAGCAGTGGCCCTCCGGAAGGGATTGTGTTTCCAATTTAACGACGGACAGTGTCGTTTCGGAGGGGCATGTAAGTACAAACATGAATGCTCGGGGTGTGGAGGGACACACTCGTTCTCGAAGTGCTTCAAGAGGGGGCGGGTACCAGCTAGAGCAGGGGAAGTGGCTGTTCCGGGCTCGGACACCAGTGAAGGTCGTAAGGATGGTCCCATGGCTAGAACGGTTCACTAGGGGAGGGGGAACGAGGAGGAGGGATGCCGAGTTGTTGTTATCAGGGTTCAGTTCGGGGTTTTGGATTCCTTTTCGGGAGGGGTCGGGGTCTGGGATTCCGGGTAACTTAAAATCGGCTAGGGAATTTCCAGAAATTGTGAGGGGCAAATTGATGAAGGAGGTGGCGTTGGGTAGGATGGCGGGCCCCTTTAAGGTGAGGCCCTTGGAGAATCTAAGAGTTTCGCCGTTGGGGGTCGTTCCAAAGAAAGCCCCGGGGCAATACAGAATGATCCATCATCTGTCTTACCCAAAAGGGGATTCGGTTAACGATGGGATCGACCCAGAGTTGACAGCAGTCCGGTATGCGTCGTTTGATAGGGCGGTGGATTTGGTCCGGCAGGCGGGAAAGGGGGCGCTATTGGCCAAGGTGGATGTGGAATCGGCCTTCCGCCTCTTGCCGGTGCACCCTAGGTGTCACCATTTGCTTGGTTGTGTATTTGACGATTCTTTCTTCGTGGATTTGTGCCTCCCAATGGGGTGTTCAATTTCGTGTTTCTATTTTGAAATGTTTAGCCGCTTTGTGGAATGGGTAGTATGCCAGGTGGCTGGTTCCAAATCAGTGGTCCACTATTTGGACGATTTTTTGTTTGTGGGCCCGGAGGGGTCCAGAGTCTGCGAGCACCTGATGATAACGTTCATGCGGGTAGCTGGGGAGTTCGGGATCCCAGTGGCCGAAGAGAAGTCGGAGGGCCCGGTGACGTGCTTGAGCTTTTTGGGGATTGAAATTGATGCTATCCAGATGGAATGCAGGTTGCCGGAGGACAAAATAGTAGATTTGGTGGACACGATTGATGGGGTGCTTGGGCAGCAGAAGCTAAAACTGAGGGAACTCCAGTCGCTGATAGGAAAGCTCAACTTTGCTTGCAAGATCATCCCGGTGGGGAGGGTTTTCCTGAGAAGCTTGTCACAGGCAACGGTGGGAGTGAAAGAGTCTTTTCATCGGGTCAGGTTGAAAAAAGAGCTCAAGGAGGACCTAAGGGTATGGCCTGAGTTCTTACGGGACTTCAATGGGAGAGCGATGGTGCAAGAGTTAGGCAGTAGTGCGGATTTGGATCTGTTTACGGATGCTTCAGGAGCAATTGGGTTTGGGGCATACTTAAATGGGAAATGGTGTGTGGGGCAGTGGCCTAAGGAATGGAGGGACTTGAATTTGACTAAGAACTTGGTTCTTCTGGAATTGTTTCCTTTAGTAGTAGCATTACAGGTGTGGCCGGCGCAGCTGGCCAATAGAAGGGTAACTTTTCATTCGGACAATATGGGGGTGGTGATGGCGTTAAATAGGTTGTCTGCAGCTTCCCCCCCCACGGTGGTGCGGGTGTTGAGGGTATTTGTACTCAAATGTATTCAATGCAATGTCTTGTTTAGAGCTGTGCATGTTCCGGGAAAGAAAAATGAGATTGCTGACGCTCTTTCCCGTTTGCAGTGGGATCGGTTCTATCGGCTGGCCCCGGAGGCGGAGTTCAATGGGGAGCAGTGTCCGGACGATCTGTGGGACATAGCGTTGCCGACCTGATGGAGATGATAAAGGGAGCTTTAGTGCCGAGGACATGGAGGGCATATACGCAGGTATGGGAGCTATGGGCCTCAAGGCCGCGGGGAATGAGAGCCGCGGAGTCTACAGCAGGGAGAAGACGGGCTCTGCTAGAATGGATGCAGGAATGGAGGGAGGAAAGAATATCTAGGTCCATGGTGAGAAGGCGTTTGGCGGCTATGGCATTTTTATTCCAGTTGTTGGGGTGGGAGGATGTGTCTAAACATTTCTTAGTGCGGCTGGCGTCCCGAAGTTTGTGTAGAGGGCAGCCGGGGGCGGACGGGAGGAGGCCGGTGATGTTTGCCATACTGCAAGGGGTGGTGGAGGCGCTACCTGGAATTTGCAGATCCGAGTATGAAAAGGTGTTGTTTCGAGCGGTGTTTGTGGTGGCTTTTTTCGGGTCTGGCTGAGGAAATCCAAGACAGACCAGGTGGGAAAAGGGGTACAGATTGTATTGAAGGCTATGGGGGGCCCTTGTTGCCCAGTGAAGGCCATTCGGGACTTGCTTGTGGTAAGACCTACGGGGATGGGCCCCTTGTTTGTGCATAGCGATGGGTCATCTCTATCACTGTTCCAATTTCAGGCTATCTTCAAGCAGGGGTTGGGGAGGAGCGGCCTGAACCCAAAGGATTTCGGAACTCATTCTTTCCGTATTGGGGCGGCCACTGAGGCGTATGCATTGGGTTTGGGAGCGGAAGGGATTAAGAGGATTGGGCGGTGGGCATCTAATAGGTATGTTTCCTATGTTAGACCTGCCTTAGTCTAGTAATGTTTGTTGTTTCATTTCAGGTCCACTTCAATGCTGGCTGATAGGTCATTCCTATATCTACTGGGCTAGGAAGGCGGCGCTGGTTAGAGAGGAAGGGGTCCAAATGGGGTTCCCGTCGGCTGCAGTCAGCATCAGGTGGTTTGGAGTCAGAGGAATGAGGTGGGACCAGTTAGTTATAAATGTTGTACAATATGCTAGGTTGTTCTGCCCTCCAGATATTCTGTTGATACACTTGGGGGGTAATGATTTGGGCTCCAGGTCCCAAAAGGATTTAGTGGATGCGATGAAAAGGGATGTAAGGAGGTTGCTCACATTATTTCCACATTTGTTGGTTTTGTGGTCTGAGATTGAGCCAAGGGTGTACTGGAGGGCAGCTTGGGATGGCAAAAAAATTGGAGGCATCAAGGAGAAAAGTGAATAGGATGATGAGTGGCTTTATAAAAGGGGTAGGGGGGCTGTCTTTATGACAGCCCCCCTATCTGTCCCACAGATCGTCCGGACACTGCTCCCCATTGAACTCCGCCTCGAAGGGGAGTCAGGAAGATGTTTTTTCCTGAAGGATGGAGTTCACTTGAACGAAGTCGGTTTACACTTGTTCAATTTTAATGTGAAGGAATTGGTTGCAAAGGCCTTGGATGTGGTTGGCGGGGCGCGGCGGTAGGCCTTGCCTGTGGCGGAGTGCTTGCTGTATGGAATAGCATTTATATGGGTACCTCCGGTTTTAAGGAGAGGAGTAGGAAAATGGTAGCGGGTAAATGGATATGCTGTGGGGGCAAGCACTGGCTGGGGGTATTTAATGTTCAATTATTTATGGTTATATATATTTATGATTATATGTTAAAAAGTTTAAATAAAAGCTGCGGCCTTTGTAACCCATACTATGTGTTGTGCCATTATTGATGGAAGTACCTATTAGAGGGGTCAAGGAAGCCCTGGACGGCACCTATGCAGGGGAAGGGCATTTGACCCCTGTATAGGTGTGACAGAGCGGTGTGAGTTAGGTGGGGGTGGCTAAGGGTAGCGAGGTGGGGCTTGGATTTGTATATAAAAGGAGGAGGAGGTCCCAGAAAGAGCGCCAAAACTTGTGAACAGAGGGTAAGTGTGGAAGAAAGCTCCCGCCCTCCCTCCCTGTAAAATGGATATCTTTGTCGCAGCTTGGCGGAGTGCTTGCTGTATGGAATAGCATTTATATGGGTACCTCCGGTTTTAAGGAGAGGAGTAGGAAAATGGTAGTGGGTAAATGGATATGCTGTGGGGGCAAGCACTGGCTGGGGGTATTTAATGTTCAATTATTTATGGTTATATATATTTATGGTTATATGTTAAAAAGTTTAAATAAAAGCTGCGGCCTTTGTAACCCATACTATGTGTTGTGTCATTATTGATGGAAGTACCTATTAGAGGGGTCATGAGTTGCACTGGTGTGACACTGTGCCCTGGCAGGCAGGCACTGAAACGCACACGTGTGAAGAAAACTGACTGCTATTATTTCACAGTCAAAAAAGTGTTGTTTTTTTTTAAATGTACACTACTGTTACACCAGATATGAGTTGCACTGGTGTGACACTGTGCCCTGGCAGGCAGGCACTGAAACGCACACTTGTGAAGGAAACTGACTGCTATTATTTCCCAGTCAAAAAAGTGTTGTTTTTTTTAAATGTACACTACTGTTACACCAGATATGAGTTGCACTGGTGTGACACTGTGCCCTGGCAGGCAGGCCCTGAGACGCACACGCGTGAAGGAAACTGACTGCTATTATTTCACAGTCAAAAAAGTGTTGTTTTTTTTAAATGTACACTACTGTTACACCAGATATGAGTTGCACTGGTGTGACACTGTGCCCTGGCAGGCAGGCACTGAAACGCACACGCGTGAAGGAAACTGACTGCTATTATTTCACAGTCAAAAAAGTGTTTGTTTTTTTAAATGTACACTACTGTTACACCAGATATGAGTTGCACTGGTGTGACACTGTGCCCTGGCAGGCAGGCACTGAAACGCACACGTGTGAAGGAAACTGACTGCTATTATTTCACAGTCAAAAAAAGTGTTGTTTTTTTTAAATGTACACTACTGTTACACCAGATATGAGTTGCACTGGTGTGACACTGTGCCCTGGCAGGCAGGCACTGAAACGCACACGTGTGAAGGAAACTGACTGCTATTATTTTACAGTCAAAAAACTGTTGTTTTTTTTTAAATGTACACTACTGTTACACCAGATATGAGTTGCACTGGTGTGACACTGTGCCCTAGCAGGCAGGCCCTGAAATGCACACGCTTGAAGGAAACTGACTGCAATTATTTCACAGTCAAAAAAGTGTTTTTTTTTTTAATGTACACTACTGTTACACCAGATATGATAAGAGAAAAAGGGGCCCAATGGCACTACTGAGATGTTATAGGCAAAATAATTAGTAGTAATAGTTATTTAAATAATAACTTGGAGGAAATTAACTTACATGTGTTCCTCCTAATGTTACGTGATGCAAACGTTGGTGCTGTGTACCGGTTAATGAGAGAACAAAAGAAGATCAAAGTCTTCAGAAAATTTACACATTTATAGCACTCAAATTCCCTGAATGTAGAATACGACTGAGTTACAATTGGCAGGTGTACAGGAAAATTTAAAATATAACTTTTATTGGAACTTTAAAAAAATGTAGAACAATACACATTAAAAACACAGGAATAGTGTTAGCTCAAAAGAGGAGAGAGTGGTAATAGGGGTTTGGATCACCGACTTAGCAGCGATTAATCCTTGCAATTTGCAATTTATCAGGAAGTTGTAATAATGAAAACTGAGAGTACATCTATGGTTCCTCAATCAGATGGTTGATCCTTGTTTATGTATCACAAGGGTCAAGTACAATAATTAGTTTAGGCACTATTGTTGATTACAGGGTGGTTTAACATGAAAGACCATGCATGGGTAGTTAGTATGATACAACACTTATGTTAATGTATATGATTATGGCATACAGTATTTGTGATATACCATGTACCTGGTTTGACATTTGGTATTTTTGGATAGTCTAAATATCATACATCATGCATGATTATTTCCTCTGACGTTCCTATTTGATTATTTCGTGACAGTAATAATTTTTACAACTTGCAATTGTTGCGGTATAAACCCAGGGTGGTAATTATTCAGAACAAATATATCTCTATCAGGATTAATGTACCAACTAAATGACCAGGACTACTGTTTATATTGGTAGTGATCAATGTGAAGTATCCCTGTATTAATAGATATTTATATCTCTTAACAATTCCTGAAATTAGCCCAGGACATTGAACAGGTGGTAAATTAAATCATAGTATATTACAATGCGCTCTGAATCACTAATATTGAGTTAAATTAGTGTCTAAGGGTTAAATTGTCCTGTTAATATATATCCCCCATATATTTTACCAATATTGCTGTGTATTGCTATTGTCTGCAAATATTGCTTGTCACGATTTGCTAACGCTGTTATGATAACTGTCAGAGACAGATCAGGTTTGCTATATACCTGATCCCTGATCTGTTAACAACACGTGTGAAGGAAACTGACTGCTATTATTTGACAGTCAAAAAAGTGTTGTTTTTTTTAAATGTACACTACTGTTACACCAGATATGAGTTGCACTGGTGTGACACTGCCCTGGCAGGCAGGCAGGCAGGCAGGCACTGAAACGCACACGTGTGAAGGAAACTGACTGCTATTATTTCACAGTCAAAAAAGTGTTGTTTTTTTTAAATGTACACTACTGTTACACCAGATATGAGTTGCACTGGTGTGACACTGTGCCCTGGCAGGCAGGCACTGAAACGCAAACGTGTGAAGGAAACTGACTGCTATTATTTCCCAGTCAAAAAAGTGTTGTTTTTTTTAAATGTACACTGCTGTTACAACAGAAATGAGTTGCACTGGGGTGACACTGTGCCCTGGCAGGCAGGCAACTGCAATTAGATTACACAGGAAAAAAAAGAAAAAACAGACTGATGTTCTAGCCCTAAAAAGGGCTTTTTGGGGTGCTGTCCTTACAGCAGAGATCAGATGAGTCCTTCAGGACTGTAGTGGACACTGAATACACTAGCCTAGCTATTGATTTCCCTATTAAATCAGCAGCAGCTACACTGTCCCTCCTCTTGCTAAGAATGCAGCTTCCGAATGAATCTAAAATGGATGCTGTCCAAGAGGTGGGAGGGTCTGCCGCTGATTGGCTGGAATGTGTCTGCTGACTGTGAGGTACAGGGTCAAAGTTTACTCAATGATGACGAATAGGGGGCGGACCGAACATCGCATATGTTCGCCTGCCGCGGCGAACGCGAACAAGCTATGTTCGCCGGGAACTATTCGCCGGTGAACTATTTGCGACATCACTAAACTGCACCTCTCAGGCAAGGCCCAAAAATGGCCAAAATGATCCTTGTTTAGAAGAGAATTGCCTGGTATTTCAAGGCTGGACTGACCATGTTAGGTGGGATCTGACTGATATACTTCAGGAAATTTCTCCTTTGTGAAAAGCACAATTGGGCTAAAAGAGGGTGCTCCCAGGTGGTAACCAGGCCACTACTGAGCTGTTGTTCCTTCCTATTACAGCACTTCTCTTTCTATATGCAGTCACAACGTCTGCCCTGGTTTTTTCCATACCAGTTGGCTGCATTTGCAGTTTCCACTTCTTTTACTCTGCTTTTCCTTTCTGAGTACATAACCCAACCCAACATATGACAGGAGGTTAGATTGATTGGCTGTCTTTTGATTGGATGATCAGATTGAGATTTTTACCTGTGTGTGTGTATATCTATATATAAATGCACATCTGTAAATTTAAGAATTTCTTTGTTTTCATTGAGATTAGTGGAACACTTATATAAAGAATGGTATTTTTTTGAGGTTGCTGATGGTTAATTCTTTTACTTGAACACTGTCTAAAATGTGAAATTGAAATGCCAGTAAAAAAAAAAAACTATTGCAGCATGATAGGAATGAATGACAGACAGCTTGTAGCTGGCACAGAATGCTGAAAAGTAATTACAGATGTCATATCAGCCCATAAGTACACTTTGTCATGGAAAGTGCCTCATGAATAGGATTACATGCAAACAAACTTGTGTTGCTTAAACTGCAAATAAATTAGGACACAGTTAAAGGGGCTCACATACTGTATATGCATTAAAACCTACACCAAAAAATCATCATGTTGGCCCATTACAGGCATGTGAATAGGCACCAAAAAGCTCAAACCCTTTAACCCTTAAAATTCAAATTAAAACACCAATGCCTCAATCACAAGCTATCATATTTTTGCCTCTTTTTTGGGACAACCTTTTGATTCGGTGCAATCACAATATCATATTTTTTATTCTTTCCCACACTCAAAACAGGTTTTTGGATCCTCAATAAAAGCCCTATTTCTCCTATGGGATCGAAAAAGTTTCCTGTAATCATAAAATGTTTTCAAGTCACTTTTTAACACCTTATTAAGACCAGTATTGCCTTTTCAAATTTAAAGGGTCACTGAACCCAAATGTTTTCTTTTGTGATTCAGATAGAGCGTGCAATTTTTAAGCAACTTTCTAATTTACTCCTATTATCAATTTTTCTTCGTTCTCTTGCAATCTTAATTTGAAAAAGAATGCATCTAAACTTTTTTTTTATTCAGAACTCTGGACAGCACTTTTTTATTGGTGGATGCATTTATCCACCAATCAGCAAGAACAACCCAGGTTGTTAACCAAAAATGGGCCGGCATCTTAACTTACATTCTTGAATTTCAAATAAAGATATTAAGAGAATGAAGAAAATTTGATAATAGGAGTAAATTAGTAAGTTGCTTAAAATGTCATGCTCTATCTGAATCACGAAAGAAAACATTTGGGTTCAGTATCCCTTTAACACTTCTAGGCACACGAAAGGGTGTTTTGGACATCTTTACAACTGTTTCACGGCTATATGCAAACAGTTTTTTTTAATATCCAGCACGTATAAAACACTCTGAAAAGGACACAGAAGACATTGGAGAAGTCTATTAACATACGTGGCATTGATTAATTCAACCTCTTTTAATCACTATTGGAGAGGATGTATACAGTGGACAGGGCACACATTTACATTAGTATAGGTACATAAACATATGAATGTGTTGAGTACTTGATATCCTGTACAGCTCAGGGGAGCTACAGAAAAAGTCACTTAGATTCACCATTCACCTAGAATACAAGTTTTGCGCTATAGAGGGTGCGAAACTACCGTTATTTCACCCTCCATAGTGCTGCCATTACAAGTTTTTGAAAAGTCGCCTTGTGCGTGCGATATGGTGGAGATGAGCTCCATACCGCACAAAATACAAGTGCTGCTTTGATGTGCTCATGCACGCTTTTCCTATAGACATCAATGGGGAGAGATTGTTAGAAAAAAACTAACACCTGCGATCACAGAATAAAAAGCTCTGTAATGCAGCCCCATTGATGTCTATGGGGAAAAATGTTTACGTTTAAACCTAACACCATAACATAAACGCCACGTCTAAACACCACTAATCTCCTCCCCTCGACATCGCCGACACCTAAATAAAGTTATTAAACCATAATCTGCCGCCCCAACATCCCCGCTCCGAAATAAATGTATTAAACCCTTATCTGCTGCTTTCAATATCGCCGCCACTATAATAAAGTTATTAACCTCTAAACCTCTGACCTCCCACATCACTGCCACTAAATAAACATATTAACCCCTAAACCGGCAGCCCAGCTACATCGCAAAAAACTAAATTAAACTATTAACCCCTAAACCTAACAACCCCCTAACTTTAAATTAAAATGACAAGATCCCTATCTTAAAATAAATAAAAACCTAGGTTTAAACTATAAATTAAACTAACATTAATATTATACTAAAATTAAAATAACTATCAATTAAATAAATTAAATTACTCATTAAAAAACCTAATACTACTAAAAATATTAAATCTACAATTACAAAAAATAAAAAATACTAAATTACAAAAAATAACAAACACTAAATAACGAAAAATAACAAACAAAATGATCAAAAATAAAAACAATTAACCTAATCTAATAGCCCTATAAAAATAACCCCCCCCCAAAAAAAAATAACCCTAGCCTACAATAAACTACCAATAGGGCATTGCCCTAAATAAATCAGCTCTTTACCTGGAAAAAATACAAAGACCCCCCTAACAGTAAAACCCACCACCCAACCAACCCCCCAAAATAAAAAAACAAACTCTAACAAAAACCTAAGCTACCGATTGCCCTGAAAAGGGCATTTGTATGGACATTGACCTTAAAAGGGCATTCAGTTCTTTTTCTTGCCCTGAAAAGGGAATTTAGCTCTTTTAAGAAAAGCCCAAACCCTAATCTAAAAAAAAACACCCAAAAAAAGTTTATTTAGTGGCAGTGATGTGGGAGGACAGATGTTTAGGGGTTAATAACTTTATTATAGTGGTGGCGATGTCGGGCAGCGGCAGAATAGGGGTTAATAACTTTTATTAGTGCCGGCAATGTCCGGAGCGGCAGATTAGGGGTTAATAACTTTATTATAGAGTTTGCGAAGTGGGAGGGCGGCGGAATAGGGGTTAATAGGTAGTTTATGGGTGTTAGTGTACTTTGTAACAGTTTAGTTATGAGTTTTGTGTAACAGTTTTGTTGCGCAAAACTCATAACTACTGGTCTCAGATTGCGGAACAGATTGTGTCGGTATAGGCTGGAACGCAAGCTTTTTAGCCTCACCGCAAAACTTGTAAAGGTAGCGCTATGGAAATCCCATGCAAAAACATCATTTTTTTGAGTGCAGGACTGACGTTGTGTTACAGGCTAAAATGCTTGTGGTATAGCTATACCGACATACTCGTAATGGCTGCGTTACAGTTTTAACAATGAAATGGCCATTGTTTCAGCATTAAAACATGAACGCCAAACTCATAATCTAGGTGACAGTTTGCTAAAGCATCATTGTGGTGTGAAATGAAAACAGAATGGTGACTACAAGTTTCTATGCAAAGGCCTTGTGCATGTTCTAAGGCCCACACGGTCAAGGTTCTCAACTTTAGAACCTGACCGCATGACCTTGCATCCAACCGGCAGCGGACCCTGCACATACACTGTGCCTGATGTATCATTACTGTCAGGGTACCAGGAATCAGACTGAGACATTAAATGCAAACATAATCACACTTTTATTAATAATAACAAAAAATAATACTCCAAAAGCAAAACGACAAGCCAGGAGTTAAAACCAGAGCTGGTAGTCAGATGAGCCGGGTCAGGAACCAAAATGAGTAGTCAGACGAGCCGGAGTCAGGAACAAATAAAACAGTAGAATCAGGAACAAGTCAGGGATCAGGAACCAGAAGGGACGTCCGCAAAGCCAGGAAATACACAGGAACTGGAACACAGGAACTCACAAAGAAGTCTGAGCAAATACAAGGGCAAAAGCATACTGAACAGATGTCCTTTAAATAATAAGTGATGACATAATTCTGGGACTTTAACCTGTCTCACACTGATAATGTTCACCAGTTTGACCATAAGAGGGTGCCTAGGTGAGTGAGCAGCATTACACACTATGCAGCAGATTCCGTAAGAGAGGTGAGTAAAATGGCAGCCAGCAGCAAATAGCAAACAAAGCATCTCATGTGAGAAAAGGGCCTGTCAATTGACCTAAGCGAGCATATTCGGTACAACATCAATAAGCCACCTCAAAGGTGGTTGAGAGTGTAAGAAGCAGTGATCTGATGACTGCTGCTTCTTACATTGTGGGAAGCAACCTCATATATGCAAGCATGCGCCAAAAAGGCTCAAAACCAGCTTACACTGTTAGCGCATTGAGCTCATAATGTGCCAGATTACAAGGGGAAACTATTTATCTGCGCTAGAAGTTCGGTCTTTTGCGGTCATTGGGATGTGCCCGTATTATGAGTTGAAAGTAAACTGTTTTCACTCGCGCTCTATTTTTTTTAGGGCTATTAGATTAGGTGTAATTGTTTTTATTTTTGATAATTTTGTGTATTATTTTTGTAAGCTTAGTATTAATTTATAGTTTAATGTTAGGTTTATTTTTATTTCACAGGTAAGTTTTTATTTATTTAAATATAGTTATATTGTAATTTTAATTTAAAGATAGGAGGGTGTTAGGTTTAGCGGTCAATAATTTAATTTAGTGTTTTGCAAAGTGTGAGGCCGGAGCTTTAGGGGTTAATATATTTTTTTAGTGGCGGCGATGTTGGAGGCCGGAGGTTTAGGGGTTAATAGGTTTATTTAGTAGCGGTGATGTGGGAGGTCGGAGGTTTAGGAGTTAATAACTTTTTTATACTGGCGGCGATGTCTAGGTGATGGTTATTTTACCTGCTCTCCCCCAAGGTAATCCTGAAAACCTGGACTGTTCGGGAGGCCTGAGGACAGGTTTGAAAACCAGTGAGCTAGGGTAACTATAACAGTTAGTTTTCAGGTACCTTGAATCAGGAAATTAGTTTTATACCTCCTATGGACCGTCCCAGTATCTACTTTGTAAAAATAGTAACACAGTTTGTGTGCTAGGCTGGGAAGAGAGTGCGTATGGAAGTGCTGTAATGCTGCTTTGCAAGTTACTTGTCTCTGCTGGTACAGCTTTTAGAGAGTTTGCAACACTTCAGAGAGCAAGATGAGTGTAAGATGCTCGGTAGGCACGAAGGGTGGCTTCTGAAGGCTGGAGAGACAATGTAGAAACCGATTGGTCTGTGGTGCTGAATGACAGGCCGACAACACAGTAAAGTGAGAACACAGACTCTAAAAAATACTGACTGATTGTGCTGAAAAATTTCCTCAGGATTTATACTGTACTGCTGGCAGAGACAGAAGCAGTACAGCCCTGAGCAGACTACAAAGTTGCAGTATAGAAAATGCAGTTTAGGTGAGCAAATGAAGGATTAATTAAACAATGTTCTATAATCCACAGAGGAAGCAATACAGGAACAAAATTATAGATCCAAAACAACAGAATATCAGTAAAAGCAGTTTAGCTTGTAGACGTTCATAGTATAATGTACTCAATAACCAAGCACTGTGATTCAGGTGAAGCAGCTTTTTATTGGCTAACATATACATGTATACCTATATATCTAAATGAATATTTATATGGGTATAGGTATATATATATAGATATAAATAGAAATATCTATTTAACAATACAAAGAACATTTTCCAGTATGTGAAGAATATTGGAATGTGAAATATGTAAATGAAATACATAGTAAAATATATTATGAAATATAAAAAAATTAAATGCTGCAGTTTTAAGGTATTTGAGTAGAAAGGGCTTCAAAGTGTATATACAGCATATGTGTATATATATATATATATATATATATATATATATATGTAAACATGTGTATATATATGTATATATGTATTTATATGTGCATATATGTATGTATATACATATATACATACATAAATGCATATGTAAATACACATAAATATACCCATATACACATACCTATACTGTATATATAAATATATACATATACTGTTTATACCTTTTCATTGAAACACCTTGTAATATACCATATACCTTTGAACCCTTCTAAAAAAAAAAATATATAAATAGTTTTGTATGATAGCGTATATATGAGTCTAACAGTTTATTTGTATGTATTTATGTTGTGTTTGTTGCACATTTTGTTTAACCCCTTACCCTTTATGTGAGCTCTTCAGTCACGCTAATATTTATCACGACTTGCATAAGCAATAGCGCGCTACTTGTAATCTAGCCCTCATTTAGCATAACAGTGTACCTCTTTATTGGTATCTGTACCTTTTTTTGTTTTGACTTAGCCTGTCATCAGGTTATTTCCTTTTACAATGACCCATTGATTTTTTGGATGCTATCCCGTGATTTGTTAAGTGCATATTGCAAAATACAGCTTTTACATTTCTTTCATATTTGTTATTAAAACCTTTAAATTTGTCTTGTTTCAAAAAAGACTAAGTTGCTTCTTTGGCGTTAGATTCATTAATTTTGTTGCTCTTTCTCTGAACTCTTTAGACTTTTATAAAATCATATTCTAGCTTGGTGTCCCAAACTCCAATAAAAAATCACTGGTTCAATAGAGCGCCTGATTTGTGTTACCTTCCAGTTTGAATAAATCCCTTTGTAATAAGAACTTTTCTTGAATTTATCATTTTTTTACTGAGTACGACTGTTTAGCTTGGTGACTACAGCATCTTCACTCCTGGAATGCTGAGTGTTATATTTATCTTTGCAAACATTCAAATATGATTTGTCAGTCTTCTACTCCAATTTGATTAAGAAATAACAAATATCAATCAGTTTTTACCTCATTCTTTTTTGCCTTCCATCGTTCAGTGCTATGTGCAAGGAGATATACTTTTTTTTTTCTACTTCTGAGACCCTTTATTGAATCAGGAATGGGGAACCTTTTTTAACAATGTAATTTGTTTTCCTCATAATCAATAAAATATGTATCAACAGTTAAAGCTTACTTGCTAAAAATACACTAAAAACAAAATACACTAAAACAATAAAAGCTCTACAATGCCAATCAAACCAAACGATTGTGGTAGACGAAAGGTTGATCAGTATTTTACAATTCGACACACATTGGGGTAGATTTATTATGCTGTGGCTGCAGCTGTTTCCGCGCGAGCTGTTTCCGCTGCTCCTTAACTCATTCACCACCTCTGAGGCGGACATCAATCATCCCGAATCAGATATGATCAGGATGACTGAAACCCCCTGCTAGCGGCCGATTGGCCGCGAATGTGCAGGGGGCAACATTACACAAGCATTTTACCAGAAATGCTTGTGCAACATTAAATGCAGACAGCGTATGCTATCAGCATTTAGCATTTAGCGATGTCGTGCGGACATGATCCGCTGCAGTGGATCATGTCTGTCTGACATATGATAAATCTACTCAGTGTCCATTAAATCTACCAGTGTCCATTAAAATCTGTTTGATAAAAATGCTGCATTAACCTGTTATTGCTATCAGCAGTATGCAATGTGATTTGCAGTTTAGCTGCCATGAAAAGCGGTTGTCGATTTCTGGCAATAAAGAAGTTAAGATTTTTTTTATTATTATTTTTTTTTGGTATTAACACTGTCCATTCTTCCCCATCAGTTCTGCCTGCTTGTGAAAAACTGACAAGTACCACATTAGGTAAAAGAGAAGGGGAGGTGACGAAAAGGAGGGGTACGTTCTCTTGCTAATACAATTGCTAGTGCTATTGCGCCCCAGGCAGCTGCCCAGTTTGTATGAGATCTATTATCTCCCTTTAAAGGGATATGAAACCCAAATTTTTTCTTTGATGAATCAGATAGAGCATGCATTTCTAAGCAACTTTCTAATTTACTCCTATTATGAATTTTTCTTTGTTCTCTTGGTATGCTTTATTAAATGAGCAGCAATGCACTACTGGTTGCTGACTGAACATATGGGCGAGCCAATGACAATCGATATTTACATGCAGCCACCAATCAGTAGCTAGAACCTAGGTTCTTTTCTGCTCCTCAGTTTTCCTAGATGAACCTTTCAGCAAAGGATAACAAGATAAGGAAGCAAATTAAATAATAGAAGTAAATTGGAAAGTTGTTTAAAGTTGTATTCTCTATCTGAATCATGAAAGAAAAAATTTGGCTTTCATGTCCCTTTAAGAGAAACTATTGTGTCTGTATCACATTTTATGTGCCTCACTAGTTTTTCTACTTAAATAAAAACTTTAAAAATAAGGTTTAGTATGTGTCATCTTGATAAAGGATTAGATCATAGTGGAAACGCATAGATATTTTCAGGGTTAATTTGTGAATTCCACACTAATACGGATTAATCCTAAGTAAGTTTGCTCTGAAGAATACTAAAGAACTCGTAGATGAAATTCCTAGAGAGGAAATGTTAAGATATGAAAAGGAAAAAATCAATAAGAAAAAGAAAGCTAGAAAGATTGACAAGAAAGTAAAAAAATATATTTGTATTACTCCATATACCGTAGCTGGAAAACAGAAGTAATTGTAAAATGATTAAAGAAAGTCTACCTATTTTAACTGCTGACCCAATCTTAGAGCAGGTTATGACTAAAGGTTTTCAGTTTGTGGCCAAAACCTAAGACTGTAGGGAATCATGTTGCTCCTTCATTTTTGAATGTTAAGTTGCACCTGGTTAAGTAGGAGACAGGGTTTTTACCGCTGTAGGGCCACTAGATGTAAGACTTGTGACTTTGTAAGAGAAGAGGATACTTTTATCTCAAGTGTTACTGGAAGGGAGTATAAAATATATCACACACTTAATTGTAGATCCACAAATGTAATTTACTTCCTCAGTTGTAGGGGGTGCTAAATACAGTACACTGGAAAAATAACAAGGAAGCTAAACTAGGTATATACACCAGTAGCAAAACATTTAAAAGATGAACACTTTGGTGATACATAATTGGTACAAATTTAAGCTATTGACCATGTCCCCTTTTCTAAAAGAGGGGGAGATAGGGATTACCGTCTCAGCAAAAAATAAGTACAGTGAATCTTTACTTTTAATGCTAGAAATCCTTGGGGTATAAATATGGAGCCGGATGTAAATCTATTTGTCTAACATTGTATACAAACACTTTTACCTTTGAAAAAAATGACAAAAGTGCTAAAAATCAATAAAAATTATCCATTATGTCTAATATGTAACAATTCTGTATTCCAGATAAATAGACATGGAAGAATATACATGTAAATTGTATGATATATTAGGAATCATATTAGATATCTATTTCTTAAAGGGACACTGCATCCACATTTTTTTCTTTTGTGATTCAGATAGCGCATGCAATTTTAAGCAACTTTCTAATTTACTCCTATTATCATTTTTTCTTCGTTCTCTTGCTATCTTTATTTGAAAAAGAAGGCATCTAAGTTTTTTCTGGTTCAGACTCTGGACAGCACTTTTTTTTAATTTATCCACCAATCACCAAGGACAACCCAGGTTGTTCACCAAAAATGGGCTGGCATCTAAACTTACATTCTTGCATTTCAAATAAAGATACCAAGAGAATTAAGAACATTTGATAATAGGAGTAAATTAGAAAGTTGCTTAAAATTGCATGCTTTATCTGAATCACAAGAGAGAAAATTTGAGTACAGTGTCCCTTTAATATGGAAGGTATGTGTCACATTTGATTTTCTTATTCTCTCATTTATAGAATGTTTTTATGCTGCATTATGATCAGTGCTTCAGTCATTAAACAGTTAACTGTGATTGTTGTAATTAAGCATATGCCTTTAAAGGGACACTGAACCAAAAATGTTTCTTTTGTGATTCAGATAGAGCATGCAATTTTAAGCAACTTTCTAATTTACTCATATTATCAATTTTTCTTCATTCTCTTGCTATCTTTATATAAAATAAAAGGCATCTAAGCTTTTTTCTTGGTTCAGAACTCTGGACAGCAGTTTTTGATTGGTGGATGAATTTATCCACCAATCAGCAAGGACAACCTAGGTTGTTCACCAAAAATGGGCCGGCATCTAAACTTACATTCTTGCATTTCAAATAAAGATTCCAAGAGAATGAAGAAAATTTGATAATAGGAGTAAATTAGAAAGTTGCTTAAAATGTCATGCTCTATCTGAATCACAAAAGAAAAAATTTGGGTACAGTGTCCCTTTAAGTAGACAGGTGGCATATTAGCTGTATATGCAGTGAACAAGTGCGGTTGACGGTGAGCCGGAACCTTTTCTTTGTGTTTGCAGGTATGCAGAGCACACTTAAACAAGCTATTCAATACAAGTGGATACAAAGTTGCTGTGTATTTGTTTCTACACCTTAGTCATCTTAAAGTCTTACCTTAGATTAAGCTTACCTTAGATTAAACAGGAATGGTAAAAAAGTTATTTTAAAATGAATATTGTTTCTGGCTTCTAAGCTCCGCCCACTGATGACAGCACAATCTGGGCAACATCTAGGCTTTCTGCTGAATAGCATTGACAGCCTGTTGAATCAAACTAGTGAGCCTTTTGTGATTGACCCCATATGCATCCTAGATTGTGATGTCATCAGTGGGCGGAGCTTTGGCAGCCATTTCAAAGTGGCCAGATAATATTCATTTTTAAATAACTTTTTTTACCATTCCTGCTGCATAATATAGAAAAGGTGCAGGAGGCTATTTGCAGCTTAATCTAAGGTAAGACTTTAAGATGACTAAGGTGTAGTCTGTCCCTTTAAAGGGACACTTAACCCACATTTTTCTTCCGTGATTCAGATAGAGCATGCAATTTTAAGCAACTTTCTAATTTACTCCTATTATCAAAATGTCTTCATTCTCTTGGTATCTTTATTTGAAAAGCAAGAATGTAAGTTTAGATGCCGACCTATTTTTTCTTAACAACCTGGGTTGTTCTTGCTGATTGGTGGATAAATTCACCCACCAATAAACAAGTGCTGTCCAGGGTCTAAACCAAAAAACTTAGATGCCTTCTTTTTCAAATAAAGATAACAAGAGAATGAAGAAAAGTTGATAATAAGAGTAAATTAGAAAGTTGCTTAAAATTGCATGTTCTATCTGAATCACAAAAGAAAAAATGTGGGTTCAGTGTCCCTTTAAGCATATGCAGCAAATTTACTGCTGCTCACACAGAGGATCTGGTGTAAATCCAAGGCTTCTATACACGTGACTGTGGAGTTGATTCTTCACAGCATTTAGGTCATACGAAAGCCAAGAAAAATGCTGCCATTTTCAGGGATTCTAAAGGGAGGCTTTAAATAATAACTTGGTTCAGTCAGCTGGTGACTGTGACATCCAGCCTGCCTTACATGCACTATTGTTTTGGTAGTGCCTAAATGTGAGTTACCCATTTATTTAACTTCTCCTTTTGAATATACAGTCTACATTATGAGGCACCCTTCTGTGTTTTGTCTCCAGTGATCTGTCTGCGGTTTCCACACCATATGAAGAGGAGCCACCCTAGTGGACCCTGAAATCAAATTTGCGGCAGGACTGATACACTTTTAAATATTTTCATTATACAACCTTTTTGGTACATTATATATTTTGGGTTACCATTAGGGCCCCCTAGGACTTAGTTACTAAGCCTTATACAAAAGTCTGCCAGTATGCAGTTGTTACAGAAGCATTAGTTATTTTGTTGTGAAGAAACTTATTTCCCAGCAGCAATGCCTGAACCAGCCAAGCCAGCGCCTAAGAAGGGCTCCAAGAAAACTGTAACAAGTATCATTTCATAAAGGGTTAACTCTGTTCAGTTTTGAGAAAACTATTTTCTGAGGCAGGTTTCCTAGCATATTGTGTACTGTAATTAAGTTTGTGATAAGCATTCACTGCTAGGTGATAAGAAGGACTCAATTGTTTTCTTGTGTGTACTTGTTATCTGCGGTGGCCTGTCCAAGGGCTTTGTCTAAATGTGTGATGGGGGATTTAATGCTTCCCCCCCTGGGAGTGCCCTGTGTGCATGTAACCTAAATAAAAAGCAGGCTGGGCATCCCAGTCCTCAGTTCTTGGTTGTCCCTCAATCGCAGCGTTGACTCGTTTTTGTGGGCAGAAGGGTATCCTAGCTGTACTACAGCTAAGGGGGATTATTCTACATTTGCGAGACTCATATAGAATACTATGGAAAGCAGTTTCTCCCCTCTTCAGCAATAGGAATCCAGGCTACTAAGCGGTCCATCTCTCAGCGAGACTAAGGGTAACCGTAACATTTGGCGGCAGCGGTGGGATTTTTCCTGGATTTCCTAGGAGAGGTACAGAACGGATGGAGAGCGCTTACGAAAAATTGAAGCGTACAACCCTAAAGGATTTACTTGAAAGCAGAGGGGGGTACGCCAGCAACCGGCCGAGGAGAGAGCTGATCGCAGAATTGACCGAACTGGATCAGAGCTTCACAATGGCGGAAACACCGACCACGATTAGTGACGAAAAAACCAGGATTGTTCGGGAGAGGCTCTCACTGTACGGGCCGAACCCCTCCATGGAATTGGTACAGCAGTTGATGGCGGAAGCGGACAAGGATATACGAGAGACTCGAGCCCACGAACTCAACCTAGCGAACGCACACCGCAATGCTGAAGCCCCGCAGGTAATCATCCCTGTCGAAAATGCTGGGAGGCCCAAGATACCCTATGCGGCATTTCGACCCTTCCTAGAGAGCGAGACAGGGATTGATGAATATTTGGCGGACTTCGAAAGGCAATGTGCCCTGCACCAGATTCCCAACAGGGAGTGGCCCACGATATTGTCTGGGAAACTATCCGGGCGAGCCCTGGAAGCCTTTCGTACTCTGGGTGCTGAGGAAGTGACACAGTATGAGCTAGTTAAGGAGACACTGTTGCGACGGTACGCAGTAACTCCGGACGCGTATCGCCGACAGTTTCGGGGCACGAAAAAGAAGCCTAACGATACCCATATGGAATGGGCGCACCGAATGCGGAGAGCGGCAAATCACTGGATGAGCGGAAGTAAAGCGGTGACTGGTGAGGAAATTTTACAATTGTTTCTCTTAGAACATTTTTATAATGGCATTGAACAGCAAGGGAAGGAATGGCTGCGAGACAGGCGACCTTCTACCTTAGAAGAAGCAGCCAAATTGGCCGATGAACATTATGACTCCCGTCTTCACGAACCCAGAGAGGTTTACCGTGCACCCCCTCGTGCTGAATTCCGAGCCCCGGTGCCCGCAGGGCCCGCCCGACACTCAGGACCACCCAATAACAGCTCTGAGCGTCCCAGACCGACTTGCCACCGATGCAAGCAACCAGGGCATTTCATGGCTAGCTGCCCCCTTAATACGCACCAGACACCCAGGAATTACAATTACCCCTCTGGGGCATATCGTCCGGCCCGGACCCTCTGTGTTAACCAAGAGGCCCCTATGGAGGAATATTTGGGGCCGCTTCACGAGGCGGACCCTGTATATGCTGCCTCAGATAACCGCCAGCACCATCGGCAGAAGGTATGGCTCGAGGGGCGATCTACCGAGGGATTGAGAGACACAGGGGCTACTATCACGCTGGTACAGAGTCATTTGGTGCCGGAGCACAAGCGATCTGGACAGACTGTGGCCGTTAGAGTGGCGGGGGGGGATGTGTACAAAATTCCAACAGCTAAAGTGCATCTTGATTGGGGAGCGGGAAAGGGGGCTGTGAACGTGGGCATAATGGATAATTTACCTGCCGAAGTACTACTGGGCAATGATTTGGGCCCCATGACTTCTGCCTATGCTCCAGTATGCAACAACGAGGCGGACCCAGTGACTACACGGGCCCAAGCCCGGACGGAGCGAGAACTCTCACCAGTGCGGGAGACACAGGTAAGACCTACCCCGACATTGCCTGACATGTTAGGCCCCATACCCTGGGACACCCCAGATGCTTTCGAGACAGAGTCTAAGACTGACCCGACCTTACAAAAGTACCGGGAACGAGCAGAGACCGGAGGGGGCGGGGCAGATAATGAAACATTCTTATGGGAAAAAGGGAAACTATACCGCTGGACAGAGAAAAGGGGACAGCGTAGGCGACAGCTGGTAGTGCCCCACAAATACCGTCAAGAAATCCTCAAGATAGGCCATGACATCCCCTTAGCAGGCCACCTAGCTGTAACCCGTACCCTACACCGCATTACTCACACGTTCTTTTGGCCAGGGGTACACGCCGACGTTAGAACTTACTGTAACACCTGCGATGTGTGTCAACGAGTAGGAAGGCGAGGCGATCACCCTAAAGCCCATCTAGTAAATATGCCCATTGTAGAGGAACCCTTCAGCCGGGTTGCTATTGACCTAGTGGGACCACTGGCTACCCCTAGTCCCTCCGGTAAGCGCTACATTCTTACCGTTGTGGACTACGCTACCAGGTACCCAGAGGCTGTCGCCCTATCCAACATACAAGCGGATACGGTAGCGAATGCACTAGTACAGGTGTTCTCCCGGGTAGGATTTCCAAAAGAAATCCTATCCGACCGAGGCACCCAATTTACGGCTGAATTGACCCAACAACTCTGGCAGGTTTGCAAAATTAAGTCCCTCCTGAGCTCCCCATACCACCCCCAGACGAACGGGCTGTGTGAGAGGTTCAATGGGACCCTCAAGCAAATGCTCAAGACGTTCACTCAGGAATACCGAGACTGGGAACGCTTCCTGCCGCACCTCCTTTTTGCTTATCGGGAGGTGCCCCAGGAAACGACAGGGTTCTCTCCCTTCGAGTTGCTCTACGGAAGAAAGGTACGGGGACCCCTAAACCTGATCCGGGAGCACTGGGAGGGAGAGATGGAGACTGACGGTGTCCCCATTGTGCCATACGTGCTGGAACTCAGGGACCGAATGGAGCAATTAGCCAAATCCGTGCGGGCTAATCTCCAGTCGGCCCAGAGAAGACAGAAAGTATGGTACGATCGGGGGGCCCGAAAGAGAATCTTTACCATAGGACAAAAGGTGTTAGTACTTAAGCCGGTGAAGACAGACAAATTGCAGGCGTCCTGGCAGGGCCCCTACCAGATCGTAGAGAAAAGGGGAGACACCACTTATGTGATAGCTAGCTGCCACGACAACAATCTTAGAAAGACATTCCATGTAAACATGCTCAAGGAATATTTTGAGCGACCAGAGAACGTGACGGCCGTATGTTGTTCCCCTCAGGAAGGCCCCGACAGTCTACCCATTCCAGACCTATTAGAAAAGAGTCTCCCCACAGGTATAGTGGCTCAGGTTCAGATAGGAGGCCGACTTAGCCCCACTGAAAGGGAGCAGCTCAACCAACTCCTACAGTCCAAACACCTCACCTTCTCCCCGAAGCCAGGGTACACTACTTTAACCACCCACCAGGTAGATACTCCGGGACAAGCTCCCTTGCGCCAGGCTCCGTACCGAATCCCCGAAGCAGTTAGGATAGGAATGAAGAAGGAGATCGATGAGATGCTCCAACTCGGGGTAATTGAGCCCTCCGATAGTCCCTGGGCCTCCCCAGTTGTCTTGGTGCCCAAGAAAGATGGGACCACCCGGTTCTGCGTAGACTATCGGAGGCTCAATGAAAAGACCGTGACGGACGCTTACCCTATGCCCAGGGTAGACGAGCTACTCGATCGTATAGCCAGGGGAAATTACCTGACCACTATTGACCTCTGCAAAGGTTACTGGCAGATTCCCCTGGCCCCGGAGGCTATCCCCAAGTCGGCATTCGTCACCCCATTCGGCTTATATCAGTTTAGGGTAATGCCGTTTGGGATGAAGAATGCCCCAGCTACATTCCAGCGCTTGGTGGATAGGCTCCTGGATGGCTTCCAGAGTTTTGCTTGCGCCTACCTGGACGACATAGCGATCCACAGTGAGTCATGGGAGGACCACTTAGCTCACATAGGAATGGTTCTGGATCAGATCCGGGCTGCTGGCCTGACTCTGAAGCCAGAAAAATGCCACTTTGGGATGGCCGAGGTACAGTACCTGGGTCACCGGGTGGGGTGTGGAAAGCAGCGACCAGAGCCGGCCAAGATAGAAGCTGTCGCCAATTGGCCCACCCCCATCACTAAGACTCAGGTCCTAGCCTTCCTGGGCACGGCAGGGTACTATAGACGGTTCGTACCAGACTACAGCACACTTGCCAAACCCCTGACTGACTTGACCAAGAAGAACTTACCTCGACAGGTCCTGTGGTCTCCCCACTGTGAAACGGCTTTCCAGGCTCTCAAAAATGCTCTAATTAACGCTCCTGTCTTGGCGGCTCCAGCCCTTAACAAACGTTTTATCGTCCACACAGATGCTTCCATGTTCGGGCTGGGAGCCGTCCTCAGCCAAGTAGGCGAAGATGGAGGGGAGCATCCAGTTGCCTACATCAGCCGGAAGCTCCTGCCCCGCGAAGTCAGCTATGCAGCGGTCGAAAAGGAGTGTTTGGCTTTGGTGTGGGCATTAAAGAAATTGACTCCCTATTTATATGGGCAGGAGTTCACTCTGGTCACCGACCATAACCCGTTGGTGTGGCTGAACCGGGTCTCTGGAGATAATGGCAGGCTATTACGTTGGAGTTTATCGTTGCAACCCTTCAATTTCACCATTACTTACAGACCTGGGAAACAGAATGGCAACGCCGACGGGTTGTCCAGACAAACCGACCTCAGCCCCGCATAACCAGCGGTCTGGACAGCCTTAGTCTGCCCCGAAAAGGGGTCAGACCGTGTCTGCCAGAGTGTTCCACAGAAAGGGAGCACTGTTACAGAAGCATTAGTTATTTTGTTGTGAAGAAACTTATTTCCCAGCAGCAATGCCTGAACCAGCCAAGCCAGCGCCTAAGAAGGGCTCCAAGAAAACTGTAACAAGTATCATTTCATAAAGGGTTAACTCTGTTCAGTTTTGAGAAAACTATTTTCTGAGGCAGGTTTCCTAGCATATTGTGTACTGTAATTAAGTTTGTGATAAGCATTCACTGCTAGGTGATAAGAAGGACTCAATTGTTTTCTTGTGTGTACTTGTTATCTGCGGTGGCCTGTCCAAGGGCTTTGTCTAAATGTGTGATGGGGGATTTAATGCTTCCCCCCCTGGGAGTGCCCTGTGTGCATGTAACCTAAATAAAAAGCAGGCTGGGCATCCCAGTCCTCAGTTCTTGGTTGTCCCTCAATCGCAGCGTTGACTCGTTTTTGTGGGCAGAAGGGTATCCTAGCTGTACTACAGCTAAGGGGGATTATTCTACATTTGCGAGACTCATATAGAATACTATGGAAAGCAGTTTCTCCCCTCTTCAGCAATAGGAATCCAGGCTACTAAGCGGTCCATCTCTCAGCGAGACTAAGGGTAACCGTAACAGCAGTTTAGGACTTTTTTTTTTTTTTGCAGTGTAGGGCTCCTTGCTCAACCATCACAACTCCCTGATACCTCCCAAACAGCTCTCTACCCCCCAGAGGTGACAGCCATCTTAAGTACTAGCAGATGTAGTGTATGGATCCCCCATTACCCACCATATAAGATCACTATATTTCTGTAGCACAGAGTCTCCCTCCCCCCTATATTTATTTTGGAAGTGTAGGCCCCATCTTTCCCTCTCACTTCAAAACTTATGTTACTTTGTGTATAAACTACATCCCCCCTCCCCTTATATTTATTTTTGTAGCATAGGCCCCATCCCTTCAACGATGTTCCATAGTGTAGGGTCCCACCTCATCCCTCCTCCCAAAATAAAGTGTCTGTAGAGTAGGGTCCCACCCCTCCCACCATCCTCTGTATTAAGATTTATGTACCTAGAAGTAAATATACAGGGCATATAAATAGACCGGTCCAGTTGCCAAATGCGACCTAAGTTCCTTGTGGGATAGTAAACATTTTAACTTACCAGCCTGGACCAGGGACCTGACATTATCCTAATAAAGCAGTCAAACTGCCCTTCACACATGCACACAGGGAAAGGAGGGAAGAAAGGGGAGGTTCTGTCTAAAGCATACAAGCAATATCCCCTTTTCAGCATGGCTCTCAATCTTCTTCTTGTCAGCTGCTACTTCCCGACCCTAAGGTTGTCTGCGCAGGAAGGCAAACATCATGCTTCTGTGCTAGAGCGGTGAGTGTGTGAATTTAGTATGGGTTAAATAGTACATCGTTCTGATGTGCTTAGGTCGCTGTGAGGTCAAAGGGCTTTCAGGAGGTGGAGTGTGGGACTAGCTGTCATGCTAGTACATGGAGCAGTACTGTGAACTTGTTCACTTTGTGCACATTATGTATGATGATCATCCTCTAATATAGGCAACTGCTGAGCACAGTGAGTGATCTTAAAAAATACATTTTTAAAAAAGTTTCTAAAGAGCAATTCCTACAGGTTTTTTGTGTGTGCATAAATGTGTGTGTGATTGTGTAAGTATATATGTATGTGTCTGAATATATACTGTATATATAAATATGTATGTGTGTCTGTCTGTATGTATATATGTATGTGTGATTGTTAATATATACATGTGTATGTGTGTCTGTAATTGTGTGTGTGTGTATATATATAAATATACAGTATATATACACAGTATCTCACAAAAGTGAGTACACCCCTCACATTTTTGTAAATATTTTATTATATCTTTTCATGTGACAACACTGAAGAAATTACACTTTGCTATAATGTAAAGTAGTGAGTGTACAGCCTGTATAACAGTGTAAATGTGCTGCCCCCTCAAAATAACTCAACACACAGCCATTAATGTCTAAACCATTGGCAACAAAAGTGAGTACACCCTTAAGTGGAAAAGTCCAAATTGGGCCCAAAATGTCAATATTTTGTTTGGCCACCATTATTTTCCAGCACTGCTTTAACCCTCTTGGCATGGAGTTCACCAGAGCTTCACAGGTTGCCACTGGAGTCCTCTTCCACTCCTCCATGACGACATCATGGAGCTAGTGGATGTTAGAGACCTTGCGCTCCCCCACCTTCCATTTGAGGATGCCTCACAGATGCTCAATAGGGTTTAGGTCTGAAGACATACTTGACCAGTCCATCACCTTTACCCTCAGCTTCTTTAGCAAGGCAGTGGTTGTCTTGGAGGTGTGTTTGGAGTTGATATCATGTTGGAATACTGCCCTACGGCCCAATATCCGAAGGGAGGAGATCATGCTCTGCTTCAGTATGTCACAGTAATTGTTAGCATTCATGGTTCCCTCAATGAACTGTAGCTCCCCAGTGCCGGCAGCACTCATGCAGGCCCAGACCGTGACACTCCCACCACCATGCTTGACTGTAGGCACGACACACTTGTCTTTCTACTCCTTACCTGGTTGTCGCCACACACGCTTGACACCATCGAAACCAAATAAGTTTATCTTGGTCTCATCGGACCACAGGACATGGTTCAAGTAATCCATGTCCTTAGTCTGATTGTCTTCTGCAAACTGTTTGCGGGCTTTCTTGTGCATCATCTATAGAAGAGGCTTCCTTCTGGGACAACAGCCATGCAGACCAATTTGATGCAGTGTGCGGCGTATGGTCTGAGCACTGACAGGCTGACCCCCCCACCCCTTCAACCTCTGCAGCAATGCTGCAGCACTCATACGTCTATTTCTCAAAGACAACCTCTGGATATGACGCTGAGCATGTACACTCAACTTCTTTGGTCGACCATGGCGAGGCCTGTTCTGAGTGGAACCTGTCCTGTGAAACCGCTGTTTGGTCTTGCTCACCGTGCTGAAGCTCAGTTTCAGGGTCTTGGCAATCTTCTTATAGCCTAGGCCATCTTTATGTAAAGCAACAATTATTTTTTTTTGATCCTCAGAGTTCTTTGCCATGAGGTGTCATGTTGAACTTCAAGTGACCAGTAAGAGAGAGTGTGAGAGCGATAACACCAAATTTAACACACCTGCTCCCCATTCACACCTGAGACCTTATAACACTAACTAGTCACTTGACACCAGGGAGGGAAAATGGCTATTTGTGCCCAATTTGGACATTTCCACTTAGAGGTGTACTCACTTTTGTTGCCAACGGTTAAGTCATTAATGGCTATGTGTTGAGTTATTTTGAGGGGACAGCAAATTTACACTGTTATACAGGCTGTACACTCACTACTTTACATTGTAGCAAAGTGTCATTTCTTCAGTGTTGTCACATGAAAAGATATAATAAAATATTTACAAAAGTGTGAGGGGTGTACTCACTTTTGTGAGATACTGTATATATATATATATCAATGTATTTTTATGTGTATGTCACTTGGCCGACAGATCAACTTCATTTATATAATCTGACTCTATACATGTCCATAAATAATTATCAGTTTGTCAAATTATATACATTATACTTGTAATTGTTAGTGTATGGTTAAATAATAGGGTGGGGGAGTGGGCTGCTCTGCCTTAAAATTCTTGGGCCTGTTTTTGATCTCTGACCCTGTGCAGATGCACTTATTCTTTGTGAGCACACTAACAGCTGTTTTTAATTGTGTTTTTTTAATACTACTCAGTCTTGCATTAGATATTTACCCAATTTACTGGCAATGCTTTGTGAGATTATATTAACACTCTTTACTTTGATTTTTTTTTTTTTATAAGATATATACACACTACATACAGACACGCATGGGTGAGTAAAGTTTATTGCAGGCTGGTAAGGTTTGTCATTTACTCACCTGGTTGGGCAAGTGGAGTTTTTGGGTAATCATAGGCCCCGGATATATATACAGTACATGCTTAAACAGCTATAAAACTGTGAGTAAGGGGCATCACCACAGTCGTCTGAACATAACAGCAAGACATAGGATATAGTTGCTATAATACTATTGTGGCTCCCATAAAAAGAGTAATATTAGTGCTGCTAAATTGTTGCTATCAGTTGTGATTCATATAGGATCTAGTCCTCATTGGTGACATCTCCCATTTAAATCCCACTCTATTAAAATAAAAAAAACTATAACCCATCCGATCAGTAAATTTCTTCTTATAGGGATACTAAACCCAAATGTTTTCTTTCATGATGCAGATAGAGCATGCAATTTTAAGCAACTTTCTAATTTACTCCTATCCAATTTTTTTCATTCTCTTGCTATCTTTATTTAAAAAGCAGGAATTTAAAGCTTAGGAGCCATCCCATTTTAGGTTCAGCACCCGTGATATTGCTTGCTTATTGGTGGCTACATTTATCAAACCAATAAGCATGCATAACCCAGGTTCTGAACCAAAAATGTGCCGGATCTTAAGCTTTACATTCCTGCTTTTTAAATAAAGATAGCAAGAAAACAAAGAAAAATTGATAATAGGAGTAAATTAGAAAGTTGCTTAAAATTGCATCCTCTACCTGAATCATTAGAGAAACAATTTGGGTTTACTGTCCCTTTAAGGACTCATGGTTGTCCTTATTTTGCATCAGTAGTAACTGGATACTGTTAATGACTTTTAGTGTTGAGGCTAACATATATATATTGTATTCAATAACATAATAAAATGTCAACCAAACAGACTAAAGTAGAACATGGTAATATTATTATAACAATATTTTTGCAAGGTTGTTCTCTGACATTCAATGAAATGTAAAATGTCATGGATCAATACATAATATGTTCTGCCTTAATGCTTACCTTGAATCACTCAGAGAAACTTTTTTTTAAATATCACAAGTCAATTTTATTATGTTTAAAAATAAAATAAAAACTGTAAGGGGGCAAGATTACAAGTCGCGCGGCAAATCTGTTTTCCGCATTTGGGATTGTGCAGGTATTACAAGTTTCAAAATAACTTATTTAGCACGCACGTTAACCTGCGTAATCAATAAAGCCAGATCGCGTGCGTGTTTACGTATTCCCCTATAGAAGTCAATGGAGAAGACAAATAGAAAAAAAAACTAAAAGCCTAATCTGTGCAAAGCCCATGATGATTATCCTCGGAAAGTGTACATGAAAAAGTAAATATTTCATATTGCAAGAATGTTTTCTTAACGGAATATGTTCTATTTATTTCTAAATAAATATTTCTCTATATATGTGATGGTTTTTGAAAAGATATATCTGTTTATAGCAAGATATGTATATGAATATATATATATGTCTAGATATCGCGAGATCTATATGTGATTATCTCTTTGAAAATCCATCTGAGATATTGTTTAATGTGCATAAGATTGTAATGTAAAATCTTTTCATTATCTCCATAGCTAAACATATCTCTATACATATAAATCCATGTTTCTCTATGTATGTGTATGTATGTCAATGTAAAATCCCTGCGCCGGTTTTTTTTTTCTAACTCCCAAGATCTCCTATCTTTGAGCCCTTATAACTTTTGTATGCAATATTTATTTTAAATCATTTTTAATAGACAGTGTTAATATGAGTGTAACTGTACTTTGTAATGTAGTTTTGAAGTGTTTTGTGAAACTTTTAAGTTGCAGAAAAGTGTTAACTACAGCGCTTTGAGCGCGGAAAGGATTTTTCCAGACTCGCAATATCAGGGCAATGAAAATAGCTTGTGAAAAGACCATATCGCTCACGGAAAACACATATCGTGCGACTTGTAATCTTGCCCTTAGGGGCCAATTTATTAGCAGTCGGACAGACATGATCCTCTGTAGCGGATCATGTCCGCCTGACATCACTGAATGCTGATAGCATACGCTGTCAGCATTTAACATTATGCCAGCAGTTCTAGTGAGCTGCTGGTACAATGCTGCCCCCTGCAGATTCACTGCCAATCGGCCAATAGCAGGGGGTGTCAATCAACCCGATCAAATCCGATCGGGTTAATTGCTGTTCTGCGGAGGACTAGTTAAGGAGCAGCTGTCTTAATACCGCTGCTTCTTAACTGCTGTTCCTGGCGAGCCTGAAGGCTTGTGAGGATACAGGGGGATCAGGGGCCATTCGGCCCTTGTTAAATAGGCCCCTTAGTGTTAAATGCTTATAGTTATTAGTCTGTTTTGTACTCATACATGATTTAATGTAATCACAGTTTAAATATATGTTCATCTCAGACTTAAATCTCAGGTTAAATAGATTCAGACCTCAAACAACTGTATGATGAAGTAAGTTTAAATGTGGCTTTGGGGACTTTGCAGTACAGGCTCACTTAAATAAGCCTGTACCACATCTTACAGGTGCTGCTTCCCAACCAAAGAGATTGACAACCCCTGCTCTGACTTGATTGGTTGCACAAGATCAAAACACAGAGATGCAAAATAGATTTCTTGTGCAGGATTAACTTACACAGTGTATGCTGTGAGAGTATGTAAACCAAATCTAGCATTCACCTTGGAGGAGTATTGCTTGTCAAATTGGGACCACGGACTTCCATGATGAATAGCTGCAGAAATTCTGTAAAGCATTAGCCTAAAAATATCTGAAGCTTATGGCATCTATGGAGAGGTACTAAGCAAGGGAGTATTTGATTTTGCCTGGGAAAGTAATCAGAGAAGATATAGAGACCTTCCCAATGTACTGTACATGGATTATATTGGACTAATATTTATGACCACATAACTAAAATAGTGTTTAATCATACTTTGCACACCTGAGCTTATCCTCATTGAAATGTTAACCACCTCTACAGAAATTATTGTAATTATTGTGGCTCCAAACTAGCTTCTTGTCTTACTACGTAAACTCGCTACTTTAAAAAACAACATAGAATTTTTCAAAAACTTTATTACATAGTTACTACTATTATAGCATAAGATACCAGTTTATGTCAAAATATACTTCATTTATGTTCGTATTGCTGTTAAACCCCAAGAAAATAACCCTTACTTTCTGATTTATATATTGTATTTATCGTTGGATAACCAATATAAAATTGCAACAAATTCTTGCAGGCTGCCATATCTAGGGGTTTTTCTAGAACAATTATATCTTCACCATAGTTTTCAAATGCAATTCAACAAAATCCAAAAGAGAAACAATTCAATCCAACAAACAAACTTCTGAGTGCAATCCTAATTATACTAGAATAAACATTTGCAGCTTTCTATTAAAGAAAATTTCAACAATAACCTTCTTATGACTGTATGACCAGAAGTTATCCTTTGAGGCTGTTAATTATGAGGTTTTTGGGGTAGCCAATGTATGATTAACTTTGAACTTGAACCATGACCATTTCTTGAACCATACAGTTAAAAGTACACAGTGCGCCTGCAATGTTTCAAACATCAAATTCATGCGGATTGCTATTATTGAGAGAAATCAAACCACAAGCACACATACGAAAGGGGACAAACTCAGTTGAATCTTGGTGATTCTTTTGTGCAATGTAGACACTGCTACTGAAACTAGTATACGTGAGAAAACGTTATGTTGGAGACTACTACATAAACGTGTTAAACATGGCAGAGGCATTATGTAGTTTTCAAACAAACAACTGTTTAGACAGCAATTATGTATACAATATTTTAGAATAACTTGATTACATTGTGGATGGGAATATTAAAAAATGAAAATCAATAAAATGCAGAAATAGCTTCATGCACACATGTAAAAAAAAAAAAAATGACAACACATTTATAGAGATTTTTTGCAAGCGTGTGAACAATGTTCCAAATATAGGACCCCACGTTGTCCAGTCATTGGACAACCCGACTGTCAGGGTTTTACCCTGATTTAATTTGTTATTTGCTGCTTTTTATCTTGGCTGCCATTTTGACTCACCTGTCTCTTTCCTTGTCTGCAGCAGAGCGTGTAACACTGCTCACTACGCCCAGGCTCCCTCTTATGGCCAAACTGGAGAACATCATCAGTGAGAGACAGGTTACTGTCCCAGATTTATGATGTCATCACTTACTTTTTTTAAAGTGCCTCTGATCAGTCTGCCTTTGCCCTTGCGTTGTCTCTGACTTCTCTGTGAGTTACTGTGTTCCTGATTCTGTGTATAACCTGGCTTGTTTAATGTCCCTTCTGGTTCCTGATCCCTAGCTTGTTTCTGACTCCGCTGATCATTGTGTTTCTGACTGGCTCGTTTGTTATTTTTTAATAAAGGTGTGATTAATTTAGCAATTCACATCTCTGTCAGATTCCTGTTTCCCTGACAGTGGCCCCACAAATAAGACAGAAAATATCCAAATATAAACATTTTTAAATCCTCACCAACAGAGCTTGCCCTGGTAGCCACTAACACTTGCCATCAAAGTCATGAGGCACGCCTCCTCTATAACCAACCCTCTCCTGCTACCCCAACAGGTGTTACCAAATGTTCATTTAAATGGTGTAAGCCACTGACACACAGGGCAAACACCCTGCCATTGCTGCTACAAAATTAACACTCCAACCTCTGCCATAAAGGGAGGGCAGGCACTTGCTGCCGTTAGGTCTTAATATGTCAAAGAGGCCCAAACTTTCTTGCAGCCCTCTTTTAACACCTCCTATTACAGCCCACCCCTTGCCCTATAGCTGACCCCACCATTCCCTCCAAGTGGGTTCAATAAATCCCTCTTTTAATCTTGACCCCACCTTGTACAGTCATCAGACAACCCAACCCTACAAATAAGACAGACACCACACATTGGGATAAAAAAGGCTGCAGCTTGTTTTATTAAACACAATAACATCCAAATAAAAATATTTTTAAATCCTCACCAATAGAGCTTGCCCTGGTGGCCACTTACATGTGCCATCCACATCATGTGACACACCGCCCCTATAATCAACCCACTCCTGCTACCCCAAAAGGAGGTACCAAATGTTCCCTTAAATGGCATAAGCCCCTAACACCCAGAGCAAGCACCCCACCACATCTCGCCCTCCGGACGAGAACTGCCTGCCAAAAACAAGGCCTTTTCTATCCCTTCTTTTACGGTAAAATTAAATAAATGTAAACCAACCTCGTTTAGGTGAACAACATCCCTGGAAAAACACTTCCCTGACTCGCCCTCAAACTCCACATGACTCACACTAAAGCCATCCAATTTCCATACATGACTACCAACCATCCTGTTGACCTTCCGTCTGGAAGTCTCCAACCTGTTCACATCCCATGCAGTCCTTCACACCACCCTGGACTCAATGTACGACCATACTATCACTAAACCTAGGATTAAGTTAATCAATCTATCCAAATCCCACCTGATTTATCCACTAACTCTTTCTGTGACATGAATCACAAATCATTTCCCCCAACATAAATTACCTGGAGGGGGGGAAGTCTAGCATAATCAACAACTGTACCCACCAACTGACCCATCTCATGCCCCAAATCCCAAACCACCTTTAGGAAATACAATCCCTCCTAAAGCCAAGTTAAACACCCTCTTCTTTTACAGCTGCTGCTTTTTGCACCAAATTAATATAAGATTGTCCAACCAGCTAATACCTCACTGGACCTGCGAAGCAAAAATATATATTAACCCACCTCGCTCACAATAACAAGCCAGGCCTCACATATGCACAGAACCTTTAACCTCCACCTACCATTATGCTAAATAGTTGGGCCCCCAACCACTCTGCCTCCATTGCCATCCCAATACAGAAAGAATATGAGCCAAACTCCCTCCCCTCAATCCCCAACGAATCCAAAACTTTTCTAAAAACTGATATAAAATGAAACTGAAATAACACTGAACCATCGGAATGCATTAAAAAGGCCTCAAATCGCTCAGGCCTCACAACTAGGTGATCCCTCATGGCCAGCACTGGGCAACAAGTCTCTCCAATTGCAGATACACACACCAACTTGCCCCTACACAACTAGTCAGTTTTTGACCGGCGTAAAAAATCCTCAACTACCCCATCCTTCAAATACACATACTGCAACCGCAAACCACTAGCCACCCTCCTGTTCCTACCCACCAGCTCATAAATTCTAAAGGCGTCAAAGAAAGCTAACACAAATGCTGCTTTAAACAGCAACACCTATAACTCTAAAGAACAAACTCCCTGTAACTGGCCCACCACCTGCTGCAAAAGAGGGAAGACCACCGATCTTCTCCCATCCTTCCTCACCCTACCTCCGTCCTCCCTCACCCTACCTCTGCACATCACTTTCACGGCCATCCTCATCAAAAAGAGCATAGTCAGATCCTCTAAATCCAACAACTGGAACAAAAAGGCCATAGCTGCCAAACACCTACGAACTTCAGCTGGATAAAGCCCAACAGCCACCCAATTCCTGATACAGCCTACCAACCCGGTCAAGCAAGCCTCTCTTTCAAGTCATCCCCAGCCACCAGCCTCCACCGCCCATTGCTGCCACACTCAGGTATAGGCCCTACAACAAATCCAACACTACCAGCAACCCTCCGTCTCCGCCTCCGGAGCCTCCAGCTGGAAACCCTCCCACTGAAAAAGGGACAAAGCAATAGAATTAAACTTGCCAGGCACATGCACTGATCTAAAGGACACATTATGTCCTTCCAACACAAACACCCTGAACAGGTGCACCGCCAGAGGCAAATTAGCTAATAAACTATTAATCGCCAACAACACACCCATATTGTTCAAATGGAAACACACTCTTTTGTCACATAGCTACCCTGCCCAGACTCTCAGAGCCACTACCGGAGGGAATAGTTCCAAAAATGTATAATTATTGGTGAGGCCAGAGTCAATCCAACTGGCCGGCCAAGCCTCAGCACACAACTTACTCCTGAAGTATGCTGCAAATGCATGAGCTCCTGATGAATCAGTGAACAAATACAAGCCCTCATCAGACCATCCCACTTCTTGAACGATTAGCCTGCCATCAAAATCTTCCAGGAAAGCATACCACACCTTAAACTCCACAGTTAGCCTAATGTGATAATGAGGTGCCAAGACTCCCATCGTTGAGAGACACTGATTGAAAGCGTAACCTATTGGAATAATCCAACAGACAAAAATCAGCATTCCAAGCAGCAACTGGAGAAGACGTAATTTAATCTTCTCCAAAGCCAAGGCATCTGTAATAGAAGACCTCAAATCTATCAGTTTATCCAAAGGGAGATTACATTCCAACCTCTCCCTATCCAGTTCAGCCCCCCCAACCTTGCCTACCTGTACCAGTACAGCATGACCCAGAAAAGCAGACCATCAGGAATTGAGCATCCAGCACACCATCAGACAATCAAGCCACCATGCTAAGTACCTCTTTCCCTTTCCTCCCCACCAGCAAAATCCCCAAAGCCATGCTCTCAACAACTCTGCTGGCCCCTTGCCAAAGTTGGCCCCCAAAGCCTCCCTGTACTGCCATCCACCCTGCTCCCCCACCCCAATTTACCACCTCCCCCCGGCTCCATATTGCACCTCTTTCACCCCCACAGCTACTGCCACTCACCCCTGACTTAACTCCTCCTTTAAGTTCCTTACATATGGGGTTATTCCTTTAACATTGCACTCACACAAATACATTTGTGTAATCAACATGCTATGCTTAAATTTAGCTTTTACTCTTACATTTCCTATATACCACAAAGAAGTAATCTCTATCGGCTAGATTACGAGTTTTTGTTGGTAAGGCTTGCGGGGCTAACAAGCAGTTTCTGCTCACCGCTCACCTACAGTAACGCTGGTATTACGGGTTTTTTTAAACCCAGCGTTAACCGCAGAAAAGTAAGAGAAGAGAAAAATTTTGCTCCACATCTCACCTCAATACCAGCGCTGTTTACGGTAGCGGTGAGCTGGCTAAACATGCTCGTGCACGATTTCCCCATAGGAATCAATGGGGCAGAGCCGGCTGAAAAAAAACCTAACACCTGCAAAAAAGCAGCGTTCAGCTCTTAACGTAGCCCCATTGATTCCTATGGGGAAAGAAAATTTATGTTTACACCTAACACCCTAACATGAACCCCGAGTCTAAACACCCCTAATATTACACTTCTTAACCCCAATCTGCCGCCCACAACGTCGCCGCCACTAAAATAAAGTTATTAACCCCTAAACCGCTGTACTCCCGCATCGCAACCATTAGTTAAATATTATATAAATACTTATGATCAGTGTACCTCCAAATATGATAAGATACTAACAGTAATCCAGCTATGATTTTAGAAAAGAAGCTACATCTAAAACAGTAAACTCATAATAAAGTTGATGCTCAATAATTGTGAAAACACAAATATCTTAGGGACCGATGCGAGCCCCAATATTTGTTATGTGTATTTTAGTCAAGTAGTTAGTGGGGTCTCCTAACTGATAACATAAAAGATGAGATAAAATTATAGATGACACCGGATAGAATAACTCTGTGAAATACTAATATAAAATAGTGGGTAAACAATACAAACAAGAAATTTCTTAGGTGAATGTGTAACAAATACAACGATATCAATTGAAAAAGATAAGAAAAAATAAGAAAAAATGTGTATATATATTCACTTGTGAACACAATGTGTACCAAAAAATAATGTGTACCAAAAAATAAACGATCTGATACCGGTATGATTAGTAAATTGGTTCACCAGTTAAGTGAAAACATTCGTGTCAAGGAGACAAAAAACTATTCAAAATGAATAACCAGAGCTGTCCTTAGCTATGTATTCTAAGAACATGGTCTGGTTATATAGGAACTGTTAGGATCCTAAAGCTTATTCTTAAGTTACTATAAAAGGTAATATTAGAGGTATATTTAAAAATCAACACAATATTCACAGTCAAAAAAACGACACAATATTCACAATAAAAAAAAAAAAAAAAAAAAAACGAATAAAATTAGAAGAACAGAGTCCAATGTCCAATAAGGAAATAGTCCATATAAAAGTCAAATGTGAAATACGATGATCTTTAAATCCAATGGTCTCAGAAAGCCTGTGGAAAAAAAATAAAGTGCACTAAACAATGGGCTTAAGGTAACTGAGTCTACAGGTATACAACTCACCCAATAAGCCTTGATCCTGGTGATATACGAGCCTCACAAATCTCTCCAATTGTCTACGTGTTTCGGCCCTGTAGTGGGGCCTTTTTCAAGACAGTCTATTGGCTGTTCGAATCAGCCAATAGAATGCCAGCTCAATCCTATTGGCTGATTTGATCAGCCAATAGGATTTTTTCTACCTTAATTCCGATTGGCTGATAGAATTACAAATTTAAAAAAACCTAACACTACGAAAAAAGATAAATAATCTAAATTGCAACTAAAAAAAAAACCAAATCCTAAGAAAAATTCTATAAATCTAATTTACCAAGAATAATTAACACTAAAATCACGAAAAATAAAAAAAACCAAGATTACAAAAAAATAAACAAAATTATCAAAAATAAAAACAATTACACCTAATCTAATAGCCCTATAAAAATAAAAAAGTCCCCCCAAAATAAAAACACCCCCTAGCCTACAATAAACTACCAATAGCCCTTAAATGGGCCTTTTGTAGGGCATTGTCCTAAATAAATCATCTGTAAAAAAATACAAAGACCCCCCAACAGTAAACCACCACCCAACCAACCCCCCAAAATAAAAAACCTAAGCTACCCATTGCCCCTAAAGGGGCATTTGTATAGGCATTGCCCTTAAAAGGGCATTTAGCTCTTTTGCATTGCCCTAAAAATGGGCATTCAGCTCTTTTTCAAAGCCCAAAGCCCTAATCTAAAAAAAAACACCCAAAAAAAACAACCTAACACTAACCTCAGAAGATCTACTCATGGTTTCTGAAGTCCGGATATCCTGGCGGTGAAGTCTTCATCCATCCCGGGGGCGTCTTCTATCAACATCCCAGCGGCGTGGAGCGGAGCTATCCTGGAAGCAGAAAACATCCTGCGCTGAGCATCCTCTTCATATGGTCGCCACCGTACACTGAAGATGAATGCAAGACAGCTGTTTCAAAATGGCATCCCTTTCATTCCTATTGGCTGATTTGATTTTTCAAATTCAAATCAGCCAATACGATGAGAGCTACTGAAATCATATTGGCTGTTCAAAACAGCCAATAGGATGAGAGCTACTGAAATCCTAGTGGCTCTCTCTGCATCGGTGTGTTAAAAAAGGTATTGCAGTGATGCCTCAATATCGAGGCATCACGGCAATACCTTGAAAGCGGCTGGAAGCGATCAGGATTGCTTCCACCGCTTGAAACCCCTGACGAGGTTGTTGGTCGTTAACGACCAGTTTTTGTATGACGTACCCTGTACGACGTTGGTGATTAAGGAGTTAAAGAACAATGTGGTGCATTAACATTGCCAAACATGACTTAGAAAGAAAATGCAATTTTAAACACATTTGCATGTATTTTAGTATGGAATAGTTTTCATTCTCTTGCTATCCTTTGTGGGAAGGAGAATGCAATTTTAAACACATTTGCATGTATTTTGTATGGCATAGTTTTCATTCTCTTGCTATCCTTTGTTGCAAAATATTTGCTGAGTGTATTGAAGAATAATGTGGTGTATTAACATTGCAAAACATGACAGAAAGAGAATGCAATTTTAAACACATTTGCATGTATTTTGTATGGACAGAAAGAGAATGCAATTTTAAACACATTTGCATGCATTTTGTATGGAATAGTTTTCATTCTCTTGCTATCCTTTGTGGGGAAATATTTGCTGGGTGTATTGAAGAATAATGTGGTGTATTAACATTGCCAAACATGACTTAGAAAGAGAATGCAATTTTAAACACATTTGCATGTATTTTTTATGGACAGAAAGAGAATGCAATTTTAAACACATTTGCAAGCATTTTGTATGAAATAGTTTTCATTCTCTTGCTATCCTTTGTGGGAAAATATTTGCTGAGTGTATTGAAGAATAATGTGGTGTATTAACATTGCCAAACATGACAGAAAGAGAATGCAATTTTAAACACATTTGCATGTATTTTGTATGGAATAGTTATATACAAGGTAGAGGTGAGCGCCAACAAAAGGCTGAGGGTAGGGTAGGGGATGCCAAAATTGGCTATAATGAACTGGTTGAATATAGAATATTTATTCCATACAATGATTGTATTAAAAAAGCATTAAAAAGCAATAAAAAACAATATACACTGTTAGTTTTTCATGGATCCATGTTACAAAGAAAAATAAAAAACAGTACAATAAAATAAAAACAATTGTAAATAATGATAGAGTCAGTGGCTGTTGCTATTGCCTTTTATGCTGTGTATTTGTTATGTGATTAACTCCTTGATTGAGTCCAGTCAGTATAATATGCTCCTGGTAAGTAGTCCAATATTGTGCAAAAAAAAGGGATTTAAGTGAGATCAGTGTCCAATACAACAATTCAGAAAAAAGTGTGTGTTCACTCTATGTGAAAAAAATGATAATAAAATGGTGACGAGATCCCTCCAAAAAAATGTGTGATCACCAACATCATTTTTGATTTTTAAATTGACACCATTTTTTATCCTTTTTTACCTTTTTTCACCTTTTTTCATTTTTGATAACACATTTTTTTTGGAGGGATCTCGTCACCATTGTATTATCATTTTTTTCACATAGAGTGAACACACACTTTTTTTCTGAATTGTTGTATTGGACACTGATCGCACTTAAATCCCTTTTTTTTGCACAATATTGGACTACTTACCAGGAGCATATTATACTGACTGGACTCAATCAAGGAGTTAATCACATAACAAATACCCAGCATAAAAGGCAATAGCAACAGCCACTGACTCTATCATTATTTACAATTGTTTTTATTTTATTGTACTGTTTTTTATTTTTCTTTGTAACATGGATCCATGAAAAACTAACAGTGTATATTGTTTTTTTATTGTTTTTTAATGCTTTTTTAATACAATCATTGTATGGAATAAATATTCTATATTCAACCAGTTCATTATAGCCTATTTTGGCATCCCCTACCCTACCCTCAGCCTTTTGTTGGCGCTCACCTCTACCTTGTATATATCCTTCACACATTGGGCACGCTAGGGTACCCATCGAGGAGAGCTAGAGGCATCCCCCATCCCCTTTCCCCATCTGTTCTTTGCGCAGGATATACACTCTTTTTATTCATTTTGTATGGAATAGTTTTCATTCTCTTGCTATCCTTTGCGGGAAAACATGTTTGCTATGTAAAAAGTTTGTATTGGTTTTATTTGTATCAGCGTCTAAAAAGTATCACAAACCTCTGTGTTTTTAGAGTCCCATTGATTTCTACGGTATTCGCAGTCTCTGAGGTGGCAGTTTGAACGATAGGTACGCTGAGTCGGAATTAACCCGAGCGTACCTGTTGACTATTTGATAACTTAGTAAGAGGTTCAAATAGCGTTAAATATGAGGGCGAATGATCAGTATTCCGCTTGAATAACGCAAGCATTGATCTGCGTCGGATTCATCTTGCGGAAGCGTATATTATGTCACACATTTCAACATTTGACGTTGTTGATGCTTTGTTAATTACAGCGAATTCAATTTCCTTAGAATATGACGCAAAATTCAAGAGGATTCCATCGTATTATCAGTTGAAGCTTTGAAAAATCGGCCCCTATATGTTAGATTTTTAAAACTACAGGTACATATTCCCAAATCCGGAATTCCAAAATCCAAATATTCTAAAATCCAAACTTTTTCACTAATACTTTTAAAAAAAATAAAATGATCAAACATTACTATTTTCCCTGCCTGTATTAAAAAAATGAAATCAAACTATATTTAGGTTACTTACTGTACATACAAAAGCTTAATTATGAAATTTAAATATTACCTAAATTACATTAGATATTTTATTACACTTGGTTCCATCCCCTCTCCAAACTGTCCCATTTTAAATATGCAAATATTATAAAATCCAAACTATCCTGAAATCCAAACATTTTCTGGTCCCAAGCAGTTTGGATAAAGGCTACAAATATCATCTATTATTTGTGCCCAAATTGCATTTTTTCTTGACGATGCTTCTGGAGAGTACTTTAATTCTGATTTTTGAGCTGCAGTTCTGCGTAATTATCCAAATGTGTCACTAAATATTTTGTCCTAGAGGCAACAGCCATTCCTTACAAAATCACTCATCCTACTGTCTGATATGTCCCTCGGTCCCACATTTTGTCTTTTGAGATACTCTCATTTATCCCTCTCCTTATACCCTCTCCTTTATCTCATGTTCCTCTTACATTCATTCCTTTCTCATCCTGCTCTCATCCTTTCACCTTCTTTTGTCTCCTAGACTCACTCTCCTCACCCATTCTCCACCCTCCTCCCTTACACAGTACCCCTTTGCTCTCTCATCCCTTTCCTAGAACTCTCTTCACACTCACCTTCTCCTCTTTCATCCCTCGGATCTTTCAGATTCCACGGCTCTATTCACATTGGCACCCCCCCCCCCCACAATACATATAAACACAATATAAGAATGAAAGATGACAAGAAACATTTTACATGATTTTAACATTACTTGTTGTTGGTTTGTAATATATATATATATATATATATATAATTGCTTCTAAATATCCATAAGCATAGCACTTTATATTTTAGAACAAATTACTTTAGATGTCTCAATTGATTGTGATCTAAAAATAATAAACCAAGACAATGAAAGTATAATCCAAGAAATAACTGAGGTTATGAGTTGAAAAAATAAAATAAATGCACATTAGTCCGGAGGCCAAGAAATGCAATAAAAAAAGATTTCACCATTTGTTAGCTCAAGTCTCTTAAAAAAATACTGTTTCTGAGATCAGAAAGGTCACATCTGACATTCAGCTGACAAAAGTACTATTGTAAGATGGCACAAATACTGTAATTCTACTGACATCTTGCTGCACCAGGAAGGGGAGGATAAATATATAATAAAAAAAAACTTATGTTAGAGAAACACATAACATTGAAACACATTTCTGTATTCATAATGAAGAATTTGTAACATTTTATACTGAAGTATTAAAGTGAATCTCAATTTAGATGAATCAGTGCCCGTTTTTTAATAATCCTATTAAACACAAGGGCACTTTAATTCATCAAAATTTGCATTTCACGCGTTTTCTTCAAATACTTACCTTTTAATCCTGACAGCCGATGCAGCTCTTCCTACGCCCGTCTCAAGCCCTCTTCGCGGGTCCAAAATGACGAATCCGGCTTCCTCCAATCACGGCTTTGCCTCAGGCCAAGATTCCCCCGGGGGGAAGCCGTGATTGGAGGTAGCCGGATTTCTCATTTCTGACGTATGAAGAGGCGCCTGACGGCTTGAGGAAGCGCTGGAGCGGCTGTGAAGATTAAAAGTTAAGTATTTAAAGAAAATGAGTGAAATGTAAATTTTGAAGAATTAAAGTGCCCTTTTTTTTAATAGGATTATTAAAAACCGGGCACCGATTCATCTAAATTGACATTCACTTTAATCATAAGCTCTGACTTCTCTTTCAGAATATTTCATTATTACATTAAAATGACTTTAAACACTAAATACATTTTATAAGAAAAGTATTAAGGTCTGTGATTTGCCAATGGCTGTCACGTGATACAGGAGGCTATTTCAGCTAAATACATTTTTCAATTGTTCAGCTTAGGAAGGTTTCAGGCCATAATCAACATAGGTCTGGGTTCCTTCCTATTTATAGTTTATTTTAAGACATCTTTATTGGTTAAAGGGACACTGTACCCAAAAAAATTCTTTCATGATTCAGATAGAGCATGCAATTTTAAGCAACTTTCTAATTTACTCCTATTATCAAATCTTCTTTATTCTCTTGGTATCTTTATTTGAAATGCAAAAATGTAAGTTTAGATGCCGGCCCATTTTTGGTGAACAACCTAGGTTGTCCTTGCTGATTGGTGGATAAATTCATCCACCAATCAAAAACTGCTGTCCAGAGTGCTGAACCAAGAAAAAAGCTTAGATGCCTTCTTTTTCATATAAAGATAGCAAGAGAACGAAGAAAAATTGATAATATGAGTAAATTAGAAAGTTGCTTAAAATTGCATGCTCTATCTGAATTACAAAAGAATTTTTTTGGGTACAGTGTCCCTTTAAGTAATTAACCCATCATGATTAATCTTCAACACAGGTTTGGGCCCATATTTATCAAGCTCCGTATGGAGCTTGAAGGGCTGTGTTTCTGGCGAGTATTCAGACTCGCCAGAAACAGCAGTTATGAAGCAGCGGTCACAAAGACCGCTGCTCCATAACCTGTCCGCCTGCTCTGAGCAGGCGGACAGACATCGCCGGAAATCAACCTGATCGAGTACGATCGGGTTGATTGACACCCCCTGCTGGCGGCCTATTGGCCGCGAGTCTGCAGGGGGCGGCATTGCACCAGCAGCTCTTGTGAGCAATGCTGAATACGGCGAGCGTATTGCTTGCCGTATTCAGCGAGGTCTGTCAGACCTGATCCGCACTGTCGGATCAGGTCCGACAGACCTTGATAAATCGAGGCCAAAGTCTGGATTATTTCATTTTTTCAAGACATCTTGGTTAAGTAATAAACCCATCATGGCTGAGGTGGGAGGGTCCAATGTCAGAATGGAGACCATCCTCTTTTCTTATTGATTAATGAATTAATTACTGTGGACAAGGCCAGAGCTACAGCATATGTTGTTCTTAAGATGTGGAAGTGATTGTATTTTGGGCTGGTTGTAATTTAATTTCTTAGCTGCTTTGGAATTGATAAATTGCTATTAGGGTGCTTTGTAGAAAGCGATAGTGCTAGAAGCATTGCACTTTGATTAATAATATGTAGGGGTTTATTTATATAACTTCACCTCAAGTCACTATTATAAAACTACAGCAGCAAGAAGATCCCTTCTTTTCCCTCATTCCAAATGTCTTTAAATCCAAGCTTTTGCTTAAAAAAAAATGGTTCAAGAACCTTACATTCACAAAAGGCTATCTAACCAGCGCCAGCCAAACACATAGTGGAAACCATATTGTAAAGGCTTCTGGTCTTACAATAATACTAAATCTATCAACCAGGCCTCATCCACCCGCTAAAATAACTACAGTCCTATAATGTAAAACCTTTGTATGACTGTAGCTGAAGAAGAAGCCTTTCATAACCTATTATATTGCATTTCTAACGCCCCAAAGCTTGGGAGCCAATCAAAATAATCCACCTACCTCATCATGTTTTATTCTCAGTGACATTAACCCTTAAGGGATTCCAGTCCAACTGGGGTTCTTAAAGATCTTACCAACCTTTTGAATCCATTCTAGAATAAAAATATTCCATTCAATATAACCTAAGGAACTGCCCACCAACTTTAGCAAGGCAATCAAAGTAACCTGTCTCTTAATTTCTCATATTTAGTGGGATTAAACCTTAAGAGATTCCTGTATTACTTTGCTCTTTACATAGTCATCCTTGGAAGTGGATCTCTTGCTTTTTCATTGACAGAGAACTTAATTAAAACTTTTTGTCTTTAAATTTTCAAAGATTTCACTAAATTTAATAAAAACAAATACACTAAAATGTTATGAAAACTTCACAGGTCTGAAAAATTGATATAGATATTTAAATACAATATAACCAACTAAAACAGCTTCTAAGCATGTTATAAATAAAATACATCCCCAAATTCAACATTATAAATATAGGGCTAGATTACAAAAGGCGCGCTAATTGTTTTTTCTGCTTTTTGCGTGCAACAAAAATAACGCGCATAATTTGAGTTAAAAGTAAACACGTTCATTTGAACGCAATCTAATTTAACAGGCATCAGGTTAGTGCAACATCAGATCTCGCATAAAGGGTAGGGGAGGAAAAAGTTGCATAAAACACAACATAAATACACATAAAAGTGTACTCATATAAATACTGTCTGATAAAAAATCATTTTAAAAAATTAATTAAAAAAAGGTATTAGGACTCAAAGATAGATGGTATAAGGTGTTTGAAAAAAAGGGCTACAAAGGGCTTTAATATATAGGCATACATACACATGTCTAAATATGTGAATATATATGGGAAAAATATATTTGTGTGTGTGTAAAGATGTGTTTAGTTATTAAGATGTGTATATATATGCATTTACATACATATATACACATATAAACACAAACATACATGTACACATATATATAAAAAACATAATTTATGTAAGAACTTACCTGATAAATTAATTTCTTTCATATTAGCAAGAGTCCATGAGCTAGTGACGTATGGGATATACATTCCTACTAGGAGGGGCAAAGTTTCCCAAACCTCAAAATGCCTATAAATTCACCCCTCACCACACCCACAAATCAGTTTAACGAATAGCCAAGAAGTGGGGTGATAAGAAAAAAGTGCGAAAGCATAAAAAATAAGGAATTGGAATAATTGTGCTTTATACAAAAAAATCATAACCACCACAAAAAAAGGGTGGGCCTCATGGACTCTTGCTAATATGAAAGAAATGAATTCATCAGGTAAGTTCTTACATAAATTATGTTTTCTTTCATGTAATTAGCAAGAGTCCATGAGCTAGTGACGTATGGGATAATGAATACCCAAGATGTGGATCTTCCACGCAAGAGTCACTAGAGAGGGAGGGATAAAATAAAGACAGCCAATTCCGCTGAAAAATAATCCACACCCAAAACAAAGTTTAAATCAAATAATGAAAAAAACTGAAAATATAAGCAGAAGAATCAAACTGAAACAGCTGCCTGAAGTACTTTTCTACCAAAAACTGCTTCAGAAGAAGAAAACACATCAAAATGGTAGAATTTAGTAAAAGTATGCAAAGAAGACCAAGTTGCTGCTTTGCAAATCTGATCAACCGAAGCTTCATTCTTAAATGCCCAGGAAGTAGAGACTGACCTAGTCGAATGAGCTGTAAATCCTTTGAGGCGGAGATCTACCCGACTCAACATAAGCATGATGAATCAAAGACTTTAACCAAGATGCCAAGGAAATGGCAGAGGCCTTCTGACCTTTCCTGGAACCAGAAAAGATAACAAATAGACTAGAAGTCTTTCTGAAATCTTTAGTAGCTTCAACATAATATTTTAAAGCTCTAACTACATCCAAAGAATGCAACAATCTTTCCTTAGAATTCTTAGGATTAGGACCCAATGAAGGAACCACAATTTCTCTACTAATGTTGTTAGAATTCACAACCTTAGGTAAAAATTTAAATGAAGTTCGCAACACCGCCTTATCCTGATGAAAAATAAGAAAAGGAGACTCACAAGAAAGAGCAGATAATTCAGAAACTCTTCTAGCAGAAGAGATGGCCAAAAGAAACAAAACTTTCCAAGAAAGTAATTTAATATCCAGCGAATGCATAGGTTCAAACGGAGGAGCTTGAAGAGCCCCCAGAACCAAATTCAAACTCCAAGGAGGAGAAATTGACCTAATAACAGGTTTTATACGAACCAAAGCCTGTACAAAACAATGAATATCAGGAAGACTAGCAATCTTTCTGTGAAAAAAGAACAGAAAGAGCAGAGATTTGCCCCTTCAAGGAACTTGCAGACAAACCTTTATCCAAACCATCCTGAAGAAACTGTAAAATTCTAGGAATTCTAAAAGAATGCCAAGAAAAAAGATGAGAAGAACACCAAGAAATGTAAGTCTTCCAGACTCGATAATATATCTTCCTAGTTACAGATTTACGAGCATGTAACATAGTATTAATCACAGAGTCAGAGAAACCTCTATGACTGAGAATCAAGCGTTCAATATCCATACCTTCAAATTTAAGGATTTGAGATCCTGATGGAAAAAAGGACCTTGCGATAGAAGGTCTGGTCTTAACGGAAGAGTCCACGGTTGGCAAGTAGCCATCTGGACAAGATCCGCATACCAAAACCTGTGAGGCCATGCTGGAGCCACCAGCAGAACAAACAAATGCTCCTTTAGAATCTTGGAAATCACTCTTGGAAGAAGAACTAGAGGCGGAAAGATATAGGCAGGATGATACTTCCAAGGAAGTGACAATGCCTCCACTGCTTCCGCCTGAGGATCCCTGGATCTGGACAGATACCTGGGAAGCTTCTTGTTTAGATGAGAAGCCATCAGATCTATTTCTGGAAGTCCCCACATTTGAACAATCTGAAGAAATACCTCTGGGTGAAGAGACCATTCGCCCGGATGTAACGTTTGGCGACTGAGATAATCCACTTCCCAATTGTCTATACCTGGGATATGAACTGCAGAAATTATACAGGAGCTGGATTCCGCCCATACCAGTATCCGAGATACTTCTTTCATAGCCAGAGGACTGTGAGTCCCTCCTTGATGATTGATATATGCCACGGTTGTGACATTGTCCGTCTGAAAACAAATGAACGACTCTCTCTTTAGAAGAGGCCACGACTGAAGAGCTCTGAAAATTGCACGGAGTTCCAAAATGTTGATTGGTAATCTCGCCTCCTGAGATTCCCAAACCCCTTGTGCTGTCAGAGACCCCCAAACAGCTCCCCAACCTGTCAGACTTGCATCTGTTGAGATCACAGTCCAGGTCGGAAGAACAAAAGAAGCCCCCTGAACTAAACGATGGTGGTCTGTCCACCACTTCAGAGAGTGTTGTACAATCGGTTTTAAAAATATTAATTGAGATATCTTTGTATAATCCCTGCACCACTGGTTCAGCATACAGAGCTGAAGAGGTCGCATGTGAAAACGAGCAAAGGGGATCGCGTCCGATGCAGCAGTCATAAGACCTAGAATTTCCATGCATAAGGCTACCGAAGGGAATGATTGAGACTGAAGGTTTCGACAAGCTGAAACCAATTTCAGACGTCTCTTGTCCGTCAGAGACAAAGTCATGGACACTGAATCTATCTGGAAACCTAAAAAGGTTACCCTTGTCTGAGGAATCAACAAACTCTTTGGTAAATTGATCCTCCAACCATGTTCTTGAAGAAATTATACAAGTCGATTCGTATGAGATTCTGCTAAATGTGAAGACTGAGCAAGTACCAAGATATCGTCCAAATAAGGAAATACCACAATACCCTGTTCTTTGATTACAGATAGAAGGGCACCGAGAACCTTTGTAAAAATCCTTGGAGCTGTTGCTAGGCCAAACGGCAGAGCCACAAACTGGTAATGCTTGTCTAGGAAAGAGAATCTCAGAAACTGATAGTGATCTGGATGAATCGGAATATGCAGATATGTATCTTGTAAATCTATTGTGGACATATAATGCCCTTGCTGAACAAAAGGCAGAATAGTCCTTATAGTTACCATTTTGAATGTTGGTATCCTTACATAACAATTCAATATTTTTAAATCCAGAACTGGCCTGAAGGAATCCTCCTTCTTTGGTACAATGAAGAGATTTGAGTAAAACCCCAGCCCCTGTTCCAGAACTGGAACTGGTATAATTACTCCAGCCAACTCTAGATCTGAAACACATTTCAGAAATGCTTGAGCCTTCACTGGATTTATTGGGACACGGGAAAGAAAAAATCTTCTTGCAGGAGGCCTTATCTTGAAGCCTATTCTGTACCCTTCTGAAACAATGTTCTGGATCCAAAGATTGTGAATCGAATTGATCCAAATTTCTTTGAAAAATCGTAATCTGCCCCCTACCAGCTGGGCTGGAATGAGGGCCGCACCTTCATGTGGACTTGGGAGCTGGCTTTTGTTTTCTAAAAGGCTTGGATTTATTCCAGACTGGAGATGGTTTCCAAACTGATACCGCTCCTGTAGGGGAAGGATCAGGCTTTTGTTCCTTATTGTGACGAAAGGAACGAAAACGATTAGCAGACCTAAATTTACCTTTAGATTTTTTATCCTGTGGTAAAAAAGTTCCTTTCCCCCCAGTAACAGTTGAAATAATAGAATCCAATTGTGAACCAAACAATTTATTACCCTGGAAAGAAAGGGAAAGCAAAATTGACTTAGAAGACATATCAGCATTCCAAGTTTTAAGCCATAAAGCTCTTCTAGCTAAAATAGCTAAAGACATATACCTGACATCAACCCTAATGATATCAAAGATGGCATCACAAATAAAGTTATTAGCATGTTGAAGAAGATTAACAATGCTATGAATATTATGATCTGTTACTTGTTGTGCTAAAGCTTCCAACCAGAAAGTTGAGGCTGCAGCAACCTCCGCCAAAGATATAGCAGGTCTAAGAAGATTACCTGAACATAAATAAGCTTTTCTTAGAAAGGATTCAATTTTCCTATCTAAAGGATCCTTAAAGGAAGTACTATCTGCCGTAGGAATAGTAGTACGTTTAGCAAGAGTAGAGATAGCCCCATCAACCTTAGGGATTTTGTCCCAAAACTCTAATCTGTCAGATGGCACAGGATATAATTGCTTAAACCGTTTAGAAGGAGTAAAAGAATTACCCAAATTATTCCATTCCCTAGAAATTACTTCAGAAATAGCATCAGGGACGGGAAAAACCTCTGGAATAACTACAGGAGGTTTAAAAACCGTATTCAAACGTTTAGACTTAGTATCAAGAGGACCAGATTCCTCTATATCTAATGCAATTAAGACTTCTTTAAGCAAAGAACGAATAAATTCCATTTTAAATAAATATGAAGATTTATCAGTATCAACCTCTGAAACAGAATCCTCTGAACCAGAGGAATCATTATCAGAATCAGAATGATGATGTTCATTTAAAAATTCATCTGAAAAATTTGAAGTTTCAAAAAACTTTTTACGTTTACTAGAAGGAGGAATAACAGACATAGCCTTCTTAATAGATTTAGAAACAAAATCTCTTATGTTAACAGGAACACCCTGAATATTAGATGTTGATGGAACAGCAACAGGTAATGGAACTTTACTAAAGGAAATATTATCTGCATTAACAAGTTTGTCATGACATTCATTACAAACAACAGCCGGAGGAACAGATACCACAAGTTTACAACAAATACACTTAACTTTGGTAGATCCAGCGTCAGGCAGCAATTTTCCAGAAGTATCTTCTGATTCAGGGTCAATCTGAGACATCTTGCAATATGTAATAGAAAAAACAACATATAAAGCAAAATTTATCAAATTCCTTAAATGACAGTTTCAGGAATGGGAAAAAATGCCAATGAACAAGCTTCTAGCAACCAGAAGCAAATAAACAATGAGACTTAAATAATGTGGAGACAATAATGACGCCCATATTTGTTAGCGCCAAAAAAGATGCCCACATTATTTGGCGCCTAAATGCTTTAAGCGCCAAAAATGATGCTACATCCGGTAACGCCGACATTTTTGGCGCAAAAAACGTCAAAAAAATGACGCAACTTCCGGCGACAAGTATGACGCCGGAAATGACAAAAAAAAAAATTTTGCACCAAAAAAGTCCGCGCCAAGTATGACGCCATAAAATGAAGCATTTTCAGCCCCCGCGAGCCTAACAGCCCACAGGAAAAAAGTCAAATTTTAAGGTAAGAAAAATTGATTATTTCAAATGCATTATCCCAAATAATGAAACTGACTGTCTGAAATAAGGAATGTTGAACATCCTGAATCAAGGCAAATAAATGTTTAAACACATATATTTAGAACTTTATATAAAAGTGCCCAACCATAGCTTAGAGTGTCACAAAAATAAGACTTACTTACCCCAGGACACTCATCTACATGTAGTAGAAAGCCAAACCAGTACTGAAACGAGAATCAGTAGAGGTAATGGTATATATAAGAGTATATCATCGATCTGAAAAGGGAGGTAAGAGATGAATCTCTACGACCGATAACAGAGAACCTATGAAATAGACCCCGTAGAAGGAGATCATTGAATTCAAATAGGCAATACTCTCTTCACATCCCTCTGACATTCACTGCACACAGAGGAAAACCGGGCTCCAGCCTGCTGCGAAGAGCATATCAACGAAGAATCTAGCACAAACTTACTTCACCACCTCCATGGGAGGCAAAGTTTGTAAAACTGATTTGCGGGTGTGGTGAGGTTTGGGAAACTTTGCCCCTCCTGGTAGGAATGTATATCCCATACGTCACTAGCTCATGGACTCTTGCTAATTACATGAAAGAAATATATATATGTTCATTGAAACCCTTTGCAGTCAAATATCTGAAAACGTGAAAAAGCATTTTTGTTCAATATTAATATTTAATAATGGTTTTAACTATGTATTTACTGTAAAAATTAACATTCAAAAGTTCTTCACACAAGGGATATGTTCTAAATATTTTTTATTAGATATTCCTATATATATCTGTATATATCTGTACCTGTATATAATATATATACAGTATATATACACATATATATTTAGATATATATAGCTATAGGTATAAATATATATTTTACCAGAAAAGTATCATATACAGTATATATATATAAGAATAAATAGAACATATTCTTCTATGTGAAGAACATTAGAATGTGAAATATTCATGTTTCATGTCAAATTTAGCACTCTTGAATAAATGTGGTTGAATTAGCGCATGTATGGTTGTTAGTTTGTTTGTTTTTTTTAGAATACGTTAATGCTGTCACCATACATCAGGTTTTTACTTTCAACTTATAATACAAGCACAACCCGACATGCATAAAAAGCCTTTGTCTGATGAACTTAACGCAAGAGCTGGAGCGTAAAATAGTGTTTAACTCGTAGTCTAGCCTATAATTAGTCATCTATATACCAAAACATATACATAAACAAACATTAGTTTTCAACTTTTGAAAATATTGCAAAAGCTTCCAATAAACCACTGCCCTGATGAATTTCAACCAAATATATTCAGGGGGCTATAGCTCTTACTAATATAATGCAGTATGATATTACGTTGCTACCTGATGCAAATACTGCTGCTATAGAAACCTAAAGATGTGTGCACGCTCCTGAACTTCTATGAGCCTAGCTAGGTTTATTCTTCAACACAAGACAGATTAGCAACAGAATGAAACAACTTTGAAAACAGAAGTATATATATATATATTTACATTACTGTACACACTCTGGGGCCCATTTATCAAGCTCCGGATGGAGCTTGATGCCCCGTGTTTCTGGTGAGCATGCAGGCTCGCCAGAAAAAACAGTTATGAAGCAGCGTTCTAAAGACCGCTGCTCCATAACCTGTCCGTCTGCTCTGAGCAGGTGGACAGACATCGCCGCAATTCAACCCGATTGAGTACGATCGGGTTGATTGACACCCCCCTGCTGGCGGCCGATTGGCCACGAATCTGCAGGGGGCGGCGTTGCACCAGCAGCTCACAAGAGCTGCTGGTGCAATGCTGAATACGGAGAGCGTATTGCTCTCCGCATTCAGCGAGGTCTGTCGGACCTGATCTGCACTGTCGGATCAGGTCCGACAGACCTTTGTTAAATAGGCCCCTCTATCTGGATCATGAAAGTTTACTTTTGACTTTGCTTTCCCTTTAATGTGATGTTTTTTAAGCATCATATAAAAGTTGTATGTGTCTATATACTTCCTATATATCCTATACTTCCTATACATCATTATTCCTTATTGATACATCAAGGGGTCTTTGGTAAGGAAGTGTCTTACTATTGCTGTTGGATTTGCCTGCTGAGTCTGTTTGACCTTATGAATGACATTGTCATGTTAAATGTTTAATAAAAACTAAAACATTAAATTGCATTTATAGCTTCATTTTTACTCTGCACTGTCATTTAGTGCCCTTTAAATTCAAATACTGTCTGATTGTTGGACACACAAAAGCATTTAATACATGAGGATGTTAGACCCTTTGTAATCTAATTCCCCAAGTCAATATTTTCTTAAGGCTATTATTGTTTCTAAAATAAAGCGCTGGTAAATTAATTTAATATAATGAGGCTTTCTGAGAAAAAAGGCTACATTCCTAGTACTGATGGGTTAATTTCACATGTCCTATTTTTTTCTCTTTGTAGTTTGTTCATATTATATATTCTTTTAAGTGTTTTAGTATTTTTGTCATTTATGCATGAGATGAAGTGTATATTTATATTAGTATTATAGCTGCATGGTCAGAGGTCTGACATGTTTTAGATAATATGTATATTATATATTAGCAATTAAATACTACATTGAAGATCTGCATACTAAGAGCCAGATTACAAGTGGAGCGCTAATTAACGCTTTAGCTCGAGAGTTAACTGCGCTCGTGCACAAACCCAATCGCATATTCTCTTGTGCACTAACCAGACATGAAAATATGATCCAAAAGAATCCACAGCACCATAGGTAGTCTTTAAAAGTTTATACCTTTATTGTTCTCTCATAAAAGATGCAATGTTTTGGCCCTTCTGGCCTAAATCATGCATATAATACAGACTTGCCCATATTCACAAAATATAGGCTGGTTAATTAACATTTAATTCAGTGTTTCCCAACTGCGGCCTTCAAGTATCCCCAACAGTCCTGGTTTTCATTATAGCTGAACTAGAGCACAGGTGAAATAATCATCTGATCGATGATAGCAAGTTGGTAACTGATCAGCTGATTACTTCACCTGTGCACTGGTTCAGCTATAATGAAAAACAGGCCTGTTGGGGGGTATTTGAGGACCGCGGTTGGGAAACACTGATTTAATTACACACATACTTTCCAAAAACAAGCTCATGTGGTAAGAACACACCACCTAGTAGTTCTAACATTTTATTACATATATAACATTAAACAATAAAGAAAGAAGAGTATGGGGCATGCCTATCCGACCTATCTATTGATAATGTAGGTCAATCTTCAAAAACAATACAAGTCAATGCTAGGCGTCACTGTAAGTAAAAAACTATGTAATGTATTTAGCAGTAGTCCAGGCGCATACAATGATGCTATACAAAGTTCAAAATGATATAATACGGTTTCCTCACCTCACTTCAAGACCAATCCAGGCTGGCCCCAATATCCTCAGTCGGTGCGGTTACTTCAGGTGGAACCGCCGGCTTAAGAGACTGTCACAGCTCCACAAACGTGTGACCGCTCCAACGCTTCCACAGTGTGGCCATAGGCAAGTTCAAACACCACTCGACAGACCGCACGATTACTCTCTGTTTGCAGGGACGAAGAAGGAGGTGATGTCAGTGATGACGAATCAGCATACCGTTGTCCAATGCGGGTACGTGGGATGAAGGTGTGTCACCGTATCTGTGGCAGGATTGGATATCCGTCCACAATCCCACACAGTACTGCAAGTAAGAAACTTTACAGGACGCCAATGTAATCAGTACAGCATAGCAACGGACAGTCCTTAGCTGGTGTTAATATCAATGAAGCAGAAAGTCCGGACAGTCCGTAATGTTAAAACAAAATATTTATTCAAATAGATTAAAAATATTATTAATTACAGGAACGAGCTGGTAAAGATAGAGTAGGTATATCACCTAAACAGGCTTACGCGTTTCGGCGTTTGCCGTAGTCATAGCCATAGGTGTAGGGTGTCTCCCCAGCCTTAAATAGCACATGTTTAAATCCCATTGGTTATTAGATAATTAGTAAAAAGAAAACAGAAACTATAATACGCCTACTCTAATACATGTGACCTGTCATAGTAAACAAAATAATGATACAGAAGATAAGATTATTTGGACAAAGTTAGAAAGTCTTGGGAAACATGGTTAGATGGTAAAAGAAACGATGAATATAAAATGGAAGAAATATAATCAATACACTAAATCCACAAGGAACAGTTAATACATATAAGTCATCCTGTGATATCCCTGATATAAAAAGTACAAAAATACAAAAATCTATATACAAAGGATATATACAAAATAAGGACTGATCTGGTATTATTCATACATTGATATTAGATTGCTAACAATATGACGATAACTTACTACACAAACATCACATAGTTGATTTAGTATGACATCAAATATATGTTCTTTACTATCACAAAGAAATGGCACATTCATCATTATACAATCTATAATGTATATGCCGGGCGAACCGGCATTGACTTCAATAGGCAGGCGAACTTTAAAACCAACAGGGACTCTTTCTGGCCACAATAGTGATGGAAAAGTTGTTTCAAGGGGACTAACACCTGGACTGTGGCATGCCGGAAGGGGGATCCATGGCAAAACTCCCACGGAAAATTACATAGTTGATGCAGAGTCTGGTTTTAAGCCATAAAGGGCATAAATCACCTAACATTCCTAAATTGTTTGGAATAACGTGCTTTAAAACAGATATGATTGGTGGCACTAGTTGGCAAGTGGGCCTGGCACACACGCTGGCAGGCAGGCAACTGCAATTAGATTACACTAGCAGACTGATGTTTCACAGTCAAAAATTTTTTTTTTTAAATATTTACACTACTGTTACAACAAATATGAGTGGTGGCACTAACTTGGCAAGTGGGCCTGGCACACACGCTGGCAGGCAGGCAGGCAACTGCAATTAGATTACACTAGTAGACTGATGTTTCACAGTCAAAAAAGTTTTTTTAAAAAATATTTACACTACTGTTATAACAAATATGATTGGTGGCACTAGTTGGCAAGTGGGCCTGGCACACACGCTGGCAGGCAGGCAACTGCAATTTAATTGCACTAGCAGACTGATGTTTCACAGTCAAAAAAGTTTTTATTTTAAATATTTACACTACTGTTACAACAAATATTAGTGGTGCCACTAACTTGGCAAGTGGGCCTGGCACACACGCTGGCAGGCAGGCAGGCAACTACAATTAGATTACACTAACAGACTGATGTTTCACAGTCAAAAAAGTTTTTATTTAAAATATTTACACTACTGTTATAACAAATATGATTGGTGGCACTAGTTGGAAAGTGGGCCTGGCACACACGCTGGCAGGCAGGCAACTGCAATTAAATAACACTAGCAGACTGATGTAAAAGTTTTTTTTTAAAAAAGTTACACTAATGTTATACCAGATATGAGTGGTGGCACTGAGGATGGAAGTAGGCACAGTATATGCTGGGAGCCTGACACACAGGCTGGCACTAGTGGCAGGCTGGCCTGGCAACTAAAATTAAATAACACTAGAAGACTGATGTAAAAGTTTTTTTTTAAAAACGATACACTAATCTTACAACAGATAGGAGTGGTGGCACTGAGGATGGAAGTAGGCACAGTATATGCTGGGAGCCTGACACACAGGCTGGCACTAGTGGCAGGCTGGCCTTGCAACTGCAATTAAATAACACTAGCAGACTGATGTAACAATTTTTTTTTTACAAAATTTAAACTAATGTTACACCAGATACGAGTGGTGGCACTGAGGATGGAAGTAGGCACAGTATATGCTAGGAGCCTGACACACAGGCTGGCACTAGTGGCACGCTGGCCTGGCAACTAAAATTAAATAACAATAGCAGACTGATATAAAAGTTTTTTTTTTTTAATTTACACTAATGTTACACCAGATATAAGTGGTGGAAAACAGAGCAATTAGGCACAGTATATGCTGTGGGCCTGACACACAGGCCTGATGTAAAATGAAATTAGATTACACTAGCAAAATGAAGTAAAAGTTTTTGTTTTTTAAATTTACACTAATGTTAACCAGATATAAGTGGTGGCACAGAAGAATTCATCACAGTATATGCTGTGAGCCTCACACACAGGCTGACAGGCAGGCAAATGCAAATAAAATTAAAAAAAAAAAAAAAAGACTGAAGTTCTAGCCCTAAAAAGGGCTTTTTGGGCTGAAGTTTTAGCCCTTAAAAGGGCTTTTTGGGGTGCTGTCCTTACAGTAGAGATTAGATGAGTCCTTCAGGACTGTAGTGGACACTGAATACACTAGCCTAGCTATCTATTTCTCTATAAAATCACCAGCAGTAGCACTAAACCTCCTCTCACTAAGAATGCAGGATTGTAATGAATCTAAAATGGCTGCTGCCCAGTAGCTGGGAGGGTCTGGGAGGGGATGTCTGCTGCTGATTGGCTGAAATGTGTCTGCAGACTGTGAGACACAGGGTCAAAGTTTCCTCAATGATGACGAATAGGGGGCGGATCGAACATCGCATATGTCCGCCCGCCGCGGCGAACGCGAACAAACTAAGATTGCCGGGAACTGTTCTCCGGCGAACAGTTCGCAACATCACTATAAGCTAGTCGGGATTATATCTCCAGCTGTAGTATGTAACAGTTGTCATGATAAGCTTTTGCATGCAGAAAAGGTTTCTATTAGTGCTAGTACAGTATCTGTTGTTCCTTCAACACCTAAAGTACATGATATCCCTGTTGATATGAAAAATTATATTGCTGATGCGACTACTGTAATAACTTACTATCTGGCCTCCCTCTCTCCTGCCTCTCTCCTCTTCAATCCATCCTAAATGCATCTGCAAGGCTAATCCACCTCTCTCAATGCTCTCTTTCTGCTGCACCTCTCTGTGAGTCCCTTCACTGGCTCCCCATTCACAGCAGAATTAAATTCAATTCAATTCTCACCCTGACCTACAAAGCCCTCACCAATGCTGCCCCACCCTACCTGTCCACACTCATCAACAAATATACCCCAACCCGCCCCCTAATATCCAACAATGACCTGCTTCTTGCGTCCTCTACCATCACCTCCTCTCACGCTAGACTACAGGACTTCTCTCATGCGGCACCAACCCTCTGGAATGCACTTCCTCGAGCTGTCAGACTTTCCCCTAACCTCTCCTCCTTTAAATGTTCCCTAAAGACCTTTCTGTTCAGGGAAGCTTATCACCCGACTCATTAACAAACTAACTTCACTTACTCAGCAAGTTACCCTCATCTATCTCCTCACTAATATCATTCTCACCTTTGCAGTCCCCACCTCCTGTTTCCCATCCTCCTACCCATCTAGATTGTAAGTTCCCACGGAAATAGGGCCTTCAAATGCCCCTGTATTTGTCTGTAAAATTTTGTCTCTTATTGTATTGTTTCTCCATTTTACTTTTATGCTTGTACCCATGGGCAGTGCTGCAGAATCTGTTGGCGCTTTATAAATAAAGAATAATAATAATAACAGGGTGCATCAGGAATGATATAGATGAATAAAGAAAATGCACTATCTGGATTTATAAATTCAACAAACTTTACTATGTGACATTTCAAGGTTTTTTACCCCTTCCTCAGTCAAAAAAATAATAATCAGTGAACAATGAAACAATATAAAGACATTCAAAGCCCCTCCCCACAGTGCTTCACCAATAACATACTTATAAACAAAACCATGTGCTAACATCAGTGTGTAGTACCAAAATAATACTATTCCAACCTATTAATGATATGGTAAAATAAAGCATAGTCATATTCATGTGTGTATAGCTAATCATGATCCTGTATATATGCATAACCTTACTAATAGTGCGTATAAGTGCGTGTGTTCAAACGTGTACCTGTATTTCCTTATGCATACTTATATTATGCTTAGTATCCAAAGATCAGTATCATGGACTTACTTATACATCAACCTTATAATGAGGAAGGGACATAGTTATCAATGTGCGAGCGGACATGATACGAAGTAGAGTATCATGTCCGCTGCACATCGATAAATGTCGACAGCATACGCTGTTGGCATTTATCATTGCACCAGCAGTTCTTGTGAACTGCTGGTGCAATGCTGCTCCCTGCAGATAAATGGCCAATCGGTCGCTAGTAGGGGGTGTCATTCAACCCGATTGTATTCGATCGGGTTGATTTCTGTCCACGGCCTCAGAGCAGGTGGACAAGTTATGTAGCAGTGGTCTTTAGACCTTCAGGCTCACCGGAAACAAGGGGCATCAAGCTCCATACGGAGCTTGACAAATATGCCCCTTAGTGTTTAATAGAACACAATTGTATCATAAATTATATGTATATAGGGGGTTGATTTATATCAGTCTATGATAGAGTAGAGTCAGTTAGTCTGATCTTAGTGCCCATGATCAGCTATTTCTGTATTTACTAACACGAACACCGTTATCCAAAATAAGCTCAATGATTGGTTAGTTCCAGAGGCATCACAGCCATGAGCGTTATGATTATGCTGTAAGCCCCACCCCCTCAAGCTCATGACATTGGATGCAATGCAACACCAGTGACACGCTATGGATGGCATCCTGGGTTACAAACTGATTTCTTTACAGTCAGTAAATCAACCTCCCATATACATATAATTTATGATACGATTGTGTTTTATTAAACACTATGGCCTAATTCCTCATTATAAGGTTGATGTATAAGTAAGTCCATGATACTGATCTTTGATTACTAAGCATAATATAAGTATGCATAAGGAAATACAGGTACACGTTTCAACACACGCACTTATACGCACTATTAGTAAGGTTATGTATATATACAGGATCATGATTAGCTATACACACATGAATATGACTATGCTTTATTTTCTGCTTATTAACCATATCATTAATAGGTTGGAATAGTATTATTTTGGTACTACACACTGATGTTAGCACATGGTTTTGTTTATCAGTATGTTATTGGTGAAGCACTGTGGGGAGGGGCTTTGAATGTCTTTATATTGTTTCACAGTTCACTGATTTTTTTGTCTGAGGAAGGGGTGAAAACCTCGAAACGTCATGTAGTAAAGTTTGTTGAATTTATAAATCTAAAGAGTGCATTTTCTTCATTTATATATATATATCTCAATCTTTAGACATGTAAATGTATGTACAGTATCTCAATGTTAAAGCCCATTGTTTGCCTCTTTTTTTCTAACACCTGAGACCTAATTTCTTTCAGCCCTTATAACTTTTTTGTGCAATGTTTTTTTCAATAATTTGTATTAGATAATGTTATGAGTGTAACTGTACTTTGTAATGTATTTTTGATGAATTTTGTGACACTTTTTTGTTTTTCACAAAACAGTAAGCCAGAGCTTTGAGGACACTTGTAATCATTCTAGAGTAAATCACGATTGCATTAAATTGATCGCTTTTACTTTCAACTCGTAATACCAGTGGTAAACCCAAAGAGTGCAAACACCTGGGATAAACCCCTTATCACTCGTGCATAACTGTTAGTGCTCCACTCTGGCCTTAAATAAGGTATTAAGAAGAGCACAATCAATAGCAATGGGGGACTTATATTCTGCATGACCTTGTGCTAAGAATAAAGCATGATCTGGTATTTCAAGTGGATCTGGTTAAATATTTTAACCAAAGAGTCTTTTAACATGTCCACAACTTTTATAGTGCACCTTTTACCTTTAATGTATAGCACAGGGCTCGTATTACAAGTGGTGATTTAAGTGCTGCTTTAAAGTGCAATCCTTCCTACTGATGCAAAATGTAGCGCTTTTTTAAACTTGAAGTAAATCATTTTTTTATAAGATAATATTGGATTTACCCTTTTGGGGCTGGAACCAAGCATGACAAAGATGTGCTGAAGGCAAATGTCAGAAACAGGCGAAAGTCATCACCAAATACCAAATTCCAATCACCAGGGAATATCTAGAAGAATAGTCAGCAGTCCTTCCAAAGTTCAATACAAAGATTCTGCCAGGTGTCACAGCAAAAGGTGCTAGCGAAAGGATCATGAACAATTGTGTTCCAAATATGAGTTACCCTTTTAGTAGTCCAAAAATCAAGATACAGGCAGAGGTAAGGCTGGGAGCAGAAAGCAGGATGTAAACAGGGTCAAAACCAGCAAAGCAGACCAGGCACACGAACTTCCATGAGAATAACCAAGCACAAATTGGTTTGGCATTAGCAGAAGCCATTTAAAAATTCCCCTTTATTCCAAATTAGCTGCAGTGTCACTTCCAACGCAAATGTCACAATTAGTGTCACAAAGAATAAACAGAAGAATCCTGAAGTCCCTGTGTGCTAATCTTAGATCTCCCATCTGAGGTTGGAATGCAAACAGCTCACCCTGGGCTTTAAGCCACATTAACACACTTCCTTTTAGTGCAGCCCTGGGCACCAGTAGCTGTCATGGCTCCCTTCATAGCGCATACCTGGATCTTTACTCTGCTTCCAAAGTTCATTTTAGCGTGGCAGTTAAAGGGTTACTAAACCCAATTTTTTTCACAAATTAGAAAGAGCATGCAATTTTAAGTAACTTTCTAATTTACTTCTATTATGTTTTCTTTGTACTCTTGCTATCTTTATTTGAAAAACAGCAATGTAAAGCTTAGGAGCCAGCCCATTTTTGGTTTAGCACCCTGGATAGTGCTTGCTTATTGGTGGCAACAATATACCTTTAAGAGCTCCACTACTTGTGCACTATTAGCTTAGTGCTCCACCAGCTTAGGGCTAAAATTGTATTGTTTGCCCCCACAGAAATCTATTATGTGAGGAATTTAGCGCACCTGCATTATCTGACATGAAGATGTTAACGCACCATAAAAAAATAACTTCTAATACAAGCATAAAAATACAAGTGCTATTAATTGCACTCAATGTTGAAGCACAATAGTGCTAATATTTTTGCACTTCGCTAGTAATTTAGGCCTTAATGTTTTAAAAGCATTTAACCTGTCATCTTGTTATCAACATTTGAATGGTTTTTCAATCCAGGAACATGTCCTTTTACAAGCCTGTTATCTCTTCCAATGAGGGAACTTAACCCCTTAATGACCGACGATGTACGCCATACAGTTAACGTCTGAGGACGTATGGCATACGTCGTTGGTCTGGAAAGCAGCTGGAAGCGATCCTGCTTTCCGGTTATTGCAGTGATGTCTCGATATCGAGGTATCCTGCAATAACCATTTTTACCCCTCCGGTGCAGAGAGAGTCACTCTGTGGCCCTCTCTGCACTGGACATCGATAGCCGCATTCGTTGGTGGGTGGGAACTGAAGTGGGAGGCGGGTAGGCGGCCATCGATGGGTTCTGAGTCTGAGAGGGGGGCGGGATCAGGGACGCGCACGGACGCGCACGTGTGCACGGGGAGGGAGTGGATGGGAACTGCTACACTACAGAAAAAAAAGTATTATAAGTGGGAGAAAGGGGGGGGGGAATGCCCAAAAAAAATAATCTAAGGGATCTGGGAGGGGGTGGGGGTTAACTACACTACAGAAAAAAATAAAAAATAAAAAAAAATACATCAATTATATTGTAAACTGGGTACTGGCAGACAGCAGCCAGTACCCAAGATGGCTCCCAAGAAGGGAGAGGGGGAGGTTAGAGAGCTGTTTGAGGGGGAGGTTGGGGGCTAAGGGGGGATCCTACACAGCAGCACATGTAAATAAGCAAAGAAAAAAAAAAGAAAGAAAAAAAGGATACCTTTTATTTTAGTACTGGCAGACTTTCTGCCAGTACTTAAGATGGTGGGGACAATTGTAGGGTGGGGGAGGAAAGAGGGCTGTTTGGGAGGGATCAGGGAGTGTGATGTGTCAGGTGGGAGGCTGATCTCTACACTAAAGCTAAAATTAACCCTGCAAGCTCCCTATAAGCTACCTAATTAACCCCTTCACTGCTAGCCATAATACACGTGTGATGTGCAGCGGCATTTAGCGGCCTTCTAAATACTAAAAAGCAACACCAAAGCCATATATGTCTGCTATTTCTGAACAAAGGGGATTCCAGAGAAGCATTTACAACCATTTGTGCCATAATTACACAAGCTCTTTGTAAATAATTTCAGTGAGAAACCTAAAGTTTGTGAAAAAATTAACTTTTTTTTATTTGATCGCATTTGGCGGTGAAATGGTGGCATGAAATATACCAAAATAGGCCTAGATCAATACTTGGGGTTGTCTACTACACTACACTAAAGCTAAAATAACCCCAAAAAGCTCCCTACATGCTCCCTAATTAACCCCTTCACTGCTGGGCATAATACACATGTGGTGCTCAGTTGCATTTAGCGGCCTTCTAATTACCAAAAAGCAATGCCAAAGCCATATATGTCTGCTATTTCTGAAAAAAGGGGATCCCAGAGAAAGATTTACAACCATTTATGCCATAATTGCACAAGCTGTTTATAAATAATTTCAGTGAGAAACCTAAAGTTTGTGAAAAAAATTGTGAAAAAGTGAACGATTTTTTTTATTTGATCGCATTTGGTGGTGAACTGGTGGCATAAAATATACCAAAATGGGCCTAGATCAATACTTTGGGATGTCTTCTACAAAAAAATATATACATGTCAAGGGATATTCAGGGATTCCTGAAAGATATCAGTGTTCCAATGTAACTAGCGCTAATTTTGAAAAAAAATGCAGCTAGATTACGAGTTTTGTGGTAAGGTAAAAAAGCAGCGTTAACAGATCCTAACGCTGCTTTTTTACAACCGCTGAAATTACTAGTCTTGCAGGTATAGGTGTTCCGCACAATTGTTTGGCCTTACCGCAAACCGACTTACGTAAAGTTCGTAAACCCTTTTTTCTATGGGACTTCCATAGCGCCGGTATTACGAGTTTGTCCTGGGAGGCCAAAAAGTGAGCGGTACACCCTACCCTGTCAAGATTCTTACCGCATTTTAAAGTCAGTAGTTATGGGTTTTAGTCAATGAGATAGGGGGCGCCCTAAAAAATATCACTAGGTTAACTATAAAGTATAAAATTAATGGTGGGTGAGAAGTACAAAGGAGGTCAGTACCAATAAACTAAAGACCAATAAAAATTGACAATTGTAAAATAGGCACAAAATGAAATAAAATATAATGAAATAAAATATAAACTAATAAGATTGTGTAAGAAAAGTCTTTGATTTTACAGATGGGTGATGGAGAGGCAGCAATCTGTAGAGGACCCGGCCTGGATCCAAAGGATAATCTAAAAACAGAAAAAAAGACAGATGCGCCACATGGCCCAATATTGTTTGATCCACAGAATTCAATTTTCAAAGCTATATGCTATTGAACTCACAATTTTAAAAGCACTCCAATTAGTGCAGTGGGAGCAGTCTGGGATCTATAACAGTCACCCAGCAGACCGACCTCTTGGGTGAAGATAGATGTTCTGTAGTGAAACACAAAGGGACACAAAGGTGCCTATATGGCCTAGTACAGTCTTATACAAGAAACAGTAGTATGTTTGGTAAGATATATACTCACAAAAGTGAAGCATCTCTATTGATGCTAATCAGACAGGATGGGGTCAATGTAGTCACCCAACAGACTGTATCAAGGCTTCCACAGGAGACAAACAGCAGGGGTCCAATGAACAATGTTTTGATCCAAATGAGACACAGTAGCAAGTGTTTGAGTTAAAAAGATATAAAACTTTACTGATATAGATTAAAATACAGTGACGCGTTTCTCAGTCACAGACTGTTTCCTCAGGCTTAATCAAGCCTGAGGAAACAGTCTGTGACTGAGAAACGCGTCGCTGTATTTTAATCTATATCAGTAAAGTTTTATATCTTTTTAACTCAAACACTTGCTACTGTGTCTCATTTGGATCAAAACATTGTTCATTAGACCCCTGCTGTTTGTCTCCTGTGGAAGCCTTGATACAGTCTGTTGGGTGACTACATTGACCCCATCCTGTCTGATTAGCATCAATAGAGATGCTTCACTTTTTGTGAGTATATATCTTACCAAACATACTACTGTTTCTTGTATAAGACTGTACTAGGCATATAGGCACCTTTGTGTCCCTTTGTGTTTCACTACAGAACATCTATCTTCACCCAAGAGGTCGGTCTGCTGGGTGACTGTTATAGATCCCAGACTGCTCCCACTGCACTAATTGGAGTGCTTTTAAAATTGTGAGTTCAATAGCATATAGCTTTGAAAATTGAATTCTGTGGATCAAACAATATTGGGCCATGTGGCGCATCTGTCTTTTTTTCTGTTCTTCTTTTTTTCTGTTTTTAAGTTATGGGTTTTATGTTGCAGAGCTGTAGCATAAAACTCATAACTAAAGTGCTAAAAAGTACACTAACACCCATAAACTACCTATTAACCCCTAAACCGAGGCCCTCCCGCATCGCAAACACTATAATAAAATTTTTAACCCCTAATCTGCCGTCCCCAAACGTCGCCACAACTCTTCTTAATTTATTAACCCTTTAAACCTAATTCTAACCCTAACACCCCCTAACTTAAATATAATTTAAATAAATCTAAATAAAATTACTATCATTAACTAAATTATTCCTATTTAAAACTAAATACTTACCTATAAAATAAACCCTACGCTAGCTACAATATAACTAATAGTTACATTGTATCTAGCTTAGGGTTATTTTTATTTTTATTTTATTTTACAGGCAAGTTTGTATTTATTTTTATTTTTTTTTAAATAAAAATTTTTATTGAGGTAATTGAGATAGACAATATAAACAATATGAATTCAAGAGAATGAAAAAAAAAATGATTTCCAGTTTCAAATATACTCAAGAGACAAATGAGAAGTTACTGTAATGTAAATGGTGTTGTAATGTAAAACAATACAACACCAGTCAGAAATAACCTATGGATGTCTTCTATGGTACACGAGAAACCAGTTTAATCTTCAAGCGAGATAATATCAATGATACCTCCTTTATGTTTTTCAAATCTGAGTTCTCTAAGGGATAAAGAAGAGGCTACTTTTGAGCCTTGACTTATTAATTATAAAAGTAAACAATTTACAAAGCAGGTAAATGAAATACGATAGCCATAGTTATGGTAAGGAATAAGTCAGCACATCCTAACACATCGTGGTGATTGTGCAAAGCGGGCCATTCGAAATGTGAAGTACCTCTAAATCTATGGAATCTGCAGTCACCTTTTTATAGCTCTTTATATTTTATAATTATGTTTAATAACCATTAGAGAAGTATGAGTGTAATAAATAGTTTAAGTGTTAGGGTTGAGATATAGATGAGTTATCTAGTACCATTGCAGGCAGAGAACAGCATATGCCTTACTTAGAGAAAGAGCAGGCAGGGCAGTCAGAAGAGTGGGGAGGAATAAAAAAGGGGGGGGGGGGAATGGGGATAAAAAAAAAAAGTTTGTATTTATTTTAACTAGGTAGACTAGTTACTAAATAGTTATTAACTATTTAATAACTACCTAGCTAAAATAAATACAAATACTTGTATAATAATACCTAACCTGAGTTACACTAACACCTAACCTTACACTACAATTAAATCAATTCCCTACATTAAATACAATTAAATAAATTAAATTAAATTAGGTAAATCACAAAAAAACGCTAAATTACAGAAAATAAAAAACAAATGAAAAGATCTTTAAACTAACAAAATAACCCCCCCCCCCCCCAAATTAAAAAAAACCCTAGCCTAAACTATCAATAGTCCTTAAAGGGGCCTTTGGGGGGCATTGCCCCAAAGTAATCAGCTCTTTTACCTGTAAAAAAAATTACAACCCACCCCCCAACAGTAAAACCCACCACCCACACAACCAATCCCCAAATAAAAGCCTAACTAAAAAAACCTAAGCTCCCCATTGCCCTGAAAAGGGCATTTAGCTCTATTGCTGCCCAAAACCCTAACCTAAAAAATAAACCCACCCAATACACCCTTAAAAAATCATAACACTAACCCCCGAAGGTTCATTTACCGGGAGAAGTCTTCATCCAAGCAGCAAGATGTCTTCAACGAAGCCGGCAGAAATGGTCCTCCAGACGGGCGGGCAGAAGTGGTCCTCCAGAAGAGCAGAAGTCTTAATCCAGGCGGCATCTTCTATTTTCATCCTTCCGACGCGGAGCGGCTCCATCTTCAAGACATCCGTCGCGGTCATCCTCTTCAAACGACATCTTCTTCGGAATGAATATCTGTTTTTTAAGTGACGGTAAGTGAATCTTCGGGGGTTTAGTGTTATGACTTTTTTTAAGGGTATATTGGGTGGGTTTATTTTTTAGGTTAGGGCTTTGAGCAGCAATAGAGTTAAATGCCCTTTTAAGGGCAATGCCCATCCAAAAGCCCTTTTCAGGGCAATGGGGAGCTTAGGTTCTTTTAGTTATGCTTTTATTTGGGGGGTTGGTTGTGTGGGTGATGGGTTTTATTGTTGGGGGGGTGTTTGTATTTTTTTTTTACAGGTAAAAGAGCTGATTTCTTTGGGGCAATGCCCCACAAAAGGCCCTTTTAAGGGCTATTGATAGTTTAGTTTAGGCTAGGGTTTTGGGTTTTTTTGCAAGGCCTTTTTTATTTGATAGGGCTCTTAGATTAGGTGTAATTAAGTTAAAGATCTGTAATTTGTTTTTATTTTCTGTAATTTAGTGTTTTTTTATTTTTGTGATTTAGCTAATTTGTGTTAGATGTTATTGTAAAATAGGTTAGGTTTTATTTTACAGGTCAATTTGTATTTATTTTAGCTAGGTAGTTATTAAATAGTTAATACCTATTTAGTAACTATTTCTACCTAGTTAAAATAAATACAAAATTGCCTGTAAAATAAAAATAAACCCTAAGCTAGCTACAATGTAACTATTAGTTATATTGTAGCTAGCTTAGGGTTTATTTTATAGGTAAGTATTTAGTTTTAAATAGGAATAATTTAGTTAATAATAGTAATTTTATTTAGATTTATTTAAATTATATTTAAGTTAGGGGGTGTTAGGGTTAGGGTTAGACTTACAGGGAGTGCAGAATTATTAGACAAATGAGTATTTTGACCACATCATCCTCTTTATGCATGTTGTCTTACTCCAAGCTGTATAGGCTTGAAAGCCTACTACCAATTAAGCATATTAGGTGATGTGCATCTCTGTAATGAGAAGGGGTGTGGTCTAATGACATCAACACCCTATATCAGGTGTGCATAATTATTAGGCAACTTCCTTTCCTTTGGCAAAATGGGTCAAAAGAAGGACTTGACAGGCTCAGAAAAGTCAAAAATAGTGAGATATCTTGCAGAGGGATGCAGCACTCTTAAAATTGCAAAGCTTCTGAAGCGTGATCATCGAACAATCAAGCGTTTCATTCAAAATAGTCAACAGGGTCGCAAGAAGCGTGTGGAAAAACCAAGGCGCAAAATAACTGCCCATGAACTGAGAAAAGTCAAGCGTGCAGCTTCCAAGATGCCACTTGCCACCAGTTTGGCCATATTTCAGAGCTGCAACATCACTGGAGTGCCCAAAAGCACAAGGTGTGCAATGCTCAGAGACATGGCCAAGGTAAGAAAAGCTGAAAGACGACCACCACTGAACAAGACACACAAGCTGAAACGTCAAGACTGGGCCAAGAAATATCTCAAGACTGATTTTTCTAAGGTTTTATGGACTGATGAAATGAGAGTGAGTCTTGATGGGCCAGATGGATGGGCCCGTGGCTGGATTTGTAAAGGGCAGAGAGCTCCAGTCCGACTCAGATGCCAGCAAGGTGGAGGTGGAGTACTGGTTTGGGCTGGTATCATCAAAGATGAGCTTGTGGGGGCCTTTTCGGGTTGAGGATGGAGTCAAGCTCAACTCCCAGTCCTACTGCCAGTTTCTGAAGACACCTTCTTCAAGCAGTGGTACAGGAAGAAGTCTGCATCCTTCAAGAAAAAAATGATTTTCATGCAGGACAATGCTCCATCACATGCGTCCAAGTACTCCACAGCGTGGCTGGCAAGAAAGGGTATAAAAGAAGAAAATCTAATGACATGGCCTCCTTGTTCACCTGATCTGAACCCCATTGAGAACCTGTGGTCCATCATCAAATGTGAGATTTACAAGGAGGGAAAACAGTACACCTCTCTGATCAGTGTCTGGGAGGCTGTGGTTGCTGCTGCACGCAATGTTGATGGTGAACAGATCAAAACACTGACAGAATCCATGGATGGCAGGCTTTTGAGTGTCCTTGCAAAGAAAGGTGGCTATATTGGTCACTGATTTGTTTTTGTTTTGTTTTTGAATGTCAGAAATGTATATTTGTGAATGTTGAGATGTTATATTGGTTTCACTGGTAAAAATAAATAGTTGAAATGGGTATATATTTGTTTTTTGTTAAGTTGCCTAATAATTATGCACAGTAATAGTCACCTGCACACACAGATATCCCCCTAAAATAGCTATAACTAAAAACAAACTAAAAACTACTTCCAAAACTATTCAGCTTTGATATTAATGAGTTTTTAGGTTCATTGAGAACATGGTTGTTGTTCAATAATAAAATTAATCCTCAAAAATACAACTTGCCTAATAATTCTGCACTCCCTGTAGATTTAGGGGTTAATACATTTAATATAGTGGCGCGCGACGTTGGGGCGGCAGATTAGGGGTTAATAAGTGTAGGTAGGTTGCGGCGACATTGGGGGCGGGAGAGTAGGGGTTAATAAATATAATGTAGGTGTCAGCGATGTTGGGGACAGCAGATTAGGGGTTAATAAGTAAAATGGCGGCGGCGATGTCCGGAGCGGAATATTAGGGGTTAATAAATATAATGTAGGCGTTTGCAATGTCGGGACGGCAGATTAGGGGTTAATAGCTTTAAGGTTAGGGGTGTTTAGACTCTGGGTTCATGTTAGGGTGTTCAAAAATAGCAGACATATATGGCTTTGGCGTTGCGTTTTGGTAATTAGAAGGCCGCTAAATGCCGCTGCGCATCAGGGAGCTTGCAGGGTTAATTTTAACTTTAGTGTAGAGATCAGCCTCCCACCTGACACATCAGACCCCCTGATCCCTCCCAAACAGCGCTCTTCCCTCCCCCACTCCACAATTGTCCGCGCCATCTTAAGTACTGGCAGAAAGTCTGCCAGTACTAAAATAAAATGTTTGGGTTTTTTTAAGCATATTTACATATGCTTATGTGTAGGATCCCCCCTTAGCCCCCAACCTCCCTGATCCCCCCAAACAGCTCTCGAATCTTCCCCCTTACTGGGAGCCATCTTGGGTACTAGCAGCTGTCTGTCAGTACCCAGTTTACCAAAAAAAATATACTTTTTTTTTCTTTTCTTTTTTTTTTTCTGTAGTGTAGCTTCCCCCCCCCCAAAAGTACAACCCCCCTCCCAGATTCCTTAGATTTTATTTTAATTAAATTTTATACCACTTTTCTTTAACATTTATTTCTGTAGTGTAGCCGTTCCCACCCACTTCCACCCCGTGCCCCCGCCCGCCCCCACCCCCCGTGCATGCGCACGCATCCGTGTGTGCCCCCTGCGATCCCTCCCACGATCCCGCCCCCTCCACATCATACGGCCCATCGATGGCCGCCTCCCAGACTGGCTCCCACCCACCAACGATACCGGCCATCGATGTCCGGTGCAGAGAGGGCCACAGAGTTGCTCTCTCTGCATCGGATGGCCAAGGAGGGTTATTGCAGGATGCCTCGATATCGAGGCATCACTGCAATAACCAGAAAGTGGCTGGAAGTGATCAGGATCGCTTCCACCGCTTTCCAAGACGCCATACGTCCTCGGTCGTTAAGTGTATTTTTTTTGAGGACGTACAGCGTAGGTCCTTGGTCGTTAAGGGGATATTCCAGCCAAAATTGAAAACCACATGGGTGCATTTCTGTATTGAACATACGTATTTTTGTAATATAAAAGCTATAGCTGTTTCAAAAGTGTATTTAAGTATGCACCGTGCACCAGCATTTTAAACACACTTGTTCGGAGAGCCTATGGTGCTTGTACCATCTGGTAATGACGCAATTTGTTAATTGCTGACATGATACAAGCCCCACTGATTATCTGAGCAGCTGCATTATTTAAAATGTGGGTGCAGTTAAAATATCTAGCTATACTTCACATGCACATGCAGAGAAAAATGTTAACACTAAACCAGTGATAACTCTGAATAGAAGCATTTTTGCCAATACATGTAAATTGCAAACATGTTTCTATTCAAAGATGTAATAAATCTATGTGCATTTATATTTTGACTGGAATGTCACTTTAAGTGCAAATATATAGGGCTAGATTATGAGGGGCGCGTGAACTGTAGCACACAAGCGATATCGTGTTTTTGCGCACGTATAATGAGTTGAAAGTTAACGTGTTAACTCAAACACAATCGCAAATTTACACATGTTGGGTTAGCATGACTTAATAGCTTGCGTAAAGGGTAGGGGAACAAAATAAGTTGCACTAAACACAACATAAATACATGTAAAGTACACTTAGGGGTCAATTTATTAAAGTCTGGCGGACATGATGCGCTGTAGCGTATTATGTCCGCCAGACATCGCTTAATGCGGCCAGCATATGCTGTCTGTATTCAGCATTGCACAAGCAGTTCTAGTGAACTGCTTGTGCAATCCGCCCCCTGCATGTATATATATGTGTACCAATGTATTTAAGTATTTATGTGTTTTACTGTATATTTACTGTACATATTTAACATTCCAATGTTCTTCGCTTACAGATTAATTTACTTGTTATTCTAAAAACATATTTCTATATATATCTATATATACCTATACCCATTTTACATTAACAGTATCAGATATATATAGAAATATATATTTAATAATAAAAAAGTACATTATTTTCTATGTGAAGAACATAGGAATGTAAAATATGCGTAACACGCATCAGGGTTTGCAATTTAGGACTAACGCGGCCCAGGCTAGCGCACATGAAGAAATGCTATATTTAATGCGTGTTCATGAAATATTACATATAAAGGGCTAGATTACAAGTGGAGCTCTAAATTATTGTGTGCCTGCAAATGGGCAAATTTGTCTGTTTGCTGGCGCACGATAATTAACCAGTCATTACAAGCAATTAGTGCTCACAAAAATTTCTAAAAGTGCCCCATATGCCTTTAAAATAAAAAGGGTATTTTAGTTTTTAATTTTAAATTAAAAACAACTGCACTAGGCAGTTTTGGGGGATCTATAGTTGGTGGAGTGGGGTGTTAGCCACTAATCACCAGCAAGTACTACCCAGGTGCTGAACCAAAAATGGTCCGGCTTCTAAGCTTACATTCTTACTTTTTCAAATAAAGATACCAAGAGAACGAAGACAATTTGCATGCTCTATCTGAATCATGAAAGTTTAATTTTGACCCTTTCTGGGTGTTAAAAAACTGTGGTGTACGTTCAATAGGACAGATTAGAGCATGTCATTTTTTTAGTATTATGGCCCTTGAACCCAGTTTTCAAGCGTGTTTCTGAAGTTTTTGCAGTTGTAATAGTGTTAAACGCTTAGCAACAGGTTCTCTTTTCATGTGCAGTATTTCATGTATTGGGCTCTTAATGCAACTATAGATAATATAAACATAGAAACATACTGTAGAATTTGAGAGTAGAAAAGAACCAAAAAGGGCCACCATGTCTACCCATATTACCTGAGCAGTGTAAATTCACTTATTTCTTGGGATAGCCTTATGCATGTCCTAAGCATTTTTAAATCTTTTTACTGTCTTTGCGTTTAACACCTCTATTGAAAATTCATTCCATGAATCCAAAACTCTTTCTGTAAAAAAAACAGCTTCCTCACATTTCTCGTGAATCTGCTACCCTCTAACTTAAAGGGACAGTCTACACCAGAATTTTTGTTGTTTTAAAAGATAGATAATCCATTAATGATCAATTCCCCAGTTTTGCATGACCAACACAGTTATAATTATACACATTTTACCTCTGTAATTACCTTGTATCTAAGCCTTAGCAGATTGCCCCCTTATTTCAGTTCTTTTTACAGACTTGCATTTTAGCCAATCAGAGCTGTCTCCATGGCAAATTCACGTGCATGAGCTCAATGTTATCTATATGAAACATGTGAACTAATGCCCTCTAGTGGTGAAAAACACTGCATTTAGATTAGAGGCGGCCTTCAAGGTCTAAGAAATTAGCATATGAACCTCCTAGGTTTAGCTTTCAACTAAGAATACCAAGAGAACAAAGCAAAATTGTTGATAAAAGTAAATTGGAAAGTTGTTTAAATTACATGCCCTATTTGAAAAATTAAAGTTTTTTTGGGGACTTGACTGTCCCTTTAAGATTGTGAACCCTTGTTTTGATATTATTATTTTTTTGTGGAAAATACTTTCAGCTTTCACTTTATTAAGTCCGTTCATATATTTGAAAGTTTCTATAATGCCCCCTCATTATGTTCTCCCCTATAAACTATACATATTTAGATAATAAAGTCTTTCTTTGTATGTTTTATATTTTTGGCCAAGTACCATTTTAGAAGCCCTCCTTTGGGTGGTTTCCAGTTTATTTCTATCCTTCTGGAGATATAGGGGTAGAACTATCAAGCTCTAAAGACCACTACTCCATAACATGTCCGCTGCCTTTGAGGCTGCGGTCTTCAATCCACCTGATCCTACATGATCGGGCTGATTGACACCCGCTGCTAGCGGTCAATTGACCGCAAATCTGCAGGGGGCGGCATTGCACAAGCAGTTTACCAGAACTGCTTGTACAATGATAAATTGCTGTCGGCATTTAGCGATGTGCAGAAGACATGATACGCTACATCTTATCATGTCCGTCCGCACTGTAATAAATTGGCCCCATTGTCTCCAGAATTGTACACAATATTTAAGATGAGGCCTAACTAGTGATCTGTAAAGTAGCATAAGAACATTGTTATTTCGGCTGCTAATACCTCTCTCAATGAAACCATGTATAATACTGGCCTTAACGGCTGCACTGCTGCATTGTCTACCTAATGTTAAATAATCTGAAATAGTAATTCTCAAGACCCGTTACTTTTTAGTTACAGTCAGTAATGTACCATTTATGCTGCAATTGGCTTTTGGGTTTTTGCATGCATAATTTTGCTCTTGAAATTTACTTTTTAGATCCTATTTATTTGCCCAGTCCTCTAGTTTTTAATATTACTGCTTATTTGATCCACCCCTCCTAAAACCATAAACTCTGTTACAATTTTTTGTATTATCAGCAAACAAGCACACCTTAACCTGGAGACCACCACCAATATCACTAATAAACATGCTAAACAGGCCCAGTGAATGACCCTTGGGGAACACCACTAGTAAATGACTGCTCTTTTGAATGTACTCCATTAATTGAAACTCTCTGCCTTCTATCCTTAAAAGGCCACTAAACCCAAAATCTTTCTTTCATGATTCAGATAGAGAATACAAATTTAAACAACATTACAATTTACGTCTATTATTTATTTTGCTTCATTTGTCATTTTTTAGATATCCTTAGTTGAAGAAAAAGCAATGCACATGGGTGAGCCAATCACACGAGGCTTCTATGTGCAGCAACCAATCAGCAGCTACTGAGCATATCTATATATGCTTTTCAGCAAAGAATATCAAGAGAATAAAACAAATTAGATAATAGAAGTAAATTAGAAAGATGTTTAAAATTGCATTCTCTTTCTAAATCATGAAAGAAAAAAATTGGGTTTCATGTCCCTTTAACCCCTTAGTGACCAGAGCACTTTTCCATTTTCTGTCCGTTTGGGACCAAGGCTATTTTTACATTTCTGCGGTGTTTGTGTTTAGCTGAAATTTCCCTCTTACTCATTTACTGTACCCACACATATTATATACCGTTTTTCCTCGCCATTAAATGGACTTTCTAAAAATACCATTTTTTTTCATCATATCTTATCATTTACTATAAAAAAATTATAAAATATGAGGAAAAATGGAAAAAAAAACACACTTTTTCTAACTTTGAACCCCAAAATCTGTTACATATCTACAACCACCAAAAAACACCCATGCTAAATTGTTTCTAAATTTTGTCCTGAGTTTAGAAATACCCAATGTTTACATCTTCTTTGCTTTTTTTGTAACTTATAGGGCCATAAATACAAGTAGCACTTTGATATTTTCAAACCATTTTTTTTCAAAATTAACCCTAGTTACATTAGAACACTGATATCTTTCAGGAATCCCTGAATATCCATTGACATGTATATATTTTTTTTTAGAAGACATCCCAAATTATTGATCTAGGGCCCATTTTGGTATATTTCATGCCACCATTTCACCGCCAAATGCGATCAAATACAAAAAATTGTTCACTTTTTCACAAATTTTTTTCACAAACTTTCAGTTTCTCACTGAAATAATTTACAAACTGCTTGTGCAATTATGGCATAAATGGTTGTAAATTCTTCTCTGGGATCCCCTTTGTTCAGAAATAGCAGACATATATGGCTTTGGCATTGCTTTTTTGGTAATTAGAAGGCCGCTAAATGCCACTGCGCACCACACGTGTATTATGCCCAGCAGTGAAGGGGTTAATTAGGAGCATGTAAGGAGCTTTTTGGGGTAATTTTAGCTTTAGTGTAGTGTAGTAGACAACCCCAAGTATTGATCTAGGCCCATTTTGGTATATTTCATGCCACCATTTCACCGCCAAATGCGATCAAATTAAAAAAAACGTAAAATTTTTCACAATTTTAGGTTTCTCACTGAAATAATTTACAAACAGCTTGTGCAATTATGGCACAAATGGTTGTAAATGCTTCTCTGGGATCCCCTTTGTTCAGAAATAGCAGACATATATGACTTTGGCGTTGCTTTTTGGTAATTAGAATGCTGCTAAATGGCGCTGCGCATCACACGTGTATTATGGCTAGCAGTGAAGGGGTTAATTAGGTAGCTTGTAGGGAGCTTGCAGGGTTAATTTTAGCTTTAGTGTAAAGATCAGCCTCCCACCTGAAACATCAGACCCCCTGATCCCTCCCAAACATCTCTCTTCCCTCCCCTACCCCACAAATGTCCCCGCCATCTTAAGTACTGGCAGAAACTCTGCCAGTACTAAAATAAAAGGTATATTTGGGCTTTTTTGCGCATTTTTTGTTAGCATATTTACATATGCTTCTGTGTAGGGATCCCCCTTAGCCCCCAACCTCACTGATCCCCCACCAAACAGCTCTCTAACCCTCCCCCTCTGACTTAATGTGCGCCATCTTGGGTACTGGCAGCTGTCTGCCAGTACCCAGTTTAGTGAAAAAAATGCTTTTTTTTTAAAAAAAAAATGTCCCTTTTTCTGTAGTGTAGCTCCCCCCCCCCAATACCAACCCCCCCCCCCCCCCCCCCCAATACCAACCCCCCACCCCTTCCAGATCCCTTAGATGCTTTAAAAAAAAAAAGTTTATTTCATTTTTTTTTAACTTTTCTTTTAACTTTTTTTCTGTAGTGTAGCGGTTCCCACCCGCTCCCACCCCGTGCACGCGCCTGCCCGCCACCCCCGTGCACGCGCGCGCGCCCGTGCGCGCCCTCCCGTCGGCTCCGCTTCCGATCCCGCCCCCCTCCACCTTACACATCTCACCGATGGCCGCCCACCCGCCTCCCAAGTCGGCTCCCACCCACCAACGATACCGGCCATCGATGTCCGGTGCAGAGAGGGCCACAGAGTGGCTCTCTCTGCATCGGATGGCCAGACAGTGTTATTGCAGGATGCCTCGATATCGAGGCATCGCTGCAATAACCGGGAAAGCAGCTGGAAGCGAGCAGGATCGCTTCCAGCTGCTTTCCACAACCGAGGACGTGCAGGGTACGTCCTTGGTCGTTAACTGACATCCTTTAGAGGACGTACCCTGCACGTCCTCGGTCGTTAAGGGGTTAAATGGATATGAAGCTCAGAATTCTTCTTTCATGATTCAGATAGAGCACGTGATTTTAAACAACTTTCTAAGATACTTCTATTATCAATTTTTCTTTGTTCTCTTTTGTTGAAAAGCAGGTACATACGCTTAGGTGCCAGCCCATTTCTGCAGCATTATATGGCAACAGTTTTGCAAGAATGTTAACCATTTGCAAGAGGACTAGATGGCAGCGCTGTTTCCTGTCATGTGGTGCTTTCTCTAGTGTCTCTCAACACAGAATATCATGGGAATGCAGCAAATTAGATAATAGAAGTTAATTGGAAAAATGGTAAAATGGTATGCTCTGTCTGAATCACAAAATAAATGTTTTGGGTTTCATGTGCCTTTAAGCCAGCATTCTACCCACTTAACAATCTTAGCATCAACTCCAAGGCAATACATTTTGTGAATAAGTTTGTTGACCTCTCTGGTCTTTCAATTTAATTACATGGTAAAAAAAAAACAAAAAAACAAATATAGCTGCAAGCAGCAATAGAGGTGGCCAAGCGCATTGCTTTTGCAATAGCATACAAGCAGCCTAATTCACAATATAAAAGCTATAAAGCAAGTTTTTACATTTCTAACATAAGCAGTTGTTAAAAAAAAACAAATTTTCGAAATGTTTTGCAATATGGCTGCTAGATCACATGACCTATGGGATTTATGTTGCATAGCATTATGCACAGCATAGATCTCTAGCACTGTACCAAGTTTCATGAGTTTTTGAGTTATGCTGTGGTTATTATAAGCATTTGAAAAAAATGGCGGAAAAATAATAATAATAATAATAAAAATAATAATAATAATAATAATAATCTGAGCAAAAACAATAGGTGTCCAGCACTATAGTGCTTGGCCACCTAATTAGATTAGTCTGACATGATCTCTAGCAGCACAACTGTGCTGTCATTTGTCTTCTAAGTTTTTTTGTCTGAAGGTAAGACACAAGTCTTTCGTTTAAAAAAGTTGTCATTTAATTCCCCGCAACTGAGGATCAAACTGATAACAGTGGTTGATTTAAAAAATCAGCTAATAGACTAACCGCTAGATTTAGAGTTTTGTCGGTAACGACCCGCGTAGCTAACGCTGGCTTTTTTTTCCCTGCACCTTTTAAATTTAGAGTTCACAGAATGGCTGCGTAGGCTCCAAAAAGGGAGCGTAGAGCATAATTTACCGCCACTGCAACTCTCAATACCAGCGGTGCTTACGGACGCGGCCAGCTTCAAAAACGTGCTCATGCACGATCCCCCATAGGAAACAATGGCTCAGTTTGAGCTGAAAAAAAACCTAACACCTGCAAAAAAAGCAGCGTTAAGCTCCTAACGCAGCCCCATTGTTTCCTATGGGGAAACACTTTCCTAAGTCTGCACCTAACACTCTAACATGAACCCCGAGTCTAAACACCCCTAACCTTACACTTATTAACCCCTAATCTGCCGCCCCTGCCTATCGCTGACCCCTGCATATTTTTTTTAACCCCTAATCTGCCGCTCCGTACACCACTGCAACCTACATTATACCTATGTACCCCTAATCTTCTGCCCCTAACACCGCCGACCCCTATATTCTATTTATTAACCCCTAACTCTGCCCCCCCCACAACGTCGCCGCCAGCTACCTACAATAATTAACCCCTAATCTGGCCGACCGGACCTCACCGCTACTCTAATAAATATATTAACCCCTAAAGCTAAGTCTAACCCTAACCCTAACACCCCCTAAGTTAATATAATTTAAATCTAACAAAATAAATTAACTCTTATTAAATAAATTAATCCTATTTAAAGCTAAATACTTACCTGTAAAATAAAACCCTTAATATAGCTACAATATAACTAATAATTATAATTGTAGCTATTTTAGGATTAATATTTAGATTTTACAGGGCAACTTTGGTATTATTTTAACCCAGGTACAATAGCTATTAAATAGTTAATAACTATTTAATAGCTACCTAGTTAAAATAATTACAAAATTACCTGTAAAAATAAATCCTAAACCTAAGTTACAATTAAACCTAACACTACACTATCAATAAATTAATTACATAAAATACCTACAATTATCTACAATTAAACCTATCACTACACTATCAATAAATTAATTACATAAAATACCTACAAATAAATACAATTAAATAAACTAACTAAAGTACAAAAAATAAAAAAAGAACTAAGTTACAAAAAATAAAAAAATAATTTACAAACATTAGAAAAAGATTACACAATTTTAGCTAATTACACCTACTCTAAGCCCCCTAATAAAATAACAAAGCCCCCAAAATAAAAAAATTCCCTACCCTATTCTAAAATTAAAATAGAAAAGCTCTTTTACTTACCAGCCCTTAAAAGGGCCTTTTGCGGGCATGCCCCAAAGAAAACAGCTCTTTTGCTTGTAAAAAAATACATACAATACCCCCCCAACATTACAACCCACCACCCACATACCCCTAATCTAACCCAAACCCCCCTTAAATAAATCTAACACTAAGCCCCTGAAGATCATCCTACCTTTCTTCACCACGCCGGGTATCACCGATCGGTCCAGGCTCCGAAGTCTTCATCCAAGCCCAAGCGGGGGCTGAAGATGTCCATGATCCGGCTGAAGTCTTGGCCCAAGCGGGGCTGAAGATGTCCATGATCCGGCTGAAGTCTTGATCCAAGCGGGAGCTGAAGAGGTCCATGATCCGGCTGAAGTCTTCTATCAAGCGGCATTTTCAATCTTCTTTCTTCCGGATCCATCTTCATCCCGCCGACACGGAACATCCTTCTTCACCGACGACTTCCCGACAAATGACGGGTTCCTTTAAGGGACGTCATCCAAGATGGCGTCCCTCGAATTCCGATTGGCCTGATAGGATTCTATCAGCCAATCGGAATTAAGGTAGGAAAATTCTGATTGGCTGATGGAATCAGCCAATCAGATTCAAGTTCAATCCGATTGGCTGATCCAATCAGCCAATCAGATTGAGCTTGCATTCTATTGGCTGTTCCGATCAGCCAATAGAATGCGAGCTCAATCTGATTGGCTGATCCAATCAGCCAATCGGATTGAACTTGAATCTAATTGGCTGATTCCATCAGCCAATCAGAATTTTCCTACCTTAATTCCGATTGGCTGATAGAATCCTATCAGCCAATTGGAATTCTAGGGACGCCATCTTGGATGACGTCCCTTAAAGAAACCCTCATTCGTCAGTAAGTCGTCGGTGAAGAAGGATGTTCCGCGTCGGTGGGATGAAGATGGATCCGGAAGAAAGAAGATTGAAGATGCCGCTTGATAGAAGACTTCAGCCGGATCATGGACCTCTTCAGCTCCCGCTTGGATCAAGACTTCAGCCGGATCATGGACATCTTCAGCCCCCGCTTGGGCCAAGACTTCAGCCGGATCATGGACATCTTCAGCCCCCGCTTGGGCCAAGACTTCAGCCGGATCATGGACATCTTCAGCCCCCGCTTGGGCTTGGATGAAGACTTCGGAGCCTGGACCGATCAGTGATACCCGGCGTGGTGATAGATAAGGTAGGATGATCTTCAGGGGCTTAGTGTTAGGTTTATTTAAGGGGGGTTTGGGTTAGATTAGGGGTATGTGGGTGGTGGGTTGTAATCTTGGGGGGGGTATTGTATGTTATTTTTTACAGGCAAAAGAGCTGTTTTTCTTTGGGGCATGCCCCGCAAAAGGCCCTTTTAAGGGCTGGTAAGGTAAAAGAGCTTTTCTATTTTAATTTCAAATAGGGTAGGGCATTTTTTTATTTTGGGGGGCTTTGTTATTTTATTAGGGGGCTTAGAGTAGGTGTAATTAGCTTAAAATTGTTTTTTTATAATGTTTGTAAATTATTTTTTTATTTTTTGTAACTTAGTTCTTTTTTATTTTTTGTACTTTAGTTAGTTTATTTAATTGTATTTATTTGTAGGTATTTTATGTAATTAATTTATTGATAGTGTAGTGTTAGGTTTAATTGTAACTTAGGTTAGGATTTATTTTACAGGTAATTTTGTAATTATTTTAACTAGGTAGCTATTAAATAGTTATTAACTATTTAATAGCTATTGTACCTGGTTAAAATAAAACAAAGTTGCCTGTAAAATAAATATAAATCCTAAAATAGCTACAATAAAATTATTAGTTATATTGTAGCTATATTAGGGTTTATTTTACAGGTAAGTATTTAGCTTTAATTAGGATTAATTTATTTAATAAGAGTTAATTTATTTCGTAAGATAAAAATTATATTTAACTTAGGGGGGTGTTAGGGTTAGGGTTACACTTAGCTTTAGGGGGTTAATAAATTTATTAGAGTAGCGGTGAGGTCCGGTCGGCAGATTAGGGGTTAATACTTGAAGTTAGGTGTCGGTGATGTTAGGGAGGGCAGATTAGGGGTTAATACTAATTTATTATAGGGTTAGTGAGGCGGGATTAGGGGTTAATAACTTTATTATAGTAGCGGTGAGGTCCGGTCGGCAGATTAGGGGTTAATAATTGTAGGTATGGTAGCAGCGACGTTGGGGGCTGCCAGATTAGGGGTTAATAAATATAATATAGGGGTCGGCGGTGTTAGGGGCAGCAGATTAGGGGGTACATAGGGATAACGTAGGTGGCGGCGGCGTGCGGTCGGCGATTAGGGGTTAAAAAAATTAATAGAGTGGTGGCGATGTGGGGGTGGCCCTCGGTTTAGGGGTACATAGGTAGTTTATGGGTGTTAGTGTACTTTAGAGCACAGTAGTTAAGAGCTTTATGAACCGGCGTTAGCCCAGAAAGCTCTTAACTCCTGGCTTTTCTCTCCTGGCGGCTGGAGTTTTGTCGTTAGATTTCTAACGCTCACTTCAGCCAAGACTCTAAATACCGGTGTTAGAAAGATCCCATTGAAAAGATAGATATGCAATTGACGTAAGGGGATCTGCGGATATGGAAAAGTCGCGGCTGGAAAGTGAGCGTTAGACCCTTACCTACACGACTCTAAATACCAGCGGTAGCCAAAACCAGCGTTAGGAGCCTCCAACGCTGGTTTTGATGGCTAACACCAAAACTCTAAATCTAGCAGTAAGATATAGAAGTTCCTTTAGAACCCTTGGATATTATTTGGGCTCACATAATTATTTTACTTTTATTTTTGATAAAGCCTGTTATAACCTCTTCCTCTTTATAAAGAGATGTACTACCCGCATTATCATTTAAAGCAACACCCCTTAATATTATTTCACTATCTTTACAATCTGTTGTAAAGACTAATCAAAAGCATTTATTTAGACAGTTTGCTATTGTTTATCTCCTTCCACTATTCTGTCATCATCAGTCTTGATTCTTACTATCCATCCCTTAGTTTTTCCTCTTTTGACTGATATATCTAAAGAAGGTTTTTGTCACCATTTGTTTTACTGACTCTGCTATTTTCTCTTCTGCATGAGCTTTTACCTTTCTGATTAACTGATTTGTCATTTTCTGATAGTTTCTCCCTTTTCCCTATCTTCATTTCAGTCAGTATGTTTGAAATTGTTATAGACTTTTTAGGTCTTAACTGCATTTACTACTTTTCTTG